>NC_081362.1:33727150-34333400 GCF_030684315.1 Stegostoma tigrinum | reverse complement strand
GTCATTCCAGAGGAATGAATATCATGGGGATAATTAGTGGCTGATAATGGGTAGTGTGTGGGAGCAGTCCATATAATAGAACATAGAACATTACAGCACAGTACAGGCCCTTCGGCCCTTGATGTTGTGCCAACCTGTCATACTGATCTCAAGCCCATCTAACCTACACTATTCCATGTACGTCCGTATGCTTATCCAATGGCAAGGCCTGTTGTGTGGGGGTGGGAGTGGAGGAAGCAATGAGGCAAGGTGTTCAAGTCCTAAAATTGTTGAACTGGATCTTAAGCCCAGAAAGCTGCAAGGTTCCTGTAGTGATTAGACCTCATTGACAATGAGATCGTTGACTGGGATTGTGAACCTGGGCCAATTAGGGAATCTTAGCTGACAGATAAAAACAAGAGTTTCAGAGAGCCTCCTCATGGTAGGGGTTGGTTCTGAGTTGGCAGGTCAGAGGCCATGTACTGTGCATGTGTACATAGAACATAGAACATAGAACAGTACAGCACAGAACAGGCCCTTCAGCCCACAATGTTGTGCCGACCATTGATCCTCATGGATGCACCCTCAAATTTCTGTGACCATATGCATGTCCAGCAGTCTCTTAAATGACCCCAATGACCTTGCTTCCACAACTGCTGCTGGCAACGCATTCCATGCTCTCACAACTCTCTGCGTAAAGAACCTGCCTCTGACATCCCCTCTATACTTTCCACCAACCAGCTTAAAACTATGACCCCTCGTGCTAGCCATTTCTGCCCTGGGAAATAGTCTCTGGCTATCGACTCTATCTATGCCTCTCATTAT
This sequence comes from Stegostoma tigrinum, assembly GCF_030684315.1. Classification (NCBI taxonomy): domain Eukaryota; kingdom Metazoa; phylum Chordata; class Chondrichthyes; order Orectolobiformes; family Stegostomatidae; genus Stegostoma; species Stegostoma tigrinum. The sequence goes on along the minus strand of NC_081362.1, from coordinate 34,332,596 downwards.
CTTGTATACCTCAATTAGGTCCCCTCTCCTCCTCCTTTTCTCCAATGAAAAGAGACCGAGCTCAGTCAACCTCTCTTCATAAGATAAGCCCTCCAGTCCAGGCAGCATCCTGGTAAACCTCCTCTGAACCCTCTCCAAAGCATCCACATCTTTCCTATAATAGGGCGCCCAGAACTGGACGCAGTATTCCAAGTGCGGTCTAACCAAAGTTTTATAGAGCTGCAACAAGATCTCACGACTCTTAAACTCAATCCCCCTGTTAATGAAAGCCAAAACACCATATGCTTTCTTAACAACCCTGTCCACTTGGGTGGCCATTTTAAGGGATCTATGTATCTGCACACCAAGATCCCTCTGTTCCTCCACGCTGCCAAGAATCCTATCCTTAATCCTGTACTCAGCTTTCAAATTCGACCTTCCAAAATGCATCACCTCGCATTTATCCAGGTTGAACTCCATCTGCCACCTCTCAGCCCATCTCTGCATCCTGTCAATGTCCCGCTGCAGCCTACAACAGCCCTCTACACTGTCAACGACACCTCCGACCTTTGTGTCGTCTGCAAACTTGCTGACCCATCCTTCAATTCCCTCGTCCAAGTCATTAATAAAAATTACAAACAGTAGAGGCCCAAGGACAGAGCCCTGTGGAACCCCACTCACCACTGACTTCCAGGCAGAATCTTTTCCTTCTACTACCACTCGCTGTCTTCTGTTGGCCAGCCAATTCTGTATCCAAGCAGCTATGTTCCCCTGTATCCCATTCCTCCTGACCTTCTGAATGAGCCTTCCATGGGGAACCTTATCAAATGCCTTACTGAAGTCCATATACACCACATCCACAGCTCGACCCTCATCAACCTTCCTAGTCACATCCTCAAAAAACTCGATAAGGTTTGTAAGGCATGACCTACCCCTCACAAAGCCGTGTTGACTGTATTTGATCAAGCCATGCTCTTCCAGATGGTCATAAATCTTATCCCTCAGAATCCTTTCTAACACCTTGCAGACAACAGACGTGAGACTTACCGGTCTATAATTGCCGGGGATTTCCCTATTTCCTTTCTTGAAGAGAGGAATTGCATTTGCCTCTCTCCAGTCCTCAGGTACGACTCCAGTGGAGAGCGAGGATGCAAAGATCTTCGCAAGTGGCGAAGCAATTGCATTTCTCGCTTCCCAAAGCAGCCGAGGACAAATCTGATCCGGGCCTGGCGACTTGTCAATCTTAATGTTTGACAAAATTTTCAGTACATCAGCTTCCTCTATCTCTATCCATTCCAGCATGCACACCTGCTCTTCAAAGGTTTCATTCACTACACAGGTCGTTTCTTTCGTAAAGACAGAAGCAAAAAACTCATTTAGGGCTTCCCCTACCTCCTCAGGCTCCACACACAAGTTCCCTATGCTATCCCTGATCGGCCCTACTCTTTCTTTGATAAAAGATGATTTAGTGAATGGAAACCAGTTTGTGTGCAGTTATTTCAGCAGCAACAAGAAAACAGGAAGCTCCTGGAGAAAAGTTGGCGGCAACAGCCACCTTTGAGTTGGGATAAGCATTTTTGGCACCTTGGAAAGCCTGACCCGTTCAATCCTGCCGTTGGAGACTGAGCCCTGTATGTAGAAAGAATGTCACTTTTTTTTCTGGGCAAATGACATTGGGGCGGATGAAAAGCAATGAGTAATCCTTATGCAGACAATCCTAATTGCAGACATGCAGCATTCTTGGTTATTAGGAACCTAACTTTGTCTGGGGCACCAGATACTAAAACTTTTCAAGAGTTGATGGATTTTGCTGAGGAACATTATGACCCCAAACCTCAAATTTTGAGATGCAATTTGTTTTATTTGGCAAGTCGAGAACCAGGGGAATCTGTATCGAGATTTTTGATGAGGCTAAGGTGACTGGCCAGAGGCATGTGATTTTGGGTTAGGTATGTGGAATTAATAATGTAACCATGGAAAGGTGCCTGGTAGCTGGAATCCAACTTGATTTCAAACAAGCACTAGAACTGGCTTTGTCATTAGAAAATGTGGCGAGTGAAGGAACGTGAGCTACAGGACATCCCAATGGAAGAAACACCCTCAACCATCTGACTGAGCTGAAGGAACACTACTTGAGTGAAGGCAATTGCACAGCCTCACTAAAGGCATTTTGTGAACAGAAGGACCCTAGGTCAGCCCACAGCAAAATCTCAAATTGAAATTGAGCCTTGGCCAAATGGCCAAAATAGTCTTCAGAATCCAGGCTGGCAAGCCATTGTCATTGCTGCTGCTATGCAGACTGAAGACAGCAAAGGAGGTCTAATCGGCATGACTTGAAGGAAATTCATAGGCCAGGATCTAAGAAAGTGCACACCCTGGAAAGTCCACCTATATGTGTCTCAGAATAGTTGCTTAGTAACTTCTCAATCAGAAGCAATCAAAATAAATATCTGATTAAATGGTTATCTGGTTCTATTGGAGGTCGATACCCATGCAGCTGTATCAGTGATTGCAGAACCAGTCTTTAACAAGATTCTCTCTGGACTGCAGCCCTTAAGTTTGCACAAGATCTCAGCCAAAATGAGAACATATATTGGGGAACCTTTAATGATTAAGGATTCAACCCCAGTTTCAGTCTCCAATGAGAAGCAGTTGGTGCAGTTACCACTGATTGTTGTACTGAAAGGCTAGGGCCCAAGCTTGATAGGGTGGATTCAACTGCATATAATTACAAGTTGAAACACCATTTGGGCGTTCAAGTGGAAAATTTGAAGTCTTGAGCTGCCTCCCACAGGTAGATACACCATTACAGCCCCTTCGGCCCTCGATGTTTTCACAGGTCAGTGCAACAATCTGAAGCCCGTCTAATCTACACTATTCCATTATCACCCATTTGTTTATCCAACAACCATTTCAATGCCCTTAAAGTTGTCGAGTCTACTATTGTTGCAGACAGGGCATTCCACACCCTTACTACTTTCTGAGTAAAGAATCTACCTCTGACATCTGTCCTATGTCTATCATCCCTCAATTTAAACCTATGTCCCTTCATGCTAGCCATCACCATCCGAGGGAGGGAAAAAGGCTCTCACTGTCCACCCTATCTAATCCTCTGATCATTTTGTATGTCTCTATTAAGTCACCTCTTAATCTGCTCTCTAACAAAAACTGCCTCAAGTCCCTCAACCTTTCCTCATAAGACCATACCTCCATACCAGGCAACATCCTGGTAAATCCCCTCTGCACCCTTTCCGTGCTTCCACATCCTTCATACAATGTGGCGACCAGAACTGTACGCAATACTCCAAGTGCAGCCACACCAGAGTTTTGTACAGCTGTAACATGACCTCGTGGCTCCGAAACTCAATCCCTCTACCCATAAAACTGAACACACTGTTTGCCTTCAACAACCCTATCAACCTGGGTGGCAATTTTCAGGGATCTACGTACATGGACACCGAGATCCCTCTGCTCGGCCACACTACCAACAATCTTACCATTAGCTCAGTACTCTGTATTCCTGTTACTCCTTCCAAAGTGAATCACCTCACACTTGTCCGCATTAAGCTCCATTGGCCACTTTTCAGCCCAGCTCTGCAGCTTATCTATGTCCCTCTGTAACCTGTAACATTCTTCTGCATTATCCACAACTCCACTGACTTTGGTGGTATCTGCAAATTTACAAACCCAACCTCCTACACCCTCATCCAGGTGATTTATAAAAATGACAACCAGCAGTGGCCCCAAAACAGATCCTTGCAGCACACCACTAGTAACTGAACTCCAGGATGAACATTTCCCATCAACCATCACCCTCTGTCTTCTTCCAGCTAGACAATTTTTGATCCAAACCACTAAACCACCCTCAATCCCATGCCTCCGAATTTTCTCAAACGCTCATCCCCTCCTCCCCACTGCATCCCAAAACCAGCCCAGCCTGTCTCTGCTTCCCTAACCTGTTCTTCCTCTCATTCATCCCTTCCTCCCAACTCAAGCCGCACCTCCATCTCCTACCTACCACCTCATCCCACCTCCTTGACCTGTCCATCTTCCCTGGACTGACCTATTCCCTCCCTACCTCCCCACCTATACTCTCCTCTCTACCTATCTTGTTTTCTCTCCATCTTTGGTCTGCCTCCCCCTCTCTCCTTATTTATTCCAGTTCCCTCTCCCCATCCCCTTCTCTGATGAAGGGTCTAGGCCCGAAACGTCAGCTTTTGTGCTCCTGAGATGCTGCTTGGCCTGCTTTGTTCATCCAGCTCCACACTTTGTTATCTTGGATTCTCCAGCATCTGCAGTTCCCATTATCACTTCCCACTACTGTCCTTGACTGGCCTTAATCTTACTCGAATCGTTCTTTTATTCCTGACATACCTATAGAAAGCTTTAGGGTTTTCCTTGATCCTACCTGCCAAAGACTTCTCATGTCGCCTCCTGGCTCTTCTTGGCTCTCCCTTTAGGTCCTTCCTGGCTAACTTGTAACTCTCAAGCGCCCTAACTGAGCCTTCATTACCTCATCTTTACATAAGCCTCCTTCTTCCTCTTGACAAGAGATTCAACTTTTTTAGTAAACCACGGTTCCCTCGCTCAACTACTTGCTCCCTGTCTGACAGGTACATACTTATCAAGGACACGCAGTAGCTGTTCCTTAAACAAGCTCCACATTTCAATTGTGCCCAGCCCCTGCAGTTTCCTTCCCCATCCTCTGCATCCTAAGTCTTGCCTAATCTCTTCATTATTCCTTTTCCCCCAGCTATAACTCTTGCCCTGTAGTAAATACCTATCCCTTTCCATCGCTAAAGTAAATGTAACTGAATTGAGGTCACTATTACAAAAGTGCTCACCTACCTCCAAATCTAACATCTGGCCTGGTTCGTTACCCAGTAACAAATCTAATGAGGTCCTGCCTCTTGTTGGTCTATCTACATACTGTGTCAGGAAACCCTCCTGCACACATTGGACAAAAACTGACCCATCTAAAGTACTCAAACTGTAGCATTTCCAGTCAATATTTTAACAACTGTTACTTTTGCTCCTACCCAGAATTATCTTTGCTATCTTTCCTCTACATCTCTGGAATTTTTCGGAGGCCTACAGAAAAATCCCAAAAGGGTGACTTTTCCTTTCCTGTTTCTAACCTCAGCCCATACTACCTGAGTAGACGAGTCCTCATCAAACATCCTTTCTACCACTGTAATACTGTCCTTGATCAACAATGCCACACTTCCGCACCTTTTATCACCTTCCCTTATCTTACTGAAATATCTAAACCCCCGAACCTGCAACAACCATTCCTGTCCCTGCTCTATCCATGTCTCCAAAATGGCCACAACATTGAAGTCCCAGGTACCAACCCATGCTGCAAGTTCACCCACCTTATTCCGGATGTTCCTGGCATTGAAGTATACACACTTCAAACCACCTTCCTGCCTGCCAGTACACTCCTGCGACCTTGAAACCTTATTCATGACCTCACTACTCTCAACCTCCTGTACACTGGAGCTACAATTCAGGCTCCCATCCTCCTGCTGAATTTGTTTCAACCCTCTTGAAGAGCGTTAGCAAATTTCACCCCAGGATATTGGTACCCCTCTGGTTCAGGTGTAGACCATCCTGTTTGTAGAGGTCCCCCCATCCCAGAATGAGCCCCAATTATCCAGGTATGTGAATCCCTCCTTCCTGCCCAATCCCTGTAGCTACGTGTTCAACTGCTCTCTCCCTATTCCTCGCCTCACTAGCACATGACACGGATAACAAACCAGAGATGACAACTCTGTTCTAGCTCTAAGCTTCCACCCTAGCTCCTTGAATTTCTGCCTTACGTCCCCATCCCTTTTCCTACCTATGTCATTGGTGCCTATGTGGACCACGACTTGCAGCTGCTCTCCCTTCCCTTTAAGGATCTTAAAAACATGATCCGAGACATCACAGACCCTGGCAGCTGGGAGGCAACACACCAACCGCGAATGTCTCTCGTTCCCACAGAATCTCCTGTCTGTCCCCCTAACTATGGAGTCCCCAATGACAAATACTTTCTTCCTCTCCTGCTTCCGTCCTGAGGAAAAAGGACAGACTCTGTGCCAGAGACCTGTACCCCATGGCGTACCCCTGGTAAGCTGTCTCCCTCAACAGTATCCAAAACAGTATACCTGTTATTGAGGGGAATGGCCACAGGGCATACCTGCACTGTCTGCCTGTTCCCTTTCCGTCCCCTAACTGTAACCCATCTACGGTTATCCAGTACCCGAGGTGTGACTACCTCCCTGTAACTCCTCTCAATCACCCCTCAGCTTCCCAAATGACCTGAAGTTCATCCAGCTCCAGCTCTAGTTCCCTAACACGGTTTCCAAGGAGCTGGAGTAGGGTGCACTGCCCGCAGATGAAGTCAGCAGGGACACCCTTTCCCCCCACATTCTGCAGGAGGAGTATTCAACTGCCCTAACACTCATTCCCCATGCTCTGAATTCCCAAAAACAGACTATTGGGAAAAAAAACTACTAACTTGCCAAATTGGCGTTCAGAACTTTGTTTTGTTTGGAGGAGGAGGATGGGTGGGTGACACTACCTGAGTAGTACCTCACTTACTCAGACATCCTGTATCTGCTCCTGCTCAGCGCGCACTCTGCCTATTCACGAGGTAAGTTTTTATCTTCCCAGGCAGTGTACCTTCCTAGGCTGACCTCGCGCCTCCTTCTGGACTCCTGCCACTGAAACAACTGAAAGGCCGCAATCACGCGAGGTAGGCTTTTATGCTCGAAAAGCTTACCTTCCCAGGCTTCCCTCGTGCCTCTGTCAGGTTCGTTTTCGGATACCCTCACAGACTTGATGCAATAACAAGACACTGACCTGTTTAGAAAAATACAAATCCTTTTTTATAAAGCACATACAAGCTGTGGAGAATCACTGTATTTAAACTGGCACAGAGTGCAGAGTCTTGTAAGTAATTCTCCCCGAGCAGCGGACAGTCCCTGCTTTTTATGCTTTACTAAGTACGTAATACATAAAACAATTTCACATCTCACAATGACATGATACATGAAACAATCATTACAACAGACAAAGACAGGATACAAAACAATTATCACATCAAGAACATAAAAGACCGGGATACAGTATCGTTCGTTCATGAAGTGACTGCTAATGGCAGGAGGCAATTTTAAGTCGTTAATGAGACAGATTGTAATTTCAAGTTGACGATGTGTCTGGCTGGAACAAAGTCAGTGCCCTGGCTCCTTTGTCAGCGACAGAAGTTACATACTTCTGAAGTCTCACACCTTTAAAAATGTTCCTCACTTAACCTTATTTGAGACAGTTTAACTCTAATTTTATTACGTCAGGAAGCTTCAGGCAGTGTCTGCATACTGATGTGTAGTAAGATAAGGAGTTACAAAGCCTTACACTGAATTCCTACCTGGGCAGGAAGCTTTAGGGCAGTGCCTGCACACCTACGTGGGGCCGAGAAGGGAGCTGCCAGCCTTTCAAACACAAATCTGCAACAAGGGTTCAGGCATGCCATAAATGTACCACAGACAGCTATGACAACTACTAGAACAACTAACCCATGTACTAAGTATGAGCCCCAAGAACCGCCCATAAGCCATCCTAACAAGCCCTCCCCAGGTCGGGGTTCCTCTCTGTACTGTTCCAACTGCCCCTGTATGGCTTGAATAGCTTGGGTAATGTTATAGGATTTGTTGGTGACGTGGGTAATGCACTTGTCCCCTATAATAGTGCATACTCCTCCTTGCTGAGCCAGTTGATAGTCCACTGCATACCGATTTGCTGAGCACTGAGCCCAAGTTCAGCTTATTCTTGGTTGACTGCCTTCAGTGCCAATTCGTGCTGTTTCCCAGGGCGGTGAGTCCACATACAAGACAATTTTGATTTTTTTGAGGCCACCACCCCAGGGGAGCCTCCCAAGCTGACAGTTCCCAGGAAGCCATATTCCAAGGAAGAGCCCAAGGCAACTGGGCTCTGCCATGCAGCGCAAAACTCCCAGCTCAGGAAGTGTGTGACAATTCACCGTTCAGTTCGTGCTTGTTGGGGACAAGGGACCGTGAGGGGCCCAATGGTCCCAACAGCAAACAGCACCAGCAGAGTTGGAGTGGCAGTTGTGAAGGTCCCGTTAAAGAGGAAAACGAATCCCTTTTTAGCCCGGTAGCAGGTAACAGACTCATGTATTTTTTGATAGTTATGCCAGGAGGACTGACTCTTATATGGATGGAAGTTTGCGGAGTTAAATGGAAATGACCCATAGTCCGTTTTTTGACATTGGTGCTATTGCAATACCCACAAGTCCACTGTATGCCCAGGGTCACAGTTATTGGCTTAGATTCTAAGCAGGGACAGTTCAACAGTCCTCCTCTAGTGGTGCAATTTCTCTTTGTGCACCGATGGGGCCAGGAAACATTATGGGGGTGATTAGTAACTAGACCATGCATACAAGTCCCAGTTCCATTAAAGCAAAACAGATAGCTGTTGGGATTTGTACAGTTAGCCCCTTCCTTCCCATGCCTAGATCACGTGTCCACACAACCAGAGGGGCCATTAACTACCAATTCCACACACCCTGCGCACCTCTCGTCCAAGTTCCCCTCTCCCCTCGGCAAGGCTTACCGGAAGTCTCTACTTCATAAAGCTGACTAGGGTTCCAGGCAGGTGTTGCCACAAATAACACTTCTACAGACCGTGCTAGCAGGTAACACGCTGTCTGATTCCTGTGCAGCTGGATGTGTGTTCTATAAAACAGATTGTCCTGCTGGCCACGCATGGGTAGAATAACACTCAGTCCAATGGTTAATTGCAAGCTGATGAGGAAATCCGTCATTTACAGTCACTTAGGTGGATCCAGCAATTCTGTCCTTTAACATTAAGCGCTGTCGGAGTCCGAAGAAGTACTTGATACGGTCCTTTCTACCTTGGTCCAAGCTTGGGGCAATCCCAGTCCCGGACAAGTACAAAATCTCCAATCTGCAGCCACGATGACCGATCCTGAATCTTGAGGTCTTGGTCTGGTGTCGCGGAGGCAGTCCGAATGCGCACTTCACCTGCGGATGGAGAAACCTTAGAGATGATGTTAGTTGTTGGAAGTACCTTTGCATTTCTTCTTCCATCACATTTAGGTCAATTTGGGTGGGTGGGCTGGTATTGGCATCCCATGGTGTTCTACTGGGTCAGCCATAGACTATTTCTGCTGCTGAGAGCCCAGTAGTAGAGTGGGGTGTTATTCGCATGTGATACAAGGCTAGTGGCAAAACTTTTAACCAATTAAGGCCGGTCTCCAATGTCAACTTGGTTAATTTAGTTTGAAGTGTTCTGTTAGCTCTGTCCACTATCCCGGCCACCCGGGGGTGGTAGGCACAGTGGAATTGTTGTTGGAAGTGTAACGTATGACACAGTTCCTTATTAATTTTCCCTATAAAGTGAGGGCTGTTGTCCGAACTAATTTGTCGCGGCACTCCAAACCTCGGTATTATTACAGTTAACAATAGTTTTACTACCGTTGAGGCTTTGTTGTTTGACATTGGGAAAGCCTCTATCTATCTACTGAATACATCTACAATGACAAGACAATATTTGTAACAGTTTACACGTGGTAATTCAATAAAATCTAGCTGAATGCATTCAAACGGTCCACCTGGCAAGGACGTTTTTCCTGGTGAGCATCTCACCCCCGACCCATGTAGTTTTGTTGGCATGTGAGACATGATGCTATACGAGACTGGGCTGCCTCAGTCAGTCTCGGCTGCCATCAGGTACGGAGCATAATACCACTCACTCCCTCCTTGCTAAGGTGGGTGTCAGAATGCAGACAGTCAACAATCATAGGTAACAAAGTATCAGGTACACACACCTGGCCGACTGGGGTAACCCAAAGGCCTGAGGATGCAGAATGCAAACATCCACGTGCCTTCCACATATTATTTTCAGAAGCAGGGGCGTCACCCTGTAAGTGCCGAACAGTGACTATATCTGGCAAGCCCGTCTTGTCTGAAGGCGTGCGATTTACCACCTGCTTGTTCATCGAAGGTATAATTAAAATTTGGTCTGCAGCATCCTGGTTAGCAGCCAGATCAGCCCAAGCGTTGCCCCGAGTAACTATAGAATCATCGGAGGCATGGGTAGCGCATTTGATAATAGCCAATTGTTTAGGGAGGAGGATTGCCTGGAGAAGGTTTTTAACAGACAGGGACTTGTGGATGGGTGTACCTGAGGACGTTAAAAATCCACACTGGGTGCGGAGAAGGGAGTGGGGCGTCAGTAAGGTCTGTGCGGGGAAAGGTTAGAAATTGGTTCCTTAGCATGCAGTCATGTGGGGGTTCGCTCAGAAATGTGACTGGGTTAATAGTGGAGCAGGAAGAGATAAGGAACAAATCGCAGAGAGAATCTGGGAACAAGGAGGGTAATCCCTGAGCTACAGTGTCCAGGTGAGTGGAGTAGTAGGCAACCAGTTGTTATAATTCCAGTTTAAAGGGCCTACTGTAAACCTGTCAGTTTCAGTATGACATATGTGTGTGTGTGTAAGTTATGGAGTAGACTGCAACAGTTATGTCCTTGATATCTGAAGAATGGCAGCACAAACACAAGAAGAAACAGGAATGTGGGGTTGAAACCACAATGAGGTCAGCCATGATCTTAGTGAATTGCAGAGCACATTTGCAAGGCTGAACAGCCTACTCCTGCTCTAAGTCCTACGTTCACTATTGAGGAATAGCAGGGCAGGGAGGTGGGGGGGGTGGGGGGTTGTCAGTGAAGGCCTGCAATGCAATCACTGTCGTAACAGAGCTGTACGGTATAAAGGAAAGTAATCAAATTAACAGCTGACAAATTAGACAAACACAGTAGAAATACTACAGCACGTAGTGGGGGCTCAGGATTGGCTGGCTTTAATCACATGGCTTCATTGTAGCCCTGGTGTATGCAGAAGCAGCAGATGAGTGTAGGATGACTGTCCACGTACAGGCAGTAAACAGTGAACACTGGGATGGGACAGGGGATTGGGTTCAGAATAGGAGCATTCTCTCCCTCACCTTGTGGACTTAAGGGGACTTAAGGGGTATAGACTGACCCATGGCAGCTATGACGCTAGTGGTAGTGAGGCAGATCCACACACGGGGTAGGACAGCTTCAATACCCACTCCACATGAGGATTGCTATCAGTTAAGAGGAAGGGCAACAGGGTCAGTACACAGGAGGAATCTCTGCTCTGTGTCATGTCTCATTTGCACAGTGTTACAATATCCCATTTGCCAAACTGAACCAGGGAGGCAGTATGGGTACTAACATTGCATTGGTGTCCTGAACTTAAGAGAGAGAGTGGCAGGAGGGGGAAGAAAACTCTAGTTTGTTTAAAAAATTGCCAAGCAAGAGTTGGATGTTTTAGAGATGTGTGTACATCACCATCAATCAACAACTAGTCAAGAATTATAGTGTAAATTGACCAAATTATACATGCTAAAAAAAATTAACCAAGTTTACCACACACAAAAATCATAAATTCTTGGAAAAAAAAGCTAATTAATGTTTCAGGTCCAGCGACCCTTCCTCAAAACAGGAATGAATGAATGGATGATGGGCCCTAAGAGCCACAGCTGTGGGAGAAACTGCAACCGGCAGTTTCAAGAGGTATCAATTACCTGGATAAGTGGTTGTGAATTTCAAAACAGTGGCACGTGCCATTGATGGAAAGGTGCTCTCCTGCCTTAAAGCAGGGAAGGGGAGGCGGTGGTGGAATTTCACAGTGCTGGAATTTCACAGTGCTGGATATCTCAAATGCTTTCTGGTCTGTCCCGGTTCGGCAGGAGGACCAGTACAAATTCGCATTTACCTTTAAAGGGCAACAGTACACGTGGAGTTGTCTGCCACAGGGTTTCCATAATAGCCCCAGCATTTTCCACCAGTGTCTGGCAGACTGTTTAAAATATCTCAGTGAGCCACACAGGCTTGTGCAGTACGTGGACGACATCCTGTTGCTCACAGACAATAGTGAGGAACATGGCCCGCCTACTTAGTGAGTTGTTACGACTCCCGTGCAAGACCGGGTTGAGGGTAAACCCTAAGAAGGCACAGATGGGGTTGAGGGAGGTCAAGTTCCTGGGACTGACCCTGAGGGCTGGAGAGCGCAACATAGATGCAGCACAGGCTAAAGAGGGCTTGGGGGGTGGGTGTGGCTTGGTACATTTGAATAGTGCCCAGGATGTAATCTATAAAATCTTCTGGGTTAGTCTTTTGATCAGGGGCCCTTGACATAATTAAACACATCTCTTGTGGCTTCCAAGTGGTGTAGGCCTGCATTGTATTTTGACCCACCTGTATTGGATTCGGGTGAGGGACCGTGCATTAGGAAATTGTCAGTGATTTTTCTTACAGGGGTCCTTCTTTAGGGGACGGTTACCCGGGGGTCTCTCCCAAACCCTGCCCTCAAATTCACTATCCCCTGCCTGTGAGTCGGGACTATCATATTCTTCGCTACTTGTGGAGTCGCTAGGAAACAATAAACAGGTGCTAGAGGATCGAGTAAACTGCACCCGGGACTTATGTTTCCCAAGGCTTCTCTTATGGGTTTTAAGAAGATCCTGTCGTCCCTCCTTTTGTTCACTAACGGTCCAGTCTGTGTTCTGTTTCCTGTTTGTCTGTTTAGTTTTAGACCTAGTACGACAGGAGATAGGGTCTGTACACGCCGTGGGTTTGTCAGGGGATTCACGTGGGCTGATTACTGAAGAGCTTGGAGATTCTATAGGAGGTTTGGTTTGGTCAGCGTATGGTGGCAGTGGCTGCAGGCGATTGCTAGGACTGATGGCAGTGTTGGGGTGCCTGCAGATGTAGATTGGCCAAGGACGGGTAGGGTTGTGGAGGGGGTTGTGGTCCTGATGGGGCAGAGAGGTGCCTTCCCCAGTCCTCCTTGTCTTGTTCATCTGTATCATTAATTTGGAACAACATCGGCATGCCAGATATGTCAGGAGGTACCTCCGATTTTTTGTTTTCTGTCAACGCGGCCTGCCGCTCTAGCCCCCGTCTTTGTCTCGTTGTTTTCTCCTGCCTTTCTTGTTTAAATCTTTCCCTTTCATTCATCTCATGATCCTCACACTGCAGTTTTAAAACTTCCCAAGTTTCCCCTCATTATCACAGGCACTGATCCCTTTCCTACGTGCATTATCCACCCAACTGGCCAGTTTTGATTTTTCAGTCAGCTCCTCAGCTCTCTTTCCCCAGAATGACATTAACCCTTTCTAGTGCCGCTTCTGCTTTAGTACATAGATCTATATCCCACGATCCCCCCAAATGGCCGACTCTCATTTCCAAATTATTTGTTTAAGCATGCTGGCAGACATCTGTATTGTACTTCATTTTCGGGGTCATCCTGGCATAACCAATGTAAAGTGATTCCGACACCTGACTTATCCAGCGCTATCACTTTTTACTTGTTTCTATATACTACACCAGTGTCCTTAGTCTCGATACCCACTTCAGGGTCCTGACCTTCGCATGGGGGATTTCCCGTCTTAACGACGGGTCTAAGGCAGGGTGGTTGAAACAGACAGACACTGTAACTCTTCTATACCTAGGTCTTATACTAACCGCCTCTCCCTTTTTCCAATTGCCCGACACAGGGTTTCACCCCCGGTCACCGGGGGAACTCTATCCTCCCGGATTTTTTTTTCAGTTACTTGTCCCAGGGACTTTAGCCCCGGCCACCGGGGGAATCAAACCTCCCGGATTTTTATCCTTTTTTGTAGTTACTTGACTCAGGGACTCTAACCCTGGCCACTGGGGGACTCCAACCTCCCAGATTTCTTTTCCCATTTCCACCGGGGGACTTTAACCTCCCAGATTTCTTTGCTAACCTGGGGACTCGCACCTCCAGGCGTTAGGATTTTGCAGTGTTCAAGGCCGTGAGTTGACTCAGGGTTCCGTCAGTACAGAGCCATGCAGGGATGAGGGGTGGCATGGGTGGCAGATTAGTGAGAGAGACCAAGGTGAATCGTACCTTGCGGGCCCGTCCGTCTCACTCCACCGACACTCGAACGATCACTTATTCAGCCGTCCACCTGAGACTGCTGTACATGTTGGAACCCTGCTCGCAGTGCCAAATGTCAGGTTCATTTTCGGAGACCCTCCGGACTTGATGCAATACCAAGACACTGACCCGTTTAGGAAAACACAAATCCTTTATTACGAAGCAAGTACAAGCTGTGAAGAATCACTGTACTTAACCCGGCACAGAGTGCACAGTCTCGTAAGTAATTTTCCCCGAGCAGCGGACAGTTCCTGCTTTTTATGCTTTTCTAAGTACATAATACATAAAACAATTTCACATCTCACAATGACATGATACATGAAACAATTATTACAACAGACAAAGATAACAAAGTGTGGAGCTGGATGAACACAGCAGGCCAAGCAGCATCTCAGGAGCACAAAAGCTGACGTTTCGGGCCTAGACCCTTCATCACAGAGGCGGATGGGGAGACGGAACTGGAATAAATAGGGAGAGAGGGGGAGGCGAACCAAAGATGGAGAGAAAACAAGATAGGTAGAGAGGAGAGTATAGGTGAGGAGGTAGGGAGGGGATAGGTCAGTCCAGGGAAGATGGACAGGTCAAGGAGGTGGGATGAGGTGGTAGGTAGGAAATGGAGGTGCGGCTTGAGGTGGGAGGAAGGGATGGGTGAGAGGAAGAACAGGTTAGGGAAGCAGAGACAGGCTGGGCTGGTTTTGGGATGCAGTGGGGGGAGGGGAAGAACTGGGCTGGTTTTGGGATGCAGTTGGGAGAAGGGGAGATTTTGAAGCTTGTGAAGTCCACATTGATACCATTGGGCTGCAGGGTTCCCAAGCGGAATATGAGTTGCTGTTCCTGCAACCTTCGGGTGGCATCATTGTGGCACTGCAGGAGGCCCATGATGGACATGTCATCTGAGGAATGAGAGGCGGAGTTGAAATGGTTTGCGACTGGGAGGTGCAGTTGTTTGTTGCGAACTTTGTTATCTTGGATTCTCCAGCATCTGCAGTTCCCATTATCACTGTTGCAACAAAGACAGAATACAAAACAATTATCACATCAAGAACATAAAAGACCAGGATATAATATCGATCATTCGTGAAGTGACTGCTAATGGCAGGAGGCGATTTCAAGTTGTTAACAAGACAGATTGTAATTTCAAGTTGCCGATGTGTCTGGCTGGAACAAAGTAAGTGCCCTGGCCCCCTTGTCAGCGACAGAAGTTATATACTTCAGAAGTCTCACACCTTTACAAATGTTCCTCACTTAACCTTATTTGAGATAGTTTAATTCTGATTTTATTATGTCAGGAAGCTTCAGGCAGTGTCTGCATACCGATGTGTAGGAAGATAAGGAGTTACAAAGTCTTACACTGAATTCCTACCTGGGCAGGAAGCTTTAGGGCAGTGCCTGCATACCTATGTGTAGGCAGATAAAGGACATTAATTTATAGAAGTATAGAAATCCACGGGATGTTATCCCAATAACATCTCACTTCCTTCTGGACTTCCATCGCTGAAACAACTGAAAGGCCGCAGTCACGCGAGGTAAGGCTTTTGTACTCGAAAAGTTTACCTTCCCAGGCTGCCCTCATGCTTCATAGCTTTAGGTTGGACATGAGCAAAGAAACCTCCTGCTGATTACCACATACAGTCCTACATCAGCTGATTGTTCAGTACTCTTCCATATTGAACATGAAGGAAGTACCGAGGGTGACAATGGCACAGGGTGTACTCTGGATAGAAATTTCAATGTCCACCACCACCAAGAGCAGCTTAACAGCAGCACAACCAATTGAGCTTGTCGGATCCTAAAGGACATACCTACTAAACTGGGTCTGTGGCAGGTAATGATGTAACCAATAAAGGGAAAAACAAACTTGATTTCATCTTTGCTTAAAATGCTGGCTATAGATTCATCAATCCATGACATTATTGGTAAGAGTGAATGCTGCACAGTCCCACCATCCCATTGAGAATACATCCATCGTGTTGTGTGCCACTATCTGTGCGCTAAATTGGTAGGCTATTAGAGAAAATACAGAGGCACGGGATTGAGGGAGGTTTAGCAGTTTGGATTGGAAACTGGCTTTCTGTAAGAAGGCAATGAGTGGTGGTTGATGGAAAATATTCAGCCTGGAGTCCGGGTACTAGCGGTGTGCCTCAAGGATCTGTTTTGGGACCACTGCTGTTTGTCATTTTTATAAATGACTTGGACACAGGCATTGGTGGATAGGTTAGTAAGTTTGCAGATGACATTAAAGTCGGTGGAGTGGTGGACACCGTGGAAGAATGTTGCAGGAAGACTTGGATAAACTGCAGAATTGGGCTGAAAGGTGGCAAATGGAGCTTAATACGGAAAAATGTGAGGTGATTCACTTTGGGAGGAATAATAGGGAGGAAGAATAATGGGTCAATGGAAAGATTTTTGGTAGTATAGATGTGCAGAGGGATCTTGGTGTCCATGTACATAGATCCCTGAAAGTTACCACCCAGGTTGATAGTGCTGTCAAGAAGGCTTACAGTGTGTTAGGTTTTATTGGTAGAGGGATTGAGTTCCGGAGCCGTGATGTCATGCTGCAACTGTACAAAACGCTAGTGCAGCCTTATTTGGAATACTGCATGCAGTTCTGGTTGCCCTATTACAGGAAGGATGTGGAAGCATTGGAAAAGGTACAGAGGAAATTTACCAGAATGTTGCCTGGTCTGGAGCGCAGGCCCTATGAAGAAAGGCTGAGTGACTTGGGTCTGTTCTCATTGGAGAGAAGGAGGCTAAGAGGGGATTTAATAGAGACATACAAGCTGATCAGAGGATTAGATAGGGTGGACAGTGAGAGTCGTTTTCCAAGGATGATGACTTCAGCTTGTACAAGGGAGCATAGTTACAAATTGAGGGGTGATAGCTTTAAGACAGATGTCAGAGGCAGGTTCTTTACTCAGAGAGTGGTAAGGGCTTGGAATGCCCTGCCTGCCAGTGTAGTTAACTCAGCCACATTAGGGGCATTTAAACAGTCCTTGGATAAGCATATGGATAATGATGGGATAGTGTAGGGGGATGGGTTTAGATTAGTTCACAGGTCGGTGCAACATCAAGGGCCGAAGGGCCAGTTCTGCGCTGTATTGTTCTATGTTCTATGTTCTATGTTCTAAATGGGGCAAACTTTAAACAGATCTAGAAATTCAAGACTGGGCATCCATGAGGCACTTTGGGCCAAAAAACTGCAGCAGAATTGTTCTCCAGCACAATCTGCAACATTATGGCCTGATATATTACCCCATTCAACCATTCCCATCATATCAGGATATCAACCCTGGTTCAATGCAGTGTGCACAAGGGCATTCCACGAGTAGCACAATGCCATACTAAGAAGGAGATGTCAATCTGGTGAAGCTACCAAACAGCAGTGCTTGCATGTCAAACAGCATAAGCAGCAAGTGATAGAGCTAAGCAATCCCACAACCAATGGATTAGATTTTTCTGAGGAAGGGTTGCTGGAACCAAAATGTTAAATGATTTCTCTCCAGAGATGCTTCCAGACCTGCTGAGCTTTTCCAGCAATTTCTGTTTTTAGATCAGATTTAAGCTCTGCAGTCCTGCCACATCTAGCCATGAATGATGGAAGACAATTAAACAAGTCATTGGAGGAGGAAGCTCCAAGCATATCCCCATCATCAATGATGGAATAGCCCAACACATCAGTGCAAACTTCAGCCAGAAGTGCCAAGTAGATCATTTCGACTTATTCCAGCAGCCCCCAGCGTGACAGATGCTAGTCTTCAGCCAATTCTACTTACTCCACATGGTATCAAGAAACAGTTGGAGGCACTGGATACTGCAAAGGCTATGGGCCCTGTCAACATTCTGGGAACAGTACTGAAGACTTGTCCTCCTGAACTTACTGCAACCCAGCCAAGTGGTTCCAGTAGTTACAATAGTGGCATCTACCCAATGTGGAAACTGGCCCATGTATGATATGCCCTGTACACAGAAAGAAGGGGAAATCGAACCTGGCCAATAAATGCCCCATCAGGCTGCTCTCAATTATCGGTAACATAATTGATAGTGTCATCAACACAGTTATCAAGCAGCACCTGCTCGGCAAAAAAACCTGCTCCTGACATTCAACTTGGATTCTGCAACAGCTGCTCTGCTCCTAACCTCATTACAGCCTTGGTTCAAATATGGACATAAGGCTGAATTCCATAGGTGAGATGAGAGTGATAGCCCTTAGCATAAAGTCCACATTTGTCTCAGAGTGGCATCAAGTAGCCTTAGCAAAACTGGAGTCAATTGGAATTGGGGCTAGATTCTTTGCTGATTGGAGTCACACCTGGCACACAGAAAGATGAAACTGAAACAAAAACAGAAATTGCTGATGAAACGTAGCAGATCTGGCAGCATCTGTGAAAAGGAAACAGAGTTAATGATTTGAGTCTGGTGACTCTAATCAGAATTGGAACACAGAAAGATAGCTGTGGTTGTTGGAAGTCAGTCATCTCAGCTCCAAGCCAGCTCTGCAGGAGTTCCTCAGGATGGTGTCCGAGGCTAAACCATCTTCAGATGCTTCATTAATGATCTTCAGATCAAAAGTGGGGCTGATTCAACATGGTGGCTCAGTGGTTAGCACTCTTGCGTCACAGCACCAGGAACCTGGGTTACATTACTTTCTTGGGTGACTATCTGTATGGAGTTTGCACATTCTCCCCGTGTCTGCATGGATTTCCATCGGGTGCTCCGGTTTCCTCCCACAGTCCAAAGATGTGGACTTTAGGTGGATTGGCCATGCTAAATTGCCCATAGTGTTCAAGGGTGTGTAGAGTAATTAGGTCATAGAAGAATGGATGGGATGCTGTGAGGGTCAGTGTGGACTTGTTGGGCCAAATGGCCTGTTTCCACAGGAGGTGGTAGAGGTGGGCATGGTAGCATCATTTAAGATGTATCTAGATGGATATATGAATGGGCAGGGAGCAGAGGAATACAGATCCTTGGAAAATAGGTGGCAGTTTTAGATAGAAGATTTGGATTGCTGCAGGCACGGAGGGCCGAAGGTCTTGTTCCTGTGCTGTAATTTTCCTTGTTCTTTGTTCTAAGATCAGGACAATATTCAGGCTTAGGCAGACAAGTGGCAATTAACATTCATGACACACAATGCCAGGCAATAACTGTAGTGACTGTCACAAGGTCAGCTGACTGGACCTCATAGAATATGAATTCTGAAATTGGGACTGTTAGACTTGTCCAATCAGGGAGCCTGGCTGACATATGAAAAGGGAGGTGTCAGAGATCTTCTGAAGAAGGGTCCAGACCCGAAGCATTGACTTTCCTGCGCCTCTGATGCAGTTTGGCCTTCTGTGTTCGTTCAGCTCTACACCTTGTTATCTCAGATTCTCCAGCATCGGCAGTTCCCACTATCTCTGACACTCTGGTAGCTGACTCTGAATGAGGCAGTACTAATGTCAAGCATTGTTCATGTGTAAATAATGGGTGATAGATACCACCTCTGTGGAGCTTTTTCAATGACGATCTTCAATATGAGGCATTCTAACCACTGCTCCTTGGCATTCAATGGATCATCACTGATCCCCCACTACTTTCTAACCTCCATCCCTTCCTTATCCTATCATTCATATGCCTCTCTAATAGCTGTTAAAATGCCCCTAATGAAGTCGACTCCACTCACCTCTCTGGCAATGCATTCCATGCCCCTACCACTCTCCGAGTAAAGAACCTACCTCCGTCATCTCCCCAATAACTACTTCCATTCACTTTAAAACTATGCCCCCTTGTAATAGCTACCTCCACCCGAGGAAAAAGTCTCTGCCTGTCCACTCTATCTGTACCTCTGATTATTTTGTATACTCTATCAAGTCACCTCTCATCCTTCGGCATTCTAAAGCGAAATGCCCTATCTCTCTCAACCTCTCCTCTGCACCTTTTCCAACACTTCCACATCTTCCCTGTAATGAGGTGACAAGAACTGGACACAATTCTCCAGATGTGGCTGAACCAGGGTTTTGAAGAGCTGAAGCATAACTTCACTGCTCTTGAAATTGATCCCTCTATTAATAAAAGCTAACGCACCATACGCATTCTTAGCAACTCTCTCCCATCTGGGTGGCAGCTTTCAGGAAACTGTGGAGATGAACCCCAAGATCCCTCTGCACCTCCACACTGCCAAGAATCTTTCTGTTAACCCGGTATTCTGCTTTCAAGTTTGTCCTTCCAAAATGAATCACCTCACACTTCTCAGCCCAGCTCTGCATCCTATCAATGTCCCTTTGTAACCTAGAACGCTCCGTCCACACTATCCACAACTCAAACCACCTTTGTATCATCTGTGAAGTTACTAATCCATCCTTCCACTCCTTCATCCAAATCATTTACAAAAATCACAAATAGAAGAGGACCCAGAACAGATCCTTTTGGTACACAACTCATAACTGAGCACCATGTTGAATATTTTCCATCCACTACCACCCTTTGTCTTCTAAGCATCAGCGAATTCTGAATCCAACTTGCCACATTTCCCGCTATCTTGTGCCTCTATACTTTCTGCATGAGCCTATCCTGGGGAACCTTATCGAACGCTTTACTTAAATCCATGTATACCACATCCACTGCTCTACCTTCATCTACATGTACAGTCACCTCTTTAAAGAATTCAATAAGGTTTATAAAGCATCACCTCATAAATCCACACTGACTATCACGAATCAAACTGCCTTTCCAAGTGATCATAAATCCTATCTCTCAGAGCCCTTACCAATAATTTGCCCACCACTGAAGTAAAACTAACTGGCCTGTGATTTCCGGCGTTATCCCTGTTCCCTTTTTTGAACAAGGGAATGACGTTTGCCACTCTTCAATCATCTGGCACTATACCTGTGGACAGTGAAGATGAAAAGATCATCGCAAAAGGCCCTGCGATCTCTTCCCTCGCTTCCTGTAGAATCCTTGGATAAATCCCATCAGGCACAGGGGACTTCAAGTTCCTCAAAATTCCTAGTATATCTTCCTTATTAACATCCACCTCCTCTAGCCTACCAGCCTGTTTCACACTGTCCTCCCCTATAACTAGGTCCCTCTTTGTTGTGAATACTGAAGAAAAGTATGCATTAAGGACCACTCCTATCTCTTTAGGCTCCATGCACAAATTCCCTTTGCAACCCTTGATCGGCCCTACCCTTTCTCTGGTCATTCTCTTATTCCTCACATATGTGTAAAAAGCCTTGGAGTTTTCCTTGATCCTATCTGCCAAGGTTTTCTCATGCTCCCTCATATCTCTCCTAAGCCCTTTCTTCAGTTCCTTCCTGGCTAACTTGTATCCCTCCAGAGCCTTTTCCGATCCTTGTTTCCTAAACCTTACAGAAGCATCCTTCTTCCTCTTAACTAGATGTTTGACCTCTCTCGAGAACCAAGGCTCCCTCACTCGAATGCATCCTCCCTGCTTGCTAAGGACAAACATATCGATCACATGCAATATGCGTTCCTTAAACAATCTCCATATTTCTGTAGTGCTCTTCCCTGACAGCATCTGTTCCCATTTTATGTTACTCAGTTCTTGCCTTACTGAATTGTAATTATCCTTCCCCCAATTGTAAACTTTACCCTGCCTTATGTACCTATCCTTATGACTGCTGTGAAAGAAACAGAGTTATGATTGCTACCGTTAAAATGCTCTCCTACCAACATGTCTAACACTTCATCCAGTTCATGGCCGGGCAGCAAATCTAAAGTGGCCTCTCCTCATGTTGGTCTATCTTTCTACTGTGTCAGGAATTCTTCCTGAACGCACTAGACAAAATCCATTTCATTTAAACTATTACAACTAAAAAGTTTCCAATCAATATTTGGAAAGTTGAAGTCACCCATGACTACAACTCTGTGACTTCTGCACCTTTCCAGTATCTGCCTCCCAATCCACACCTCCACTTCTCTGCAACAATTACTGCGTCTGTGAAAAAACCCCAACAAAGTGACTGCTCCTTTCTTGTTCCTGACCTCAACTCAAACTGACTTTGTAGACATATCATTCTCGAATTGCCTTTCAATAGCTGTTACACTGGCCCTGACTAGCAATGCCACTCCACTGTCTCTTTTTACCAGCCTGCCTATTTCTTTTAAAGCATCTAAATCCCGGAACTTTCTACAAGCCTGAGTATTGTCCAAATCTTAGAACAAAGAACAAAGAAAATTACAATACAGGAGCAGGCCATTGTGCCCTCCAAGCCTGCGCCGATCCAGATCCTCTATCTAAACCTATTGCCGATTTTCCAAGGAACTGTATCCGTCTGCTCCCTGCCCATTCATGTACATAGAACATAGAACATAGAACATAGAAAAGTACAGCACAGTACAGGCCCTTCGGCCCACGATGTTGTGTCGTGGAATATTCCTAATCCAAAAATAAAATAACCTAACCTACATTCCCCTCAATTCACTGCTGTCCATGTGCATGTCCAGCAGTCGCTTAAATGTCACTAATGACTCCGCTTCCACAACTACCACTGGTAAACTATTCCATGCACTCACAACTCTCTGGGTGAAGAACTTCCCTCTGACGTCTCCTCTATACCTTCCTCCTAACAACTTAAAACTATGACGCCTCGTGGCAGTCAATCCTGCCCTGGGGAAAAGTCTCTGGCTATCGACTCTATCCATGCCTCTCATTATCTTGTACACCTATGTATCTGTCTAGATACATCTTAAATAACCCTATCATGCCCAGCTCTACCACTTCCATTGCTAACATGTTCCAGGCACCCACAGCCCTCAGCATAAAGAACTTTCCACACATATCTCCCTTAAATTTTACCCCTCTCACCTTGAAATTGTGACCCCGAGTAATTGAGTGCCCCACTCTGGAAAAAAGCTTCATGCTATTCACCCTGTCTATACCTCTCATGGTTTTGTAGACCTCAATCAGGTACGCCCTCAACCTCCGTCTTTCTAATGTAAATATTCCTAATCGACTCAACCTCTCTCATAACTAGCACCCTCCATAGCAGGCGACATCCTGGTGAATCTCCTCTGCACCCTCTCCAAAATATCCGCATCCTTTTGGTTATGTGCCGACCAGAAATGTACACAGTATTCCAAATGTGGTCGAACCAAAGTCCTATACAAATGTAACATGACCTTCCAAGTCTTGTAATCAGTGCCCTGTCTGATGAATGAAAGCATGCCATATGCCATCTTGACTACTCTTTGACCTGTGTTGCCATCTTCAGTGTACAGTGGACCTGAACACCCAGATCTCTGAGTGCATCAATTTTCCCCAGGGCTTTTCCATTTATCGTATAGTTCGCTCTTGAATTGGATCTTCCAAAATGCATCACCTCACATTTGCCTGGATTGAATGCCATCTGCCATTTCTCCGCCCAACCCTCCAATCTGTCTATATTCTGCTGCATTCTCTGACAGTCCCCTTCACTGTCTGCTGCTCCACCAATCATAACATAATCTGCAATCTTGCTTATCAGACCATCTATACCTTCCTCCAGATCATTTATGTACTTCACAAACAACAGTGTCCCAACATGGATCCCTGTGGAACACCACTGGCCACAGTTCTCTATTTTGAGAAACTCTCTTCCACTACAACTCCCTGTCTCCTGTTGCCCAGCCAGTTCTCTATCCATCTAGCTAGTATACCCTGGACCCCATGCAACTTCACTTTATCCATAAGCCGACCATGGAGAACCTTATCAAACGCCTTACTGAAGTCCACATATATGACATCCACAGTCCTTCCCTCATCTATCAACTTTGTCACTTCCTCAAAGAATTCTATCAAGTTGGTAAGACATGACCTTCCCTGCAAAAAACCATGCTACCTATCACTAATAAGCCCATCTACTTCTAAATGTAAATAGATCCTATCCCTCAGTATCTTCTCCAGCAGCTTCCCCACCACTGACATCAGACTCACCTGGATTATCCTTGCAACCCTTCTTAAACAAGGGGACAACACTAGCAATTCTCCAGTCCTCCAAGACCTCATCCGTGCTCAAAGATGCTGCAAAGATATTTGTTAAGGCCCCAGGTATTTCCTCTCTCGCTTACCTCAGCAACCTGGGATAGATCCCATTCGGACCTGGAGCCCTAACTTCCCTAATGCCTTTTAGAATACCCAACACTTGCCCCCTCCTATGCCAACTTGACCTACAGTAATCAAACATCTATCCTTAACCTCAACATCCGTCATGTACCTCTCCTCAGTGAGTACCGACGCAAAGTACTCATTAAGAATCTCACTCATTTTCTCTGACTCCTTGCATAACTTCTGTCCTTTGTCCTTGAGTGGACCAACCCTTCCTCTAGTTAGCCTCTTGCTCTTTATGTATGAATAAAAGGCTTTAGGATTTTCCTTAACCCTGTTTGCTAGAGATATTTCATGACCCCTTTTAACCCTCTTAATTTCTCATTTCAGATTGGTCCTAATTTCCCAATATTCTACACAAGCTTCGTCTGGTTTCAGTCACCTAGACCTTATGTATACTTCCTTTTTACACTTTGCTCGTCTCACAATTTCACCTGTCATCCATGGTTTCCTACTCTTGCACTTTCTATCCTCATTTTTGCACAGACATGTCTGTCCTGCACTCTAATCAACCTCTCTTTAAAAGCCTCCCACATATCAAATATCACTATTTACACTCAAACAGCTGCTCTCAATCCACATTCCCCAGCTCCTGCTGAATTTTGCTCTTCCTTTAAGACCACTCTCAATTTTGTCCTTCAGCATTCTAAATTTTGCAGAATTGTGATCACTATTCCCAAAGTAATTCCCTACTGAAGCTTCAACCACCTGGCCGGGCTCATTCCCCAACACCAGGTCCAGTATGGCCCCTTCCCGAGTTGGACTATTTACATTCTGCTCTGGAAAACCCTCCTGAATGCTCCTTACAAATTCTGCTCCATCCAAACGCCTAACATGAAGTGAATTCCAGTCAATGTTGGGTAAAATTAAGATCTCCCGTCATCACCACCCTGTTGCTCCTAAATCTTTACATAATCTGTCTACATATTTGTACCGCTATCTCACGCTCACTGTTGGGAGGCCTGTAGTACAGCGCCAGCATTGTTACTGCATCCTTCCTTTTTCTGAGATCTGCCCATATTGCCTCACTGCTCAAGTCCTCCATTGTGCCCTCCTTCAGCACAGCTGTGATATCCTCTTTGACCAGTAATGTAACTCCTCCACCCCTTTTACCTCCCTCTCTCTCCCGCCTGAAGTATCTATATCCTGGGATATTTAGTTGTCAATCTTGCCCTTCCCTTAACCAAGTCTCAGTAACAGCAATAACATCATACTCCCAGGTACTAATCCAAGCCCTAAGTATGTCTGCCTTAACGACTACACTTCTCACTTTAAAACAAATGCGCCTCAGACCACTTGTCCCTTTGCATTCATCATCTGCTCTCTGCCTACTCTTCCCCTTAGTCACACTGATTTCATCATCTGGTTCCTTTCAGGCTTTAGTTACTACCCCCTTAGTGTGCACTAACCTCCTCATTTGGTTTCCATCCGCCTGCCACATTCGTTTAAACCCTCCCCAACAGCATTAGCAAAAGCACCCCCTTGGACATTTGGTTCCAGTCCTGCCCAGGTGTAGACTGTCCGATTTGTAATAGTCCCACCTCCCCCAGAACTGGTCCCAAAGTCCCAAAAATCTGAACCCCTCCCTCCTGCACCATCTCTCATTTATCCTGTCTATTCTTTAATTTCTACTCTGATTAGCATGTGGCACTGGTAGCAATCCTGAGATTACTACCTCTGAGGTCCTACTTTTTAACTTGACTCCTAACTCCCTAAATTCTCCTTGTAGGACCTCATCCAGTTTTTTACCAATATTGTTGGTGCCTAAATGCACCACGATAACTGACTGTTCACCTTCCCTGTTTAGAATGCCCTGCAGTCGATCCAGAACATCCCTGATCCGTGTACCTGGGAGGCATCATACATTCGGAAGAGATAATGGGAACTGCAGATGCTGGAGAATCCAAGATAATAAAGTGTGAAGCTGGATGAACACAGCAGGTCAAGCTGCATCTCAGGAGCACAAAAACTGACGTTTCGGGCCTAGACCGTCATCCTCTCTGATGAAGGGTCTAGGCCCGAAACGTCAGCTTTTGTGCTCCTGAGATGCTGCTTGGCCTGCTGTGTTCATCCAGCTTCACACTTTATTATCATACATTCGGAAGTCTCATTTTCAACCACAGAACCACCTGTCTACTCCCCTTACAATCGAATCCCCTGTGACTATAGCCCTTCCACTCTTTTTCCTATCCTCTGTACAGCAGAGCCAGACACAGTGCCATGAACCTGGTTACTGCTGCCTTTCCCTGGTGAGCTGTCTCTCCCAACAGTTTACAAAATGGTATACCTGTTTTAGAGGGAGATGACCACAGGGAACACCTGCATTGCCATCCTGCTTTTTCTCTGCCTTTTGGTCACCCATTCCATTTCTCCCTCAGCAATCCTAATCTGCAATATGAACAATTTGCTGTATGGGCTATCCACGACTTCCTCAGCATCGCTGGTGCTCCAAAGTGAGTCCATCCACAGCTCCAGAGTCGTCATGCGGTCTAACAAGAGCGGCAGCTGGACACACTTCTTGCATGTGAAGGAGTCAGGGACATCAGCCTGAGCTCCCACATTGAGCAAGAAGAGTATAACACAGGTCTGGGATCTCCTACCATTTTTACTCTTCAGCTTAACTTAGTCCTACTATAATATCAAATACTAGATAAAGAAATGAAAATATTTTTACCAAATCACTCTACTTACCAGCACATGATAAAAAAAAGAAAAACTTTGCCTTATCAACACACCACAGAGTCTTTTTTTTGGTTGAAGGAGGAGAGCAGGTGAGAGACACTATACATGCTGTGTCTCGGATTTAGCCACTACCAAAATATATCAGTTTAATCACCTTCCCAGAGTGCAATTTTGACTGCTCCACTCAGCTCTGCCGCCGAAATGAAGAACTTGCCTCCCGGCAGGCCCCTGGTCCTTGGTCTCACTGCTCCCGCTCCTGCTGCTGCAAAAATGGAGCCCACTGTTTCCATGAGGTTAAGTATTTGAATGGGGAAACTTACCTTCGCGGCAGGCCCCGGTCCTTTCTCTCACTTGTTCTATTACAAGATGCACTGCAGAAATTCACCAAAGATTCTCAGACTGCACCTTCCAAACACATGAGCACTTCTATCTAGAAGGACAAGGATGGCAGACATATGGGAACACCACCACCTTCAAGTTCCCCTCGAAGTCACTCACCATCCTGACTTGGAAATATATCATCGTTCCTTCACTTTTGCTGTGTCAAAATCCTTGAATTCCCTCCCTAAAGGCATTGTGAGTCTACCCACAGCACACAAACAGCAGCAGTTCAAGAAGGCAGCTCACCACCACTTTCAAGGCACCAAGGGATGGGCAACAAAATACTGGCCAGCCAGCCAGCATTGCCCAAGTCTGAAGTAAAACTTTAGCTGACAAATTTCCAAACCAATTGCGACTGTCTGTATGGAGACTATAACCCACACACCCCTGAACACTACGGGCAATTTAGCATGGCTGATCCACCTAGCCTGCACATCTTTTTTGGACTGTGGGAGGAAACTGAAGCATCCGGATGAAACCCACACAGACACAGGGAGAATGTGCAAACTCCACACAGACAGTCGCCTGAGGCTGGAATCGAACCCGGGTCCCTGGTGCTGTGAGGCTGCAGTGCTAACCACTGAGCCACCATGCCGCCCTGACTGTATGATCCAAAGCAACCACAACTGCTTTAAAGCTTTAATTTAGAGTCAGCTGGAGGCCGAATTACCAATACCGCAGTGCATCAATGAGGGGAGTTACCCAAACATTTTGCTCCAGAAAGCAGTCACACCCCTTGGGTTAGGATCTTATGAATTTATCATTTGTCAGGAACTGGAAAGTGCAACTATAAGAAAAGTAAGATGATTGAGAAGGTAAAAGTGAAGGATCTGCAACCCACACAATTGACCCCCATGTTTGAGATTCTTGTAGCTTGTATGTTTAGCCTGTATGCATCTGCAAGATGGTTGAGTGAATTGACCATGTGATCATTAGAACAGGGGAATAAGTGCAAATTTTACTTTAAGTGCAAAAAATTGGAAGGCTGCGTTGCCTATTTTGTGGGTTGAGTTGAAAAGGACTTTGAGTTGGGAGGCAGAGAATTGTACTGTTGAGGTCTGTGTCAGTGCTAATGACACAGCATTAGAAAAGGGGTCTGCTTGGAATTATAAGCAGCTCGAGGCTCAATTAAAAAGCAGAACTTCAAAGGTAGTGTACTTGGATTATTACTTAAGACCCAAAATATTGATGTAGGCAAAATAAGATTACGGAGATGAATGTTTGTCTCAAAGATTGGCATGGGAGAAATACATTTCAATACCTGAGCTAAGGCATCAGTACTGGGGAATCTGCAAGCTGCACCACAGGGATGGGTCCACATCTGAACATAGCTGGGGCTATGTGACTAGGATGAGAAAAAACTTTAAAAAGTTGGGATAAAGTGTTTGTATGAGGGAAGATAAACAGCTAGGTAATAGATCAGTCTAGCAATTTGGTAATGATAAACAGAATGTGTGCAGGAATGTTATGTATGTGAATGCGTATAATTCTTAACGTTCCATTTTTAATAAAATTAATGAATTCTTAGAATTGATAGAAGCAGTCTACCTATATGACCTGATAGATGTGGCTTCAGGGCTGGGGTCTGAAACAATCAGAAACAATGAACAACGGTGCAGTAGCTCTGATGACTTAGGTTAACATTAATACAGTAGCAAGAGATGACTTAGACACAAAAGAACAAAAAAATAGAATCTGTTTGGGTATAGACCAGGAATAAGAATAAGAAAGCCAAGAAATCACATGCAGAATATGCAGGAGGAAATGATACTGCATCTAAGAAAGGTACCTCAATAGTCATGGGTTACACTAGTTTACGTATAGAGCAGACATCAGAGTGGTGCGGAAAATGAGTTCATAGAGTAATATGCAAGACAGTCTCACGGAGCAGTATCTTCTTGTGCCAGTCATGGTTTAAGCAGTTCCTTGGAAGATTCATACTGGACTCAAAACATTAATTCTGTTTCTGTCTCCTCAGATGCTGCCAGAGCTGCAGAGTTTCTCTGCATATAAAAATAGCATTTTTATTGCACGTAGTTCTAGAATCAGTGAGATACGCTTAAACAGTTATATCACAGTGGAAGAACCTCCACATGACAGTGATCATGATAGAATTTCACCTTCAGTTTGAAGGTGACAAGTGTGGATCTAAGAGCAGTGTTTTAAATCTAAATAAAGGTAATTACAGAGTACAAGGTCAGAATTGGCTGAAATAAACTAGAAACTGTTAAAAGATAGAACAGTAGAGATGTAACAGCAGACCTTTGAGGGGGTACAGCTGTAACATGAGTGCTGCCCGTGTAGTCAAATGTTCTGACCGATGAAGGCAAGTGTGCCTTTTTCACGGCCGTGTCTACCTGTGACACCACTTTCAGGGAACTATGTACCTGCAACCCGAGGTCTCTCTGTCGAGAACATTCCCTAGGGCCCGACCATTAACTGTGTAAGCCTTACCCTGGTTTGTCTTAATGAAATGCAATACCTCACATTCATCTGAATTGAACTCCTTCTGCTATTCCTCAGCTCACTGGCCCAGTTGATCAAAATCCCATTTTACACTTAGGTAACCTCCTTCACTGTGCACTATGCCTCCAATTTTACTGTCACCTGCAAACTTACTAACTATGCTCCTAAATTCTCATCCAAATCATTTATATAAGTGATTAACAACAGTGGACACAGCACCAATCCTTGCAGTGCACCACTGGTCACAGGCCCTCAGTGTGAACAACAAACTTCTACTATCACCCTCTCTCTCCTATTGGTCTATAGTCCCCTGGCTTTCCTTGCAACCTTTCTTAAATAATAGCATAACATTAGCCACCCCCCAGTCTTTTGACACCTCATCCATGACTGTTGATGATACAAATATCTCCGCTAGGGTCCCTGCAATTTCTTCCCTAGCTTTCCACAATGTCCTGAGATATATTTGATCAGGTCTGGGGGAATTTATCTACCTTCAGACATTTTAAAACCTCCAGCACCTCCTGTTCTGTTATATGAACTCTTTTCTGGGCATCACTATTTATTTTCTTGAGTTCCCCAGCTTCCATGTGATTCTCCGCAGTAAATACTAACATCACCCATCTCCTGTGGTTCCACACATTGATGACCTTTTTGATCTTTAAGGGGCCCTATTCTCTCTCCAGTTACTCTTTTGCCCTTGATATACTTGTAGAATCTGTTTAGATCCTCCTTAGCCTTATATGCTAAAGGTACATCATAACCCTTTTTGCCCTGCTGATTTCCCTCTGTAGCCTACTCCTACACCCCCATATGTTTGCTGTCTATAACTGACATATGCCACCCTTTTCTTGACCAGAGTTTCAATGTCTCTAGTCATCCAGTGTTCCCTATTCCTGCCAGCCTTGCCCTTCACACTAACAGGAAAATGCTGTCCCTGAACTCTTGTTATCACACTTCTGAAAGCCGCCCACTTTGCAGACATCCATTTACCTGCAGACAGCCTCCCCCAAGCAACTTTTGAAAATTCCTGTCTAAAGCTATCAAAGTTGATCTTGCCCCAATTTAGAACTTTAACTTGTGGACCAGGTCTATTCTTTTCCATAACTACTTTAAAAATAATAGAATTATAGTCACAGGTCCCAAAGTGCTGTCCCACTAACACCTCAGTCACTTGCCCTACCTTATTTCAAAAGCAGATGTCTAACTCTGTCCCTTCTCTAGTAGGGCCATCTGCATATTAATTGAGAAAGTTTTCTTGAACACACTTAACAAATTCCTCCCCCATCCAAGCCCTTAACACTGTGGCAGTCCCAGTCTGTGTTTGGAATGTTAAAATCCCTAAGTATAACAACCCTATTATTGCTACATCTATCTGCAGTCTCCCTACATATTTGCTCCTCAATTTCCCACTGACTACTGGCGTGGCCTATGGTACAATCCCATCAAAGTGATCACCCCTTCTCATTTCTCAGTTCCACCCATACAGCTTCACTGGACAAGTCCCCAGGAATATCCTCTCTAAGTCTGCCATGACGCTTTTCCTAATCAAAAACACCACTCCACTTCCCGCTTGCCTTCCTATAGCATCTATTCTCCAGAACATTGAGCTGGTGCAGAGAATTCCCGATGTTAACTAATCTCCAAAAGAAGAAATTCATTTGCATCTCAGTTACAAAATAAGTGGACCTTCATTTATGACTATGTCCGCAAGTTTGACATTCCTTCACTGTGGGAACATCTTCTCAATATCTACCCGTGAAGCCACATCAAAATCCAGCATGTTTTAATTTGATCATTGCTCATTCTTCTAAACTCTAATGACTAAACCTATTGAGAAGTCCTTGAAGAGGTTGAACAGCAATTTTGTCTTTCTTCACTGACAACTTCACAACGATACAAGAAAATCAAGAACCTAATGCCCAAATAAGTCTTTTAAAAAATGGAGGCAGAGATTGTAGAGATCTTCCAAAACTCATTAATTTCTGGAAGAGTCCCAGCAAACTAGGAAATACCAATAGCAACATCTTTTCAAGACAGGATGGAAACAGAAATCATCAATTAATAGTCCAGTTATGCCACCTTATGCCAGACGGAATTTGCAAAATCCATTACTACGGAGATAATAGCAAGATTCTTAGAAAATTAAAATTGGGTCAGGCAGAATCAACATCATTTGTGAAAGTGAAGTATAGTTTATTAGCAACATTTGAGAAAGCAACAAACAAGGTGGCTAACAACAACAAATGATGGAGATCAGAGGGGGTCAGACAGCATCCATGGAAAGACAGCAAGCTAAAGTTTCAAGTATAGATGACTCTTCATTAGAGCTGGAGTCAGGGTGACTAAAAGGGAACCCATAGATGTGGTCTACTTGAGTATCCAAAAGACATTTGATAAAGTTCTACATCAAAGTTTACAATTCAAAATAAAAGTTTGTGATGTAAGGGTAACAAATTAGCATGGATAAAGGAATAGTTTGCTTACAGGAAGAAGAGACTATCGATAAATAACCTTTTTCAAGTTGGCAAATTGTAACTAATGCAGTGCAACAAGCATCAGTTTTGGGTGCTTCAATTGTTAATCATCAGTATCAATGTTTTGATGAAAAGACCAAATGCATGGTAGCTAATGTACCAATGATACCAAGATAGATAGGAAATAAGTCATCAGGAAGAGGTAAAAAGTCCACAAAGGGATATACACAAGAGTAAATGAGTGAGGAGAATTTGGTACATGCAGTGTTATGTGGGCAAATCTGAACTTGTCCACTCTACTATTCTTTCAGCTGTTCTTCCCATCAAAGCAGATTTAGTAATTTAGTTGGAGAGAAATTGCAGAACACAGTGGTGGAGAGCTAGCTAGTTGTCCTGGTACATCAATTTCAAAAAGCATGCAGCTACAGCAAATGATTAGGAAGGCAAATGGAATGTTGGTGCTTCTTTTGTTTTACTCTTTCATGAGATCTGGGTATTCCTAATAAGGCCAGCATTTGTTGCCCAGCCCTTGAACTGAGTAGGTATTTGAGAGTCAATCAATTGCTGAGTCAGGAGTCACATGTAGAGCAGATCAGGTCAAGATGACGGATTTTCTTAAAGAACACGAGCGAATCAGATGTGTTTTTATAACAATTATTGACAGTTTTTCTTGTCGTTGTTAGTTAGACCAGCTTTATATTCAAAATTTATCAATTAAATGTAGTTCCAACCATAGTTATTCCATGTGCCCAAATGGTTTCTCCTGTTCTGTCAAGATTGACTCACTGTCATCCAACCAGAACATGCTGGAAATTAAAATTGGTTTAAATGTTACCATTAATTAAAAGTGTTTAGGGTGTTTATTTTGTCTTGTTACAGCCATGTAAGCATTGAATATTTAATTGGTGTTCTTAATACATACTATGAAAAAAAAACAAAAGAACTGTGAATGCTGTAAATCAGAAGTATAAACGGAAAATGCTGGAAAATCTCAGCAGATCTGGCAGCATCTGTGGAGAGAAATCAAAGGTAACGTTTCAGATCAAGTGATCCTTCCTCAGAAACTGATGGTAACTAGAAGATCTTTTGCATATGCACCGACATTTTCCTAGCTACCATCAGCTGTTGAGGTTCTAAACAGCAAGTCTCATATAAACACTGCAAACATACAATGAATAAACTTCAAATAAACTTGTTTTTCAAATGAAGCTATTATGTAATTTGTCCTTAATCTCTGTGTATTGGTTATATGTGTTTCATGCTATGAATCATATTCATTGTTCATACAATTTATCCTACTTTTGTTTTCCCTTCTGTGGTTCAGAAGCAATTGTTCTGACTTAATAGTTGAAAACATTTCCAATATATGAGCTGCAAATTGTGAGTATACCCCTATTCAGTAGTTGGCACAAAGCATTGTTCGCCCAAGAGAAGATGGGGCTGCTGTGTCCTGCCTAGCTTCAAGTATCAACAAATGTATGAACTGTCAAGACTGAATGGAATTCTTGTACTGAAAATTGAAAAGCTGGTGAAAATCATACCTGTGAACAGGAAGCTGAATTTTGAAACCTCACCCTAGCAATATGATTACTGCCCTCCACAATTCTGAATATTTTGTCAAAATATCGTCAGGTTAACTGGTTAAAGATCCTGATAAACTGGTCTCTGCATACAATTAAGCCACATTCATTGGTAAGTTGCCATCTGACTTTTGTGTTTAAGTAATCTTGTGAGATGGTAGAAGGACTAAAAAAATAAAAAATAGCCTGAAAATAATCTAAAATTGTTACATACCTTGTTTTAAAACAAGAGCATCATTTCAATTTGAATGCATTATCAATTTAATTAAACTTGGTATTTCAAAAATACCAGATAAGAAGAGTCATAGTTTACAGTTTGAATTGGAAACGGAATGCTGAGTTACATTTCATTATGTAATCAGGATTTCCAAGAATGTTAACCACAAAATATCCTGCATTTATATACTGCTCTATTATGTCCTCAGGATTTCTCAGAAAGCTTTGCTTTTATTGAAATATTTTTAAGTGCAATCACTTATTGGTGCATATGATGGGACTTTAGCATGAATAACCATGCATGTTTTATATTTCTGATGAAAGGTCATCAACCTGAAATTGTGACAATGGAGAGCAGCCTGGCCTGCTGAATATTTACAGCATTTTCTGGTTCTATTTCAGTTTTCCAACATCCGCAGTATTTTTCTTTGCATACATACTTTAGTCAAAGTGCTTCTTAAAATAGAAATGTTGACCAAGATTGCTTTCCTCCTCATCACATTGTGCTGTGATATATTTCAGATGCATGTAGCAGCTGAACATCAGTGATGGGATAATACTGGAAATTATTATTGGTAATAAGCTATTTTTATTTAGAAAACTGGAGATTGATTTTTAATTTTTTTATTCACTCATGGAATGCGGAGTGTTGTTGACTGAACTAGCATTTATCGCCCATCCTAAATTGCCATCAAGAAGGTGGTGATGAGCCGCAGTCTGTTTGGTGTATGACAACCTGCAGTGTCATTAGGAAGGAAGTTTGAAAATTTTGACTCAGTGACATTGAAGAAACAGTGACACATTTCCAAGTCTGGGTGCTGAGTGACTTAGAACATAGAACATTATGGGAACGGGCTGTTCGGCCCACAATGTTATCCCGAACTTGATGCCAAATTAAACTAATCCCATCTGCCTGCCCTTGGTCCATTTCCCTTCATTCCTTGCATATTCATGCACTGATTTAAATGACTCTTAAATGCCCCTATCGTACCTACCTCCACCACCGCCCCTGGTACCGTGTTCTCCGACCACCCTTAGTGTGAAAAATTGCCTCTCACATCTCCTTTGAACTATCACACCCCTCATCTTAAATGCATCCCCCCTAGTTTTAGATAGTTCAACTCAGGGAAAAAGAATCTCACCGTCAACCCTATCAATGCATCTCATAATTTTATAGATTTCTGTCAAATCTTCCCTCAGCCTCTGTCGCCCCAGTGAAAACAACACAGGTTTCACTAGCCTCTCCTTATAGATCATACCCTGTAATCCAGGCAGCATCCTGGTAAACCCCTTCTGCACACCCTCCAAAGCCTCCACATCCTTCCTGTGATACGGCAACCAGAATTGAATGCAGTACTCTAAGTATGTGGCCTAACCAAAGTCTTATAAAGCTGCAACATGACATTCTGACTCTTGTACTCAATTCCCCAAACAGTAAAAGCAAGCCATATGCCTTCATTACCACCCTATCTACTTAGGTGGCTATATTCAGGGAGCTATGGACTTGAACAATAAAATCCATCGGTACATCAGTGTCATTCAGGATCCTGCAATTAACTATATACTTTTCCGTAATATTTGATGTCCCATAGTGCAGCACCTCACACTTAACAAGATTTAACTCTTTCTGCCATTTCTCCCCCCATATCTGCAACTGATCCAAATCTTGCTGTATCCTTTGACAACCTTCTATGCTATCAACAACTCCACTAATCTTTGTATTGTCTGTAAACTTACTCACACACTCATCTAGATTTTCACTCAAGTCATTTATACATATCGCAAACAGCAGAATCCCAGTATGGTTCCCTGTGGAACACCACTAGTCACAGACCTCCAGCCTGAAAATTACCCTTCTACCCCTACCCTCTGCCTTCTATGGGCAAGCCAATTCTGAATCCACATGGCCAAGTCACCGTGGATCCCATGCATCTTAATCTTATGAATGACCATGAGCCTCTCCAATATCCTGGATAGATAACATCAGACCCTGGAGGCTTATCCACCTTGTTGAAAGCCTTACTAAAATCCATGTAGACAAAATCCACTCTTTTACCTTTGTCACCTCCTTGAAAAATATAACCAAGTTAGTAAGATATGACCTGTCCTGCACAAAGCCATGCCACCTGTCTCTAATTAGGCCATACTTTTCTAAATGTATGTAAATCCTATCCCCAAGAACTCTCTCTAACAGCTTCTCAACCATTGATGTAAGACTCACCGATCTTTAGTTTCTGGGATTATCCCTATTTCCTTTCTTGAACAAAAGAACAAAATTAGCTCCTCGCCATCCTCTGGGACCTGTCCAGTGGCTAATGAGGTTACGAAGATCTTGGTCGAGGAAACTAATCTCCTCTCTCACCTCTTCAATATCTGCGTAGATACCATTGACCCTGGGGTCTTATCCACCTTAATGCTCTTCAAGAGACCTAACACTATTTCTGTCTTTTTCTCAAAATGCTGTGGAAAATTAGCACATTCCACAGTAATCTCACTATCCTTTATATCCTTCTCCTCAATGAATACTGATGCAACGTACTCATTTATGGACAAAAACAAAGTTGCTGGAAAAGCTCAGCAGGCCTAGCAGCATCTATGAAGGAAAAAGAAGAGTTAATGTTTCGGGTCCGGTGACCCTTCCTCAGACCTGATGATGACTAGCAAAACATCAGTTTGTATGTGCAAAAAGGGAGGGGGATGGGGTTATGAGTAAATGATAGGATAGAGTCTAAAGAGAGAGAACAGCACTTAGACAAAGAGCTGACAACAATCAGGCTGGAAGGGAGACTAGTTGTAAATGGGGACTATTAGTGAAAACTAACAACAGTTGGTGTGTTATGGCAGGCTATGTAGTAACAAGGCTTGGTGTGTGGGGTAGGGAGCTGGGACATGGGACAGTTTAGGCCCTAAAATTATTAAACTTGATATTGAGCCTGGAGGGATGCAGCATCCCCAAGTAGAAAATGAGATGTTGTTCTTCCAGTTTGTGTTGAGATTTGCTGGAACACTGCAAACCAGAGACAGAGATGTTGGTCAGGGAACAGAGTGGTGCATTAAGGTGGCAGACCATTTTGCGAGCAGAACGTAGATATTCTGCGAAGTGGTCCCCCACTCTACGCTTTGTTACCTACTGTAGAGGCGACCACATTGTGAGCAGCCAATGCAGTAGAATAGATTCTGGGAAGTGCAGGTGAAGTGTTGTTTCCTCTGCCTCCAAGCACAACTTACCGCCTTTATTCTTGAATGGTCCTACCTTCTCCTTAGTTATCCTTTTGTTTTTAACGTACATATAAGAGTGCCTTGGGATTCTTTATAACCCTACCTGCCAAGGTCATTTCATGGCCCTTTCTTGTTCTCCTTATTCCCAGGTTAAGTTCTTTCCTGCTTTCTTCACATTCCTCACAGGCCCTGTCCGATTTTTGCTTCCTAAGCCTGACATATGCAAAGTAGGAGGAGACCTTTTATGTGCTGGCATTCTCTTGTATCTGCTGCCATAGTCCTTCTATGTGTATCAGAGATAATGGGAACTGCAGATGCTGGAGATTCCAAGATAATAAAATGTGAGGCTGGATGAACACAGCAGGCCAAGCAGCATCTCAGGAGCACAAAAGCTGACTTTTCGGGCCTAGACCCTTCATCAGAGAGGGGGATGGGGGGAGGGAACTGGAATAAATAGGGAGAGAGGGGGAGGCGGACCGAGGATGGAGAGTAAAGAAGATAGGTGGAGAGGGTGTAGGTGGGGAGGTAGGGAGGGGATAGGTCAGTCCAGGGAAGACGGACAGGTCAAGGAGGTGGGATGAGGTTAGTAGGTAGCTGGGGGTGCGGCTTGGGGTGGGAGGAAGGGATGGGTGAGAGGAAGAACCGGTTAGGGAGGCAGAGACAGGTTGGACTGGTTTTGGGATGCAGTGGGTGGGGGGGAAGAGCTGGGCTGGTTGTGTGGTGCAGTGGGGGGAGGGGATGAACCCCCCCCCTCCCCCCACTGCACCACACAACCAGCCCAGCTCTTCCCCCCCACCCACTGCATCCCAAAACCAGTCCAACCTGTCTCTGCCTCCCTAACCGGTTCTTCCTCTCACCCATCCCTTCCTCCCACCCCAAGCCGCACCCCCAGCTACCTACTAACCTCATCCCACCTCCTTGACCTGTCCGTCTTCCCTGGACTGACCTATCCCCTCCCTACCTCCCCACCTACACCCTCTCCACCTATCTTCTTTACTCTCCATCCTCGGTCCGCCTCCCCCTCTCTCCCTATTTATTCCAGTTCCCTCCCCCCATCCCCCTCTCTGATGAAGGGTCTAGCCCGAAACGTCAGCTTTTGTGCTCCTGAGATGCTGCTTGGCCTGCTGTGTTCATCCAGCCTCACATTTTATTACCTTCTATGTGTAAGTTGCTGTCGTGGAAACCTTGATGAATTTCTGCAGTGTGTCTCGTATTTTATTACTCATGGGTAATGGGCACCATCTATTGCACATCCCCAGTTGCCCTCGAGAAGATGGTGGTGAGCTACGTTCTTGAACCACAGCAGTTGACCCCAAATGCCGTCAGGAAGGGAATTCCAGAATTTTGACCCAGTAATAGTGAAGGATGAGGGTACCATTAGCCATAGTTCCAAGTCAGGATCGTAAATGGCTGAAAGGGAGCTTGCAGGTGATGGTGTTCCCATGTATCTTCTCTTTATTCATTTAGAGGATAAGGGTTTCACTGGCTAGGCTAGCATTTATTGACAATCCCTAATTGTCTAGAGGGTAGTTCAGAGTAAATCATATTGCTGTGGGTCTGGAGTCACATGTAGGTCAGACCCGGTAAGGATGGCAGCTTCCTCCCCCAAAGGCCATTAGTGAACCAGATCAGCTTTTCAGACAATTGGCAATGGATTCATGGTCATCATTAGACTCTCAATTCCAGATATTTATTGAATTCAAATTCCACGAGCTGCCATGGCAGGATTCGATCCCACGTCCCCAGAAAATTACCTGGGTCAACCGTCCAGCGTTAATATCACAAGGCTGTTGCCTCCCTTACCCATTTGCTGTCCTTGTCTATATGGAAGTGGTTGCAGGTTTAGAAGCTGCTGTCTAAGGATCTTTGGTAAAATTCTGCAGTGCATCTTGCAGATAATACACAGTGCCACTACTGAGCAGGTTGGATGCTTGCGGATGTGCAATCAAGGAGTGCTTTGTCCTGGATGGTGTCAAGTTTCTTGTGTGTTGTTGGAGCTGTGCCCATCCAAGCAAGGGAAAAGTATTCCATCACACTCCTCATTGTGCCCTGTAGATGATGAACAGACTTTGGGGAGACAGGGGGTGAGTTACTCACTGCAATATTCCTAGCCTCTGATATGCTCTCGTAGCCACTGTGCTTATGTTGCAAGTCCTGTTGAGCTGGTTAATGGTGACCCAAGGATGTTGACAGTGAGGGAATTCAGTGCTGGTAACACCACTGAATGTCAAGGAGCAGTGATTATATTGTCTCTTATTGGAGCTAGTCTTTGCCTGGCATTTGTGTGGTGCAAACGTTACTTACCATTTGTCAGCCCAAGCCTGGATCTAAATGTTGTTGAATTTAAACATGATTGCTTCAGCGTCTGAAGAGTTACAAATGGTGCAGAACATTGTGCAATCATTGGTAAAAATCCCCATTTAAGCGGCACGGTGGCTCAGTGGTTAGCACTGTTGCTTCACTGCGTATCTGCATGGGTTTCCTCTGGGTGCTCGGTTTCCTCCCACGTGCAGTGCGGGTTTGAGGTACAATGAGGTTGGAGGCTGCAGGTGGGAAGTCATCTGAGGTGATGAGGTTGTGGATTGTTTGGGAGATGATGTTGTGGTGGTCAGGGGTGGAGTCATGGTCAGAGGAGGAGGTATCAGAGACCTGGTGTCTGGTCTTGGCATTGTAGAGGTCAGTGCGTCATACTAAAACTGTGCCTCCCTTGTCCGTGGGTTTTATGGTGAGGTTAGGATTGGAGTGGAGGGCTGCCCATTCTGTGAGGGAGAGGTTGGAGTTGGTGAGAGGGGTGGAGAGGTTGAGGCATTTGATGTCTCAGTGGTAGTTGGAGATGAAAAGGTGGAGGGAGGGTAGCAGGCCTTGGGGTGGTGTCCAGGAGGAGGGGTTGTGTTGGAGGTGGGAGAAGGGGTCAGTAGAGGAAGGTTTAGGCTCATGATTGAAGAAGTAAGCGCGGAGGTGGAGGAAAAACTATTGCCACACTATCAAAAGAATATCATTGCACTAAAGAGATTCACCAGGATCTTGCCTTGATAAGAAGTCTCAATTATGAGGAGAAATTTGATAGGCTCTGTTTGTTTTCCTTAGAGTAGAGATGGCTGAGGGAGAATCTGATTGCAGAATACATAATTAATTATGAGAGGTATAGACAGAATAGATTGTGAGAATCGTTTCTGCATGGCAGACAGATATAAGTTTAAGATGAGGAGTAACTGGCTTAGATGAGGTCTGCGAAACAATCTTTTTCACCAAGGGGGTTGTAGAAATATAGAATATGCTGCATGAGAAGGTTTGGAGGCAGATATCCTCACAACATTTAAGAAGCATCTGGATGAGCGCTTAAAATGCCAGCGCATACATGATAGGCTATGAACCAAGCACAGGTAAATGGGATTAATGTTGTTTGGTGTCCTAAATGATCTATTTCTATGCTTAATAACTCTCTGCCCTTCTTTGAATAAGGAATCCAATACTCCTGTACATAGTACTCCAGATATAGTCTAACCATTATAGCCCTTTACACCTGAACCATAAGCTCCCCACTTCTGTGAATATGTTCTAATCAAGCTATTCAAAGATGTATTACACGTCTCTGTAGAAGGTGAGACTTGAACCCAAGTCTTCTGGCTTAGAGGCAGGGACATTACTACTGCACCACAAGAACCCCTCTCTTTTGCATTCAATTCCACTTACAATAAATGGGAATGATCTATTAGTGCTACTAATTACTTGCTATATGATTCATGCACATGGACACAAGGAAAATGGGTTTGGGATAGTTAGGTAGTTGTTTTTGACCAGCGTGGACATGATGGGTCGAAGGCCTTTTTCTGTGCTATAGATGTTTATCACACCCAAATCCCTCTACATGTAGGAGCTGTGCAAACACTTTGTAGTAGATAAGATACTTCTCAATTCTTCCTGCCAAAAGGATAATTACAGCTTTTCACAGTTTACTTTCCAACCTATCTTTCTGTCAGAAGCAAACTTAGCTTCCATACCTTTTATTCCTTTCACGCAAGTCATTCAAATAAGTTGTAAATGGTTCAGACCCCAGCGCTAATCCCTGTGACATACCACTCATTACACCTAAGACCACAAAATAAATTCCATCCAGCTGTGCTATGCTCCCTTGTCAGCTAGCCAGTTTTTGGTCATTCCCAATATATTACCTCCTTTACCATGAATTTGTAATTTCCACAATAACTTTTCATGTGGCACCTCATCAAATGTCATCTGGAACTCTAAGTACAGCACATTCACTGGTTTTCCTTTACCCACAGCACCTTACATCTCCAATAATTTAACTAAGTTTGTTGAACATAATTTCCCTTTTACAAAACCATGTTTACTATGCCTGATTAACTTGAACACCTCTTAATGCCCTGTTATAATGTCTTTAAAAGTAGCTTCTAACATCTTCCCTATTGAAGGTGTTTTTAAAAAATCTAACAAATAAACCTTGCAGACCAATACTTAATAACACATAGTTGCAAACATTTAGTTGTGCATAGATGTTAGACTAACAGACCTTAGTTTCCTGCTTTCTGTCTCCCTCCCTTTTTGAATAAAGCAGTTACAGTTGCTGTTTTCCAACCTAATGGAATGTTTCCCAATCAAAGGAATTTTGGAAAATTAAGACCAACTATCTCATAAGCCACTTCTTTTAGGACCTTAGAATGAAGTGCATCAGGGTCCAGGGACTTGCTACTCTGCAACTCCAACAATTTTCTGAGTATCACTGCCAGGTAATTGTAATTTATTTAAATTCCTCCTCCCTTCAATTTTCTGATTTACAGCTGGTTCTCAGATGATACTTGGTAACTTCTATAGTGAAGATTGATGTAAAATACCTGTTCAATTCATCTACCATCTCCTTTTTGTATAATTAATTCCCCTCAGATTTGTGTGATTTGGCACAACACTCACTTAGGTAACTCTTCATTTACAATTATCCGATGAAACTCTTTGTATCGTTTTTTTATATTTCTAGCTAACTTCCACTCATATTGTAATAGTTTCTAGTTGTGTGCTCCAAAGGTAAGTTTTGGACCCAATACTCTTTCAATGTTTATGATTAACCTAGACTTAGATGCAGGGAACAGCATTTTAAAATTCATAAACAATTCATAAGCATACAATGGCCAGATGGGGTTAAATTAAGGATTTCTGTAGACTTCTAGAATTATAAGGAACATTTGTTTTTAAATTTTACTTATATGGCCTCATTTGAGGATACCCCTGAGATACTATCCTTCCTTACTGGAGCATTTAACTCTTCTTTTGCACCCCTCCACATCACTTCTATTCCCTGGATTATCAAGCTGCCAGCCCTGTTCTTCCCTCAACCATGTCTCTGTAAAGGAAATGATATCACATCTACTTGCATTAGTCAACACCCTTACTCATTTGCTTCACTTGCAAGACTCTTGCATAAAAATAAATTCCACCTAGCTGTGCCATGCTTCCATGTGCTTTAACTTGAATATATTCACACTACACACACACACACATACACACACACCTGTATCCTATCCTGTCACATTGGTTTACACCACAAACAACACTACACTACACTCCTTCCAAGGATGTGTATTTTTATTCACACACAGCACATGGGTGTTGCTGGCTTGGCCAGCATTTAGTGCCTATCCCATTTTACCCCTGAGAAGATGTTAGTGATTCACCTTCTTGAACTGCTGTTGACCATATGCTGTTGGTAGAGCCACGATGCTATTAGGCAGGGAATTCTAGGAACTTGACCCAACAACTGTGATGTACAGTGATATATTTCCAAGGCAGGATGATGAGTAGCTTGGAGGGAACATGCAAATAGTGATGTGCCTAAGTATCTGCTGTTTTTTTCCTTGTAAATGAAAGTAGTTTGGGTTTGGAAGTTTCTGTTTAAGGGTTAGCCTTTTTCTGTTTCAGGTCCAATCCATCAGACTTGTAAAGATCCCACCTTGCCCAGAAACAAACGTAATGATCCAGGAATCTAAAGCCCTCCCTCTTGCTACAACTCTTCAGCCGCATATTTATCTGTTCTATCATCCGATGCCTGTACGCATTTGTATGCGGCACCGTACAAAGTTATTTCAAAATTATTTAGTAGAATTGATTGAGGAAAAATCACATCTAATGATTGGGTCAATAAAACAATAGATTCAAAATCCTTGGCAATAAGGTAGAAGTGAGATAGGAATTTCTTTCACTCTCTGAGCTTTTGGAATGCATGATTCTGTACCTTAAATGGTGAAAGTTAATTACGTAAATAATTTTAAAACTGTGTTTGATAGGTACTGGTAAAAGAACTCAGTGTTGCAGATGAAAAGAGGAGAAGTAGGACTACATACTACTCTTTCAAAGACCTAGCACATACACAATGGGCCAAACAGCTGCCTGCTGTGCTGTAATTTACCATGAATAAATCAAGCTTAACAATACCACATTATCCATTGGTCAAAGAATCAACACATCAACATGATAGCTCTATCTATCCCTTTGACAGCTCTCTGAACAGGTTAACATGGGCTCAATTTAGCTTTCTTTTGAAAAGCGGCACCTCAACTTTGCACAACTTGTTCTTTACTTCAGCATATGAGTAATTATCCAATTAACTATGCTTGAACTGGTGATCATTTGACCAAGCTGACAATTGGTATAAACCTAGTAAATCATTAAAACCAGATTTTTAAAGTTTCCAGTCTCCTGGGAAAATCATCTTAATTTAAATCTGTAGAGATCAATGTTCCTCTGTTCCCAATACTAGAATGTTTAAACTGTTAACCATTCCAAAATTAATGCTAAATGATAAGCCGTATGATTCAGGACCAGTTCAAGATAAGATTCCATGCTGTGCTTGAGCATGGTTGAGTTTGTGTGCTTGCAGGTACTTCTTTCCATTGCCACTCAGTATGAATTGATAATAACAACTAGAATAACTAAACTCAGAAAACACAATTCAGTTTGCTGTCCCAGTCTTATGATTGCATCTTATACAAGTATCGTAGTACAAATTATTTGTATCTATGTGGACAAACTTCAACTTTAGCGTAATGTAGATACAATATAATTTATGGAGAAACAAATCAGTTCAGACAACTCGTGCTTTTGTTATAAAGTCATAGAGT
The DNA here is from genome assembly GCF_030684315.1 of Stegostoma tigrinum. NCBI lineage: Eukaryota > Metazoa > Chordata > Chondrichthyes > Orectolobiformes > Stegostomatidae > Stegostoma > Stegostoma tigrinum. The sequence continues at coordinate 34,288,371 of NC_081362.1, read as the reverse complement.
CACACAGCATGGAAACGGACCCTTTGGTCTGACCAGTCCATGCCGAGCATAATCCCAAACTAGGCTAGACCCACCTGCCTACTTCTGGCCTATATCCTTCCAAACCTTTCCTATTCATATATTTATCCAAATGCCTTTTAAACGTTGCAATTGTACCAGTGTTCACTGCTTACTCAGGAAATTCATTTCAAATGCAAACCACACTCTGTGTAAAAAACTTGCCACATGTCTTGTTTAAACCTCACTCCTCTCACCTTAAAAATGTGTCCCCTAGTCTTGAAATCCCCCATCCAAGGGAAAAGGCAGCTAACGTTAACTCTATACCTCTCATCATTTTATAAACTTCTTTCAGGTTGCCTCTCATCCTCCTACACTCTAGTGGAAAGAGTCCCAGCCTTTCCAACCTTTCTTTATAACTCAAACCTTCCATACATGGCAACATCCTGGTAAATACTAAATAACAACTGAAAGAACTGTGAATGCTGTAAATCAGGAACAAAAACAGAAATTGCTGGAAAAGCTCAGCAGGTCTGGCAGCATCTGTGAAGAAAATATCAGAGTCAATATTTCAGGGCCAGTGACTCTCCCTTAGCACTGAGGGTAGCTGGGAAACATCTGTTTATATGCAGAAAATAGGGAGGGAGATGGGGATGGGGTAGAGAGTAAACACGAGAAGACCAGTTGTCAATTTTGACTTTAGTTGTGGTCCTTTTAGTAATATAGATGTACCAACTCTTGATATAAACAGGGATGAATTAGCAGTTAGTACCTTGCAGATTAAAAAGCTTCCTGTCCATTGTCCTCCTTTGTCTATACAACTGCTCTTCTTTCTCTTCAAGTAAAAGTTCTGGTAAATCTCTTCTGAACCCTTTCCGGCCTGACAATATCCTTCCTACAACTGAGCAACTAGAACTGGACATAGAATTCCAAAAGAGGCCTCACCAATGTCCTGTACAACTTCAACCTGACTTCCCAACTCCTACACTCAAGAGGTTGAGCAATGAAGGCAAGCGTGCCAAACACCCTTTTTAACCACCCGTCTATATGTGATGCAAACTGCAAAGTATTATGTACCTGCACCCCTACCTCTGTTCTACAACCCTACCAAAGACCCTACCATTAATTTTGTAAGCCCAACCCTTGTTTGTTGCACCAAAATGCAATACCTTGTGTTTATCCAGATTGATCTCCATCTGCTATTTTTCAAGTCACTGATCCATTTAATCAAGATCCCTTTCTAATCTTAGAAAACCTTTTTCACTGTCTACTATGCTATCAATTTTGGTGTCATCCGCAAACTTAATAACCATGCTTTATATATCCTCATCCAAAACATTTATATCAATAATAAACAGAGAACCCAGAACCAATCCTTGTGGAACACTGCTGGCCACAGGCCTCCAGTCATAAAGATTTGCTGAACAGTGCTTAGACATGTAATAACGTAAGACACTCTGTAAGTTTCAAAAGTTTAAGAATCACTTGGCTGATGGTAGTGGATTCCTCATGCATCCTTGTAATGACATTCAAAGGATACAGCACTTTTAAAACAGTTTCTCCCTTATCCTGTACTAGAGGGCTTGTTTCTGTTACTCTGTTACTGAAATTCTCTTCCATGGCTTTGCACAGAGCATGGTAATGATCTGGAACTCAATGCAGGATGAATTTAAAACCGCTCTCCTCCCATCTCACTTCTGCCTGCATTCACTCAGGTCCAAGCCTATCATTGGCAGGAAGCTCTTTAATCTACAAGGTATTTACCTCCAAATCCGTCCCTGTTTGTAAAAAGAATTGGTACATCCATATTACCAAAATGAGCCACAACTAAGGTCAGAATTTTTTCTCCCCAAAGATAACTTGCCACGACCTAGGCTATCAATTAAAATGAACTAACCTTAGCAAAGATCCAGGTTAAGGAATTTGTTTTGGTTTATATGGCTCAAGTTTGACTTTATCTTTGCAACCTTTGAAATCATAGAACATAGAACATAGAACAATACAGCGCAGAACAGGCCCTTTGGCCCTCAATGTTGCGCCGGCCTGTGAACTAATCTAAGCCCCTCCCCCTACACTATCCCATCATTATCCATATGCATTATCTCATATGTTTAAATGCCCCTAATGGTTCAGGGGAAGAAGCGGGACAATGAGGGGCAGATGGCAACCATTCACATTGAACTCTTTGTACCTGAACAGAGCTGGCACTGAGTTATTTGCAACATTTTGTCAGGGCGTTGGAAATCAGTGCTTCAAATTTTTGAATTTTTCAATACCAAACCAATCCTGCAAAACTCTTCTTTAGAAACTATGCCTTTTTTATTCTTAATTAGATTGGTACAAGTGCAATGAGTGCAGCACTACTCAGCTGACATGTGAGTTGTCTTTTGTTTCATTTTCATAGCAGGAGAGGCAATGGCCTAGTGGTATTATTGCTGGACTGTTAACCCAGAGACCCAAATAATGTTCTCTGGGCTTAAATCCTGCCACAGCAGATGGTGGAATTTGAATGCAATAAAATGTCTGAAATTAAGAATCTATTGATAATCATGTCGATTGTCAGGAAAAACCTATCTGGTTCACTAATGTCCTTCACCGAAGGAAACTGCCATGCTTACCATGCCGACATGCGACTCCAGATCCACGGCATTATGGTTGACTCTGAACTGCCCTCTGGGCAAGGATGGACAATAAATGCTTCCTAGACAGCAACACTCTCATCCCGTTAGTGATTTTTTAAAAAATTCCTCCAGAAGTGTGCAGATACCATTTTTAAAATGAGAGAATACATTTGTGATTCAAACTGTTAGAGGTGAAATTCCGAAAGGTGATAATGTTACACCGCTTCCTTTTGATGTCTTATAAGGATAAATCCAATGTGGAGTCATATCTGGTTTCTAAACTATTCACAAGACCGTAATATCGTAAGAAATACAAACAGGAGTAGGCTATCCCCCAAAAATCTTGAATAAGTTAAGCAGAAATAATTTCATGAAGCTATGCTGATTCTGTTTGGTTAGATTGTGATTTTCCAAATATTCTGCTATCATTTCCTTAATAATTGATTTCAATACTTTCCCAGCAAAGAATGTTTGACTAATCAGCCTATAGATACTTGTGTTTTGCCTCCCTCCTTTTTTGAATAGGGGTGTCATATTAGTGACCATAACTCTCTTACTTTTAACATAGGTATGGAAAAAGATAGGACAGATCCACACATTAAAGCGCTAAACTGGAGAAGGGCCAATTTAGGGGCCATTAGGCAAGATCTAGCAGAGATCAACTGGGTGAATCTTTTGAAGGAAAATGAACGACTGGCAAATGGGAAGCATTTAAAAGTGTGATGCCAAGAGTCCTGGGACAATATGTCCCTGTTAAGGAAAACCTGACAGCTTTAGGGATCCCTGGCTGACAAGAGACATTGAGGCTCTGGTCAGGAAAAAGAAGAAGGATCAGCTATCTGGCTCAAGTGAATCCCCACATGACTATAAAAAGTGTAGGAGCATGCTTAAGAGGGAAATCAGAAGAGCTAAAATAGGATATGAAATGGATCTGGCAGATAAGGTTAAAGAAAATCCCAAAAGGTTATATAGCTATATTCAATAAAAAAGGGTGGTTAGGGAGAGAATCAGTCCCCTTAAAGATCAGCATGGCCATCAATGTGTGGAGTCACAGGAGATGGTGTAGTTTTGGACCACAGACAGAAGGGTCTAGGCCCGAAACGTCAGCTTTTGTGCTCCTGAGATGCTGCTTGGCCTGCTGTGTTCATCCAGCCTCACATTTTATTATCAGAGAGGAGTTGTTTGCAGTCTTAAAGCACTTTGAAGTAGATAGATCCCCTGGGCCTGATCAAGTCCACCCTCAGACATTGTGGAGGCTGAGGAAAAAATTGCAAGGGCCTTGCAGAGATTTTTGCTTTATCTTTAGCCACTGATGAAGTTCCAAAAGATTGGAGGGTGACTAATGTTGTTCCATTTGTTTAAGAAAGGTAGCAAAGAGAAGGTCAGGAACTACAGGCCAGTGAGCCTGACATCAGTGGTAGGCAAATTATTGGAGAGGACACTGAGGAACAGGATCAACCAACATTTGGTTATTCAAGATCTGATTAGGGATAGTCGGCATGGATTTGTGCACAGCAAGTCATGTCTGACAAATATAGAATCCCTACAGTGTGGAAACAGGCCCTTCAGCCCAACAAGTCCACACTGACCCTCAAAGCATCCCACCCAGACCCATCCCCACACCCCTATAGACCAACTGATACACACATCCCTGAACAGTATGGGCAATTTAGCATAGCCAATCCACCTAGCCTGCACATCTTTGGACTGTGGAAGGAAAACCAGAGCGCCTGGAAGAAACCCACACAGACATGGGGAGAATGTGCAAACTCCCCATAGACAGTTGCCCAAGTGTGGAATCGAACGCGGGTCCCTGGCGTAGTGAGGCAGCAGTGCCAGCCACTGTGCCAGGTCACAAAAATCTTTTGGAGTTTTTCGAACAGGTAATCAAGAGAATAAATGAGGATAAGGCAGGAATGTTGTTTATACAGACTTTAGTAAGGCCTTTGACAAGGACCTACATGCAGGCTAGTCATGAACATTAGGCCACATGTGATCCAGGGAGAGCTAGCTAATTTGATTCAAAATTGGCTCAATGGTAGGAAGCAGAAGGTGATGGTTGAATGTTGTTTCTTCGACTGGAGGCCTGTGACTCGTGGTGTGCCACAAGATTCGGCGCTGGGGCCTTTGATATTTGTCATTTATATAAATGATCTGGATGTGAATATACAAAGCATAATTAGTCGATTTGCAGATGATACAAAATTAGGAGGTATAGTTGATAGCAAAGAAGGTTATCAAAAATTACAAAGAGATTTTGTTCAGATGGGGAAGTGGGCTGAGGATTGGCAAATGCAACTCAAAACAAATAAGTGTGAGCTGTTGCACCTTGGAAAGTCAACCAAGGTAGGACTTATACAGTAAGTGGTAAGATCCTGAGGAATGTTGTGGAACAGAGAGATCTAGAAGCACAAATACATAGTTTGTTGCATGAGGCATCACAGGTCAACAGGATGGTGAAGGAGGCATTTAGCATGCTGGCATCCATTGGTCAAAACATTGAGTATATGAGTTGGGATATTATGTTACATTACGTAAGTCATTGGTGGGGCTGCACTTGAAGTACTGTGTACAGTTTTGGTTACCCTCTTATAGAAAAGTCATAGTTAAGCTGGAAAGTATGCAAAGATATGTGAGGATGTTGCCAGGACTAGTAGATCTCAGTTACAGGGACAGTTTGGCCAGGATAGGACTTTATTCCTTGAAACATAGGAGAATGAGGTATATAAAATCATGAGGGGCGTAGATGGGATGAATGCAGACAGTCTTTTTTCCCAAGAAATAGGGAATTGAAAACTAGACGGCATAGTTTTAAGGTGAGAGGGGAAAGATTTAAGGAGGACCTGAGGGGCAACTTCTTCACACAGAGAGTAGTGCAGTTATGGAATGGGCTGCCAGAGAAAGTGGTGAAGGCAGGTACAATAGCAACATTTAAAAACAGATTTGGATAGGTACATATAGGGAAGGGTTTAGAGGGGTATGGACCAAATGTAGGCAATTGGAACTAGCTAAGTGACCCTCGGACCTGAAACATTAACCCTGTTGTTTCCTTCCCAGATGCTGCCAGACCTTCTGAGCCTTTCCAACAACTTTGGTTTTGTAAGTGAGCACCATGGTCAGCATAGGGATTGGCCAGTTTGGGCCAAAGGACCTGTTTCTATGCTGTATTGCTCTGTGACTCTATTCCATTAGCAGTTTCCTAATCCTCTGCTATTCTGGAGAACCCCAAAGATTTTTGGAAAAGTACTACCAATGTATCCACAGCCTCTACAGCTACCATTTTAGGACTCTAACATGCAAATCATCAGGGACAGGGAATTTATCTGCCTGTGGCCCTATTAGTTTGACTGATACAACCTTCTTTTGTGATGGCAATGGTGCTCAATTCTTCACCTCGTATTCTTTAGTACGAGAGGGCTGTTCAAAGTATCTTCCATTGTTAAGTCTGTTCAGGTTTGGATCTCCTGTGACTGTGTTAAATTAATCTGATCTCAGTTTAGACATGTATATTTCCTATAGTTCAAGCTTTTAAATAACTAATTCTTGCAAGAAACATTCATGAGCTCAGTAAACACTGTGATTCTTCCTGGTTGGGACCAAACAAAATTACAGTCAGGTGGTAGACAAGCAATGCAAATTGCTTTTCCTCCCTGAAATCATAGCTATTTGTAAATGAGCCCTAAATTGCAGGGAGGCTGTGAAAAATATCCTGGAGTAATTTATGGCCCAGTATTAGGGCATTCAGCCCATCAGACTCATGTCAGCTGCCCACAGATCAATCCAGTCAGTCAAACTCCACAACTCAGTCTTATAACCAAATGAAACGTGAATGCTGTAAATCAGAAACAAAAACATAAACTGCTGGAAATGCTCAGCAGGAGTGGCAGCATCTGTGAAGGGAAATCGGAGTTAATGTTTCAGGTCCAGTGACCCTTCCTCAGAACTGATGGTAGCTAGGAAAATGTTTGTTTTTATGTACTAGATAGGGTGGGGAAAGGCAGTAAGGAGTAAATGATGGATGATTGGAGATAGAGCCCAAAGAGAGAAAAGAACAGTAGGACAGACAAATGAATAGATAACAACTTGGCTAGGAGGATGAATAGTTGTTAATGGAGACTGTTACTGACTAACAGTACCCTCCCACTCCCTTGTCCGCCTTCTGGAGGGACCATTCCCTCCAGGACACACTGGTCCACTCTTCCTTCACTACCAACATCCCTCACAGCCCCACAGCATCTTCCCTTGCAATTGCCGAAGAGGTAACAGTTGCCCATTTACCTCCTCCCTCCTCAGTATCCAAGAGCCCAATTATACCTCCCAGGTGATGCGGTACTTTACCTGCATTTCACACAATCTAATCTACTGCATTCGCTGTTCACAATGTGGTCTCCCCTACATTGGTGAAGTGAAGTCTAGACTGGGTGACTGCTTCACAGAACACCTACGTTCTGCCTGCAAAGATGACCCCGAGCTTCCAGTTGCCTGCCATTTCAACACACCGTCCTGTTCCCTGGCCAATATTCCTGTCTCAAAATTGCTGCAGTGCTCTAGTGAAGCTCAGCATAAGCTGGAAGAACAACATCTCATTTTCTGCTTGACAACCCTGCAGCCTTGTGGACTCAACATTGAGTTCAATAACATTAGGGATTGAACTCTCCTATGTCCTAGCCCCCAACCCACACACCAGGCAGTGTGATCACATAGTCTGCTAATATACACAGCTCATTGTTAGTCACTACCAATCTCCAATAATGGGTATTCAGCCTCCTAGCCAAATCATGATCCACTCCTTTGACTGTCCAACTGTTCTTCTCTCTCTTTGGGCTCTATTCCCAATCACCTAACATTTACTCCTTACCCTCTCCCTCCACCCTATCTTCTGCATATAAACCAACATTTTCCTAGCTGCCATCAGTTCTGAGGGAGGGTCATTGTACCCAAAACATTCACTCTGATTTCTCTTCACAGATGCTGCCAGATCATTTGCAGTAATTTCTGTTCTTACATCTCAGTCTCTGTACATAGAACATAGAAAAGTACAACACAGTACAGGCCCTTCAGCCCACGATGTTGTGCCGTGGAATAATCCTAATCCAAAAATAAAATAACCTAACCTACATTCCCCTCAATTCACTGCTGTCCATGTGCATGTTCAGCAGTCGCTTAAATGTCAATAATGACTCTGCTTCCACGACTACCACTGGCAAACTATTCAATGCGCTCACAACTCTCTGGGTGAAGAACCTCCCTCTCACGTCTCCTCTATACATTCCTCCTAACACCTTAAAACTATGACCCCTCATGGTAGTCAATCCTGCCCTGGAGAAAAGTCTCTGGCTATCGACTCTATCCATGCCTCTCATTACCTTGTACACCTCGATCAGGTCACCTCTCTTCTTCCTTCTCTCCAGAGAGAAAAGTCCGAGCTCAGTCAACCTCTCCTCGTAAAACAAGCCCTCCAGTCCAGGCAGCATCCTGGTAAACCTCCTTTGCACCCTCTCCAAAGTCTCCACATCTTTCCTATAATAGGGCGACCAGAACTGGACACAATATTCCAAGTGTGGTCTCACCAGGGTTTTGTAGAGCTGCAGCATAACCTCGCGACTCTTAAACTCGATCCCCCCGTTAATGAAAGCCAAAACACCATAAGCTTTCTTAACAACCTTATCCACATAGGTGGCAACTTTGAGAGAGCTAAGCACTTGAACACCAAGACCCCACTGTTCCTCCACACTGCCGGGAATCCTGTCTTTAATCCTATATTCTACATTTAAGTTTGACCTTCCAAAATGCATCACTTCGCATTTATCCAGGTTGCACTCCATCTGCCATTTCTCAGCTCAGCTCTGCATACTGTCAATGTCTCGCTGAAGCCTGCAATAGCCCTCAATACTATCAACGGCACCTCCAAACTTTGTGTCATCAGCAAACATACTAACCCACCCCTCAACCTCCTCACCCAAGTCATTTATAAAAACTACAAAGAGCCGAGGCCCAAGAAAAGACCCCTGCGGGACACCACTCAGCACTGACCTCAAGGCAGAAAACTTACCATCTACAACCACTCTCTGCCTCCTGTCAGCCAACCAATTCTGAATCTAGACAGCCAAATCACCCTGTATCCCATACCTCCTGACTTTATGAATGAGCCTGCCATGGGGAACCTTATCAAATGCCTTGCTGAAGTTCATGTACACCACATCCACTGCTCGACCCTCGTCAACCTATCTCATGACCTCCTCAATAAGATTTGTAAGGCATGACCTGCTCCTCACAAAGCCATGCTGACTCCCTTTAATCACGCTATGCTTTTCCAAATAACCATAAATCCTATCCGTCAGAATTCTTTCCAAAACCTTGCTGACCTTGCAGTAAGACTGTCTGGTCTGTAATTTCCAGGGATTTCCCTATTCCCTTTCTTGAAAAGACGAACAACATTTGCCTCCCTCCAATCTTCCGGTATGACTCCCGTGGAGAGTGAGGAAGCAAAGATTTTCACCAGCAGCTTAGCAACCTCCTTTCTCACTTCCCGGAGCAACCTAGGATAAATCTGGTCTGGCCCTGGGGACTTATCAATCTTAATGTTTGCCAAAATTTCCAGCACATCAACTTTCTCAATCTCGATCTGTTCAATCCTGTTTTCCTGCTCCTCAAAGTTCTCATTCACAACAAGGTCCCTTTCCTCAGTGAAAACCGAAGCAAAAAACTCATTTATGGCTTCCCCTATATGCTCAGACTCCATGCACAAGTTCCCTACGCTATCCCTGATTGGCCCTACCTTCTCCCTGATCATTCTCTTATTCCTCATGTATGAGTAAAATGCCTTCAGGTTCTCCCTAACCCTTCCTGCCAAGACTTTTTCGTGCCCCCTCCTGGCCCTCCTCACTCCACTTTTGAGCTCCTTCCCAGCAAGCCTGTAATCCTCTAAAGCTATGCTAGACCCTTGCTTCCTCCACCTTACGTATGCTGCCTTTTTCTTTTTGACGAGAAGCACCTCTGTTCCCATCATCCAAGGCTCCTTAATCTTACCCCTTCTTACCAGTCTCAGAGGAACAAGTTTATGCATCACTCGCAACAACTGCTCCTTAAACGGTCTCCACATGTCTGTTGTGCCCTTTCTGTGGAACAATTGCTCCCAATCTGTACTTCCCAACTCCTGTCTGATAGCGTCATGGTTTCCTTTACCCCAGTTAAATATCTTCCCCCGGTAACTGCTCCTTTCCCTTTCCATGGCTGTGGTAAATGTGAAGCTGTTGTGGTCACTGTCACCAAAGTGTTCTCCCACCACGAGATCTGACACCTCTCCTGGCTCATTGCCGAGCACCAAATCCAAAATGGCCTCCCCCTCGTCGGCCTGTCCTCATACTGAGTAAGGAAACCCTCCTGCATACACGTGACAAAAACAGCTCCATCCAAACCATCTGCACTAAGGAGGTTCAAATCTATATTGGGAAAGTTGAAGTCAGCCATAACAACCCTGTTACGTTTGCACTTTTCAACAATCTGCCAGCCAATGAGTTCTTCGATCTCCCTACTGCTATTTGGGGGTCTGCAGAAAACCCCCAATGAGGCAACTGCTCCCTTGCTGTTCCTAACTTCCACCCATACTGACTCAGTTGACCATCCTTCCTCGGCAACCTCAGCCCATATCACCTCAGTAGATAAGTCCTCATCAAAAGTGCTTTCAGCCACCGTTATACTGTCCTTGACTAACAAAGCCACACCTCCCCCTCTTTTACCACCTTCTCTGACCTTAATGAAAAATCTAAACCCTGGAACCTGCAACATCCATTCCTGACTCTGCTTTATCCATGTCTCCGAAATGGCCACAACATCAAAGTACCAGATACCTATCCAAGCTGCAAGCTCACCTACCTTATTCCGGATACTCCTGGCATTAAAGTAGACACACTTCAACCCAGCTTGCCGTCTGCCAGCACACTCCTGTGACAGTGAGGTCCTGTCCATGTCCTCCCTACGCTCATCCTCCTGAGTACGAGGACTACACCTTAGTTTCCCATCCCCCTTCTGAGCTTGTTTAAATCCACCCGAATAGCACTGGCAAATTTACCACCGAGGATATTAGTGCCCCTCTGGTTCAAGCGGAGACCGTCCTGTTTGTAGAGGTCCCACCTTCCCCAGAATGATGGTCGGCACAACATCGTGGGCTGAAGGGCCTGTTCTGTGCTGTACTGTTCTATGTTCTAATGAGCCCCAATTGTCCATGTACCTGAAGCCCTCCCTCCTGTACCATCCCTGCAGCCATGTGTTCAGCTGAAATCTCTCCCTGTTCTTCACCTCGCTATCACGTGGCACGGGTTACAAACCAGAAATTACCACCCTGTTTGTTCTAGCTCTCAGCTTCCACCCTAGCTCCCTGAAATCTTGCCTGACATCCCTATCCCTCTTTCTACCTATGTCGTTGGTGCCTATGTGGACCACGACTTGGGGCTGTTCCCCCTCTCCCGTCAGGACCCCAAAGACATGATCCAAGACATCATGGACCCTGGCACCCGGGAGGCAACACACCAATCGTGAGTCTCTTTCGTTCCCGGCAAACCTTCTATCAGTCCCTCTAACTATTGAGTCCCCAATGACTATCACTCTCTTCTCAGCCCCCCTTCCCTTCTGTGCAAGAGGGACAGACTCTGTGCCAGAGACCTGCACCTACTGCGTGCCCCTGGTAAGTCGTTCCCCCCCAACAGTATCCAAAACAGTATACTTGTTTTTCAGGGGAACGACCACAGGGGATCCCTGCACTGACTGCTTTTTCCCCCTTCTAACAGTTACCCAGCTTTCTTCACGCTTAGGAGTAGCTACTTCCCTGTAACTCTTGTCTATCACTGACTCTGCCTCCCGAATGATCCAAAGTTCATCCAGCTCCCGCTCCAGTTCCCTAATGCGAGCTTGGAGGAGCAAGAGTTGGGTGCACTTCCTGCAGACGTATTTGGATGGGACACTAATGGCGTCCCTCACCTCATACATCATGCAGGAGGAACATTCCTCTACCTGCACTGCCATCCGAACATTCCTCTACCTGCACTGCCATCCCTGCTAATCCCCTAAACAGAAAGTAAAAAAAAGAGAAGCGATCACTTATATAACTGAGGGATTGAAAAAAAAGGTCCCTCACTTCCCAGAAACCTCTGCTCCGAGGTGCTGCTGCTGCATAAAGAAATGGAAGGCTCCGATGCGTGAGGTAAGGTTTTTAAAGATTTAAAATCTCTGACTCACCGGCTTCCTGACAGGCCCCTGGTCCAAGCTCCCGCTCGCGCTGTTGCTGCACAGGGAAATGGAAGGCTCCAATGCTCGAGGTCCAAAGGGTCCAGACCCAAAACGTCAGCTTTGCTGCTCCTCTGATGCTATCTGGCCTGTTGTGTTCATACAGCTCTACATCTTGTTATCTTTGATCAAATCTTTAGTTATTTCAAGGCAGTCACTGGGAAGAAATTCTTGAATTTTCATATTAATCCTTTATAACTGATTAAAGATTTAACAGCCAACATAGGTTTGGTCAACACCGCATCAGTTCTATGAGCTTTTAATCTTTTGCTTATAAACTCTGTGTCCAATGCTATCTCTCTCACTGACACCTGAAAAAGGAGTGAGACTTCAAAAGCTTTTGTCTTCAAGTAATTCTATTGGGCGATAACCTGGAGCCACGTAATTTTCTTACCTAGATATGTGATTTTGGTTTAACCTAAAGTCAGATGCAGACAGACCATTTGGTATGTGAGATTAATGATGTGTTCATGCAAAATGCCCACTAGCTGAATCCCAGCTAGACATCAAACTAACACTAAAATTGGCTTTGTCAGTAGAAAATGCAACAAGTGGAGCTTATGAGTTACAGTGTATTCAACAGGGGTGGACACCCTCGCCAGACCAACCGAGCTTAGGGAACACCACTTGAGTGAAGGCAGTTGCGTAGCCTCACTCAGAACATATTCTTAACAGAGGCATTTTAGGTCAGGCCACAGAAAAACCCTAAAACAAGGGCAAGCCGTTGTAGTTGCTGCCTGTACACAGAGTCGAGACAGCAAAAGAATCCCACTAGGCCTGAACTGAGTAACAGAACTCATAGGCTGGTATCCAAAAGAGTGCACACCTTGAAAAGTACACCTGCAGCTGGTTTGGAACAGTTAAGTTGCGTAGAAACATTCAAGTCAGAACCAATCATAATAAACATCCATTTAAATGCTCACTCAGTTCTAATGGAGGTTGACACCAGAACGGCTGTATCAGTGATTGTGGAACCAATCTTTACCAAAATTCACTCTCATTTCCAACCTTAAGCTTGCGTAAGATCTCGGCCAGCTGAGAATCTACAATGAGGAACCCCTACAGATTAAAGGTACAACTTTGGTTTGGGTCTCTTATGAGAGGCAGTTAGTTCAGTTACAATTCATTACGGTAAAAAGCTCGGGCCGAAGCTTGATAAGGTGAAATTAGTTGAGAAAGATTCAATTTGATTGGCTCAACATCTTTTGATTACAAAATGACTGTCTGGGCAAAGTCCTAATTAAATAGCCGGAGATTTTTCAGGGAGGTCTAGGGACTGTCAAAGAGACCAAGGTCATCTTGCATGTTGACCAAGAAGCATTCTGTGATTGTGCAAGGCCCGTCCAGTGCCATTTGCCTTACGTGCAAAAGTGAGCGTAGAATTCAGCAGGCTGGAGTGTGAAGGAATCTTCGCACCAGTATAATTTGTGGAATGGGCAGCACCGGTCATATCGATTGTGAAGCCTGATGTGTCAGCCTGCCTTTGTGGGAATTTCAAACAAACAGTAGATCACAGCTGGATAAATACCCAGTCCCTTGCACTGACGATTTATATGCAATGCTGGCAGGGGGCCTCACAAAGATGAACATGAGGTATATGCACCTGCAATTGCAATTAGATGAGGATTCCCAGAAGTATGCTCCAATTAATACCCATAAAGGTTTTTACCAATATATAAGACTGCCTTTTGGGTTGTCATTAGCCTGTGCCATTTTCCAGTGGGCAATGGACAACTTTTTACAAGGTCTACCCCAGACTACCATTTATCTGGACGACTAGCTGGGAAGACCAATAAAGAATTTAGAGAACTTGCGGATCATGCTTAAACATTTCTCCAGGGCTTGGAGTACACCTTAGGAAGGGGAAATGTGTAATCCAGGCACCCCAAGTGACTACTTGGGCCACAGAATCAACATGACTGGATTACACCTGTTGGAAGATGAAGCCAGGGTGATAGAGCTCAGGTTACATCTTTGCTTGGGTTGCTGAATTATTACGGAAAATTCGTACATAATCTAGTTTCCATCCTGGCTTCCTTACACCTGCTATTGAAAGGGGCTAGCCGTGGAAATGGTCTTGTAGCCAAGATGTAGTCTGTAGGGAAGTGAAGGAGCAGCAATTGTCAACTAAGGTGTTGACACACAATCCCAAGCGAGATGTGGTGCTGACATGTGATGTCTCCCTGTATGGTATCAGCATAATGTTGGCTCCCCAACAGAGCCCAGCAGAGAGGAACACATGATAACATGTGCTTCCCGGACTTTGGCTGATGCCGATCGAAGATAGACAAGGAAGGTTTGGCGGTCATCTTTGGTGTGAGAAAGTTCTACCAGTACCCTTACAGATATAAATTTGTAATAGTAATGGACCACAAACCTCTGCTATGTCTACTTAAAGAGCGCAGGGTTGTACTGCCTTTAGCTTCAGGTCAAATTCAGTGGTGGGCTCTTATTCTGAATGCGTACAGTTAGAAGTTGAAACATCATCCAGGAGGCCAAGTGTCAAATATGGATGCCTTGAGCCACCTCCCACTGGCAAATGGACCAGCAGTGGTGCCTCCACTAAACTTTGTTCTTCTGGTTTTGAACTTTCTGGACACACTTCCAGTCACCACTGACAATATCAGACAGTGGACACAAAAACGTCCCATCATAAAACAGCTGTCACTGGTGGGGGAAACAAAAGAGCCATCACTACCAGATCTGAAATCTTGCTGGACTCTGCGAAACCAGATCACCAGAGAGCACGACAAATTATTATGGGGGCCAAGAGTGATTGTGCTGAAGAAAGATCACTGCCGATACTGGCCAAACTCCACCACAGTCATTGAGGGGTTTCCAAAATGAAGATGCTGGCGAGAAGTTATGTCTGGTGGCGAGGATTAGATGAAGATATAGCCGTGTTAATGGGGCAGTGCCCAGAATGCTAACAAGGACAAAAATTACCACTAGCAGCTCTCCTACATTCATAGGAATGGCCAGGTAAACCCCGGACTCTGTTGCATGTCAATTATGCCATTCCTTTCATGGGCTGCATGTTTTAGTCATTGTGGATGCCCATTCATAGTGGTTGGATGTGCATAGAGTTCATTCATCAAACACACGGCCAAAGATTGAAAAGCTTGTGAGCATCTTTTGTGATATACCAGCTTCTATACCAGAAGTGTTGATTTCACACAACAGGCTATCCTTTACCAGCATGGAATTCAAGTATTTCCTGAAGTTGAATGGAATTCAGTATGTAAGGACAGCTCCATATCATCCATCGTCCAACAATCTAGTGGGAAAAACAGTCCAAACTTTGAGCTGATTCAAATAACCTGGGTGTCAATCATAAGGTTAGTGAATGTTGAATGAGGTGTATGCAGCGCAATCAAGATTCCTGAGTGCTGTTGGAGTTGTATTCATTCAGGCAGGTAGGGAGTGTTCCATCACATCCCTGACTTGTGCCATGTAGACAGGCTTTGGAGAGTCAAGAGGTGATTTACCTACTGCAGAATTCCCAGCCTCTAATCTATTCTTACAGCCATACTATTTCTGCCTGGTCCAATTCAGTTTTTGACCAATACCAACCCTGAGGATGTTGATAGTGGGGTAATTCAGCAATGATAATACAATTGAATGCCATGTGGAGATATATATATTCTCTTTTGTTTTAGATTGTCATTACATGGTACTTGCATGGTGCAAGTGGTACCACATAGCAGTCCAACTTTAATGTCATCAAAAATGTAGCGGGGGTGTGAAACTAGTCTAATGGGAATAGGCTAATCGGGCTAATGAAAACAATGATGGTCTGAAATTTTAATGCAAGGAGCATAAAATTGGTAAAATAAGACAAGCTAGAGGTGGATTCGTACATGGTCCGATGATGTAGTAGCCATTACCGAAACTTGGTTGAGAGAAGGGCAGACTGGCAACTCAACATTCCAGAGTTTAGATGTTTCAGGCAAGATAGAGAGAAATGTAAAAGGGATAGGTCAATTGCATTACTGATGAGGCGGCATGTCACAGCTGTAGGGCATCTTAGACGGCATATCCAGTGAGTCCGTTTGAGTAGAACTTAGGAATAAGAAAGGTGCAGTCACTATAATCGAGTTATACTACATGTCTTCCACTAGCCAGTGGACGATAGAGAAACGGATATGTAAGCAGATCATGGAAAGCTGTAAAGGGTTATTGTATTCGGTGATTTTAACTTCCCCAACATTGACTGGGATTCATTAGTGCCAAGGACTTGGAGGGGGCAGAATTTGTTAGGATCATCCAGGAGGGTTTCTTGAAACAACATAGAACATAGAACAGTACAGCACAGTACAGGCCCTTCAGCCCATGATTTTGTGCCAACCTACTATCCTACTAAGATCAAACTACCCTGCATACCGTAGAACATAGAACATAGAACAATACAGCGCAGAACAGGCCCTTCGGCCCTCGATGTTGTGCCCACCTGCGAACTAATCTAAGCCCATCCCCCTACACTATCCCATCATCATCCATACGCTTATCCAAGGAGTGTTTAAATGCCCCTAATGTGCCTGAGTTCACTACATTGGCACGCAGGGCATTTCATGCCCTTACCACTCTTTGAATAAAGAACCTGCCTCTGACATCTGTCTTAAATCTATCACCCCTCAATTTGCAGCTATGCCCCCTCGAATAAGCCGACGTCATCATCCTAGCAAAAAGACTCTCACTGTCCACCCTATCTAATCCTCTGAGCACCTTGTATGTCTTTATTAAATCCCCTCTTAGCCTTCTTCTCTCCAATGAGAACAGACCCAAGTCCCTCAGCCTTTCCTCATAAGACCTTCGCTCCAGACTAGGCAACATCCTGGTAAATCTCCTCTGCACCTTTTCCAATGCTTCCACATCCTTCCTGTAATAGGGCAACCAGAACTGCATGCAGTATTCCAAATAAGGCTGCACTAGCATTTTGTACAGTTGCAGCATGCCATCACGGCTCCGGAACTTAATCCCTCTAACAACAAAACCCAACACACTGTATGCTTTCTTAACAGCACTATTAACCTGGGTGGCAACTTTCAGGGATCTATGTACATGGACACCAAGATCCCTCTGCACATCCACACTACCAAGAATCTTTCCACTGACCTAGTATTCTGCCTTCCTATTATTCTTCCAAAGTGAATCACCTCATTTATCTGCATTGAACTCCATTGGACTGCGTACATTATACTATCATCCATGTGCCTATCCAAGGGTTGCTTAAATGCATCCAATGTATCTATCTCCACTACCACTGCTGGCAGCACATTCTATGTACCCACCACTCTCTGTGTAAAGAACCTACCTCTAGTATCTCCCCTATACCTTCCTCCAATCACCTTAAAATTATGTCCCCTCGTAATAGTCATTTCTGCCCTGGGAAAAAATTCTCTTGGTATCCAGTCTATCTATGCCTCTCATCATCTTGTATACCTCTATCAAGTCACCTCTCATCCTTCTTCGCTCCAATGAGAAAAGCCCTAGCTCCCTCAACCTTTCCTCATATGACCTGCCCTCCAGTCCAGGCAGCATCCTGGTAAATCTCTCTGCACCCTCTCTGAAGCTTCCACATCCTTCCTATAATGAGGTACCAGAGCTGAACACAATATTCCGAGTGTGTTCTAACCAGGGTTTTATAGAACTGCAGCATAACCTTGCAGCTCTTAAACCTCTTGGCCAATGAAAGCCAACACACAATATGCCTTCTTTACAACCCTATCAACTTGGATAGCAACTTTGAGGGATGTATGGACGTGGACCCCAAGATCCCTCTGTTCCTCCACACTGCCAAGAATCCTGCCATTAACCCTGTATTCTGCATTCAAATTCAAGCTTCCAAAATGGATCACTTCACACTTTTCCAGGTTGAATTCCATCTGCCACTTCTTTGCCCAGTTCTGCATCATGTCAATGTCCCATAGCAACCTACAACAGCCCTCCATGCTATCCACATCTCCACCAATCATTGTGCCATCAGCAAACTTACTAATCCACCCTTCCAATTCCTTAATCTAAGTCAGTGGTGGACAGTGTGAAAGAATGTTGCAGATTACATGGAGACTTGGATAAACTGCAGAATTGGGCTGAAAGGTGGCAAATGGAGTTCAATGTGAATAAATGTGAGGTGATTCACTTTGGGAAAAATAATAGGAAGGCAGAATACTGTGTCAATGGAAAAATTCTTGGTAGTGTGGATGTGCAGAGGGATCTTGGTGTCCATGTATATCCCTGAAAGTTGCCACCCAGGTTGATAGTGCTGTTAAGAAGGTTTTCATAGAACAAGGCTTACGGTGTTTTAGGTTTTATTGGTAGGGGGATTGAGTTCTGGAGCTGTGATGTCGTGCTGCAACTGTACAAAACGCTAGTGCGGCCTCGTTTGGAATATTGCGTGCAGTTCTGGAGACCCCATTACAGAAAGAATGTGGAAGCATTGGAAAAGGTGCAGAGGCGATTTACCAGGATGTTGCCTGGTCTGGAGAAAAGGCCTTATGAAGAAAGGCTGAGGCACTTAGGTCTGTTCTCATTGGAGAGAAGGTGGCTAAGAGGGGGATTTAATAGAGACATTTGAGATGATCAGGAGATTAGATAGGGTGGACAGCGAGAGTCTTTTTCCGAGGATGATGACGTCAGCTTGTATGAGGGGCATAGCTACAAATTGAGGAGTGATAGATTTAAGATAGATGTCAGAGGCAGGTTCTTTACTCAGAGAGTGGTAAGGGTGTGGAACACCCTGCCTGCCAATGTAGTGAACTCAGCCACATCAGGGGCATTTAAACAGTCCTTGGATAAGCATATGGATGATGATGGGGTAGTGTAGGGGGATGGGCTTAGATTGGTTCACAGGTTGGCGCAACATTGAGGGCTGAAGGGCCTGTTCTGCGCTGTATTGTTCTATGTTCAATGTTCTATGTTCTAAATGCTTTGCTAAAACCCATACACACCACATCCACTGCTCAACCTTCATCAATGTGTTTT
Organism: Stegostoma tigrinum; assembly: GCF_030684315.1. Classification (NCBI taxonomy): domain Eukaryota; kingdom Metazoa; phylum Chordata; class Chondrichthyes; order Orectolobiformes; family Stegostomatidae; genus Stegostoma; species Stegostoma tigrinum. The sequence continues at coordinate 34,269,487 of NC_081362.1, read as the reverse complement.
GTCACATCCTCAAAGAATTCAATAATGCTTGTGAGGCATGGCTTGCCAAGCCATGCTGACTATTTCTAATCAAACAGTGCTTTTCCAAATAATCATCAACACTATCACTTAGAATCCTCTCCAATACTATGCCCACCACAGAAGTAAGACTGACGGGTCTGTACTTCCCAGGATTAGCCTATTCTCTTTCTTGAACAAGTGAATAGCATTTTCCACCCTCCAATCATCTGGTACTACTTCAGTAGACAGCGAGGGTGAAAAGATCATTGCCAAAGAAGCAGCAATCTCTTACCTTGCTTCATGTGGAAACATTCGGTATATCCCATCAGGCCCAGGGGACTTATCTATCCTTATGTTTTTCATAATTTCGAGCACATCCTCCTTTCTAACATCACCCTGTTTGAGCATATCAACCTGTTTCATGATGTCCTTGCAAACATCAAGATCCCTCCCACTGGTGAATACTGAAGGTATTCATTAAGGACCTCCCCTACCTCTCCAGACTCTGCACACAAGTTCCCTCTACTATCCCTGATTGGCCCTACCCTCACTCTGGCCATCCTCTTGTTCCTCATGTAAGCACAGAATGCTTTGGGCTTTTTCATCATCCTACCTGTCAAGGCTTTTTCACGCCCCCTTCTGGCTCTCCTAAGTCCATTCTTCAGTTCCTTCCTGGCTACCTTGTAGCCATCTAGAGCCCTGTTCAAACTTTACTTCCTCAATCTTAAGTAAGCTTCCTTCTTCCTCTTGACTAGATGTTCCATATGTCTTGTCATCCAAGGTTTCTTCACCTCACCATCCCTTCCTTGCCTCAGTGTGACAAAACCATCCAGTACTCATAGCAACTGTTCCATAAACAACCTCCACATTTCTGTTGTGCATTTCCCTGAGAACATCGGTTCCCAATTTATGCTCTGCAGTTCTTGCATAATAGCATCATAATTCCCCCTCATCCAATTAAATACTTTCCTGCACAGCCTGCTCATATCCCTCTCTTTGACTATAGTGAAAGCCAGAGAGTTGTGGCCACGATCACGGAAATGGTCTCCCACCAAGAGATCACGCACCTGGCCTAGTTCATTGCCAAGCACTAGATCCAATTTGACATGCCCTCTAGTTGAGTCAGAAATCCTTCCTGGACACACCCGACAAAATCTGCTCCATCTAAACTATTTGCACTTAGGAGGTTCCAGTCTACACTCTGGAAGTTGAAGTCACCCACGACAACAACCCTCTTACGTGCTCCAAAATCTGCCTCCCAATCTGTTCCTTTGTGTCTCTGTTACAATTGGGGAGGGAGGGTCTACAGAAAACTTCCAATAAAGTGACTGCTCCTTTCTTGTTTCTGACTTCCACCCATATTGATTCAGTCGATAAAACCTACTCGATGACCACCCTTTCTACAGCTGTGATACCAGCCCTGATTAGGAATGCCACTCTCCACCTCTTTTACCTCCCTCCTTATTTCTTTTGAAACATCTAAACCCCAGAACATCCAACAACCATTCCTGCCCTTGTGTTATCCAACTCTCTGTAATGGCCACTACATCATAGCTCCAAGTACTGATCCATGCTGTTCTGAAGATGGGTCACTGGACCTGAAACGTTAGCTCTGTTTTTTCCCTTCACAAATGCTGCCAGACCTGCTGAGCTGCTCCAGAAACTTTGCTTTTGTTCCATGCTCTAAGTTCGTCACCCTTATTCCTGACACTTCTTGTGTTAAAATAGATACACTCCAACTTATCACATTGATTGCAATTTTGACAAATCAACTGTTTATCCTTCCTCACAGACTCTCTGCATGCTGTCTCTGCTGGTGCACCGGCTACCCCATCCTCTGATCCGTAGCTCCCGTTCCCTGCCAAACTAGCTTAAACCCTCCCGAAGAGCTCTTGCAAACCTCCCATCCAGGATATTGGTGCCCCTCCAGTTCAGGTGCATTCCATCCTTCCTGTTCACGTCCCACCTTCCCCAGAATGTATTCCAATGATCCACACTTCTGAAGTCCTCCCTCCTACACCAGCTCTGTAACCATGTGTTCAGCTGCACTCGCTTTCTATTCCTGGCCTCACTACCCCATGGGACCAGGAGTAATCCTGAGATTACGACTCTGCTCATCCTGGCTTTTAGCTTCCATCCTAACTCCCTATATTCACTTTTCAGGTCCTCAACCCTTTTCCTAGCTACCAAGGTATAGACATGGATGAACACAGAAGGCCAAGCAGCATCAGAGGAGCAAGAAGGCTGACGTTTCGGGCCTAGACCCTTCTTCAGAAATGGGGGAGGGGAAGGGGGTTCTCAAATAAATAGGGAGAGAGGGGCAGGTGGATAGAAGATGGATAAAGGAGAAGCTAAGTGGAGAGGAGACGGACAGGTGGAAGAGGTGGGGATGGAGCCAGTAAACATGAGTGTAGAAGGGGAGTTAGGGAGGAGATAGGTCAATCCAGGAAGGATGGACACGTCAAGGGAGTGGGATAAGGTTAGTAGATAAGAGATTGGGGTGGGGTTTGAGGTGGGAAGAGGGAATAGGTGGGAGGAAGGACAGGTTAAGGAGGCAGGGATGAGCTGGGCTGGTTTTGGGATGCAATAGGGGAAGGGGAGATTTTGAAGCTTGTCAAGTCCACATTGATACCATTAGGCTGCAGGGTTCCCAAACAGAATATGAGTTGCTGTTCCTGCAACCTTTGCAGCACTGCAGGAGGCCCAGAATGGACATGTCGTCTAAGGAATGGGATGGGTAGTTGAAGTGCATGAGACTGGGAGGTGCAGTTGTTTAGTGTGAATTGGGCATAGGGTGTTCTGCAAAGCATTCACCAAGCCTCCGCTTGGTTTCCCCGATGTAGAGGAGGCCACAACGGGAACAGCAGATGCAGTATACCACATTAGCAGATGTGCAGATGAACATCGGCTTGATGTGGAAAGTCCTCTTGGGGGCCTTGGGTGGGGGTGGGGGGGGGAGGTGTAGGGCCAGGTGTAGCACTTTCTGCGATTGCTGGGAAAAGTATCGGGTTTGGTGGGGCTGGAAGGGAGTGTGGAGCCAACGAGGGAGTCAAGGAGAGAGTGGTCCTTCTGGAAATCAGATAAGGACGGGGAGGGAAAAATGTCTTTGATGGTGGGGTCGGATTGCAGAAGGCAGAAGTGTCAGAGGATGATGCATTGGATCCGGAGGTTGTTGGGGTGGTATGTGAGGACGACAGGGATTCTGTTTTGGTTTTTATTTTGGGGAGTGGGTGTGAGGGCTGAGTTGCAGGAAATACGGGAGGCACGGTCGAGGGCATTCTCAACCACTGAGGGGGGGGAATGTTGCAGTCCTTGAAAAACGAGGACATCTGAGATATACGAGAGTGGAATGCCTCATCCTGGGAGCAGATGGGGCGGAGGTGAAGGAATTGGGAATAGGGGATGGCATTTTTGCAGGAAAGTGGGTGGGAGGAGGTGTATTCTAGGTAGCCGTGATAGTCGGTGGGCTTGAAATGGATATCAGTTTCTCGGTGGTTGCCAGAGATTGAAACAGAGGTGTCCAGGAAGGAGAGAGGGGTATCAGAGATGGTCCAGGTGAACTTAAGGTTGGGGTGGAAGGTGTTGGTGAAGTCGATGAACTGTTCAAGCTCCTTGTGGGAGCATGAGGCGACACCGATACAGTCATCGATGTAATGGAGGAAGAGGTGGGGTTTAAGGCCAGTGTAGGTATGGAAGAGGGATTGTTCCACTTAAACTACAAAGAGGCAGGCATAGCTTGGGCCCATGCGGATACTCATGGCCACCCCCTTTGTCTGTAGGAAGTGGGAGAAATTGAAAGAGAAGTTGTTGAGGGTGAGGATGAATTTGGCTAAGCAGATAAGAGTGTCAGTGGAGGAGGACTGTTTGGGCCTGCAGGACAGGAAGAAGCAGAGGGCCTTTAGGCCATCTGTATGGGGAATGCAGGTGTTTAGGGACTGGACGTCCATAGTAAAGATGAGGTATTGGGGTCGGGGAATTGGGAGTTCTGGAGGAGATGGAGGGCATGAATGGTGTCGCGGATGTAGGTAGGGAGTTCTTGGACCAATGGGCCAGTTGTGTTCATCCAGCTCTACACCTTGGTATCTCAGATTCTCTGGCATCTGGCAATTCCCACTATCTCTGAAACCCTTTCCCTAGCTATGTCATTGGTCATGGTGTGTACCACAACTTATGGCTGCTCCCTCTTAAGAATCCTATAGAGTCGATCCGAGACATGCCTGACCCTGTCACCTGGGAGGCAATATACCATTCGGGAGTCTTGCTCATTACCACAGAATCTTCTGTCTGTTCCCCGAACCATTGAATCTCCTATCACTATTGCTCTCCTATTCTCCCCAATCCCTTCTGAGCCACAGAGCCAGACTCAGTGCCAGAGACCTGAATCCTGTGGTTTTGCCCTGGTAGGTCATTTCCCCCACCCCCAACACAATGCAAAGCAGTTTACTTATTATTGAGGGGAATGACCGCAGGGGATCCCTGCTCTGTTTGCCTATTCCCCTTCCCTCACCTAACGGTCGCCCAACTGCATTTATCCTGTAACTTGAGTGGGACAACCTCCCTATACCTCCTATCTATCACCCCCCGCAGCCTCCCAAATGATCCAGAATTTATCCAACTCCAGCCCCAGCTCCCTAACGCGGTCTGTGAGGAGCTGGAGCTGGGTGCGCTTCTCGCAGATGAAGTCAGAAGGGACTCTAGTAGTGACCCTTACCTCCCACATCCTAAAAGAGGAGCATGCAACTGCCCTAGCTTCCATTCCTTTGAGTCTAGATTGCCAAAAGAATAAAGAAAGAAAGCATACCTTACTGACACTCTTTATTTTTTGGTTAATGGAAGAGGTTGGGTGGGAGACACTATATGTGTAGTGTTTCAGACTTAGCCAGTTCCCAAATATATTAGTTCACTTCCTTGCTGCCCCCAATTGACACACTCACCACTCCCGCCGCTGAATTCAAGAAGGCCGCTGACTCACAAGACAAGTTTTTCGTAGGGAAACCTTACCTTCCCGACCGCCCCTTGGATTGCGCTTTCACCACTCACGCCACTGAACACGTAGACACTACAACTAGGGAAGGCGCTGTGTCAGATTTTGTACTGGGAAATGAGCCTGGTCAGGTGATCAAAGTTTTGGGAGGGCCAAGCAGCATCATAGGAGCAGTAAAACAGATTTCAGGCCTAGGCCGTTCTTCAGAAATGGGGGAGGGGAAGGGGTTTCTGAAATAAGTAGGGAGAGAGGGGGAGGCGGATAGAAGATGGATAGAGGAGAAGATAGGTGGAGAGGAGATAGGCCAGTCAAAGAGCCAGTAAAGGTGAGTATAGGTGGGGATGTAGGGAGGAGACATGTCAGCCCAGGAAGGGCAGACTGGTCAAGGGTGCGGGATGAGGTTAGTAGGTACGAGATAGGGATGGGGCTTGAGGTGAGAGGAGGGGATAGGCGGGAGGGAGGACAGGTTAGGGAGGCGGGGACGAGCTGGGCTGGTTTTGGGATGCGGTAGGGGGAGGGGAGATTTTGAAGCTTGTCAAGTCCACATTGATACCATTGGGGTGCAGGATTCCCAAGCAGAATATGAGTTGCTGTTCCTGCAACCTTCAGGTAGCATCGTTGTGGCACTGCAGGAGGCCCAAGATGGACATGTCATCTGCGGACTGGGAGGGGGAGTTGAAGTGTTTCGCGACTGGGAGGTACAGTTGTTTAGTGCGAACTGAGCACTGGTGTTCTGCAAAGCGGTCCCCAAACCTCCATTTGGTTTCCCTGATGTAAAGGAGGCCGCAACAGGAAAAGCGGATGCAGTATACCACATTAGCAGATGTGCAGGTGAACTTCAGCTTGATGTGGAATGTCTTCTTGGGGCCTGGGATGGGGGTGACCAGTGAGGTGTAGGGGCAAGTGTAGCACTTCCTGCGGTTGCGGGGAAAAGTGCTGGGTGTGGTGGGAATGGAGGGGAGTGTAGAGCAGACAAGGGAGTCATGGAGAGAGTGGTCCCTCCGGAGAGCAGATAAGGATGGGGAAGGAAAAATGTCTTTGGTGGTGGGGTCGGATTGCAGATGACGGAAGTGTTGGAGGATGATGTGTTGGATCCGGAGGTTGGTGGGTGGTACGTGAGGACGTGGCGGATTCTGTTTTGGTTTTTATTGCGGGGGAGGGGTGTGAGGGATGAGTTGCAGGAAATGCGGGACACAAGGTCAAGGGCATTCTCAACCTCTGAAGTGGGGAAGTTGCAGTTCTTGAACAACGCATCTGAGATGTATGGGAGTGGAATGCCTCATCCTGGGACCAGATGCAGCGGAGGTGAAGGAATTGGGAATCAGGATGGCATTTTTTCAGGAAGGTGGGTGGAAGGAATAGTATTCTCGGTAGCTGTGGGAGTCGGTGGGCTTGAAATGGATATTGGTTATGAGGTGGTTGCCTAAGATGGAGACAGAGAGGTCCAGGAAGGTGAGGGATGTGTTGGAGATGGTCCAGGTGAACGTAAGGTTGGGGTGGAAGGTGCTGGGAAAGTGGCTGAATTGTTCGAGCTCCTCGAGGGAGCACGAGGCAGCACTGATACAGTCATCAATGTACCGGAGGAAGTGGTGTGGTTTCGGGCCAGTGTAGGTATGGAAGAGGGGTTGTTCCACATAACCTACAAAGAGGCAGGCACAGCTTGGGCCCATGCAGGTACCCATGACCACTCCCTTTGTCTGTAGGAAGTGGTCGGAATTAAAAGAGAAGGCAGAGACAATGTGTCAACCAGGGCAATCAGTTTTGCAGATTTTGGGAAGGAGATAGAAGTGGGCAGTGCGGGGTTCAGGAACGATGATTTTTAGATTAGATTCCCTACAGTGTGCAAATGGACCCTTCGGCCCAACAAGTCCACAATGGCCCTTGGACCATCCCACCCAGACCCATCCCCCTAAACACTACAGGTAATTTAGCATGGCCAATCCACCTAGCCTGCACATCTTTGGACTGTGGGAGGAAACCCACGCAGATACAGGGAGAATGTGCAAACTCCACACAGACAGTTACTCGAGACTGGAATCCAAACCGGGTACCTTGCACTGTGAGGCTGCCATGCTAACCACTGAGCCACCATGCCACTCAAATTGAGTTTGGAGGCTGTGGGTGGGAGTTCACCTGAAGTGATGAGGTTGTGGATGGTCTGGGAGATGATGGCTTGGCGTTCGGGGGTGGGGTCATGATCAAGGGGGCGATAAGAGGGTTTGTTGGTGAGTTGGCGCCTGGCCTCAGTGATGCAGAGGTCAGTGCGCCATACTACAACTGCACCTCCCTTGTCCGTGGGTTTTATAGTGAGGTTGTGGTTGGAGCGGAGGGCTGCATGTTCCTTGGGGGAGAGGTTGGAGTGGGTGAGAGGGGTGGAGAGTTTGAGGCGATTGATGTCACGACGGGAGTTAGTGATGAAGAGGTCGAGGAAGGGTAGGAGACCTTGGGGCGGTGTCCAGGAGGAGGGGATGCATTGGAGGTGAGAGAAGGGGTCAGTAGAGGGAGGGTTAGGATCATGGTTAAAGAAGTAAGCACTGAGGTGGAAGTGGCAGTAAAACTGCTCAACGTCCAAGCGTGACCAATATTCATTGACGTGAGAGAGGAGGGGCTTCAAAATCCCCCCTCCCACTATCGCATCCCAAGACCAGCCCAGCTCATCTCCACCTCCCTAACCTGTCCTTCCTCCCACCTATCCCCTCCACCCACCTCAAGTCCCACCCCCATCTCCTACCTACTAACCTCATCCTGCCCCATTGACCTGTCCATCCACCCTGGACTGACCTATTTCCTCCCCACCTATACTCACCTTTACTGGCTCCATCCCTGCCTCTTTGACTGGTCTACCTTCTCTCCACCTATCTTCTCCTCTATCCATCTTCTATCCGCCTGCCCCTCTCTCCCTATTTATTTCAGAACCCCCTTCCCCACCCCCATTTGTGAAGAAGGCCTTTTTCTGATGAAGGGTCAAGGCCCGAAATGTCAGTTTTTGTGCTCCTAAGATGCTGCTTGGCCTGCTGTGTTCGGATTTTCCAGCATCTGCAGTTCCCATTATCTCTAGGCCTGAAACGGCAGCTTTCCTGCTCCTATGATGCTGCTTGACGTGCTGTGTTCATCCAGCTCTACACCTTCTTATCTCAGATTCTCCAGCATCTGCAGTTCCTACTATCTCTGAAAGTTTTTGGGGGAGCAGTTTGGGAACAGTGGCAATAATTCTTAAGTTTTAAGACAGTTATGGATGAGGAAAAGACTGGTTCTTGGGTAAAAGTGCTATGTGGGGGAAAGTTAATTACAGCAGTATTAGGCAGGAACTGCAGAAATTATTTTGGGTGTGCCCGAGGGTAAATCCATATCTGAAATCCATATCTTAAAGGCCAGTTCATCACAGTTTAGGAACAGCATGTGAAGATGAAAAATATGGATGGCAACATTCAGGAACCTTGGATGACAAGAGATATTGAAAGTTTAGTCAAAAAGGAAAATGAAACCTATGTAAGGATCAGATTAGATTCCCTACAGTGTGGAAACAGGCCCTTTGGCCCAACAAGTCCACACTGCCACTTGCAGCATACTACCCAGGCCCATCCCCCTATAACCCACACACCCCTGAATACTACAGGCAATTTACCTAACCTGCACATCTTTGGGCTGTAGGAGGAAACCCATGTAACTCCACACAGATAGTTACCCAAGGCTGGAATCAAACCCAGGTCCCTGGCGCTGTGAGGCTGCAGTGCTAACCACTGAGCCACCGTGCCAATTAGGGAACTTAAATCAAACAAGTTCCTTCAGGAGTAAAAACGAGCAGAAAAGAACTTTAACAAGAAATCAGGAGGGCAATAAGGGACCATGAAAGTACTTGGCATGCAGGATTAAGGAGAACTTTGTTGGCATTTTATACATTTTTAGGAGCATAAGGGAAACTGGGAAAAGGGGTGTCTGCTCAAGGACAAAGGGCATTTATGCCTTCAGTTAGGAAAGTGGGCAAGGTCCTTAGTAAGTATTCAGCTATCGTCAGAAATGTCACAAAGAAAAATAGGATGTTAAGTCTGTTTCCTTTTTTGCCCTGTAGCGGTCTCTCTAACTTAATTCTAATCCAGTAGTTTTTTCCATACCAAGGGGGTGCCATGGTGGCTCAGTGGTTAGCACTACTGCCTCACAGCACAAAGGACCTGGGTTCAATTCCATCTTTGGGCAAAGGTCTGTGTAGAGTTTTCACATTTTCCATGCGTCTGTGTCAGTTTCCTCCCACAGTCCAGCAATGTGAAGGCTAGGTGGATTAGCCACAGGAAATGGAGAGTTATAAAGTGGGAGGGGGGGGGGCGTCTGGGCATTTTGCATCAGTATTCACCTGGAGAAGGAGTTGGATGGTGATAAAATTAGAGAGGGGTATGCTGATACTTTAAGACATGTCAGGCATATAATATAGGCAGGCATTTAACTCTCAGGAGCATTCCAGCTCCTAGTGGACCAAACAAGCAATCCCATACCTCCAGTCAACTTCCATTATACTGCAAGTATTCTTTACTAAAGAATACCTGTCCATTTTCCTTTTGAAATTATTGATTGTTCCTATGTTTACTACAATAATGGGCAGTGGGCTTCACTCACAACATATAAAAAAAACCTCCTTCTCATACTCCTGTAGTTCTTGTCCAAAATCATAAATCTGTCTTCCCTAGTTCTTGTACCATCAGCTAGGGAGAATAATATACATTACCTAATCCTGTCATTATCTTGTACATCTTTATCCAAACACCCCTCAACCTCATTTGCTCCAAGGAGAATAAACCAGCTGTTGCAATCCAACCTGTAGGTAAAATCCCTTGTTCTGGTGAATCTCCCTGCACATTCTCCGGATGCTTCACATCATTCCTAGTGTGTGGTAGCCAGAATTCAATGCAAATTGGAGCCTAACCAGAGATTTAGAAAGATTCATTGACTTTCCCATTTTTCTATGCAATGCTTCTACCCATGAAGCTCAGAAACCCAGAAGTTTTACTAACCATTCTCTCAATATTTCTGGCTATCTTCAAAGATTGATGCCTACTCCTACCATGTTTCCTTGTTCCACACTTGCTTCAGGTGCAAGTCAATCAGGCTGTTCTTCAAGAAGTGGAAAATGTAATGCAAATGCCAACATGTTTCAGAGCATAGGAATGGTCCCACACTTCAGCTATGCCTCTCTGCAGATACTCCTCACAGCTGTCTGGGAAAGGGGTGAGGTCCTGTTTCTCACTGATGGCAGTAGGAGGTCCTCCTATCTAACCAAGCATTGAGAGTTAGTGCTCATCAGTCCACAGCAGAACCTGAATGCCTTGTTGCAAAAGAATGGCCAATTTGTTGCAAGCCACAAGGATATATTATGAGATTTAACATTCACAGAAATATGACTCTTAAGTACAGCAACCTATTCTCTTCATAAACCTTCTCTGCTACTTCATTACAAAAATGAATTTGATTAGTCTAATACAATCTGGATTTACAAATCTTTAATTAATTCTCTTCCAAGTGCCAATTGATTCTTTTTCCCTTGAATATCCATTCCAAAACTTCACCAACCACTAACTGACTTGTCCAGTATTGTTTTTACACTCTTTCTTGAATAAGGCTGTCACATTTACCAATCTCCAATCCTCTGGTGCCTGTATCATCCTCACATATTTAAGGAAGATTGAAAGATTATGGCAAGCCCTTCAGTTATGTGTATCCCTACTTACTTTAGCAGACTGGGTGCAAACCATCGAGACCAGGCAAATTATTATTCTTTCATGAGATGTTGGCAAAATGTTGCCCAACCCTAAATACCTCTAAGAAGCTCGAGGTCAGCTGCAGTCTATATGATGCAGGCATCACCACAATGTTGCTAAACAGGATGTTGATCTGGTGACAGTGAAGTCAGGATGGTGCGTGGCTTGGAGGAAAAGCTGCAAGTGGAGGTCTTCCCATGTATCTATTGTTCATCTTCTCAAGGTGATTGAGGTTGTGCTTTTGGAAGATGCAGTAGAATAAAGTTTGGTTGCAGCATCAAGTGAATAGGGTGTCAGTCAAGTATTTATCCTGGATGGTGTTGAGTGTTTTTGGACGTACACCTAGTGGGGAGTATTCCATCACATTCCTTACTTGTGCCTTGCAGACGGTGCACAAGCTTTTAAAGACAGGAGGTTAATTACTTTCCACAGAATTACCAGCTTCTGACCTGGTTCATGTAGCCCACAGTATTTATATGGCTGGACCAGTTCCGTTTCTAGTCAATGGTAACCCCTGGGATGATGAGGTTTGGGAATTCAGTGATGAAAATGTCATTGAATGTCAGAGAGAAACAATTAAATTCTCTTTATTTGGAGATGGTCAGTGGCTGGTACTTGCGTGGTGTAAAAGTTACTTTGTACTTATCTGTCCCAGCCTTAATGTTGTTCTGTTCTCATGCTGAGTGTACAGACGCAAGCTGGTTTGGTAGGAGCAGATGTTGGTCTGTAATTCTTCAAGTAAACATGCAAGTACAATTTACACAGATTCTGCCTATTTCATGTTTTTCAGCAGTGAGTGCCATACTCCCACTGGTTTTTGTTGCCACGACATTTATGACTTGAGTTTCTACTTTAAACAATGGAAAGATGGCTAGCCTTGTCTCTGCTGGTCACTTAGAACAGTACAGCACAGGAGTATGCCCTTTGGCCCACAATGTTGTGCTGAACATGATGCTAAATTAAACTAATCCCTTCTGCCTGTCCTAGATCTATATTCTTCCATACCTTGCCTATTCACGTGCTTATCTAAAACTCCCTTAACTCTATCGTATCTGCCCCCACCACCATCCCTGGCAGCGTATTCCAGGCTCTTATCACTCTTTGTGTAAAAAACTTGCCCCTCACATCTCCCTTGAATTTTCTCCCTCTTACCTAAAATGCATGCCTCCTAGTACTAGGCATTTCAACTCCGGGAAAAAGATTCTGAACATCAACCCTATCTGTGCATTTCACTTGTAGCCTGTTAGAGTTTCCCTTACCCATGAGTGACTGCTGCCTGATTCTAGTATGTTTATGCAAACTCTTTTATTTACATTATTGCATAAAATGCTGTTCTTTGCATGTACATCTCTCACTATTAAAAGAATATTCCAACCTTTCTTCACGGTCCCTTGAATATGACTGCTCATATAATGTATGATAAGAAAATGAGATACTAACATACATCTTAATTACATTTACTACCCTCTGAGTGGAAAATAATGCTTACTCACATGCCTTTAACCCATTAAGAATTACTTACCTTCAGGAGGGCAGCTCCAGCAATACTCAAGAAGCTTGACACTATCCAGGATAAAACAGCTTTTTTGATTGGCACCACATCCAGAAACATTCATCGCTCTATCACTGGCACTCAGCATGCACTAGCTACAAGATGCACTGCAGACATTCACCAAAGATTTTGCAACAGCATCTTTCAAACCGATGACCTCTTCCATCCTAAAGGACAAGAGCTGTAGATATATCGGACACCACCAACTGCAAGTTTCCCTTCAAACCACTAACCATCCTGACTTGGAAATATATCATCGGTTATTCCATGTTGTTGAATCAAAATCCTAGAATTCCCTCCCCAACAGTATTGTGGGTCTACCTATAGCACATGGACTGCAGCAGTTCAAGAAGGCAGTTCACCACCTTTGTGAGGGCAATTAGGGAAAGGCAATAAATGCTGGCCTAGCCAGCAATAGCCATGAGTGACTAAAAGGATTAAATTATGGCCCCAGCTTTAGACCCTCTGCAAAGATAAATAGATCATGCCTATTTACTCAGTTGAGACCCTTCATAATTTTATGCAAATCAAATAAATCTCCCCTGTCTCCTTTGTCCCAAGGAAAACCTCAGCCTTCCAATTTTTCCTCATAGCTAAAATTATCCAGTTCTGACAAAAGCCTTGTAAATCTCTTCCGCACTATTTCCAGTGCTATCACATCCTTCATATCATGTGATGTGATCTACTTTGTGTTTTATATAATGCTACAATAATATTGTTCCTCTTATATTCTATGCCTCAGTTATAAAAGACCCAATGACTTCTTAACTACTAACGATCTTAATTGATACCTTGACAAACTCAAGCACCAAGCTGCAACATGGTCCTTTTTATATATTTTTATACGTTTCTTCCATATCCTAGCCACACAGCAATCCAAGCCAAATGTTTCCCCACAGTTGGTACCAAATTACCAGCATTGCCTTTCAAACTTTACCAACGTTCTACCGATTGTGTATCATTTTTATGTTCTAACACTGATGTGGAAGAAAGAGGATGAAGTTCACAGTTAGCCAGAGGAGATAAGTACTGAAGAGGATCTAATCACCAATAGTGAATTCCAAACATACTCTTTACAACTTCTGTAAAGCACCAATCATGCATGTGACAATTTTTCAGACACTGCAAACTAATGAATTTACATAAGGTTTTTCAGTCCAACTGAAAGTGCTTTGTTGGCAATTATTTTTTCTTCCCTATTCAAGAAGTGCATGAGGAGGTGAGGTGCTACTGAGCTCAGTCTATTCTTTGAGTGTTATGCGATCCCCTTAGGATTCCAAAATGGTGTCAGCGACACCTTCACACACCCAGCAGAAAGAATATAATCTTATGGAGGTGACTTTGTGGGACATGGGGGAGATCATTGCTATCTGAAAAGCTGGTAAGATCTCCACATTGTCTTGTTTTGGGATGGCCTGCCAACCCCTGTTCCATTCAGGCTCCCACCAAGCCAGTCGTAAGCTTTCCCTGGAATCAAAGACCCTAAACTCATGGAAGTCCCACTCATGAAAAGAAGTGAACCAATCAGAGGCTGGAAAATCTTCTCTCCTCAGAAATGCTACCCTTTAGATAGTGACAGCTGCTGGCACAACACCCCTGAGATTTTAGATCAAGAGTACCCAGGCACGGGTGAGTTTTGGTAGGAAGAAAGTTATGGGCTAGGAGTCATGAGAATTTTGATTGGGAAGAAACACAGGGGTTTGTTTACAATGATTTTAAGAGCATTTTAATGCAAGTATATTGGTGCAAACGTTCATTTTCACCTTTCCCTTCTGTTACGGAGGAAGTAATGCACTCTTGCTTCTGTGATGCCCACCTATCCTGAAAAGCTTTGAGGATACCAGGAGACACCATGTGTTCCCTGCTGGAAATGGGGAAGGGAGCTAAATGAAAATTATGACTTGATAGAGGTGTACAAAATGATCATAAGTATAGATAGAGTGAACAGCCAGAGACATTTTCCTAGGGTAGAGGGAGCATAGTTTAATAGTCAGTGGAGGTGGATTTACGGAAGATGTCAGAGGTAGGTTCTTTACTCAGAGTGGTAGGGGTGCAGAATGCATTGCCGGAGGGGATAGTGGAGTGCGCCTTATTAGAGGCATTTAAGCGGCTATTAGATAGGCTTTTGGATGATAGTATAAGGTAGGGGTGGAGGTTAGATAGACCTTAGGTAGACAACACTGTGGGCTGAGGGGCCTGTACTGGCGGTACTGTTCTATATTCTATGTTCTACATTCTAAAATGATATTGATGGGTAAGATAATGCATTCAGTTTCAAGGCTGCTGGTTAAAATTGAGTTTTAAAATTAAAACCAGCTCCTCAGCGGCCAGGCCCAAGACAAGGTCCATCAGGATGACCTAAGATGTACCTGGCCTCTATACACAGAATGAAGAACACAGTTTCTTTTTAAAATTTCTGTGGTTATCCAGTGCATCTTCTTAGACCAGAAGATTGAAATCTTCTGGACATTTGTGATAAAGCCAGGAGGAGGATCAAAGGGACTAGCCAGTACCTCAATATGCAGGTCACCGGCTGGTTTATGACCAGTACTTGACCCCTGTAAAATAGCATGCTGAGTTGTTAAAGTATCTGTGTGCGGATCCCAGCCAGACATGAAATGCAACATGCTCCGCCCATACCAGTAGTGGTCTGAGCACTGCACCTGCCACTCAAAGCTGCTGAAACATGGGAGCTGCTGAAACATGCATATTATACAGGCAGTGAATTTAACATTGACTGCAGGTCTCACCAAAGTGAGGATCTCAGGACAGAGATTCTGCAGATGGTCACCAGGTCGAAGGACATGACCAAGTCCCTCTGCCACCACCTGCCCTGCACCCACCCTGCCCCCGCAATTCTAAGACGGTTTGGCCATCTCTGTGGTTCTTGTCCTTGATGGTGCAGTTGAAATCTCCCCTTCTTAAAGTTAAAGTCTCCAAATTCACCAGTTACACTTGGATATGCATACTCTCTATGACCTCTGGAGCTGTTGGTTGACCTTTAAAGGGACTTAATTTCTTACAGTGAAACAAATGATAAGGTTGAAGTCCATTTGCTCCATCTTTAGCCAAAAGTCCCAAATGGATTGTCCGTCTCAACATTCTTTAGAGATTCCCAGCATCACTGTCCAAATGTTATGACACGAAGATAGCAAGCCAAACCAAATCAGCCTTACTGTCACTAGACTTACAACACAGTGAAATTGAAATATTCAATGACCCTCGAAATAGCTCAATTGTTCCTAACCAGACTTTGGGTGTTTTTATGACAAACAAAAATGAATGATTTGTTAATAATGTAATGTTCGCAGGATTTAGCTAAAGAACAAGGTAGTGTAATTGATGTCAGCTATTTAAACCTAATCTTTTTGATCATAACCCCAACTCGCAGACAGATAGGCACACTAAGGGAAAAACTAAAATAAAAAAATTGTAGTTTGACTCTTCAATTAAACAGTTTCAAATGTTGGATGCTGAGCCTTCATGCAATTCATGGACAATGAGCTATTCACAGGTACATAACCATATATTCAATTTTAAACAAAAACAGAAGTTGCTGGAAAAGCTTAGCAGATCTGGCAGCATCTATGAAGAAAAAAAATCAGTGTGAACATTTCAGGTCTGGTGACCCTTTCTCAGAACAGAGGGCCATATGTATCTTTGAGTTGTTGCATCTTGTGGGCCTTGATGACTGAAAGGAAAAGAAAAACTTTCTTGTTAGCACAACAAATGAGCTGGAGGATGAAGTGGAACTGCAGAGCGGTGCAACCCTGAGCCAGTGTGTTGCGATGCTATTGGAGAGAGAGGTCAGAAGTGTGCATGTGACACCACATGGCACTGAGTGTGGATCTCAGGATGCCACAAGAGCAACTGTCTGTGAAACGTTGAACATCCAGGAGGTAGCTGTGATCCTGGGAGGATTTGAAACATGATGGATGAAACTTCAGTTGGAATCCATGTGGCATGAGTCAAAGTCCGGAGGCAGTTACTGAGGAATGTGATATGGCTGTGGAAATGAGTTTTAGCAAATACTTGGTCAAACATCAGGAGTGACGGTAAAATTACTGTCAGTGGCCAAGAAGAAAGATTGAAACGAAATCACGTCTTCAAGGTGGAAATACCGAGAAGAGATGTGGCAGTAACTTTAAATACTAAACAAAAACCGAAAGAACTACGGATGCTATAAATCAGGAACAAAAAAAAAGTTGCTGGAAAAGCTCAGTACGTCTGGCAGCATCGGTGAAGAAAAGAAATAAGAATTAACATTTTGGGTCAGGTGACCCTTCCTCAGGTTCACATTCATCAGTCACCGATGAATGTGAAACTTCATTAGAGTTCCAGAAATATTTACATATTTCTTACAAGACTGGGATTTTGCTCTGACAACATTCAACAATTCAAAATAACAACACAGAAAATCTGATGAAGGGTCTAGGCCAGAAATGTCAGATTTCTTGCTCCTAAGATGCTGCTTGGCCTGCTGTGTTCATCCAGCTCCACACCTCGTTATCCTGGATTCTCCAGCATCTGTAGTTCCAATAATCTCTTCAACAATTCGATAACTGGATAGAAAACTAGAGAGAGTGAAAAAAACAGCAGTCAGTCCCAATGTTTCCAAAAATCATTCTGCACCTGCTAAAGCCAGACAGAACCAGTTTTCTCTTTTATAATAAAGTGTGAAGCTGGATGAACACAGCAGGCCAAGCAGCATCTCAGGAGCACAAAAGCTGACGTTTCGGGCCTAGACCCTTCATCAGAGAGGGGGATGGGGTGAGGGTTCTGAAATAAGTAGGGAGAGAGGGGGAGGCGGGCCGAAGATGGATAGAGGAGAAGATAGGTGAAGAGGAGAGTTTAGGTGGGGAGGGGATAGGTCAGTCAGGGGAGGACAGACAGGTCAAGGACGCGGGATGAGGTTGGTAGGTGGGAAATTGGGAAATGGAGGTACGGCTTGAGGTGGGAGGAGGGGGATAGGTATCCCCTCCTCCCACCTCAAGCCACACCTCCATTTCCCATCCACCAACCTCATCCCGCCTCCTTGACCTGTCTGGCCTGACCTATCCCCTCCCCACCTATACTCTCCTCTCTACCTATCTTCTCCTCTATCCATCTTCGGTCCACCTCCCCCTCTCTCCCTATTTATTTCAGAACCCTCTCCCCATCCCCCTCTCTGGTGAAGGGTCTAGGCCCGAAACGTCAGCTTTTGTGCTCCTGAGATGCTGCTTGGCCTGCTGTGTTCATCCAGCTTCACACTTTGTTATCTTGGATTCTCCAGCATCTGCAGTTCACATTACCTTTGATCCCAGTTTTCGCTTTTCTCTTTTTTTAGTCAATAATCTCTGTGGCTGGCTGACTAGAACTATAGAACATAGAACATAACAGCACAGTACAGGCCCTTCGGCCCTCGATGTTGTGCCGACCTGTCATACCAATCTGAAGCCCATCTAACCTACACTATTCCATGTACGTCCATATGCTTATCCAATGACGACTTAAATGTACCTAAAGTTGGCGAATCTACTACCGTTGCAGGCAAAGCGTTCCATTCCCTTACTACTCTGAGTAAAGAAACTACCTCTGACATCTGTCCTATATCTTTCACCCCTCAATTTAAAGCTATGCCCCCTCGTGCTCGCCGTCACCATCCGAGAGAAAAGGCTCTCCCTATCTAACCCTCTGATTATTTTATATGTTTCAATTAAGTCACCTCTCAACCTTCTTCTCTCTAATGAAAACAGCCTCAAGTCCCTCAGCCTTTCCTTGTAAGACCTTCCCTCCATACCAGGCAACATCCTAGTAAATCTCCTCTGCACCCTTTCCAAAGCTTCCACATCCTTCTTATAATGCAGTGACGAGAACTGTACGCAATACTCCAAGTGCGGCCGCACCAGAGTTTTGTACAGCTTCACCATAACCTCTTGGTTCCGGAACTCGATCCCTCTATTAATAAAAGCTAAAACACTGTATGCCTTCTTAACAGCCCTGTCAACCTGGGTGGCAACTTTCAAGGATCTGTGTACATGGACATAGTCTTATCTTGAGTGACCAACTCAGCACGAATGCAACTAGAACCCTGGGCATGGTGACACTCGACACCAAATCAGTCGCAATGTTCTTTAAATTAGTAATTAAATTTCATAATTTTCTAGGCCTGTCACCAACAGCAAACATCTGCATTCATTTCTTTCTCTTTTAAAACACACAGCTATTCGAAGTTTAATTAACCCTAAACTCAACTCAGAGTTTCACACAAAATGAGTAAAATAAAAGAAAAATAGCCTCTATACCAATCTTCAGCCAATATGATTCACCCTGCATGTGTTACCAAAAACTGCTGAAGGCACTTGATACTGTGTGGGCCTGACAAGATTCCTGCAATGGTACTAAAACCTCGTGTTCCAGAACTAGCTACTCATGTAGTCGAGTTGTTCCAACACCGCCACAATCCTAGCACTGACCCAGTAATGTGGGAAATTGCTGGATACAAAAAAAATCACATCCAACTTGGGCAATTACTGTTCCTTCAGTCAGTTTATATGAGCAAGATAGGATGGAGGGAAGGTGTAAATGATAAGTGCGGACAAGAGCCCAAAGAGAGAACAGTTGGACAGATAAAGGCCTGGATAATGATCCGACCCCACCCCTTCCTCGTCAGCCTTCTGCAGGGACCATTCTCTTTGGGACAACCTAGTCATTCTTCCTGCACTCCCAACACACCCCCACCATAGCCTCATAGTACCTTCCCCTGTCACTGCAGAAAGTGTAACATTTGTCTGTTTACTTTCTTCCTCCTCTGTATCCAAGGGCCCAAACACTCCCTTCAAACAGCACTTTTCCAGCACACTCACAATCTAGTAAACTACATTCACTGCCCACAACTTTGTCTCCTCTATGCTGGGGAAACGAAGTACGGACTCGGTAACCACTTTGGAAAATGCCAATGTTATTCCCACAAAAAATAACCCAGAGCTTCCAGTTGCCTGCCACTTCAATACATGACCCTGCTCCCTGGCCGACATCTCTGTGTCAGGCTTACTGCAGTGCTCCAGTGAAGCTCAACACAAACTGGAAAAACAGCACTTCATTTTCCACCTGGGGACCCTGCAGCCTTCGAGACTCAATGTCAGGATCAATAACTTTAGACCCTGAACTCTCCCATATCCTTATCCCAACCCCTACACACCAGGCCTTGTTATCACATAGCCTGCTATTAAACAAAACACATCATTAGCCACTAACAATCCTCTTGGCTAGATTATTATCCGCTCCTTTGTCTGTCACACTATTCTTTTCTCTCTTTGGGCTCGATGCCTACCTATTGTTTACTCCTTATCACCTCCCCCATCCTGTCTTTTGTACATAAACTGATGTTTTCTTAGCTACCATCAGTTCCAAGGAAAGATTATCAACCCAAAACGTTAACTCTGATTTCTCTCCGCAGATGCTGCTGGAACTCCTGAGCTTTTCCAGCAATTTCTGTTTTCGTACCTGATTTAAAACATCCTCAGTTCTTTTGGTTTCTATTGTTCTACCAGTTCCTGACTTCTTTACATCCTTAGTCCTATCATGGGCAAAAGAACTGGTTTGGGGCCCCATAGCAAAAATATTTTTATCATCTATAAACATGAATGAATTACCGAAGAAATGGAGCGTGGCTAATGTTATGCCATTGTTTAAGAAAGGCTGTAACGAGAAGCCTTGAAATGACAAACCTGTGATTCTGACATCGGTGGTAAGCAAGTTGTTGGAAGTGATTCTGAAAAACAGGATTTATATGCATTTGGAGAGGCAAGGATTGAGTAAGGATGGTCAGCATGGTCTTGTGCGAGGAAAATTGTGTCTCACAACTTGATTAAGTTTTTTAATGAAATACTCAAAAAGATTGATGAGGGCAAAATGATAGATGTTGTTTATTTGGAGTTTAGTAAAGCTTTTGACAAAGTTCCGCACGGTAGACTAATTAGTAAAGTTAGACCCCATGGACTTTAGGGTGAGTTTGCCAATTGGATGCAAAATTAGCTTTATCCTAAGAGTCCGAGGGTGGTGGTGGAGGGTTGTTTGTCGAACTGGAGGCCTGTGGCCAGTGGTGTTCCATCGGGATCGGTAGTGGGTCCATTTTTGTTTGTCATTTAGTTTAGTTTAGATTGGGAACATGGTTGGCGTGGACTGTTGGACTGAAGGATCTATTTCCATGCTGTATGACTCAATGGCTCAGTGACTCCATCACTCCTGAGATGACATGAAAGTGAATTGACATGTAAATGATTTGGATGAGAATATAGGTGACACGGTTAATAATAAAAAAAAACGAAAGAACTGTGGATGTTGTAAATCAGAAACAAAAGTAGAGATTGTTGGAAAAGCTCAGCAAGTCTTGCAGCATCTGTGAAGTGAAATCAGAATTAACATTTTGGGTGCAGTGACTCTTCCTCAGAACTGTTCCGAGACGGGTCAGCAGACCTGAAACGTTAGTTCTGATTTCTCTTCATGGATACTGCCAGATCTGCTGAGCTTTTCCAACAATCCCTGTTTTTGTTTATAATTACTAAATTTGCAGATTACATCAAAATTGGTGGTATAGTGGACAGTGAAAAAGGTTATCTAAGGTTACAAAGATATTTCCATCAATTGAGCCAATGTGCTGAGGAGTATCCAGAACGAAAAACAAAAAAAGTTACAGTACAGGAACAGGCCCTTCAGCCATCCAAGCCTGCACCGACATGCTGCCCATCACAACTAAATCCCCCTACCATTCCAGGAACCTTATCCCTCTTTTCCCATTCTATTTGTATATTTGTCAAGACACCTTTAAAAATCATTGTCATATCTGTTTTCTCCATCTTTACTGGCAGTGAGTTATAAGCACCATCCACCCTCTGTGTAAAAGACTTGCCTTATACATCAGCTTTTAACCTTGCCCCTTGCACTTTACACCTGTGTCCCCTAGTAACTGACTCTTCCACAATGGAAAAATGCTTCTGACTGTCCCCTTTGTCCGTGCCCTTCATAGTCTTGTAGTCCTCTATCAGGTTGCCCCTCAACTTCCATCATTCCAGTAAGAACAACCCAAGTTTCTCCAACCTTTCCTCATAGCTAATGCCCTCCATACCAGGCAACATCCTGGTCATTCTTTTGTGAACCCTCTTCAACGCTACCACATCCTTCTGGCAATGTAGCGACCATAATTGAACACAATATTCCAAATGTGGCTTAACTAAGGGTCTATAAAGCTGCAACATTACCTGGCAATTTTTAAACTCAGTGCTGATGAAGGCAGGTATGCCTTATGCCTTGTTGACTACTTTCCCCACTGCATGGCCATTTTCAGTGACATGTGTACCTGTACACCCAGATGCCTCTGTCTATCAGTACTGTTAAGGCTTCTGCCATTTACTGTATATTTTCCATCTTGATTAGACCTTCTGAAGTGTATTATCTCACATTTTTCTGAATTAAACCCTATCTGCCATCTCTCTGCCCAAGTCACCAACTGATCTACATCCTGCTATATCCTTTGATGGTTCTCATTGCTATCCGCAATTCCACCAACCTTTGTGTTATCTGTAAACTTACTAATCAACCAGTTACATTTTCCTCCAAATGATTTATGTATACTGCAAACAGCAAAAAAGTCCCAACACTGATCCCTGAGGAACGCCACTACGATTGTATACTTCAATCAGATCTGCCCCTCAGCCTTCTCTGCCCAAGGAAAATCAACCTAGTCTATCTAGTCTCTCCTCATAACTGAAACTTTTCATCTTGAGTGATATCCTGGTGAACAACCTTTGCATCCTCTTCAGCGTGATTACATCTTCCAATAATGTGCTGACCAGAATTGCTAATATTTTATAAAGTTGTAATAGGACTTCCTTGCTCTTATATTCTACGCCCTGGCTAATGAAGTCAAGCATCCTATATGCCTTATTCACCATCCTGTCTACCTGTACTGACAACTTCAGGGGTCTACTGATCAATAAAGTTCTTTTGTTCCACAATAATCCTGAGGGACTTACCTTTCCTGTGTATATCCTTCCGCTATTGGATCTCCCAAAATGCATCACCTCACACCTATCAGATTTAAATATCATATGCCACTGCTCTGCCCACTTTACCAGCTGATCAATTTCAGTCTGAAGCCTAAGACCATCCTCCTCACTATCAACAACAACATCATTTTTCGTGTCATTGGCAAACTTACTAATTATAGCCCTTCTTGCTAGCTGGATACTAGTTTTTAAACCGTCCACCATCCTTCAAATCTGAATGAATGGTGACAGTAGACTTACAATCAAATCTGTTGATTTGGGGATTTCTGAGCACTGTTTAAACTATGCAGTTTCTGTATGTAGTCTTGTGATGTATCTCATCTTACGATGTAGCTTCACCTAGTTGACAATTCATTTTAAGCTTTGCCTGGTTCTGCTACTGACATAACACGACAAGCCCTCCAGCCTGATAATAGAAATAGCATGTGAGATATTCCAGGTCATGTGGTCTTATCTGTTGTGGACTACAAACATAATAACAAGGAACAGGGACAGGCAATTCAGCCCCTCGAACCTGTTCTGCCATTCGACATGATCTTGGCTCATCGCATCTCTGCCTCAACTTCACTTTCCTGCCTGCTCCCCATACCCTTTAACTCTATACTAATTAAAAAGTTATTTATCTCCTCCTTAAAATTTATTAAGTGTCCCAACATCCACCACAATCTAGGGTAGTGATTCACTATTTCACAGATTTACAATCCTTTGAGAGAGGTAATTCCTTCTCACCTGATTCAAATCTGGCACCCCTCAACCTACAACTTTGACATCTCAATCTAGATTGGTGTACTGGGGAAACATCTATTTTACATCTAATTTGTCAACCCCCTTTACCATAATATACTTCAATTAGATCTCCTCTTCTTAGAGAATTTCAAATAACCAGACTGCAGCTGTCAGACTTTGAGGTAAAGGGCACTTTTTTATTCATGATATCATGGAGGGTCAACGCTAACAAAGGTTAGCTGCTGAAGATTTTCCAGCAATACAGAGTTACAGGATATTTATGCAGAGAGACAAAGTTAACCTGGCAGATAACAATGATCTGATGAAGGGTCTAGGCCCGAAACATCAGCTTTTGTGCTCCTGAAATGCTGCTTGGCCTGCTGTGTTCATCCAGCTCCACACTTTGTTATCTAAGATAACAGTGATCTCATGGTCCAAAGCTTAACATTCTCCAGAAATATCATCTTCCTGAGCTCCAGGCTTTGTTCTTATGTTAATGTTTAGCTAACATGCACTTATTTTACTGACTAGGACAAACGGTGTTTAGGTTTTACTAAAATAGCAGTTAGTAAGAACCGGTGGGAGGGGGTGGGTTTGAACAATCTGAGTTGACACTTCCTTTTAACGTTCTGCCTGTCTTTTGCCTTTTTGATACTGACTTTTCTCAAACCTGCAACATATTAATTTCTTCTACACCCCTCATTTGTTTAAATTGTAGCGAGTGCAGACCTGAGGAATTATGACAAGTTCCACGTGCCAACTTCCGGAGGGCAACGGCTTCTGCTGCAGAGGATTCAACTGACAGGTTGACGAGACGATGAACATACACATAGACACAGAACCCACCGATGACGGCACATCCGCCACCGCCGGGTACACCACTTGTGGGATCGCGTACGCAACTGCGCTGTAGCCACCCACCTCCACTTCCACAACTAACAGCACAAACATTACCGTCACCGCCACTGCTGCTGCCTACCCCGCTCCGCCCACCGCCGATGCCACTTCTCCCATCACGGACGCCGACGGAACTCTGCCCACCACTGACATCGACGGAATTCCGCCGATTGCCGACCGCGACGGAACTCCGCCCACAGCTGACGCCGATTGTCCACACCCCCGCTGACGAACCTCCACACACCGCCGAGGGAACCCCGCCCACCGACGACGACGAAGCAATCCCGCCCACAGCCGACGCCGACATTACTCCGCCCACAGCCTCCGCAGCGAGCAACCCCATAGAAGACAGCCGCACTGAGCCTTGCCGAATTCACGCCATCCCTCCAGACCTGCCCCTGAATGAGGACGAACGATCAGTCCTCAGATAGGGGCGCACCTTTATCCCGTTCCACCCACAAATCAACGAATACCAGTCACGTTTGGACATCAAGCAGTTTATCTGCCGCCTTCGCCTCCACGCTTACTTCTCTAACTGGGAGTTTAAACCTCCTTCCACTGACCACTTCACTCACCTGCAACATAAGTCCTCCATATGATACCACACCCAGGCCTCCTATGCTCCCCTCGACCTCTTCATCTCCACCTGCTGTCGAGACATCAATCGCCTCGACCTCTGCACCCCTCTCACCCACTGCAACCACTCCCCTGCAGAACATGCTGCCCTCCGGTCCCTCCACTCCAGTCCCAAACTCACCATAAAATCTGCAGACAATGGAGGCGCAGTTCTAGTGTGGTGCACTGACCTCTACATTGCTGAGGCCAGATGCCAACTCTCCAATGCCTCCTCCTATTGCTCCCTAGATCATGACCCCACCCCTGAGCACCAAACCATCTTCTCCCAAACCATCCACAACCGCATCACCTCAGGTGACCTCCCACCCACAACCTCATTGTTTCCCAACCCCGCACGGCCCACTTCTATCTCCTTCCCAAAATCCACAAATCCGCCTGCCCTGGTCGACCCATTGTCTCCGCCTGCTCCTGCCCCACCGAACTCGTCTCCATCTATCCGTATTCCATTTTCTCCCCCTTGGTCCAGGAACTCCCCACCTACATCCGTGACACCGACCATGCCGTCCACCTCCTCCTGAAAGTCCAATTCCCCGGTCCCCAATGCCTCATTTTCACCATGGACGTCCAGTCCCTATACACCTGTGTTCCTCATGCAGATGGCCTCAAGGCCCTCCGCATCTTCCTGTCCTGCAGGTCCGACCAATCCCCCTCCACCGACACCCTCATTCACCTAGCCAAACTCGTACTCACCCTCAACAACTTCTCTTTTGATTCCTCCCACTTCCTACAGACAAAGGGGGTGGCCAAGGGTACCCGCATGGGCCCAAGCTATGCTGCCTCTTTGTAGGTTACATGGAACAGTCCCTCTTCCGTACCTACACTGGCCCTATATCCTACCTCTTCCTCCATAACATTGATGACAGTATCAGCACCGCCACATGCTCCCAAGAGGAGCTCAAACAGTTCATCCACTTCACCAACACTTTCCACCCCAACCTCATGTTCACCTGGACCATCTCCAACACATCCCTCACCTTTCTGGACCTCTCAGTCTCCATCTCAGGTAACCAGCTAGAAACTGATGTTCATTTCAAGCCCACTGACTCCCACAGCTACCTAGAATACACCTCCTCTCACCCACCTTCCTGCAAAAATTCCATCCTCTATTCCCAATTCCTTCGCCTCCACCGTATCTGCTCCCAGGATGAGTCATTCAACTCCCATACATCCCAGATGTCCTCGTTCTTCAAGGACCGCAACTTCCCCCTCACAGTGGTCAAGAATGCCCTCGACCATGTCTCCTGCATTTCCCGCAACTCATTCCTCTCACCCATCCCCGCAATAACTACCAAAAGAGAATCCCCCTAGTCCTCACATACCACCCCACCAACCTCCGCATACAACACATCATCCTCCAACACTTCCGCCATCTACAATCCAACACCTCCATCAAAGACATTTTTCCATCCCCACCCTTGTCTGCTTTCCAGAGATTCCACTCCCTCCGGGACTCCCTTGTCTGCTCCACACTCCCTTCCAACCCCACCACACCCGGCACATTCCCCTGCAACCTCATGAAGTGCTACACCAGCCCCCCCAACACCTCCTCACTCATCCCAGTCACGAACCATTTCAACTCCCTCTCTCATTCCTTAGACAACATGTCCATCATGGGCCGCCTGCAGTGCCACAACGATGCCACCCAAAGGTTGCCGGAAGAACTCATATTCCGCTTGGGAACCCTTCAGCCCAATGGTATCAATATGGATTTCACAAGCTTCAAAATCTCCCCTCCCCCCACTGTATCCCAAAACCAGCTCAGCTCGTCCCCGCCTCCCTAACCTGTTCTTCCTCTCACTTATCCCCTCCTCCCACATCAAGCCGCATGTCCATTTCCCACCTACTAACCTCATCCTGCCCCCTTGACCTGTCTGTCCTCCCTGGACTGACCTATCCCCTCCCTACCTCCCCACCTATACTCAACTTCACAGGCTCCATCCCCGCCCCTTTAACTTGTCCATCTCCTCTCCACCTATCTTCTCCTCTATCTATCTTTGATCTGCCTCCCCCTCTCTCCCTATTTATTTCAGAACCCTCTCCCTATTCCCCTTTTCTGATGAGGGGTCTAGGCCTGAAACATCAGCTTTTGTGCTCCTGAGATGCTGCTTGGCCTGCTGTGTTCATCCAACTCCACATTTTGTTATCTCGAATTCTCCACCATCTGCAGTTCTCATTATCTCTGATACACATGGGAGAGTTTGCTTCAGGCCTGGCCAGCTACAGAGATGGACATTACTCTGTTTTCAACAGATTAGTAGGATTGCTGAGGGATTGCCAAATAGGAGTAAAAACTGCACTGTGGAGCTACAATCAGCTGTAAACTCTGAGGAGTGCAGCAAAATTCATGCTCCTTTCTCGGTCATTGCCTACCTCATCAAACCAGACACCTGCAGCTTACAAAAAATGGAACAATCCATGGCTGGGCACTTGAAGACCATGGCATACTGAGGCACCACACAAGACAGACACAAAGAGGATGCACAAGGTTGAATTGTCTAGTTTTGTATCAGTTATTGAAGATATTCTTTGATAAAGTTGCTTTGGAAAGATGACATTCATTTCAGGATTTTCGCTGAAGTCATGTAGCAGGTGAATGGTGGAGATTGTAAAATAATGTGACACTGGGATGATATTTCAGGGTTTTCTGACTCTCTCTAGTTGCTAACGTAGCTGGCCTGGTGTGGTCTTGGATGCCTTCTTCGTGCATCCTCTTTCTCCTCCTTGTCCTCCTCCTGAGATAGCTTTTGACTGCCTGATGGCAAAGACTACACACATATGATAGCAATGTTGTGAAGGTCAACAACAAACCCCTGTGAAATTGGGCACAGTTTTAGATGCAGAGCTCTGTGGGACAGACCAGCATCAAAATGTTGGTTTTCAATGCAGTGGCCTGCTCTACATTGATCTTCATAGTTGCATGGCTTTCATTATGAGCCATCACAGAATCCCTACAATGTAGAAACAGGCCCTTCAGCCCAACAAGTTTACACTGACCCACAGACCATCCCACCCAGACCAATCCCCCCATAACCCACCTAATCTACACATCCATGAACACGACTGACAACTTAGCACGGCCAATCCACCTAGTCTGCACATCTTTGGATTGTGGAAGCAAACCCACGCAAACAAGGGGAGAATGTGCAAAGTCCACACAGACAGTCGCCCAAGGGTGGAATCAAACTTGGGCCCCTGGTTCGGTGAGGCTGCAGTACCAACCTCTGAGCCACCATACCAGACATGTTTTGTCTTTACATGATGGAATAGCTAAAGGTAAAATTGCCATTGTCTTACCAGACCATAGGACTGTTGTCACATCAGTGAGAGAGCGAGAGTGACAACTGGTGGTGGTTTAACTTGAGATCAAGGAGTTGGTGTATCAAAGATATTCTCTGTCAGTCAGCCAGCCTCAAGCTCATCCAAAGACAACAGAAAACAGCTGACTGCCTCAGTAAGGTGTTTTAAATGCTATCAGGGTCACAACCACGGCACTGTAGGTATGGTCACACATCAACTGCATGGTAATGATTGTGGTTCAGCTTTACTATTGATTTATAAATGGCTCCTGCAGAACTATCAGTTAAGTTGTTTAGATGGATCTTGAGATTCCAATGGTACATTGAGCCATAGAATCATTGTAGGGATACTATGATTCTATGGCTCGATGTACCATTGGAATCTCAAAATCCGGGCTAAACCACTTAACTGATCCTCCAGCTTCTCTTCTGGTCAGAGAAAACTTCCCAGGCATGCAGGAAAACTGTTCCTGATGTCGACGGTACAAAATGGAAAAGTATTGGCAATGTTATTTGAGGGTCGCAGTTATTTTGATAGTTACTGGTAGTGTCATCTTCACCCCACTCTGCAGCTACAGATCCTGTTGAAGAAGCTGGCTTGCAATCTCCTTTGTGAGCCATGATTTAGACATTGCTCTTAGATAAGCTAGTGCTCCTGAATACCCTTGGTGGGTAGGCCCCTTTGGGGAGAGCCTTCCTACACCTTCCTTGGGCACAGTTTTGCCACTCTGCACTCTGTGCTCCATTTCCATGTCACCAAGAGAAGCTGCAACTTTACTGCTTAAGTAATTGTTTCTAGCTGACTTTCTGTATACACGATAACTGACCTTACTGTCTGGATGTAGAAACACTCCCCTCGAAATCCACCGAGTCTCAGAACTGCTGCAAGAATTCAGCACAGTATTTCATAATCTTTGCAAGTCACTTTGCACCTAAGTTAGATGACAATGCCTTTAAATAACGTAAGTTGGATGGGAGGTGTTCCTCATTAATGCCCCTATCCCTCAATTGAAAAAATTGCAATGACACAGATAAAATGATTTTTACTTAGCTGATTGGTGATAATGGGAACTGCAGATGCTGGAGAATCCAAGATAACAAAGTGTGGAGCTGGATGAACACAGCAGGCCTAGCAGCATCTCAGGAGCACAAAAGCTGACGTTTCGGGCCTAGACCCTTCATCACAGATGCGGAGAGGGAACTGGAATAAATAGGGAGAGAGGGGGAGGCGGACCGAAGATGGAGAGGAAACAGGATAGGTAGAGAGGAGAGTATAGGTGGGGAGGTAGGGAGGGGATAGGGCAGTCCAGGGAAGATGGACAAATCAAGGAGGCGGGATGAGGTGGTAGGTAAGAAATGGAGGTGCGGCTTGAGGTGGGAGGAAGAACAGGTTAGGGAAGCAGAGACAGGCTGGGCTGGTTTTGGGATGCAGTGGGGGGAGGGGACGAGCTGGGCTGGTTTAGTGATGCAGTGGGGGGAGGGGAGATTTTGAAGCTTGTGAAGTCCACATTGATACCATTGGGCTGCAAATAGGAATATGAGTTGCTGTTCTTGCAACCTTCGGGTGGCATCATTGTGGCACTGCAGGAGGCCCATGATGGACATGTCATCTGAGGAATGGGAGGAGGAGTTGAAATGGTTTGCGAATGGGAGGTGCAATTGTTTGTTGCGAACCAAGCAGAGATGTTTTGTAAAGCGGTCCGCAAGCCTCTGTTTGGTTTCCCAAATGTAAAGGAGGCCACAGCGGGTATAATGGATACAATATACCACATTGGCAAATGTGCAGGTGAACATCTGCATGATATGGAAGGTCATCTTGGGTCCTGGGATAGGGGTGAGGGAGGAGGTGTGGGGGCAAGTGTAGCACTTCCTGCGGTTGCAGGGGACGGTGCCAGGTGTGGTGGGTTTGGAGGGGAGTGTGGAGCAGACAAGGGAGTCACGGAGAGAGTGGTCTCTCTGGAAAGCAGACAAGGGTGGGGATGGAAAAATAGCTTGGGTGGTGGGGTCGGATTGTAGATGCGGAAGTGTCGAAGGATGATACGTTCTATCCGGAGGTTGTTGGGGTGGTATGTGAGAACGAGGGGGATCCTCTGGGGGCGGTTGTGGCGGGGGCGGGGTGTGAGGGATGTGTTACAGGAAATGCAGGAGACGCAGTCAAGGGTGTTCTCAACCACTGCGGGTGGAAAGTTGCGGTCCTTGAATAACGTTGACATCTGGGATGTACAGTATTGGAATGCCTCATCCTGGGAGCAGATGCGGCAGAGGCGCAGGAATTGGGAATAGGGGATGGAATTTTTGCTGGAGGGTGGGTGGGAGGAGGTGTATTCTAGGTAGCTGTGGGAGTCAGTGGGCTTGAAATGGACATCAGTTTCTAGCTGGTTACCTGAGATGGAGACTGAGAGGTCCAGAAGGTGAGGGCTGTGTTGGAGATGGTCCAGGTGAACTTGAGGTTGGGGTGGAAGGTGTTGGTAAAGTGGATGAATTGTTCGAGCTCCTCTGGGGAGCAAGAGGCAGCGCCGATACGTCATCAATGTAATGGAGGAAGTGGTAGGGTTTGGGGCCTGTGTAGGTGCGGAAGAGGGACTGTTCCACATAACCTATAAAGAGGCAGGCATAGCTTGGGCCCATGCGGGTACCCATGGCCACTCCCTTTGTCTGTAGGAAGTGGGAGGAATCGAAAAAGAAGTTGTTGAGGGTGAGGACAAGTTCGGCCAGGCGGATGAGGGTGTCGGTGGAGGGGGATTGGTCGGGCCTGCAGGACAGGAAGATGCGGAGGGCCTTGAGGCCATCTGCATGAGGAACACAGGCGTATAGGGACTGGACGTCCATGGTGAACATGAGGTGTTGGGGGCCAGGGAATTGGAAGTCCTGGAGGAGGTGGAGCGTGTGGGTGGTGTCACGGACCTAGGTGGGGAGTTCCTGGACCAGAGCGGAGAAAATGGAGTCCAGATAGGTGGAGATAAGTTCGGTGGGGCAGGAACAGGCTGAGACAATGGGTCGACCAGGGCAGGCAGGTTTGTGGATTTTGGGAAGGAGATAGAAACGGGCCGTGCGGGGTTGGGGAACAATGAGGTTGGAGGCTGTGGGTGGGAGGTCCCCTGAGGTGATGAGGTCATGGATGGTGTTGGAGATGATGGTTTGGTGCTCGGGGGTGGGGTCATGATCAAGGGGGCGGTAGGAGGAGGTGTCGGAGAGTTGGCGTTTGGCCTTGGCGATGTAGAGGTCAGTGCGCCATACTACCACTGCGCCACCTTCTCTGCGGGTTTGATGGTGAGGTTGGGGTTGGAGCGGAGGGCTGCCCGTTCTGCGGGGGAGAGGTTGGAGTGGGTGAGAGGGGTGGAGAGGTTGAGGTGGTTGATGTCTCAACGGCAGTTGGAGATGAAGAGGTCAAGAGAGGGTAGGAGGCCTGGTGGTGGTGTCCATGAAGAGGACTTGTGTTGGAGGCAGGTGAAGGAGTCAGTGGAAGGAGGGTTAGGCTCCCAGTTAAAGAAGTAAGTTTGGAGGCGAAGGCGGTGGAAAAACTGCTCGATGTCCAAACGTGACTGGTATTCGTTGATGAAGGTGGAGGGGGACAAAGGTGAGCCCCTTGCTTAGGACTGACCGTTCGTCCTCAGTCAGTGCGAGGTCTGCGGGGATGGTGAAGATGCGACAGGGCTCAGTGTGGCTTAGCTTTACTTAGCTGATTTTCTGGTTTCACTACAATATTAACATGCATTGAACGCAACATCCTAATCCTACACCTTGAACTCCAACAGTAGGTGTTTTGTTGCCTGTATTAAGTAACTACAAATGAATATACAGCCTGTACAATTGACTGACAATGTGAGAACAGAACAGCTGACACTACAAAGGAACTTGCTTAATCCCACTTTTTATAGCTGCCTATTTATAATGTCTTTGTCCCATTGGCCAAGAGTATAATGACGCGCTCCCCCTGTGTCAGCATTCCAGCTAATCTTCTTGCATCTCAGGAACTCTGTTGTTACCTGACACCCAGCTTGTTACCATGGTCACAATGTTTGTGGACAAACCTTAGGCAAGGTTAAGCCGTCACCTGATAGTTTCAACAATCTAGATTACTTTTCTCACGGCAATTTATCTAGAACTAGCAACCAGCCCAAAGTGTTCTGAAAGAAGTATACATTGCACCTGTACATCTCCAAATTCTGACATTTAACCATGAGTCCAGCCAACAATATTTTCCAATCCTTAACAATCCTCTTTTCCCTCTGTGTAAACAGATTATTTCCTGCTTCGACTGAAATTGTTTTCCTGCCGCTAGGGGATTCCTGCAGCACCTACTTTGCTAATTTGTACACAAGGTGAAGGAATGACTTAATATGCATTCCAAAGCACTTGGTTTTATAAACAAAAATATATTTTTTTCTTTCCAAAAATAAACTTAGAAAATAGCTTAAAAAGCTCATCATGAAAATAATTCTTCTGTATAATTACCTGTGTTTGGACAACCTTGAGCCCCAATTAGTCATTTAGTTGGTTTCTAGTAACACAGCCCTCTGTTCCACAGTCGCAATGAAAACAGAAGCCAGTCACCAGCAACAGTTTCATCACGTGGACAATAAATAATTCAGTATAAGGACCCAGAAGCTGAAGGCACAACGAAAAACTGGCTATTAGCGGTTGAAATAGCTACAGAAAAGGGGGCAGCTTCTGAAGCAGTCCATAATTGGAAGCAGATTTTGAAGTGGCACAGGCCTGGGGTTGCAGGCTCTGGATGGCCCAAATCTCTGGGACAGGTTTAGAAGTGGATGAAGACTGGGAGAAGGTGCTGAAGTAGCCCAAGACTGAGAAGCAGGCTCCAGATGACCTGAGACTGACGATCAAGTTCTGAAGTAGCCCTGAAGAATCAAGCAGGTTCTGGAGAGGCCAGGGCCGAGGGAGCAGATTTTGGCTCAGCCCCCGTCTGTTGAGCAGATTTTGGAGCAGTCAAGGCAGATTTTGGGGTGTCACTGATCTGTCGAGCATGTTCTGGAGCAGCCAGGATATGCGGAATATATTTTGGGGTGGCTACAGACTGAGGAACAGATTCTGCAGTGGTCTGGGCCTGCAAAGCAGATTCTGGAATGGCCTGAGACTGGGGAGCAGTTTCTAGAACACCCCGAAAATGGGGAGCAGGTGCAGGAGTGGTCTAAGCCTGTGAGCAGACTCTAGAGTGTGTCCAGACTGGACAGCAGATACCAAGGCAACCCCAGAATGGGAGAGAAGGGTGTGGAATAGCTGAGACTGGGTCAAGGTTCTGGTGTAGGCCCAAAACAGGGGAGCAGGTTCGGGAGTGGCAGGAGATTGGAGAGTAGATTTTAGACCCTGAGAATGGGGAGCAGGTACCAGAGCAACTTCAGAATGCGGAACAGGATCTTGAATGGCCCAAGATCGGGGAGCAGATCCTGGGGTGGCCTAGACAGGTAAGTGCATTCTGTAACAGCTGAAGACAGGATAACAGGTTCCAAGATGGCCAGAGACTGGGCAGTATTTATAGAGTGGTCCACGACAGAAAAGCAGATTCTGGAATGGCCTGATGTTGGGGAGTAGGTTTTGGAGAAACTAACGTAGGACTTGGTGCAGTTGGCATTGCCAAATGCCTGAGTGGCGTATGCTACAAACAGTCTAAAGAGAATTGGATGCTTCAAATATACTGCACAGGCAGAACTATTGCCCCACCCTACCCAAGGACATCACTTGTATTTGCTGCACACAACCAGGATCAATTGTAAAGGTGATGTAGAAAGGGGATCAAGAAGAGGAGAAGATGCGTTTGGGAAATGACTTCTCTTAGGGCACACAATGAATCAAGTATTTTTTTTTCATTATTGGCACCACACTCTGTCAATATGAGGTAACCAACCAGGAAGTGACATGCAGAATTTTTTATGTAAGGCCAAATAGTGCGTCTTATTTACTTTCTCCCAAATCACCGTAGTTATATAAATTTTAGTATATAGTAGGACAGAAAAAAGACACTATTGTATATATTTCTGCCTCTGCCCGGAAGCTACCCACATGGCCAATTGTATGTATCGACAAGGCAAAGCCTGTTAAGGGCAAAAACATAAGTTACTGGAAAAGTTCAGCTGGTCTGGCAGCACCTATGAAGTAAAAATCAGAGTTAACGTTTCAGGTCCAGTGATCCTTCCTTCAAACAGGCCTGTTAAGGTCAGTGCTGATGTCAAAATAAAATGAGGGGTGGGGGTGGCAGTCATCAAGCTGTTTTTATCCAGGCACTGCTATGTGGAAAGCACCTTTTCAATCAACATCAGTTGCAGTAGGCAACTCATCTCAAGCTGGAAAGCCTCTGATTAGCCATTTAGTATCGACTGCCAGTTATCTTTATTAGACAGGAAATCTGACCCTGCCAATTGAGCTGGGGCTCCAATTCAAAACCCCAAATAAAAGAAAATTTAAACCTCCATCCCACTTAACCCCCTCTCCTCCTTTACCCCCTCCCTCCCACCCATGCCTCCCCCTTCCTCCCCCACTCCTCCCGCTTCACCCACGCCCTCCACTCCTCCTTCCCCTCCCTAAAACCCCCACCCCTGCCCCCTGTTCTATGTTTGACCTGAAATCTAATATGCGAATACAGCCTAAGTGGAACTTGCTTAACAGTAAGGTTATTACTTTAATGTCTGCTTTAGTGAGGCAGCTCAAAGTGCCACATACGCAACTGAAATAAATTGAACTACTTTGCACTTTTTCTATTGTCAAATTTCAACTGTGCTGCAATGTAGTTTTGTAAGTGGTATGAATATCGCATATGTTGCAAAAAAGGCCTTCTGAAAAACAGCATGAACCGCCACACGCATAATTTCTCTGGGATTGTAGCTATATCATGTAGGATATTGAATTGTTAATGAGTTAATTTAAATCGTGTATCATGCTAGTCATATGTTATAAGCATCGTATCATGATGTGATTCAACATCATATGACTTGTTCCCTTATTCAGCCTCATGAAGGTGTAAGCCAGAGCAGTGTAATGTTTTCGAATAAGGCTCCTGTGTCATATACGTCTGCAGACTCATTTTGGGTTTTGTAACAATTTAACACAACAAGGGTGGATTTTTTTTTACAGTTTGGAGTACGGGCAAGATTTGTTGCAGAGCCATGCAAGAAATTGGGTAAAACCTGCCTTTCTCGACATCAAGAACGACTCGCTGCGTCCCTTACGCATTTGCCGAGCAGCAAGGTGAGTTTCTCACTAGGCAGCAGCGAGTTATCAATTAAGAGGGATTCTTGCTTGTTAAATACCTTATTAATGTAATAACTCAACTCAATAAATATTGAATAGATATATTCAATTTAGCTGAATAAATATTCAGCTTCCTTTCTTAGCAAACATGCTGAATAAATTGATATTGAGGATTCTTTACTTAAAAATCAGAGAGGGTACTTGGTGACTTCAGCTCTTTGCTGGCTGTGAGGGGCCTCCGAAAAGATGTTCAGGGCACAATACATGGGCACCAGCCACACCACCTTGAGCCCTCGAACTTTAGTTAACATAATTAGCAGGACGAACAGAGTAGTGTTCTCTGGTTTACTACCGGTGCCACGAGATAGCGAGGTGAGGAACAGGGAGCGGGCGCAGCTGAACACGTGGCTACGCAGCTGGTGTAGGAGGGAGGGCTTCAGATATGTTGATAATTGGGATGCCTTCTGGGGAAGGTGGGACCTGTACAAGAAGGACGGGTTGCATCTGAACTGGAAGGGGACCAATGTCCTGGGTGGAAGGTTTGCTCGAGTAGTTCGAGAGGGTTTAAACTAGTATGGCAGGGGGGTGGGAACCTGAGCTGTATACCAGAGGTGAGCGTTGATGCAGGTGAGGCAGTAGCAAGAGGTAGACCAGCTAGTGGGAAGGATTTTCCTGGGAAGGAACCAAGGGATCGGTTAAAGTGTGTTTGCTTTAATGCAAGGAGTATCAGGAATAAAAGTGATGAACTTAGAGCATGGATCAGTACCTGGTGCTATGATGTTGTGGCCATAACAGAGACATGGGTTTCTCATGGGCAGGAATGGTTGCTGGATGTTCCAGGGTTTAGAACATTTAAAAAGAATAGGGAGGGGGGAAAAAGAGGAGGGGGTGTAGCACTACTAATCAGAGAGGGTATCACAGCTACAGAAGCTTCCTTTGTCGAGGAAGATCTGCCTACTGAGTCAGTATGGGTGGAAATTAGGAACAGCAAGGGAGTAGTCACCTCGTTAGGGGTTTACTACAGGCCCCCCAATAGCAGCAGGGAGATTGAAGAAAGCATAGGTCGACAGATTTTGGAAAAGTGTGCACGCAGTAGGGTTGTTGTAATGGGTGACTTTAACTTTCCTAATATTGATTGGAACCTCCTACGAGCAGAAGATTTGAATGGAGCTGTTTTTGTAAGGTGTGTTCAGGAGGGTTTCCTAACGCAGTACGTTGACAGGCCGACGAGGGGAGAGGCCATTCTAGACTTGGTGCTCGGAAACGAGCCGGGGCAGGTATCAGATCTTGTGGTGGGAGAGCATTTTGGTGATAGTGACCATAACTGCCTCCAATTCTACATAGCTATGGAGAAGGAGAGGATTAGGCAGAATGGGAGGATATTTAATTGGGGAAGGGGAAACTATGATGCGATTAGACATGAGTTAGGAAGCATGGACTGGGAGCAGTTGTTCCATGGTAAGGGAACTATAGACATGTGGAGACGGTTTAAGGAACAGTTGTTGGGAGTGATGAGTAAATATGTCCCTCTGAGACAGGCAAGAAGGGGTAAGATTAAGGAACCTTGGATGACGAGAGCGGTGGAGCTTCTAGTGAAAAGGAAGAAGGTAGCTTACATAAGGTGGAGGAAGCTAGGGTCAAGTTCAGCTAGAGAGGATTACATGCAGGCAAGGAAGGAGCTCAAAAATGGTCTGAGGAGAGCCAGGAGGGGGCACGAGAAAGGCTTGGCAGAAGGAATCCGGGAAAACACAAAGGCATTTTACACTTACGTGAGGAATAAGAGAATGGTCAAAGAAAGAGTAGGGCCGATCAGGGATAGCATAGGGAACTTGTGTGTGGAGCCTGAGGAGGTAGGGGAAGCCCTAAATGAGTTTTTTGCTTCTGTCTTTACGAAAGAAACCAACTTTGTAGTGAATGAAACCTTTGAAGAGCAGGTGTGCATGCTGGAATGGATAGAGATAGACGAAGCTGATGTGCTGAAAATTTTGTCAAACATTAAGATTGACAAGTCGCCAGGCCCGGATCAGATTTGTCCTCGGCTGCTTTGGGAAGCGAGAAATGCAATTGCTTCGCCACTTGCGAAGATCTTTGCATCCTCGCTCTCCACTGGAGTCGTACCTGAGGACTGGAGAGAGGCAAATGTAATTCCTCTCTTCAAGAAAGGAAATAGGGAAATCCCCGGCAATTATAGACCGGTAAGTCTCACGTCTGTCGTCTGCAAGGTGTTAGAAAGGATTCTGAGGGATAAGATTTATGACCATCTGGAAGAGCATGGCTTGATCAAATACAGTCAACACGGCTTTGTGAGGGGTAGGTCATGCCTTACAAACCTTATCGAGTTTTTTGAGGATGTGACTAGAAAGGTTGATGAGGGTCGAGCTGTGGATGTGGTGTATATGGATTTCAGTAAGGCATTTGATAAGGTTCCCCATGGTAGGCTCATTCAGAAGGTCAGGAGGAATGGGATACAGGGGAACTTAGCTGCTTGGATACAGAATTGGCTGGCCAGCAGAAGACAGCGAGTGGTAGTAGAAGGAAAATATTCTGCCTGGAAGTCAGTGGTGAGTGGAGTTCCACAGGGCTCTGTCCTTGGGCCTCTACTGTTTGTAATTTTTATTAATGACTTGGACGAGGGAATTGAAGGATGGGTCAGCAAGTTTGCAGACGACACAAAGGTCAGAGGTGTCGTTGACAGTGTAGAGGACTGTTGTAGGCTGCAGCGGGACATTGACAGGATGCAGAGATGGGCTGAGAGGTGGCAGATGGAGTTCAACCTGGATAAATGCGAGGTGATGCATTTTGGAAGGTTGAATTTGAAAGCTGAGTACAGGATTAAGGATAGGATTCTTGGCAGCGTGGAGGAACAGAGGGATCTTGGTGTGCAGATACATAGATCCCTTAAAATGGCCACCCAAGTGGACAGGGTTGTTAAGAAAGCATATGGTGTTTTGGCTTTCATTAACAGGGAGATTGAGTTTAAGAGTCGTGAGATCTTGTTGCAGCTCTATAAAACTTTGGTTAGACCGCACTTGGAATACTGCATCCAGTTCTGGGCGCCCTATTATAGGAAAGATGTGGATGCTTTGGAGAGGGTTCAGAGGAGGTTTACCAGGATGCTGCCTGGACTGGAGGGCTTATCTTATGAAGAGAGGTTGACTGAGCTCGGTCTCTTTTCATTGGAGAAAAGGAGGAGGAGAGGGGACCTAATTGAGGTATACAAGATAATGAGAGGCATAGATAGAGTTGATAGCCAGAGACTATTTCCCAGGGCAGAAATGGCTAGCACGAGGGGTCATAGTTTTAAGCTGGTTGGTGGAAAGTATCGAGGGGATGTCAGAGGCAGGTTCTTTACGCAGAGAGTTGTGAGAGCATGGAATGCGTTGCCAGCAGCAGTTGTGGAAGCAAGGTCATTGGGGTCATTTAAGAGACTGCTGGACATGTATATGGTCACAGAAATTTGAGGGTGCATACATGAGGATCAATGGTCGGCTCAACATTGTGGGCTGAAGGGCCTGTTCTGTGCTGTACTGTTCTATGTTCTATGTTCTATATTTGCTAACCCTGTAGCACCTCCCAATGCCATTCAAAGGCTGCTGCAAGGATAAGTTTTGCAGCAGTTACTCAACCCATGAACTGGACCAGGCTGAATCTCAGAACTGGTAAGTTGTTCTCTCAGTATTTGAGCACACTGTGCCTATCTGCAATCTTACAGCAACATGTTTTCACATGCCTTGCCGTGCCTTACATGCCAAATGGCAGTCACACAACCAGGCACCTTAGTTGCTGAAACAATCTTCATCCAAGGGGTACTTATCATACTGTATAGCAGTGAGCTACATCAGACTCACCCATGCAACACATGTCAGAAGATTACATGGCAAATACACTGCATGTGCATGATGCAGGCAGCCATGAGGAAAGTCTTAGGGGAGTAGTACTAAATGAAAGTCCATGGAGGCACCTATCAGTTAGGGAGCCCTGACAAAGTCAAGATCAGCCTCCGATACCAGTCAGGGAATTGGCCACTGTCAAGGGTCTAGCTAAGGTATTCACAAAACAGGGGATCTGTGCCTTTGCAGTCTGGTAACAGGGCCACAGTCGGTCCTGTAACTCCATAGTGGCCACTCTGAGGGTGTAAGACTAATGCAGCCAAGGAGATATACAGTCCATATAATTCTTTGTCCAAGGCTGTTTGGTTAGGTTGTTCATGGTCAGTACACTTGCTTTATCCACAGAAACTAGGGAGAAAGGGGCATGGGGAGCATACAATGAGGACGACTGCAGCAGACAGGAGACTTGGGAACCTATTAATTGGTAATGAGGTTTACAGGCTTGGGGGAGCAGGAATGACAATTGTGAATGGGTGCAACTCTTATTGTAAAAGGAGGTACAATAAAATGTGATTGGGAATGGGGGTAATGGAGGAGTGGATTTCTCCAACGTCAGGAGCACCCTGATTTCAGGGGGTCAGTGTTTAATCAAACCTGGCATGGTCACTTCATATGCCAGGAACTAGTGGAAAAGTTATCTGGCGGGTGGCACGGTGGCTCAGTGGTTAGCACTGCAGCCTCACAGCGCCAGGGACCAGGTTTGATTCTAGCTTCGGGTAACTGTCTGTGCGGAGTTGCACATTCTCCCCATGTCTGCGTGGGTTTCCTCCCACAGTCCAAAGATGTGCAGGCTAGGTGGATTGGCCATGCTAAATTGCCCGTAGTATTCAGGGGTGTGTGGGTTATAGGGGAATGGGTCTGGGTGGGATGCTCCAAGGGGCAGTGTAGACTTGTTGAGCCGAAGGGCCTGTTTCTGCAGATTGGGACACTTACCCCACCTGCTCTGGCGGTCACAGTCATTTCCCTTCCACATTGTTTACTGTAGAGAATCTAATCTAATGGAAAGGCTCTTGTGGATGGGTTAAATGGGGACCTAGAACAGTGTGAAGCCAGCAGGATTCATCTGAATGGTGATGAGGAAGGCAATCTGGATGTCCTGAGTCTCATCACCCTGTAGAGGTTGAGGCTGGAACCCACTGTCCAAAGATCACTCACTGTCACCTTTCCTTATGTTGGAACTCAAAAGTAAACAATGTGGAAGGGAAATGGCTGTGACCACACCCAGAGCAAGTGGGGTAAGTGTCCCAATCTGTGATGGCTACAAGACTCTCTGATTTGATAGCATTTATAGGAAAACAATATTACAGACAGGCTCATGAACTGTTCAACACAGACCTGCAGGGTCCCTAATTTCTGGTGACCAACATACTTGGACTCAAAGGCCAGGAAAAGAATAGGAATGTTTTAGGACAAGGATCAATGATGTCAGCAGGACCCATAGCCCTTTATTGTGCTTAAACTAAAGTAAAGAAGTGCAGGTGCTAGAAATCTGAAATGAAAATAGAAATTGTTGGAGAAATTCAGCAGGACAGACAGCATCTGAGGAGAGAAGGCAGAGATAATGTTTTGATCACTTGAAATGTTAACTCTGCTTTCTCTCCACAGATGCTGCCAGACCTGTTGAATTTCACCAGCAATGTATTTCTTATGTGGACCTTGTTCCTCTAACTTCCACAAGTGGCAAATGGCAACTAGCTCTCAACACAAATATCGATTCATGGTACACCCTGTATGAACGGGAAGTTAGGCATTATACTGACACAGTTACATACAGCTTCAGAGAGTCAAACAAATAGATGCAGTACAAAAACAATCAACTGTATATACACATGCAACTCCATATATAGTGCAATGTTGTCTGTGCCATCAAAGTGCCTCTATAGTTTTTTTTCTCCCCCTCTTCCAATATGCCTCGGCAGAGTCCCACCTGGGATGGAGGGAGCCTGCTCATCTGTGGAGCCCATTGACCCTGAAGGCTTGGTCAGGCAACCCCAGAGACATTGGTTTCTGGATAACCTTATCATGCTCAGGGTCTCCTTTTAAAACATAAGTGGTAGCTTATTGGCTTGAACTTCCAAAAATTGGAGGTAGGGCAGGTAGGTTGAAAATGGGGGGCTCAACAACTCTGGAGTATCCTGAGTGGAAAGTGCAGAGGGCTTGCATGTGGTTTCACCTCCACTAGGTGCTCTCTGGCACCACCCTGTCTCCTTGTGAGGGAGGGACTCCTGAAGTGCACTCCATATTCCCTGTCCCTGGCCCATTATGCCTTGGAGCCTGAGGACCAGTGGCTGGGATAGATGTATCTCCTGCCCATGTCAAACCTGTAATGGAGGCAGCCAGACAATTGCATGCAGGGACAGCTGGGACCTCAAAGCATAACTGCACCCATGCAGCATCTGGCCTAAGAGAACTATTGGGTTCCATTCCTCCCTGTACATTTGGATGAAGTCTGTAATTACCAACACCATTGGGCCCACTCCTACCTGGAGCTGAGCAGCTTGGGGCACTTCTTCCATGGCCAACTGCTGAGCTGTCCCTGATGCACACCACACTTTCTACTGCTAACGTTCCCACCAAGCAGTCAGTATCTGAGCTAATGGGGGCACAGGAGGCAGCCTTGCCGACACTTCCTCTGAGGCCTTGGTACTCTCTTCCTCAGAGTTCACGGAGGTGGCTTCTCATGGAGCAGTCTAATTTTCCATCAAGGCTGTGAACATACTACTGGTACCTGCAAGACAAAAGAGGAAATGTGTAGTGGTCAGTGGCTAGACATGGTGTGCAATGAAAGACACTGACAACAATGTTAATGGGGGAGTTGCAGTATAATGAAGAATGAGTGATGGGACATGAATGTTTCAGCATTCCCACAAGAGCGGTTCTGTCTTCTTCCTCT
Source organism: Stegostoma tigrinum (assembly GCF_030684315.1). NCBI lineage: Eukaryota > Metazoa > Chordata > Chondrichthyes > Orectolobiformes > Stegostomatidae > Stegostoma > Stegostoma tigrinum. The sequence continues at coordinate 34,227,617 of NC_081362.1, read as the reverse complement.
TCATGGATCAGGATTGCCTCATCACAGGGGCTGGCAAATCTATTGGACGTTCCTCCATCTGTCCAATTCGTCCCTGGCCTACTGTAGGCTATTTTCTTCCAAGATTGAGAGAAAAGGAGTAATGAAATAAGCTGAAAGTAGATAACATGGTTACTATTGCTTGTGCGGGTGGTCAAAAGATGATGAAGTAACGCAAGGCAGTGGGTAAATAGCGCAGAGACCGTGCAGGATTGGTGGTATGGAAGGTTGGCGTGATGAGAGTGAGTGAGGGAAGATGTGTGCAATCATGACAGTGGTAGAGTATGAGTTTTTGTGGGAAGTGAGTATAATGGCAGTGATAGAGTGAATATGAGATATCAGAGAGAAGATGGTGGTACTTACACTAGTGTAAAAGAAGGTCATTGACCTTCTTGTGACACTTCTCGCCATTCCTCCCCACCATGGAGACCGCACTGACTTTGGACTATGCTGAAAGGTCCAGAAGATATGGCCTTCTCCATTGATCCTCCAGTAAGAAGACACCCCTCCTCTGTGAATGGGAGGTGATGGCCTATTGACATTATAACTGAACTGTTAATCCAGAGACCCTATAAAGTTCTGGGGACCTGGGTTCAAATCTTCTCACAGAATTTGAATTCAATGAAAACTCTGGAATTTGAAGACTAATGATGACCATGAAGCAATTGCCAGGAAAATCCATACTGTTCACTATTGTCCTTCAGGGAAGGAAACCACCATCCTTACCTGGTCTGGCATACAAGTGACTCCAAACCCACAACATATTGGTTGACTCTTAATTCCCCTCTGGGTAATTGGAAATAGGCAATAAATGCTGGGCCAGCCAGCAACACCCTCATTTTGTAAATGAATAATTTTTAAAAAAATTCCTATCCACCAGGAACTCGAGGTCTCTGTCGAAGAATTGCGGCACCATCTTTCCCTTGTCAGACATCTTCGCAGTTGTCCCTCACTGAGGATAGCTTTGGAATGCCAGGGCTCAGTCAAGTCTACACTGGCCTTTTAAATATGACATGGGTGCCAGGGGTGCTTTGGTGACTAACAAGAGAGCGGCAATTTATTCCAGCAATTATAGGTGGTAAGATTTTAGGAAGTATTTATTTGGGGGAGGGGGAACTACAATGCTATTAAGCAAGAACTGCAGAGCATAAATTGGGAACCGATGTTCTCAGGGAAATGCACGACAGAAATATGGAGGTTGTTTAGGGTGCACGTGCTGCAAGTGCTGGATAGGTTTGTCCCACTGAGGCAAGGAGGGGATGGTAAGCTGAAGGAACCTTGGAATGACAAGACATGTGGAACATCTAGTCAAGCGGAAGAAGGAAGCTTACTTAAGATTGAGGAAGCAAAGATCGGACAGGGCTCTACAGGGTTACAAGATAGCCAGGAAGGAACTGAAAAATGGACTTAGGAGAGCTAGGAGGGGGCATGAAAAAGCCTTGGTGGGTAGGATTAAGGCACAAGAGGATGGCCAGAGTGAGGGTAAGGCCAATCAGGGATAGTGGATGGAACATGATCTTGGAGTTGGAAGAGGTAGGGGAGGTCCTCAATGAATACTTTGCTTCAGTATTCACTAGTGAGAGGGAGCTTGTCATTAGTGAGAACAGCATGAAACAGGCTGATGAGCGCAAACAGGTTGATTTTAGGAAAGAGGGTGTGCTAGAAATTTTGAACAACATGAGGATAGATAAGTCCTCTGGGCCAGACGGAACATACCCAAGGTTTTATTTGGGAAGCGAGGCAAGAGATTGCTGCACCTTTGGCAGTGATCTTTGCATCCTCACTGTTCACTGGAGCAGTAGCAGATAATTGGAGTGTGGCAAATGTTATTCCATTGTTCAAGAAAGATAACTCTCAGAATTACCGAAGTCTTACTTCTGCGGTGAGCAAATTATTGGAGACAATTCTGAGAGATAGTATTTATGATTATTTGGAAAAGCCGTTTGATTAGAAATAGTCAGCATGGCTTTGTGAGGGGCAGGTCATACCTCACAAGCCTTACTGAATTCTTTGAGGATGTGACAAGACACATTGATGAAGGTAGAGTAGTGCATATGTGAGTGTGATGTATATAGATTTTAGCAAGGATGAATTTGAATGCAGAATACTGGGTTAATGGCAGGATTCTTGGCAGTTTGAGGATCAGAGAGATCTTGGGGACCACGTCCATAGATCCCTTAAAGTTGCCACCCAAGTTGATTGGGTTAAGAAGGCATACAATGTGTTGGCTTTCATTAGCAGGGGAATTGAGTATAGGAGCTGAAAGGTTATGCTGCAGCGCTCTAAAACTCAGGTTAGACCACATTGGAATATTGTGTTCAGTTCTGGTCACCTCATTATAGGAAGGATGTGGAAGCTTTAGAGAGGGTGCAAAGGAGATTTACCAGGATGCTGCCTGGACTGGAGGGCAGGTCTTAGGAGAAAAGGTTGAAGGAGCTAAGGCTTTTCTATTTTGGAGCAAAAAAGGATGAGAGATGATTTGATAAAGGTGTACAAGACGATGAGAGGCATAGATAGAGTGGATACCCAGAGACTTTTTCCCAGGGCAGAAATAACTATTATGAAGGACCATAATTTTAAGTAATTGGAGGAAGGTATAGAGGAGATGTCAGAGGTAGATTCTTTACACAAAGAGTGGTGGGTGCGTGGAATATGTTGCCAGCAGTGGTAGTAGAGTCAGATATATTAGGGACATTGAAGCGACTCTTGCATCAGCACATGAATGATCATAAAATGTAGGGTATGCAGGATACTTTGGTCTGAGAGTAGGATAATAGGTCGGTGCAACATCATGGGCTGAAGGGCCTGTACTATACTCTACTGTTCTATGCTCAATGTTCTCTGAAGGGCACCACTTTGGTTCTGGTCTCTTGTGAAAAGCAGCTGGTTCAGTTACTTGTGGTTGTAGTAAAAGGCTCAGGCCTAAGATTATCAGTGTCAACAAGACTGGTTTACACCTGCTGGAGATAAAGTGAGGGTAATCAAAGGTGCCACAGCTCCCACAACTGTCCAGGTTGTTAGGTCATTTCTTGAGCTTGTAAGTTATTATACATAATTTCATAAATAATCTGGCATCCATCCTGGCAATTTGGCATCAACTGTTAAAAAAGAGTCAGCCTCAGAAATGGTCCTGCAGACAGACCCTAACTGTCAATAAAGTAAAGAAACAGCTATCATCTTCTGAGGTGTTGGCACACTCTGATCCCAAGAATGATTGACATGAGATGTCTCTCAGTAGGGCTTGGGGTGATATTAGCTCAAAGGTGGCCTAACGGAGAGGAACACACGTTAGCTTACAAATTCAGGGCTTTGACTCATTAAGAGCATAAATCCACTCAGATAGATAAAGTTGGAATGGCAATCATATTTAGAATCAGGAAAATCCATCAATACTTTTATAGACTAAAATTTGTGATAATCCCAGACCACTAACCCCTACTTGGTCTGCCTAAAGAGGACAAGGCAGTGCTGCCCATAGCTTCAGGCCACATTCAGTGGGCTCTAATAATAATTGCTTGTAATTATAAGTTAGAATATCGTCAAGGAGGATGAGTAGCGATTGCAGAAGCATTGAACCACTCTCCATAAGCAGATACACCATCAGTGATACCCCAAATCGAAAAGTCTGTAATGATATTAAGTTTTCTGTACACATTCCCTGTGTCAGCTAACAATATCAGACTTTGGATGCAGTCCCTTCCAAACTGAAACAACTGATATTAATGAAGAAAACCAAAGGGCCATCATAACTAGAATTGAAACATTTTTGGACCCATGGAAACCAGTTCACGTTAAAGGTATTAAAGTGTGAAGCTGGATGAACACAGCAGGCCAAGCAGCATCTCAGGAGCACAGAAGCTGACGTTTCGGGCCTAGAACCTTCATCAGAGAGCCTCTGTGTTCATCAGCTTCACACTTTATTATCTTGGATTCTCCAGCATCTGCAGTTCCCATTATCACGTTAAAGGTGAGCAAGGGTAATTGTCCCAAACAAAGATCACTGCCAAGTACTGGCTGAATACCACCAGGGTGATCCAGGTGTCTCCAAGTGAAGATGTCATTGAGAGGTTATGTCTGATGACCAGGTCTGGACGTAGACATAGTTGTGTTGGTGGGGTAGTGCCCAGAGGATAAAAATTACCACTGGCAGCTCTCCCAGATCTGTGGGAATGGTTAGGTAAATCTTGGACTGAGTTGCACGTCAACAGTGCAGGTTCTATCATGGGTTCATTGTTCTTTCTTATTGTAGATGCCCACTCACAGTAGTTGGATGTGCATAGCGTCAATTTGTTGAACAGGGGGATGACAATAGAATAACTACACACATCCTTTGCTACACGTAGAGTCCTGGAAGCATGGGTCACAGATAACGAGCCATTATTTACTAGCAAGGAATTTGGTTATTTCTTAAAGTTGAATCATATTCAACATAAAAGAACAGCTCCATACCACCCATCATTCAATGGCCTGGCAGAAAGAGGGGTCCAAACTTGAAGGCTGGATTAAAGAAACAGCCAACAGCCTTGTTAGATACCAAGCTGTCACAATTCTTGTTTGATTAAAGGTCCACCCCACATGCAACTAGAGGGATAGTACTGGTAGAGTTGGTAATGCGTAGGAGACTCTGTGCCAGGTTATCTAATATTTCAAAACTTGAAGGGTAGGGTGAAATGGCATCACAAACTCCAATGCCAGACCCAGTACGGCTAAGCGAGGGATGCAGTTTGATACAAGGGTCAAGGTTTGATGTTAGAATCATGGAAATGGTCTTGCATGAGTAAGAGGAATGGTCACACAAGGTCAGGACCAGTGATGTATAAAGTTTGAGTTGGTGCAGAGGACCTGAATAAGCATGTGGACCATATAAAAGGTGAAATTTCTCAAACAATGCAGGAGCAAAACAGGCCCTGCACCTTGGAACCTTCATAAAAATGCTGCCAGAACCCATGAGCTTATCCTCTCTAACGATCATTGTGAACTCCTTTGAATCAGAAATGGAAATGATGGAAGTAGCCCCTTCGGTGTCTTTGCCGCCAAAAGAAGAAAATGAAATTCTACCAAGGTGCATCTCGTGCAAGAGGCAAGTTCCTCTGTGTTATATGCCGTCCATTTTGGATGCCAAGTTGGAGGAACCTGATGGGGTTTAAAAAGCTCCAGCAGGCTGTCTAAGAGAAAGGACCAGCTCATGTCTGTGGCCATGGAATCCCTGCACATGGGATCTTTAACACAGTTCACCCAGTTCTAATAGAGAACAATACCAGTGCAGCCTTCTTGCTGATTGCAGAATCAGAATTCGCTCTGGACTCTAACCATTAATTCTGTGAAAGACCTTGGTTAGACTGAGAGCCTGTACTGGGGAACCTTTACAATGGTTAATGGTACAACTTCAGGTGTAGCAGCTGATACAGTTACCAGTGATTGTCGTAAAATCTTGGGCCCAAGCTTGGCAGGATGAAAATAGTTGAGAAAGATTGCCCTAGATTGGCTCAGCATTTTTCTATTAGAAAATGACTGCCTGAGTGAAATCCTAATTAAACACCAGAATTTTTTTTAGGAAAGACTATGAACTATCAAAGGAGCCAGGGCCCGCCCAGCGCCATTTGTTTTACAGGCAGTTTTGAAGTTCACTGGGTCGGTTTGCTTTTGTGGGGTTTCAAATAAACAGTAAACTACTTTCACAGCTGTATAAATACCCAGTCTCTCACATAAAGGATTTATCCACAAAGCTCTTAGGGGTCCTGTCCTTCATGAAGTTGGACATAAGTGATGCACACTTGCAGTTGCAGTTAGACAAGGATTCCCAGAAGTATGCCACAATCAATACACATAAGGGTTGTACCAACATTCAAGTCTGCCTTTTTGGGGTATTATCAGCCTGTGAAATGTTTCAGCAGATAATGGAGAATATTTTACAAGGTATAGCCCAGGTCACCATTTATTTAGTTGATGTGCTAATAACAGGGAAGACCAATAGGAGCGATTAGAGAACTTGGACATGGTCCTCAGATATTACTCCCAGGTTGTTGTACACCTTAGAAGGGAAAAATGTGTGTTTCGTGCACCTAAGTGACCTACTTGGGCTATAGAATTGACAAGACTGGATTTATACCTGTTGGAAGATAAAGTGAGGGTGATCAAATTTGTCCCAGTCCCACATGTGTAGCAGAGCTAAGAACTTGCCTCAGGCTGTTGAATTATTACGGAAAGTTCATACATGACCTGGCTTCCATCCTGGCTCCTTTGCATCAACTCTTAAAAAAAAGGCCAGCCTTGGAAATGGTCACATTGCCAAGCCGTAGCTTTCAGGGAAGTGTAGAAGCAACTAACACCCTCTAAGGTGTTGACGCACCACAATCCCAAGTGAGGTCTGTTATTGACATGCGATGCCTCCCCATATGGCATTGGGGTAGTATGAACTCTTAGATGATCCAGTGCAGAGGAATGCCTAACAGCATATGCATCTGGAATTTTGACTAATGCAGAACATGAAAACGCCCAGATAGAGTAGGAAGGTTTGGAGATCATATTTGGAATCAGGAAGTTCCATCATTACATCTATGGATATAAATTTGTAACAATCATGGACAAAAACCCCTGCTTAAAGAAGACAAGGCAGTGCTCTCCACAGGTTCAGGCCAAATTCGGTGGTGGGCTCTAATACGAAATGCTTATAATTGCAAGTTGGAATAGCATCTGGGATTACACAGAAAGATCCAGTCCTGGCAAAACTGAAACTGCTTGTGGTGATGGAGGAAATCAAAGAACTGTCACAACCAGAATTGAAATGTTTTTGGGCCCAGAGAGACCAGACCACAACAGAGGTTAGCATAATATTATGGGGAGCATGAGTGATACTCCTGAACGAATGTCACCACCAGATAGTGACTAAACTCCACCAGGATCATCCAGGAATTTCCAAAATGAACATGATGGTGAGAGGTTATGTCTGGTGGCCACGATGGATGCAGGCATGGCTGCGTTGGTAGAACAATGCCCAGAGTGCCCACAAGGACAAAATTTACTGTCAGCAGCACTGCCATATTCATGGGAATGGTGACAAAAGCACCTGGAGGAAACCAGCACTGACTCATGTAGAATGTGCAAACTCAGTCGACCGAGGCTGGAATCAAACCCAGGTCTTTGGAGCTGTGAGGCAGCAATGCCAACAGGGTTAAGGAAAATCCCAAAGCCTTTTATTCATACATAAGGGGCAAGAGGGTAACGAGAGAAAGGGTTGGCCGACTTAAGGACAAAGGAGGGAAGTTATGCGAAGAGTCAGAGAAAATGAGTGAGATTCTTAATGAGTACTTTGCATCAGTATTCACTGAGGAGAGCGACATGTCGGATTTTGAGGTTAGGGATAGATGTTTGATTATTCTAGGTCAAGTTGGCATAAGGAGGGGGGGGAGGTTTGGTTATCCTAAAAGGCATGAGGGTGAAGAAAACCTCAGGTCCGGATGGGATCTATCCCAGGTTATTGAGGGAAGCGAGAGAGGAAAAATCTGGGGCCTGAACAGATATCTTTGCAGCACTCGTGAGCACGGGTGAGGTCCCGGAGGACTAGAGAAGTGGAAATGTTGTCCCCTTGTATGAGAAGCATAACGAGGATAATCCAGGAATTTATAGACTGGTGAGCCTAACATCAGTGGTAAGGAAGCTGCTGGAGAAGATCCTGGGGCATAGGATCTATTCACATTTGGAAGAAAATGGGCGTATTGGTGATAGGCAGCATGGTTTTTTGCAGGGAAGGTCATGTCTTACCAATTTGATCGAATTATTTGAGGAAGTAACAAAGTTGATAAATGAGGGAAGGGTGGTGGATATCACATACATGGACTTCAGTAAGGTGTTTGATAAGGTTCCACATGGTAGGCTGATGGAAAAAGTGAAGTTGCATGGGGTCCAGGGTGTACTAGCTAGATGGATAGAAAACTGGCTGGGCAACAGGACACTGAAAGTATTAGTGGAAGAGAGTTTCTCAAAATGGAACAACCGGTGGTGTTCCACAGGGATCTGTGCTGGGACCACTGTTGTTTGTGATTTTAATAAATGATCTGAAAGAAGGTATAGATGGTCTGATTAGCAATTTTGCAGATGACACGATTATTGGTGGTGTAGCAGATAGTAAAGGGGACTGTTGGAGAATACGGCAGAATATCGATAGATTGGAGAGTTGGGCAGAGAAATGGCAGATGGATTTCAATACAGGCAAATGCAAGGTGATGAATTTTGGAAGATCCAATTCAAGAGCAAGCTATATGGTAAAGGGAAAAGCCCTGGGGAAAATTGATGCACAGAGAGAACTGGATGTTCAGGTCCATTGTACCCTCAAGGTGGCAATGCAGGTAGATAGAGTGGTCAAGAAGGCATACGGCATGTTTTCATTCATTGGACGGGGTATTGAGTACAAGAGTTGGCAGGTCAAGTTACAGTTGTATAGGACTTTGGTTCAACCACATTTGGAATACTGCATACAGTTTGGGTCACCACATTACCAAAAGGATGTGGATGCTTTGGAGAGAGTGCAGAGGAGATTCACCAGGATGTTGCCTGGTTTGGAGGGTGCTAGCTATGAAGAGAGGTTGAGTTGATTAGGATTATTTACATTAGAAAGACAGAGGTTGAGGGGGGATCTGATTGAGGTATATAAAATCATGAGTGTTACAGGCTGAGTGGATAGCCAGATAACAAAATGTGGAGCTGGATGAACACAGCAGGCCAAGCAGCATCTTAGGAGCACAAAAGCTGACGCTTTGGGCCTAGATCCTTCATCAGATCTCCCCAGATCTTTGGGGAAATGGTGAAACAGCATCAGGAACACAAATGCTAGACACTAGACTCCACTAAGCGGGAGAGACAGATCCTGGGAAAATAGGCAACAGATTTAGATAGACGATCTGGATCGGCGCAGGCTTGGAGGGCCGAAGAGCCTGTTCCTGTGCTGCAATTTTCTTTGTTCTTTGTTGTTTGAGCCATCATTCTATCCATCACGTATGGTCACAGATAATGGGCCATTGTTTACCTAGGAATTTGAGTATTTCCTAAAGGCGAATGTTATTCGTCATGCAAGGACAGTTCCATGCCACGCGTTATATGGTCCGGCAGAAAGGGAGTTTCAAACTTTGAAGGCAGGCTTTAAGGAACAGCCAGCAGTTTCAATAGATACCAGATTGTCTGTGCCTATTTGATTATAGGACCACCTTTCATGCATCTCCAGCAGAGTCGCTCATGGGGAGAAAATTCCACACCAGGTTATATCAGATCTTCCCAGATCTTTGGGAAAAAGGTGAAACAGCATCAGGAACACAAATGCTAGACACAAGACTCCACTAAGTGGGAGAGACAGTTTACTTCAGGTAGGTGCAACCGTCCTGATCAAGCATGTAGACCACATGAAAAATGCAAACTCACAAGTGGTGCAGGAGTAAAACATGCTCGGTTCCTTGACTACCTTTCTGTCTGTTCCAGAATCTGTGGGATTTTTATCACCATCAAGCATGAAGATATCTTGGAATCTCAGATGTCGTCACCTGAAGACAAGAATGAATGTCTTCCAAGACGCCCCAGGCGCATGTGGTGAGCTACTATATGTTACGCACCACCAGTACCAGAGGCAGAGTTAAAGGAAACTGACCCGATGAGGAAGGGCTGTAAAGAAAAGAGCCAGCCTATTACCTTGGACTCAGGGTGGGTGGAATCTAGTGATTCTGATGAGTTCAACCAGGTGGAGCTCATAGAACATGAGTTCCTTGAATAGAGCTGTTAATTTGGCCCAATCAAGGAGCCTTGGCTGACAGATATAAACAGGAGTGTCAGGGGTTCTGTTCACTCTGAGAACTGGCTCTGAGGAAACTGGATCAGTGTCAAGGATTGTTCACATGTAAATAAAGGTGACTTGGTGATGGGATGCTGGTCTCTGTGGAGTTATTTCCATCAGCCCAACTGGGCTATATCTTACTGTAGTCCAAGGCTATCCTCCATACTATTTACCGTCCCACCAATTTTTGTATCAGATGCAAACCTACCAGTCAACCCTTCTGTATTCAAGTCTAAATTATTTATATAAACCACAAACAGCAAAGGCCTCAACACTGACTCCTGATGTTCCAGTCACAAATATACTCCTCAGCCATCATACTCTGCTTCCTACTACTTAATCAGTGTTGATCCAATTTTTCAAATTTCCTTGGGTCCCAAGCACTCTTATTTGTTTCTTGCACTCTCCCATGGGGACTTTATCAAAAGTTTTGCTGAAGTTCAAGTAGAAAACGATGAATGCATTGCCCTCATCTATCCTCCTGGGCATCTTCTTTGAAAAGTTCAGTCAAGTTGGTTGGACATAACCTCCCCTTAACAAAACATGCCAACTATTCTTGATTAATCCTTGTCTCTCCAGATTATTTCTGTCCCTTTGAATTGCTTCCAATAGCTTCCCTACACCACTCTGACCAGCCTACAGTTTTATGGTTTATCCTTTGATCTCTTCTGAATAACGGTACCACAATGATAATCCTCCAGTTCTCCAGCACCTCTCCTGTGGCCAGAGAGAAATAAAACATTTTTGCAAACACTCCTGTTATTTTTTTTCCTTACCTCATTCAACAATCTAGGATATATTTCATCCAGACCTGGATATTTATCTACTTTAACCATGCCAGACCATTCAGAACCTGTTCTGTCTGTGCTAATTTCTTTGATTGTATCCCAGACCTTTTCCCAGATTTCGATACCCACATAGTTCTACTCACTAGAGAACACTGACCCAAAGTATTCATTTAGAACTCTATCCAAATCCTTTGTCTCCATGCACAAATTACCTCTGTGATTCCTAATGTGTTCAAACCTTTCCTTTGTTATCCTCTTACCTTTCATGGAAATTTAAAACATTTTAGGAGTTTCTTTTATTTTACCTGGCAGTATGTTTTGTACTCAAACAGGACTTCAACTGTTTTGAGCCCTTGATATCTGCCAGAAGCCTACTATTTTTTCTTAATCCAATGCTTTGTATCCCTTGTAATCCAGAGTTCACAAGATTTGATGGCCCCAGACATTTTTTTATTGGAACATGCTGGCCCTGTTCTCTCTATATTTCCTTCTTGAACATATTGCACTGTCCTGGGACAGATTAACCTCAAAATGTCTGTTCCCAGTTTAGTTTGGCCAAATCATATCAAACTTATTAAAATCAACCAACCCCCAGATAAGAACTTTGCTTTCAAGCTTTCATCCTTGTCTTTTTCTGTAACGGTCTTGAATCTGACAGTGATAATGGGAACTGCAGATGCTGGAGAATTCCAAGATAATAAAATGTGAGGCTGGATGAACACAGCAGGCCAAGCAGCATCTCAGGAGCACAAAATCTGACGTTTCGGGCCTAGACCCTTCATCAGAGAGGGGGATGGGGAGAGGGAACTGGAATAAATAGGGAGAGAGGGGGAGGCGGACCGAAGATGGAGAGTAAAGAAGATAGGTGGAGAGAGTATAGGTGGGGAGGTAGGGAGGGGATAGGTCAGTCCAGGGAAGACGGACAGGTCAAGGAGGTGGGATGAGGTTAGTAGGTAGATGGGGGTGCGGCTTGTGGTGGAAGGAAGGGATGGGTGAGAGGAAGAACCGGTTAGGGAGGCAGAGACAGGTTGGACTGGTTTTGGGATGCAGTGGGTGGGGGGGAAGAGCTGGGCTGGTTGTGTGGTGCAGTTGGGGGAGGGGACGAACTGGGCTGGTTTAGGGATGCAGTTGGGGAAGGGGATCTTGGAGACCGCTTTGCAGAACACCTCCGCGCAGTTCGCAACAAACAACTGCACCTCCCAGTCGCAAACCATTTCCACTCCCCCTCCCATTCTTTAGATGACATGTCCATCATGGGCCTCCTGCACTGCCACAATGATGCCACCCGAAGGTTGCAGGAACAGCAACTCATATTCCGCCTGGGAACCCTGCAGCCTAATGGTATCAATGTGGACTTCACCAGTTTCAAAATCTCCCCTTCCCCAACTGCATCCCTAAACCAGCCCAGTTCGTTCCCTCCCCCCACTGCACCACACAACCAGCCCAGCTCTTCCCCCCCACCCACTGCATCCCAAAACCAGTCCAACCTGTCTCTGCCTCCCGAACCGGTTCTTCCTCTCACCCATCCCTTCCTCCCACCCCAAGCCGCACCCCCATCTACCTACTAACCTCATCCCACCTCCTTGACCTGTCCGTCTTCCCTGGACTGACCTATCCCCTCCCTACCTCCCCACCTATACTCTCTCCACCTATCTTCTTTACTCTCCATCTTCGGTCCGCCTCCCCCTCTCTCCCTATTTATTCCAGAACCCTCTCCCCATCCCCCTCTCTGATGAAGGGTCTAGGCCCGAAACGTCAGCTTTTGTGCTCCTGAGATGCTGCTTGGCCTGCTGTGTTCACCCAGCCTCACATTTTATTATCTTGAATCTGACAGTGTTGTAATCTCTATCTACGAAATGCTCTTTCACTGATACTTCAACTAATGCCCAGCTCTATTTCCTAAGACTAAATCCAAGACTGCACCCTCTACTGTACGTCCTTCTACATACTGGCTTAAAAAGATGATCTGGATGTACTGTAAGAATTCGGCTCCCCGTAAACTTGTCACATTATTGAGTACCCCAGTTAATGTTAGAGTAGTTGAAATCCGCTTCTATCACAATCTGATTATTTTGACACACATCTGCTCTTCTCTTTCCCTCACACTGTCAGTAGGCCTGTAATGCAAAATGTACAAAAATTAATCAGAAACTAAACTGATAGTGGTTGATGATTCTTAGAAATTCTGCTGCTGGGAGGATCTTCTGCAGAGTGCATGTTCACTAAGATAACAAGATATAGAGCTGGATCAACACAGCAGGCCAAGCAGCATCAGAGGAGCAGGAAAGCTGAAGTTTTGGGCCTAGACCCTTCTTCAGAAATGGGGGAGGGGAACGGGGTTCTGAAATAAATAGCATCTTAAATGATGCTATTGTGCCTGCCTCTACCACCTCTGCTAGGAATGTGTACTAGGCACCTACAACCCTCTGCATAAAGAACTTTCCACGCATATCTCCCTTAAACTTTTCCTCTCTCACCTTGAAATCATGACCCCTGGTAATTGAAACCCCACTCTGGGAAAAAAGCTTCTTGCTATCCACACTGTCTGTACTTTCCATGATTTTGTAGACCTCAATCAGGTCCCCGCTTACCCTCCATCTTTTTAATGTAAATAATCCTAATCTACTCAACCTCTCTTCATAGCTAGCACCCTCCATACCAGTCAACATCCTGGTGAACCCCCTCTGCACCCTTTCCAAAGCATCCACATCCTTTTGGTAATGTGGCAACCAGAACTGTATAGGACTTTGGCCGAACCAAAGTCCTATACAAAGTAACATGACCTGCCACTCTTGTCCTCAATACCCCGTCCGATGAATAAAAGCACGCCGTATGCCTTCTTGACCAAGCTATCGACTTGCGTTGCCACCTTCAGGGTACAATAGACCTGAACACCCAGATCTCACCCAGATTTAGCACCACAATTTGAGCCATTTTGCAGAAATTCCCTTCGTGCCATTCCATTCTGAGCAAAAGGGTGTCTTGTAGTGTCTACAGTTGTGTATCTTTCATTTCCTCACCATCGTTAGCTATCAGACATGTTGTGGAATTTTTGACCTGTCCTCCAAAGGAGGCAAAAAGCCAAAGGTAGCACTGCACGTGGAAGTCCTCCTCTTTAGCATCATTGACATGATGGGTGCTGCATGTAGCAGTTTTGTACAATTGTAGGTTTAGCTGAGTCATGGACTTCCAGGCTGACTGTAATTTTTTCACTTTGTAGATTCCACATTTACTGAGAGGAAGGAGTCCTCTTTGCATTGTTTAAGGGGGCTGCTCCTCTGATTTCATTAGCAATTCAATGTCATGCTATTGACATTTGGCCATACGGTGCTTGACAGATTGTGGCAGATTAGTTGATCTCCCTATGTATCCACCTGTTGCACCTGGCCAGGGAGGTTATAAATAGGAGATAACAAGGTATAGAGCTGGATGAACACAGAAGGCCAAGCAGCACCAGAGGAGCAGGAAGGCTGATGTTTCGGGCCTACACCCTTCTTTTCTGAAAATTTTCTGAAGAAGTGTCTAGGCCCGAAACGCAGCCTTCCTGCTCCTCTGATGCTGCTTGGCCTGCTGTGTTCATCCAGCTCTATACCATGTTATCTCAGATTCTCCAGCGTCTGCAGTTCCTATTATCTAGGATATAAATAAGCCCAGGCAGCAGGTAGTTGAGGGAGTCATTTGTCCTGATTGCTTGCCCTTCTTTCATAAGTACATCCATATCAGAGGGTATAGAATGCTAGAGCCTCCCACAATCAATGGACAACAGAGTGCATCTTGTCTCCCAAAAATGATCTCATTTAATAAGCTTTCTTTCTATTGTGTTTTTGTACACAAGGGCAGGTCCTTTAGGTTAATTGACTATTTTGCAGCTTTGCAGATTATGAAGGGGCACTATTGATGAGTGCCATAGGAACTGGAGAGTATCCCTTGCCCCCAAAATGTTATTTTCATTTGTAAGTTTCATTTTAGCTACTTTTTGTTGGAAAAACTCCTCTAAAAGGGACTGGTCATTTATTTAATTTGTTTGCCCGTTAATGGACAATTAAAAGATTATGAATGAACATGATTCAATACTGGTGGTGGTTTGTATAGAACATAGAACATAGAACATAGAACAGTACAGCACAGAACAGGCCCTTCAGCCCACAATGTTGTGCCGACCATTGATTCTCATGTATGCACCCTCAAATTTCTGTGACCATACGCATGTCCAGCAGTCTCTTAAATGTCCCCAATGACCTTGCTTCCACAACTGCTGCTGGCAACGCTTTCCATGCTCTCACAACTCTCTGTGTAAAGAACCCGCCTCTGGCATCCCCTCTATACTTTCCTCCAACCAGCTTAAAACTATGACCCCTCGTGTTAGCCTTTTCTGCCCTGGGAAATAGTCTCTGGCTATCAACTCTATCTATGCCTCTCATTATCTTGTATACCTCAATTTGGTCCCCTCTCCTCCTCCTTTTCTCCAATGAAAAGAGTCCAAGCTCAGTCAACCTCTCTTCATAAGATAAGCCCTCCAGTCCAGGCAGCATCCTGGTAAACCTCCTCTGAACCCTCTCCAAAGCATCCACATCTTTCCAATAATAGGGCAACCAGAACCGGACGCAGTATTCCAAGTGCGGTCTAACCAAAGTGTTATAGAGCTGCAACAAGATCTCACGACTCTTAAACTCAATCCCCCTGTTAATGAGAGCCAAAACACCATATGCTTTCTTAACAACCCTGTCCACTTGGGTGGCCATTTTAAGGGATCTATGTATCTGCACACCAAGATCCCTCTGTTCCTCCACACTGCCAAGAATCCTATCGTTAATCCTGTACTCAGCTTTCAAATTCGACCTTCCAAAATGCATCACCTCGCATTTACCCAGGTTGAACTCCATCTGCCATCTCTCAGCCCATCTCTGCATCCTGTCAATGTCCCGCTGCAGCCTACAACAGCCCTCTATACTGTCAACAACACCTCCAACCTTCGTGTCATCTGCAAACTTGCTGACCCATCCTTCAATCCCCTCATCCAAGTCATTAATAAAAATTACAAACAGTAGAGGCCCAAGGACAGAGCCCTGTGGAACTCCACTCACCACTGACTTCCAGGCAGAATATTTTCCTTCTACTACCACTCGCTGTCTTCTGTTGGCCAGCCAATTCTGTATCCAGACAGCTAAGTTCCCCTGTATCCCATTCCTCCTGACCTTCTGAATGAGCCTACCATGGGGAACCTTATCAAATGCCTTGCTGAAGTCCATATACACCACATCCACAGCTCGACCCTCATCAACCTTTCTAGTCACATCCTCAAAGAACTCGATAAGGTTTGTGAGGCATGACCTGTCCCTCACAAGGCCGTGTTGACTGCATTTAATCAAGCCATGCTCTTCCAGATGGTCATAAATCCTATCCCTCAGAATCATTTTTAACACCTTGCAGACGACAGACGTGAGACTTACTGGTCTATAATTGCCGGGGATTTCCCTATTTCCTTTCTTGAAGAGAGGAATTACATTTGCCTCTCTCCAGTCCTCATGTACGACTCCAGTGGAGAGCGAGGATGCAAAGATCTTCGCAAGTGGCGAAGCAATTGCATTTCTCGCTTCCCAAAGCAGCCGAGGACAAATCTGGTCCGGGCCTGGCGACTTGTCAATCTTAATGTTTGACAAAATTTTCAGCACATCAGCTTCCTCTATCTCTATCCATTCCAGCATGCACACCTGCTCTTCAAAGGTTTCATTCACTACAAAGTTCGTTTCTTTCGTAAAGACAGAAGCAAAAAACTCATTTACGGCTTCCCCTACCTCCTCAGACTCCACACACAAGTTCCCTATGCTAACCCTGATCGGCCCTACTCTTTCTTTAACCATTCTCTTATTCCTCACGTAAGTGTAATGTGCCTTTGTGTTCTCCCTAATCCGTTCTGCCAAGCCTTTCTCGTGCCCCCTCCTGGCTCTCCTCAAACCATTTTTGAGCTCTTTCCTCGCCTGCCTGTAATCCTCTAGAGCTGAGCTTGACCCTAGCTTCCTCCACCTTATGTAAGCTACCTTCTTCCTTTTCACAAGAAGGTCCACCGCTCTCGTCATCCAACGTTCCTTCATCTTACCCCTTCTTGCCTGTCTCACAGGGACATATTTATTTATCACTCGCAACACCTGTTCCTTAAACAGTCTCCACATGTCTATAGTGCCTTTACAATGGAACTATTGCTCCCAGTCCATGCTTCCTAACTCATGTCTAATCGCATCATAGTTTCCTCTTCCCCAATTAAATATCCTCCTATTTTGCCTAATCCTCTCCTTCTCCATAGCTATGTAGAATGTGAGGCAGTTATGGTCACTACCACCAAAATGCTCTCCCACCACAAGATCTGATACCTGCCCCGGCTCGTTTCCGAGCACCAAGTCTAGAATGGCTTCTCCCCTCGTTGGCCAGTCAACGTACTGAGTTAGGAAACCCTCCTGAATACACCTTACAAAAACAGCTCCATTCAAATCTTCTGCTCGAAGGAGGTTCCAATCAATATTGGGAAAGTTAAAGTCACCCATTACAACAACCCTACTATGCCCGCACTTTTCCAAAATCTGCCGACCTATGCTTTCTTCAATCTCCCTGCTGCTATTGGGGGGCCTGTAGTAAACCCCTAACGAGGTGACTACTCCCTTGCTGTTCCTAATTTCCACCCACACTGACTCGGTAGGCAGATCTTCCTCGACAATGGAAGCTTCTGTAGCTGTGATACCCTCTCTGATTAGTAGTGCTACACCCCCTCCTCTTTTTCCCCCCTCCCTATTCTTTTTAAATGCTCTATAGTTAGGAAATTAACATTTGTAATGTCTCACTTTGCGAATGAATTGAAATGAATAAAGCAGGGAATTACAGTGGGTCTCACATTAGTGATAGGGAACTATTAGAGAAAATTCTGAAAGAGAATGTCTATTTCGAGAAGCAAGGTTAGATCAGGAATAGTCAGCATGGCATTTTCAGAGGGAGGTCATGCCTTACAAACTTGGTTGAATTTTTTGAAGACCAAAGAAGTTTACTGTGGTGCAGTTGATGTAGTTTGTATAGATTTCAGGAAAGTCTTTGACAAGGTTTCACATGGGAGACTGATAAAAAAGGTAAAAGTGCATGGAATCAAGGGTATCTCGGTAAATTGGATCCAGAATTGACTTAGTAGCAGGACGCAGAGAGTAGTGGTAGCAGGTTGATTGTATGACTGGAGGCCAGTGTGTAGTGGTGTACCTAGTTATAGTTCATGATATACATAACCAATGTAGATGAGAATGTTTGTGGGGGTGGAATGATAAAGCAAATTTCAGATGGCATGAAGATTGACCAGGGGTTTGACGACGAGGGAGAAGGTTTTAGATTGCAGGAGGATGCAAACACATTGGTCAGATGGGCAGATCAGTAGTATTATATCTGGAATTTAATCCTGATAACTGTGAAGTGATCCAGTTTGGAAGAAACAACATGACAAGGGAGTACTCAATGAATGGAAGGACACTAGGAAGTCAGAGGAACAGAAGGATCTTGAGGTGTTTGTTCACAAATCCCTGAAGGGGGCAGGGAAGGTTAATAGGATAAATAAGAAGACACTTGCTTTTATCAGTTGAGGCATTAATTACACAGGCAGGGAGATTATGTTGGAGCTGTACATGACTTTGATTAGTCCATTGCTGGAGTAGCATGTTCAATTCTGGTCTCTGCACTCTAAGAAGGATATGATTGCACTGGAGAGGGTGCAGAGGACATTCACCGAGATGTTACCTGGGATTTAACACTTTAGCTTGAAGAGAGGCTGGCTAAGATCGGGTTATTTTCTTTGGAGCAGGGAAGGTTGAGTGGGTACCTGACAGAGTTATATAAGTTTATAAAGAGCCTGGACAGGGTGAATAAAAAACCTCTGAATCATAGAATTGCTATGTACTGATGGAGGTAATTCAGGCCATCATGTATGCACTGACCTCCAAAGACAATGCCACCTAGACCTACACACCCCCTCCCTATCCTCACAACCCTACATTAACCATGGCTAATGTACCTAACCTATGCATCTTTAGGAGGAAACAGGAGCACCTGATGGAAACTCATGCAGACTCAGGGAGAATGTCCAAAATCCACACAGACAATCACACAAGGCTGGAATCGAACCCAGATTACTGGCACTGCAAAGCAGCAGTGCTAACCACTGTACCACCATGCTGCCCTTAGTTGAAGTTGACCACCTCCAGAAATCTGGTACACACATTATTCTCAGCCTTGCAGATCAGGGTAGTGATGTCAACTGTTGCTTAGACTCTGAAACCTGAAGGTTGAATTCCTCTAATTGAAGACACTTGCTGCAGCTGTGATTGTCTATCACGTGAGAATTGTTTTGGAATTCTCACCTGGCACAGGATTTATGTTCAACATGTTGTGTTCAATGGGTATCCGGGGGCAAAGTCTACAGTCACATTGTCTTCCTGACACTTTGGAAGATAGTCGTAGTTGTTGGAGATCAATCATCTCAACTCCAGGACATCTCCGCAGGAGTTCCTCAGGGTAGTGTCCTCGGACCAACCATCTTCAGCTGCTTCCTCAATGACCTTCCCACCATCTTAAGGTCGGAAGTGGGGACGTTCGCCGATGATTGCACAATGTTCAGCACCATTCACGACTCTTCAGATACTGAAGCAGTCTGTGTGCAAATGCAACAAGATCTGAACAATATTCAGGGCTGGCAAGTGGCAAGTGACACTCGTACCGCACAAATGCCAGACTATGACCATCACTGAAAGGAAGCAATCTAACCACTACCCTTTTGACATTCAATGGTTTTACCATCACTGAAACCTCCGCTGTCAACATCCTGGGTATTATCATTGACCAGGAACTCAACTGGACTCACCACAGAAATACAGTGGCAACAGGAGCAGGTCAGAAACTAGGAATAATGCGGGGAGCAACTCACCTTGTGACTCCCCAAACACTGTCTTCCATCTACAAGGCACAAGTCAGGAGTGTGATGGAAAACTTCCCACTTGCCTGGATGAGTGCAGCTCCAACAACACTTTACATGATCCAGGACAGAGGAGCCTGCTTGATTGGCACCACATCCACAAACATTGGAGGAGACATGAGAAGTTGTTGGCGGATAGGATCAGGGTAAACTCTAAGGCTTTCTAGAGGTATTTAAGGAATAAAAGAAGGACGAAAGTAAGATTAGGCCCAATCAAGGATAGTAGTGGTACATTGTGTGTGGAGTCACATGAGATAGGGGAAGCGCTAAATGAATATTTTTCAACAATATTCACTCTAGAAAACAACAATGTTGTCGAGGAGAATACTGAGATACAGTCTACTAGACTAGGTGGGATTGAGGTTCACAAGGAAGAGGTATTAGAAATCCTTCAGAGGGTGAAGATAGATAAGTCCCCTGGGCCGGATGGGATTTATCCTCGGATCCTCTGGGAAGCCAGGGAGGAGATTGCCGAGCCTTTGGCATTGATCTTTAACTCGTCATTGTCTACAGAAATAATACCAGATGACTGGAGGATAGCAAATGTGGTTCCCCAGTTCAAGAAGGGGAGTAGAGACAACCCTGGTAATTATAGACCAGTGAGCCTTACCTCAGTTGTTGGTAAAGTGTTGGAAAAGGTTATAAGGGATAGGATTTATAATCATCTAGAAAAGAATAAATTGATTAGGGATAGTCGGCACGGTTTTGTGAAGGGAAGGTCGTGCCCCACGAACCTTATTGAGTTCTTTGAGAAGGTGACCAAACAGGTAGATGAGAGTAAACCGGTTGGTGTGGCGTATATGGATTTCAGCAAGGCGTTCGATAAGGTTCCCCACAATAGGCTATTGTACAAAATGCGGAGGAATGGAATTGTGGGAGATATAGCAGTTTGGATCGGAAATTGGCTTGCTGAAAGAAAACAGAGGGTGGTAGTTGATGGGAAATGTTCATCCTGGAGACCAGTTACTAGTGGTGTACCGCAAGGGTCAGTGTTGGGTCTACTGCTGTTTGTCATTTTTATAAATGACCTGGATGAGGGCGTAGAAGGATGGGTTAGTATATTTGCAGACGACACTAAGGTCGGTGGAGTTGTAAATAGTGATGAAGGATGCTGTAGGTTGCAGAGAGACATAGATAAGCTGTAGAGCTGGGCGGAGAGATGGCAAATGGAGTTTAATGCAGACAAGTGTGAGGTGATGCACTTTGGTAGGAGTAACCGGAAGGCAAAGTACAGGGCTAATGGTAAGATTCTTAGCAGTGTAGATGAGCAGAGAGATCTCGGTGTCCACGTACACAGATCCTTGAAAAGTTGCCACCCAGGTTGACAGGGCTGTTAAGAAGGCATACAGTGTTTTAGCTTTTATTAATAGAGGGATCGCGTTCCGGAACCAAGAGGTTATGCTGCAACTGTACAAAACTCTGGTGCGGCCGCACTTGGAGTATTGCGTACAGTTCTTGTCACTGCATTATAAGAAGGATGTGGAAGCTTTGGAAAGGGTGCAGAGGAGATTTACTAGGATGTTGCCTGGTATGGAGGGAAGGTCTTACGAGGAAAGGCTGAGGGACTTGAGGCTGTTTTCATTAGAGAGAAGAAGGTTGAGAGGTGACTTAATTGAAACATATAAAATAATCAGAGGGTTAGGTAGGGAGAGCCTTTTTCCTAGGATGGTGACGGCGAGCACGAGGGGGCATAGCTGTAAATTGAGGGGTGAAAGATATAGGACAGATGTCAGAGGTAGTTTCTTTACTCAGAGAGTAGTAAGGGAATGGAACACTTTGCCTGCAACGGTAGTAGATTCGCCAACTTTAGGTACATTTAAGTCGTCATTGGATAAGCATATGGATGTACATGGAATAGTGTAGGTTAGATGGGCTTGAGATCGGTATGACAGGCCGGCACAACATCGAGGGCCGAAGGGCCTATACTGTGCTGTAATGTTCTATGTTCTATTCACTCCCTGCACCACCAATGCTCAGTAGGAGCAGTGTGTGCCATCTACAAGATGCACTGCAGAAATTCACCAAAGATCCTCAGAAAGCACATTCCAAACCCATGACCACTTCCATCTACAAGGACAAAGGCAGTAGACATATGGGAACACCACCACTTTCAGTTTCCCCTCCAAGTCATTCATCATCCTGACTTAGAAATAAATTGCCATTCCTTCATTGTCACTGGGTCAAAATCCTGGAATTCCCTCCCTCATGGTATGGTGGGTCAACCCCCTTCAGGTGGACTGCAGCAATCCAAGAAAGCAGCTCTTTGCCACCTTCTCAAGGGCAGCTAGGAATGGATAAGAAATACTGGCCAAGCAGTGATGCCCTCATCCCACAAATTAGTAGGAAAAAAAAACTTGGAGAGCCTGTAATGCCTTCATTTATTTGTGGGCTAACTAAAATTATTAGTATAAAACTAAGCTTTGACCCTAATCTGGTAAAAAAAAACTCAACATGTATTCATGAATTATCTCAATGTACTCTTAGCTTTGGGGTCTTTGATTATAGACTCAAACTTGCCAGAAATGAAGTGATTGTTTAAGAACTCAGAAATTAAAGCTTACAATGTCACAATTTAAAAATCAACTTAATTATTCTAAACATTTTTCCTTACATCCTTAATATCCTTGTGTTGATCTTAATTCCCTTGAGTTCTACTGCTCCTTTTTCTGTACACTAATTTTAACCTCACTGTCACTTGTCAATTTTTGCCTGTGTTGTGGTAATTTTCAAGTGCACTCCCCATGGTCTGAAGCGTCTTCCTCTCTTTACGTTGAGATTAGCTTCTTTTCCACATCAAACATGTTGTAAGTGCTTAGCTCTAATATGCAAGCATGAAACTTCTAATTTGCTCTAAAGAGATTCAGCATATGGGAGGATGTTTTCCCTGATTAGGAAGTCTATAACCGGGGTAATAGTCTCAGGATATTAGGTAGGCCATTTACAACTGAAATGAGCAAAAACGACTTCATTCAAACAAACATGAATCTTTGGAAATCCCTATCCCGGAAGACTGTGGAGGCAATGTCACTGGATATATTCAAGAAAGAGATTTATTTTTGGCCATTAAAGACAACAATGGGTATAGAAAGAAGGCAGAAATATAGCACTGAGATAGAGGATTTGCCATAATCACATTGAATGGTGAAGCAGAGTCAAAGAGCCAATTGACCTACTCCTGTTCCTAGTTTCCATGTTTTTACATGTCTATGGATAGGTTTGAAGGTTTGTTTTTACTTTGCTTGAGAACTGTAACAATTTGCCTCAATCTGACTAGAAAATAACTTTTTGAAGTCAGTTTCAGTAATTTAGTACTACTAAACAAGCTGACAAATGTTTTATGATCAACTGATCTGCTTGAGTAAGATGTTGGAGATGAATAGCCTGAGGATCGGGGCAAAGATAAACCAGATAGAGTTTTATCTGCTGAGGTTAAGTATGACTTCAACAGCAGAAAACTCAAAGTGATGGTTATACACAATGAAATACCTTGGAATTTCAGTCTGAAGTCATCCAAGGTCAGTTTGGAACCTCAGACTACCCTCTTGTATTCTTGGATTGCTGCTATGAAAGGTCACATTGCTGCCATAATGACTGCACATTCTCGTATTGAAAGGAATTTGTAGAACATGGCACCAGTCCAGCGATATATTAGCTAACAAATTAGAATAAATCCTGAGATATTGCTGATGGAAAGAAGTGGTAAAATCATGGAATCTCAATATGACGGTATTTATTTCTCCTACCATTCATTAGTGCCTTTACTATTGTTGCCACCAATGCAGAGGTTCACTAATCAGCTTTTGGAGGTCATCCTGAAAGCCACAAGTAATCTCCTACACTGAAAGCTAATAGTAAAGCTAAACCAGTGAAGTTATACAGCCTAGGCAGAGGACAGACACCAAGGGAATGCACAAAATTGTCATAATCATGTCAGTAAGGAAAGATTTTGGCTCAGAAGATCATGAAGTAGATCAATATGGGTGGAGATTAGGAATAGCAAGGGTCAGAAAATGCCAGTAGGCCCCTAACAGTAGTCACACCTTTGAAGAGAGCATCAAACAAGACATTATTTGAGTTTCTAACTAATATAATGTAATAATTGTAGAGACTTTAATCTTCATTTGACTGGATTAATAAATTTGGCAAAGTTGATCTGGAAGATGAGTTGTAGAATGCCTTTATGACAGTATTCCGAACCAATATACAGTAGAACAAATGAGAGTTGAAGTTATTTATTTGAAATTTTTTTATAAATGGTATTATGTAAAGAAGTAGTTTTGATTAGCCATCTCATAGTAAAAGTACTGCTTGGAACCAAAATTCACACAACACAATTGAAAGCAAGTAATGATTGAAACAATCCAATCACAAGTAAAAGTCTTAAATACAAATACAGACAATTATACAGATATAGTAAAGAACTTACTAAGGTTGTTTGGGTAAGTAGGCCTGAAATGTCAGCTTTCCTGCTCCTAAGATGCTGCTTGGCCTGCTGAGCTCATCCAGTTCTACGCCTTGTTATCCCATACATCTTCTTGATTATACTATTAAATTCTAATCACCTTCACAGATCTACGGACAAGCACCCCAAGACCACTTTATTCTAATGAGCTTCCTAGTGTCCTGCCGTTCATTGAGCACTCCCTTGTCTTGTTGCTTATTCCAAAGTGCATCTCCTCACATTTATTAAGGTTAGATTCTATCTGTCCATCTGACCAACCTGTCCATCTCTTCCTATAACTGAAGACATTCTTCTTCACTGTCAAACACCTTTCCAATCGTTGTGCCATCCACAAAGCTACTTATCATGTCTTCCACATTCTCATCTATATCAGTTATGAATATCACAAACAATAAGAGACCCAGCATTGGTTCCAAATTTGGAAGCGTTGTAAACTGTGAAGGAAGGTGTAGAACTTAAAATGAACAAAGAACAATACAGCACAGAAACATGCCCTTTGGCTCTCCAAGCCTGCGCTGACACATTTTGCTCTTCTATACTAGAACTGTCTTCACTTACAGGATTCATATCCCTCTATTCCCTTCCTATTCATGTATTCATCCAGGTGCTTCTTGAATGTGGTTGACACAGTGTGAAGGTGGAGGATCGCAGCATGTCAGGCAGCATCAGAGGAACAGGAAGGTTGAACTCTGATGAAGGGTCCCAATCCAAAATGTCAACCTTCCTGTTCCTCTGATGCTGCCTGATCTGCTGTGTTCCTCTGGCTTCACACTGTGTTAACTCTGAACACCATCTGCAGTTCTTACTATCTCTGCCTCTTGAATGCTGCTTTGTATCTGCTTCCACCATTTCCTCTAGTAGCACATTCCAGAAACTCACAAGCCTTTGTGTGAAAAATTTGCCTTGCGCACTTCTTTTAAACTCCACCCATCCACCTTGAACCTGTGTCTCCTAGTAATTGATCTCTCCACCCTGGTAAAATGGTTTTGGTAAAAAGCCTCATACTTTCTGCTCTATCGATGCCATTCACAATCTTATAAACTTCTTTCAAGTTACTCCTCAACCTCCTGCATTCTAATGAAAACAAACCTAGTCTATCGAAATAAAAAATGAACTGTGGATGCTGTAAATCAGGAACAAAAACAAAGTTGCTGGAAAAGCTCAGCAGGTCTGGCAGTATCTGTGAAGAAAAAAACAGAGTTATCGTTTTGGGTCCGGCTCTGAGGAAGGGTCATGTGCCCGAAGCGTTAACTGTTTTTGTCCTTCACAGATGCTGCCAGACCTGCTAAACTTTTCCAGCATCTTTGTTTTTGTCCCTAGTCTATTCAAACTTTCTTCATAGCTAAAATCCCCCACACCAGGCAATATCCTGATAAACCTTTACGGTACCCTCTCCAAGGCATCCACACCTTTCTGATACAGTGGTGACCAGAACTATCTGCAATAATTCAAATGTTGCCTAACTAAAGTTCTATAAAGCTGCTGCATAACATTCCTAAAACCCAAAGCTCCTTTCAATGAAAGCAAGCATACCATTGTCCTTTTTCACTTCCCTTTACTTGACCTTATCTACCTGCGCTGCCACCTTCAGTGATTTGTGGGCCTGCACACTGAGATCCCTCTGCATATCAAAGGGTGTTGGTGGAATTGGTGACAGATGAAATTCAGTGCAGAAAATGTGAGGAATTCATTTTCATAGAAAGGACATAAAGAGACAGTATAAAATAATGGGTACTATTCCAAAGGATATGTGAAGCAGAGGCCCCTGGGTGTATATTTCATTAGTCATTAAAAGTGGCAGAACAGGTGGAGAGAACGGTCAATGAAGCATATCATATCCTAAAGACTTTATTAATTGTTGTGTAGACTACAAGAGCTGAGAGGTTATGTGAAGATGTATAACACACTAATTGGACCTCAACTGGAGCACACCTCTGGACACCACACTTTAGGAAGGATGCAAAGGCCTTACAGAGAGAGTGCAGAAAAGAGTAACGAGAATTGGTACAGAGTTGAAAAACTGCATTCATTGAGATAGATTAGAGAATTTGACACTATTTCCCTTGGAGAGGAGAAATAGAATGAGATTTAATTGAAGTATTGAAAATCATGTAAAGTCAGGATAATCTGGAAAGGAGAAATTTGCTGCTGATAAAAAGGTTAAAAATAATGAAGGCTCAGAACTGTAGTTTGCAGAAGTAAATGTGATGTGAGAAGATATATGTTAATGCAGCAAGTGATTTGGGTCTGATCTGCACTGCTTGGAAGTGTGGTGGAAGTAGGTTCAATCAACAAAGCATTAGACAATTATTTAATTATGTAAATTATGGAAATAATGTGCAGGGTTATAAAGAACAAGCAGGAGAATGGCACTGAGTTATGAGCCCCGGTGTTCTGACAGCTAGATAGTCATTATTCCAGCATAGACAGAAGTTTCACTTAGGAATCCCATGGAATCCCCATGTAGCAGACTATGATGGAATTGCCTGAAAATTGTAGATCCTACATGAATAATTCCTATACATCTGGAATCTTCCAAAAAATCTCAATTTAAATTGGAGAATTTGGACGGTTCAGTTGAAATTGAGTAAATTAATAGCTACTGAGGAAATATTAGATTATTAATTACCTGGCCTAACTCCCCCAAAACTGTTCTACTGATCCTATATTTATCTCACACGTCCCCAATGACATCTCTTCTTGAGCCATTACTTCCGACACCCTGACGACACCCCTTCTCTCCTCAGGTCCCAACAACTACTTCCCCTGCCATTCGACTCTCTGCCTTCCTAGGTTCCGCACTCAACTCCTCCTCACCTGCTGCTAGTCCTATCTCCCATCTGGGAACCAACATCCACCCTGCTGACCCAATTTCCTACCACTTCCCTGGCTTCCTTGCTACCTTGCATTCTACTTACCTGGCACCCTATCTAACTGGCACCCTACCTCCTCTCTTTCTGGCAGCTTACACCTTGCCTCCCCAACTTCAGACCCAGCTGGGCATCCAAACCAGCCAATACCCTTGTCTAGCTTCCTACTTATCTGGCCCTACGCTACCCCAAACCTACTTCCTACTTATCTGGCCCTACGCTACCCCAAACCTACTTGACACCTCAGCTTCTCAGCACCCCAGCAACACATTTGCCTGTATATGTATTGTTTGATAGCTGCTGTCAAAGTGGCCGTCTGGACCTTTATGTTTCAGAATACGGAAACTAACTGTTGGGAAAAAGGGAGTGGTTTGCTTTCCCCAACACATCTTCACTATGAAAGAACTATCAGAATAGAAATACAGCTGCACGTTTCTGAAGAATTCCTGATTGGAATCTCCTCTCAAAATACAGAACTGTCTTCTTCTATGAAAAAGAATGAGCAGAATGGTAAGCTGAATGTGAGTGCCATTCCTTTGAAGATTTGGTCAGTGATGATTATCCAGAGAGCTGATGCAGGCATATGCACTAAAAAGAGTTCTGCTGCACTATACCAATTTGGTGGTTCAATTCAAAACATTTAACAAAAATACATTC
Organism: Stegostoma tigrinum; assembly: GCF_030684315.1. Lineage (NCBI taxonomy): Eukaryota > Metazoa > Chordata > Chondrichthyes > Orectolobiformes > Stegostomatidae > Stegostoma > Stegostoma tigrinum. The sequence goes on along the minus strand of NC_081362.1, from coordinate 34,200,010 downwards.
CATCGTCAAACAAAAATTCAGCAAAAAAGATTCATACCTGGCTTATATAGTGAGTTAAAAGTTCTGTTAGATTAAAGCAAAAGGCTTATACTGTAGTAAAAAAATAACAATTCTGAGAATTGGTACTAATTTGGAAATCAGCAAAAAGTGGATAGAACTTCATATAAAAGAAGAACCTAGCCAGGAAATATGAAAACAGATTGTAAGAGAATTTGTAAGCTATATTTTTAAAAAGTAGCTAAGCAATGAACGCTTAGAAAAGACAGGAGAAATCAGTATTGGAATGAGAAAATGGCTGAGATGTTAAATAAATATTTTATGTCTGTTTCCACAGTAGAAGACACAACTACCAGTAGCCTAGGCGCTGAAAAAAGTGAGGAGATTAGGGTAATTAATGACTTTTTTTAAAAGTACTGGAGAAAATTAAGGGTCTAGAATCCAATAAATTTCCAGGACTTGATGACCTAAATTCTAAAGAGACAGTGAATGTACTGTAAAATAGAGCAATTCCATTGACGTATTCTCTGGGGAGTCTGAAACACAGAGATATAGTTTCCTTTAGCATCAGGAACAATCAAGTGGGATGAGGTTATGAGAATTTTAATCAATCAAAAGACTGTAAATCTTTGGAATACTCTATCCTTAAACATTGCGGATGCTCCATTGTTGTCATCTTGAAGGTTGTAATAGATCTTTCGTCTCTTGAAAGATCAAAGATTTGAGGAGTGAATGACAAAGTGGAGCTGAAGTCCTGTCATGACCCTGATGTGAAGTGTGCATTGGAAATTAAATCCCACTATTCCATGAGTTGTTCCAAAAATGTAAATGACTAAGATGGTTATTTTTTAATAACTTCTATCAATGAACAAGGAAGGAAAAAGGCATTTATTATGACATACATATTCTTTGGCACTTAGTAAAAATGGAATATTAATTACTAATATGCAAACCTAAACCATCCTCCCTTTAAATCAAAATATGCACACATTCATTCACAAACAGAGAAAGCAATTTTAGAGAAATATTGTTGTTGAATGAGAGATAATGGGAACTGCAGATGCTGGAGAATCCAAGATAACAAAGTGTGGAGCTGGATGAACTCAGCAGGCCAAGCAGCATCTCAGGAGCACAAAAGCTGACGTTTCGGGCCTAGACCCTTCATCAGATGTCTAGGCCCGAAACGTCAGCTTTTGTGCTCCTGAGATGCTGCTTGGCCTGCTGTGTTCATCCAGCTCCACACTTTGTTATCTTGTTGCTGAATGACACTGGCATTCTATGGCTTTCAATGGGTCAAAAGTCCAAACCACAATGGAGTGGAAGAGAACATAGAACATAGAACATGGAACAGAATAGCACAGTACTGGCCCTTTGGCCCATGATGTTGTGCCAATCTATTATCCTATTCTAAGATCAAACTGCCCTGCATATCCATGTGCCTATCCAAGAGTCGCTTAAATTTCCTTAATGTATCTGACTCCACTACCACCACCGGCAGAACATTCCATGCACCCACCACTCTCTGCGTAAAGAACCTATCTCCGACATCTCCCCTATACCTTCCTCCAATCACTTTAAAATTATGTACACTTGCAATAGTCATTTCTGTCCTGGGAAAAAGACTCTGGGTATCCACTCTATCTGTGCCTCTCATTATCTTGTACCCCTCTGTCAAGTCACCTGTCATCCTTCTTCGCTCCAAAAGAGAAAAGCCCTAGCTCCCTCAACCTTTCATCATAAGACCTGTCCTCCAGTCCAGGCAGCATCCTGGTAAATCTTCTCTGCACCCTCTCTAAAGCTTCCACATCCTTCCCTTAATGTAGCAACCAGAACTGAACATAATATTCCGAGTGTGGTCTAACCAGGATTTTACAGAGCTACAGCATAACCTCGCAGCTTTTAAACTCAATTTCCCTGCCCATGAAAGCCAACACGCCATGCACCTTCTTAATAACCTGATCAACTTGTTGGCAACTTTGAGGGATCTATGGACATGGACCCCAAGATCCCTCTGTTCCTCCACACTGCCAAGAATCCTGCCATTAACCCTGTATTCTGCATTCACATTCAACCTTCCAAAATGAATCACTTGACACTTTTCTGGGTTGAATTCCATCTGCCACTTCTTTGCCTAGCTTTATGTCCTGTCAGTGTCCCATTGCAACCCACAACAGCCCTCCGAGTGAAGTAGCTTCCATCAGTTCTCTTGATTTTGGCAATGATATCATGTTATTGTCAACCACACTGAACCTCAATTTGGTAGCTGGTCAGTCAGACAAACATCTTTTGGTTCTTGTTTTCAGAGTCTTTTAGTACAGGTTTTCCTCCATTCACTTCTTCACTCTATCTTCTGTCAGCTGTTTTGGAAAACATTGTGACCTCAAAATGGCAGAGCTATAGACCATATATTGTAGCACAATGAATTTGGCAAGTACTGCCAAGTGCCACTAGCCCCTCCAGAGAGGGCTGCTGTGTCTTGTGATTGCATATTGTGTGGCAGCCTGAAACAAAAACAGAAAGCGCTAGAAATAAAGGAATTCTGTTATTATTTGAGATATTCAGTTCCTCCCATCTACTACTTTTGTATTGATACCCTGTTTCTCTTTATGTGCGTACTGTCCACATTTGCCTTTGTTATTCAGCACTTAAACAAGGTCAGCGGCCATCACTCTGTCTACCTTTTAGACATACTGTACTTTGATACTTTGCTAAGATAAAACACATCAGACAAGAGTCAAACATTAAGATTGACAAGTCACCAGGCCCGGACCAGATTTGTCCTCGGCTGCTTTGGGAAGCGAGAAATGCAATTGCTTCGCCACTTGCGAAGATCTTTGCATCCTCGCTCTCCACTGGAGTCGTACCTGAGGACTGGAGAGAGGCAAATGTAATTCCTCTCTTCAAGAAAGGAAATAGGGAAATCCCCGACAATTATAGACCGGTAAGTCTCACGTCTGTCGTCTGCAAGGTGTTAGAAAGGATTCTGAGGGATAAGATTTATGACCATCTGGAAGAGCATGGCTTGATCAAATACAGTCAACACTGCTTTGTGAGGGGTAGGTCATGCCTTACAAACCTTATCGGGTTTTTTGAGGATGTGACTAGAAAGGTTGATGAGGGTCGAGCTGTGGATGTGGTGTATATGGACTTCAGTAAGGCATTTGATAAGGTTCCCCATGGTAGGCTCATTCAGAAGGTCAGGAGGAATGGGATACAGGGGAACTTAGCTGTCTGGATACAGAATTGGCTGGCCAACAGAAGACAGCGAGTGGTAGTAGAAGGAAAATATTCTGCCTGGAAGTCAGTGGTGAGTGGAGTTCCACAGGGCTCTGTCCTTGGGCCTCTACTGTTTGTAATTTTTATTAATGACTTGGACGAGGGGATTGAAGGATGGGTCAGCAAGTTTGCAGACGATACAAAGGTCGGAGGTGTCGTTGACAGTGTAGAGGGCTGTTGTAGGCTGCAGCGGGACATTGACAGGATGCAGAGATGGGCTGAGAGGTGGCAGATGGAGTTCAACCTGGATAAATGCGAGGTGATGCATTTTGGAAGGTCGAATTTGAAAGCTGAGTACAGGATTAAGGATAGGATTCTTGGCAGCGTGGAGGAACAGAGGGATCCTGGTGTGCAGATACATAGATCCCTTAAAATGGCCACCCAAGTGGACAGGGTTGTTAAGAAAGCATATGGTGTTTTGGCTTTCATTAACAGGGGGATTGAGTTTAAGAGTCATGAGATCTTGTTGCAGCTCTATAAAACTTTGGTTAGACCGCACTTGGAATACTGCGTCCAGTTCTGGGCGCCCTATTATAGGAAAGATGTGGATGCTTTGGAGAGGGTTCAGAGGAGGTTTACCAGGATGCTGCCTGGACTAGAGGGCTTATCTTATGAAGAGAGGTTGACTGAACTCGGTCTCTTTTCATTGGAGAAAAGGAGGAGGAGAGGGGACCTAATTGAGGTATACAAGATAATGAGAGGCATAGATAGAGTTGATAGCCAGAGACTATTTCCCAGGGCAGAAATGGCTAGCACGAGGGGTCATAGTTTTAAGCTGGTTGGTGGAAAGTATAGAGGGGATGTCAGAGGCAGGTTCTTTACGCAGAGAGTTGTGAGAGCATGGAATGCATTGCCAGCAGCAGTTGTGGAAGCAAGGTCATTGGGGTCATTTAAGAGACTGCTGGACATGTATATGGTCACAGAAATTTGAGGGTGCATACATGAGGATCAATGGTCGGCACAACATTGTGGGCTGAAGGGCCTGTTCTGTGCTGTACTGTTCTATGTTCTATGTTCTAAGAGTAGACTTAAGCCCCATTCCAGACATTGAGTTCATAATACTGATATTTTAGTGCAGGAGTGAGGGAGACTTTGTTCTCAGAGAGGTCTTTTCTTTCTGATAGGATATTAAAGAAATGAGTCATTTGAACCAAACAAGAAAAAAAATCCGCTGTATTCTTTGAGAGAAAATGAATTATCCCTGATCAACATCTGTCCTTTAATCAATATAACTAAAGCAAATAATCTCGTCAGTGATAACACAGTGTGGAGATGGAGAAGCACAGCAGGCCAAGCTGTTCGGCCTGCCGTGCTTCTCCATCTCCACACTGTTATCTCAGACTCCAGCATCTGCAGTTCTTGCTATCTCTTGAGATAATCTGGTCATTTCTGTTTTGTGAGCGCTAACTTTCCAAAAATTCCACCAGTCCAAAGGTGCTACCTAAATGAAAGTTAGTGCTTTCTTAATGCTGTAGTATTGGAGGCGGGTGAAAGGCAGCGCCACTGAGATAGGGAGCGGCCGCGTTACAGGGGAGTGGCAGCAAGAAACGGAGAGGATTAGGTAAAACGGAACAGCCAGCCATATTGGAGACACCCAGGTGTAAGCGACCTGTGGGCAGGTAAGGAGCCGAGTTGCCGGGGAAAAAGTTGAGAGGTAGTAAGGAGCGGGTGGAGTGCAATTGCGCTGTGATTGATGTATGTCCGACCCAATCTCTACCGAGATTGCGTGGCTTCTTTCACCGAATTTTCGGGGGAGCGTAACATCAGACATAAGAATTTCGAAAAGTTTTTTTTGTTGAATCTAATTCATCTACAGTCAAACTAATTTAAATTATCATAGCAAATTTTAAAATGTAAATTCTGTAAAGTATTTAAAATTTAGATCAAAACTGTTCTTTCGGAATTTTAAATAACGATTTGAGGCAAATATCAGAGCGTATATGCAGACTCCGCCCGAATTAACCAGGGTTGATACCTCAAACTGTCCAAGGCCTGATTTAACCTCCTAAATCTTGGGGGAATGTCACTTTAATTAACCCAAGGCGACCCTGAACCAAGCCCAGGGTCACATCCTCACACAATCGTCTCCCTCACCACCTCCCCTCCCTGGAGGCATTTTGTGAGTGGGTGGCACCCGCTGTTCTTTAGTGAATTTTCTGACTGTGCCCTGTTTACCACTCGAAGTTTCTGGAGGTGAATCACTGCAAGGTGCAGCTTTTGCCGGGCCAGGCACGACTTCTACCCAGACCCAGCTCCTTACCTCAATGTTCATTTTGTGGCAGGTGATTGATTGGACCTTAAACCTCAACTTCTCGGCACTTGTTCAACTAGAAATAACTTCAGAAGACCGAAAATGCCGAAACCGGTATGTAGTAAAAGTCTTTTTTTAGAAAGCCAAGCGTGTTTAATTCTTAAATAAGATGGTGTCTTGTGAAGTAAGTCGCAGCAATCACTTCATGCATTGAATTACATATAATCTAACACTTGCAGCAATATAACTGCCAGTTTTTCCTATTTTTCCCCCTTTATGTAATTCTGACTGATAGAGCAATTTTCACAAGGTAATCTTGCTTTAATTGAAACTTGAAGCTTTGGCATTGTAGGTTGCTGTGGCTATGAATTGTTGAATAATTGTTGTTAGTTAAACCTGACAGTGAGTTGTGCTGGTACAGAATTTGGTTTGCCTTTTAGACTTGATCACACTACATTAAGTTTTAAGTCATCACCCTTCCAAGTTTCAGAGGTGGCCTGGTATGATGAACAAAGCCTACATTTGTAATAGAATGAAGTGTTTTAAAAGTTTTGATTTGGTTGCTGTGGAAACGCTAGAGGGTACTATTTAATTGTTGCAAAAAAATGGACTACTTAAGATGATTCCTGCCTTCAGGAAAAATGTAGCCAGCATGAGCTTTGGGTGTCTTCTCATTCTTCAATTTCAATGTTGTTCTCCTTTAAAAGTGGATGGCTGCTGAATGCATGAAAGTTTACTACGTGTTCTGATTAACAAATTGGACCATACATTTTGTTCAATAATAAATTGCAGTTATTTTCATTTATAAGTTTTAACACTTGAAAGTTCATGTGAGTATTCTGATTTCAGTTTGCGTGTTGCTCAAGTCTGAGCCATACCTTGTATTTGCTAGTTCTAGATTGTACCTTGGTTGTTAAAATGTAAAATACACATTGTACTAGATCAGTTAAATCTGGCTTGAAAGGAGACCTGTTTGCATTAATTGATACAAGGCTTAGGGATACAGATTTAAAACTTTAAGTAAGGAACTGTTTTACTCTGAGTAGTATCAGAGATAATGGGAACTGCAGATGCTGGAGAATTCCAAGATAATAAAATGTGAGGCTGGATGAACACAGCAGGCCAAGCAGCATCTCAGGAGCACTCTGAAGGGTCTAGGCCCGAAACGTCAGCTTTTGTGCTCCTGAGATGCTGCTTGGCCTGCTGTGTTCATCCAGCCTCACATTTTATTATCTTACTCCTGAGTAGTAATGGCTAGGAGCTTGCCCCCTACAAGAGTGGTAGGAATGAAAGCATGATTTCAAAACAATTGGATGGGCAGTAGAGGATAATCCAATTTTCAGGGCTGCAGAATAGAGCAGAGGAATTCTCTGATCGGATTGCTGTATAGTCAGCATGGACTCAAGGGGTTGAATAGCACATTCTGTGCTGGAATGGCTGTATAAATCTGGTAAGATTGTTTAAGCTGTTCCTTTTTAGAAACAGAAAGGGAAGGGGAAAATAACTTGGCATGTGACTTCAATCCCATAACCAAGATCTTTCTGACTTTTTTTAAACAGTTCAGGATTTTCAAAGGTCATAATTAATGTGTCAAGAATTCCTGCATTTTGCATGCTTTTGATAATGTAATTGATTAAAAATGTTGATCAATTACATTAATGTGCTGAGAACTGAGTTGAACCTAGTGTAGAGCAAGTATTGTCATCGTTACTAAGCTGGAAATTGGACTGAACAAAGGTTCTCTACTCAGTATTTGATGACTTCATGAAGTTTTTATGGAAAATAAATATTCTTATTGCTGAGATTTCAAAAGAGCCAAGTTTTCTGATTTAAAGAAGCATAATTCAATTAAAAATTGAGATATAATGATGTTGAATCTGTAGTAATTTAGTAAGTCACAGGTGTTATGTTTAGTACTTGGTTCCATATTTCAGGATGTATTTGAGGCAATAATGAGATCATCAGGCTCATTTAAGACCCACTTCCCTGTGTCAGGGCATTGTGATGGGGTGTAGATGTGCAAAAACAGTATGTAACAGTGGAGTAGTTTCATTAGATCAGAGTGACTTGTAAAGTCCTCTGCATTCTGTAATTATGATGGAATGACAAGACACAAACAAACTGGATTTTGATTGTTGTTATCAACTTAACTTAAACATTTGAACAGCATAGGATAAGGTCTTTGCAGACCGGGTGGTGGAATGTAGTACTTGCATTGATTGAAGTAGAAACTATGACTATATTGATGTAGCTGAAGGATGGATGGGTACATGCATTTAGGGCTATTCACTGCATGGCAGCACAAGTAAACTGGGTTGAATAGCCTGTTTTGTCATCTGTTCAAGAAGTTAATTATACTTGCTGGTTGTGTTTGTGATCTCGTGTATTTGAATTTTCATATCTCATTAGGAACCCACACAGCTGGAATGTGGCATTTGCAATGGTAGAGGGTTGAGTGGCACACTGCCTGTTCTGCTCAGACAGGATCAAAATAATCTAATGATATACCAATTTCAAAGATGTTCAATTAAAATTGGCTTGTAGCAATAAAATACAATTATAAATAACATAAGGCAACTCAGTGATTTAGCACTGCTACCTCACAGCACCAGGGACCCGGGATTGATTCCACCCTCGGGCAGCTGTGTCTATGTGGAGTTCGCACATTCTCCCTGTGTCTGTAAGAGTTTCTGCTGGGTGCGCCGGTCCCTTCCTACAGTTCACAGATGTGCAAGATAGGTGGATTGGCCATGCTAAATTGCTCCTAGTGTTCAGGGATATGCAAGTTATGTGCATTACACATAGCAAATGAAGGGTTAAAGGAATAGTGTCGAGGGATGGGCCTGGTTGGGATGCTGTCCATTGGGTTGACGTGGACTTGTAGGGGTTTTATTGAACTTTCGAAGTATTATTGTAAATGCAGTAAAATGTCCCTAAAGATTTCTACGGGAGCATTGTAAAAGTACAGTATGCACAACCTTGCCACAGAAGTATTTCCCTATGACTGAAAGCTTACTTGTCAAAGCATCCTTTTCACTGCCTTAAAGAAGAGCAAGGCCAAAAGAGAATTGAAGGAAGAGTACTCTAATACAGGGAGCTTGGGTAACTGAAGGTGTGGTCATCAGTGAGTGACCAACTGTGTAGAATTTACATATTCTGCCCCTTTATCTGCATGTGTTTCGACCAGCTGCTCCAGTTTCTTCCCACAGTCCAAAGATGTGTATGTTAGGTAGATTGACTGTGCTAAAAATTGCCCCATAGTATCCAAGGGTGTGCAGCTTAGGTGGATTAACTGTGCATGGGGCTTTTAAACCACACTTACGGGGATGTGATAGGATGGGATACTTTTTAGAGGGTCAGTGCAGACTTGGACCAAATATTCTGCTTTTAAGGTGTCATCAATGGCTCAATGGTGTCACTTGCTTCTAATACCCAAAGCCAGGCAATCAAACTTGACTGAAAGACCTTAGCATATAATCTAGATCCACAGTAAGGTAGAAGATGTACTGTTTTGAGGTGTTTGAATTTTAACATTAAATTCAGTAGTAAAAGATTCCATGCCTCAAGTGGTGAAATTATTCCCAATGACGTAGTCATTGTTTACCAATACCTCGTAAACATATTTGAATATTTATCTCATTGGAGTTTGTGGAACCTTGTGATGTAGAAATGGGTTGCAGTGTTTTGCCACATTACAGCAGTAACTATGCTTGAATGGGTTTGCTGTAAAGCATTTTGGGGCATCAGTGTTGCCAGATGCTAGACAAACAAAAAATATTATGTTTTGCATGCTATGTGGCTCAAATGTTTTCTTGTTTTAAGTGTCTGGGGTCACTCATGAATGACTACAGTAGCCAAATGTGTTTGGTTTTATTTGTAATCAACCTGTTTTGAGACTTGAACCCAGATCTCCTGGCTCAGGGACTGAGGACACAACCACTGCACGACAACAAACCTGACTGGGTTTTGGTTTAACATGCCTATAGAAGGGTGTATTAGCTGCTTTTCTAGTTTTAAGTTTCCAACTGAGAGAATTTCTAACAATACAATATTTGCTTTATTATTTGGATTATTAGTTTAAACCACAACAGTGAGGATTGGCTAAACTTATAACTATAACTATAACTATAACCCTAACCCTGATGAGTGCTACCAGTTCAACTAAAATAACATTAAATTAGCGAGGTTCAGCGTTTATTGAATTTATCTAACTTAAATGTGCTGCATGTTCCCATTTTTAATTTTAATCTAACTGTTAATTTTAAAGTACTTGTACAGTTGCAAATGCATTTTTAAAAGATCATTTTTACTGACAGCAAAATTGCAAATGTTCTTTTACAATGGTATTGGTTTCAAAAGTTCAAAGGGAGTGCCTTGTTTCCATAATATCCAGTGAGTGATTCTAGTATGAGTCATACATTGGAGTAGATTCTAGAAAGTTAATTGGGCTTCTTCCAGCTTTTTATGGCGTCTCCCCATTATTTCTCCTCCATAGATGAGAAAAGAACTGATCGTCGATGTGTATTTAAGACCATAAGTAAAAATTATGCTATCTGTTAGGTCTTTGAACACTGAAAATGTCACACCTGACTAGCTGAGATTTGGTTTCATCAAATTTTCAGACCTCATCACCCAATTACCTCCATAGAATATAGTCAGTTAATGAATTGAGGATCCTTTTTATTCACATGTTTAAAAACAAACCATGTTGGAACTTAGAGTTTAACTTTTCAGTGCTCCTATTGGTGAATTCATTTTTTTTAGATTCTAGCCATACCATAAAGATTTTCATCGTCCATTCCTTTTGATGGTGGATAAAGATAAGTTGCCTAAGTATCTAATCATCTTCTGATTTGTGTAGGATTTTTAAATAACTAAATTACCTATATTTGAATCATTTGAAATGCTAAGAATTTAAATCAGAACTTTAAACCAAGCTACTTTAAATTAAGCCTATTCAAAAATAATCTTTAGTGTTGTAATGTTTTAGATTTTCATGAACTGTCCAAAAATCTGTTTGGCAAATTGCACTGTATCATTTTAGTCATACAACATAGAAACGCACCCTGCAAAGCAACTACTTTATGCCGACCATGTGCCCAAACTGAACTAGTCCCATTAGCCTGCATTGGCTCACATCCCTCCAAAACTTTCCTATTTGTGTTCTTATCCAAATGTCTTTAAATGTTGTAGTTTACTGCATTCACCACTTCCTCTGGTGGTTCATTGTGCACATGAGCCACTATTTTTAAAAAAAAATGTTGCCCCCTCATGTCCTCCTCTATATTTTAACTTTCTCTGCTTACCTTTAAAAACTGATCCTTCACTTTGACCACAGGTGTGTACATCCCTCCCACCCCAGGGAAAGGACCCTTGCTCTTTACCATATCTATGCCCTTCATGATTTTATAAACTTCAGTAAGGTCACTCTTCAACATCCTATGCTCCAATGAAGAAATTTTCAGTCTATTTTTAATAATGCAAAGCCTCCATTCCTGGCAACATCCCAGTAAATCTCAGTTGTATCCTCTCCAATTTAATGGTAATGACATAAGTTTTAAGAAAAGCAGAGTAGAGAACTAGGAAGAAAGTTGACATGTAGCACCTTGGGATTATTACCAATGTTACAAGCTAGTCAGAAACTGCAGGATTATATAAGATGAACATGTGGCTGAAAAGATTGAGAGAGAGGCAGGGTTTCAAGCTCATGGAGCATTTGAACATGTCTTTGGGGAGGTGGGACCTGTACATACTGGATAGGTTACACCTGAATACGACTGGGACTGGTGCCCTTGATGGGTACTTGGTAGAGTGCTTGGGGATGGTTTAAACTAACGTGCTCGGGGCATGGGAACCAGAGGAATAAGACAGTAGTTGCAGAAGTGGGAGATGTATAAACCAAGGCAAACCTGATTTAAGAACAGGAACAGGCAGAAAAATACACCTGAAAGGAGCAGGGGAGGTTGTTCGAAATGCACAGAGAAGTATAATAGGCAAAGTAGATGAACTTAGAGCATTGGTTAGCACTTGGAACTGTGATACTTTTGCACTTAATGGAGACTTGGCTGAAAGAGGGGCAGGTCTGGCAGCTGAATGTCCCAGGATTTTTCAGATGTGATAGGAGATGTAAAAGTGACGGGGGAGTTGCATTACTAATAAAGGAATATTTCTCAGCTCGCCACAGGTCAAGTCCCAGAGGGAATAGTCAATGTTGTCCTATGTTTTTTCTTTTGAAACAAGGGTAGCAGGGGTAATCCTGGAAATTTACAGGCCTGTGAGCCTCACTCAGCTTTTTCCAATAATTTCCCTCCCACTATCAGGGACAAGACCTATAAGCAATTAGAAACACGTGGACTGATTAATGATAAACACAAGGTTTTGTGCAGGTGACGCATGACCTCCCTAACTGGATTGCGATTTTTTTTTGAGGAGGTGATGATGTTTGACGGAAAAGCAGTTGATGTCTCTATGGATTTCAGTAAAGCCTTTGACAAGGTCCCTTATGGCAGACTAGTACCAAAGATAAAGTCACGTGGTATCCGCGGTAAGCTGACAAGATGAATACAAAACTGGCTCTATCATAGAAGATAGAGAGTAGCGGTGGAAGGATGCTTTTTGGAATGGAGGGGTGTTCTACAGGGATCAGTGCTGGGACCTCTCTGTGGTCTACGTAAATGATTTGGAGGAAAATATAACTAGTCTAGTTAGTAAGTTTGCTGATGATACAAATATCAGAGTTGTGATTAGTGATGAGAATTATCATAGGATACAGAAGGATATATAGCAGTTGGAGGCATGGGCAGAAATTTGGCAGATGGAGTTTAATCTGGACAAATGTGAGGTGATGCATTTTGGAAGGTCAAATACAAGTGGAAATTATACAGTGACGGCAGAACCCTTAGGAGGTATTAATATGCAGAGAGATCTGGATGTGCAGGTCCACGGACTACTGAATGTGGCAGTGCAGGTAGATAAGGTTATCTTATTAAAAAGGACTCTGGCATGGTCACCTTCATTTGGAAGGGGCATTGAATATAAAGAGTATAAAGGCAAGTTTTATGCTGCAGCTTTAGAGAACTTTGGACCTCACTTGGAATATTGCATATAGTTCCAGTCATCGCTCTACCAGAAGGATGTGGACGTTTTGGATAGGGTACAGAACATGTTTACTGAAATGTTGCCTGGTATGGGGGATTTTAGGAATGAAGAAAGGTTGGATAGATTGGGTTTGCTTTCACTGGAATGCAGGAGGTTGAGGGACAACCTGATAGAGGTCTATAAGATTGTGAATAGCATAGATAAGAGTGGAAAGTATGAGGCATTTTCCCAGGATGGAGTGGTTATTTATTATTGGATGCAGGTTTGGGGTTTGGGTGGGCTGATGTTGAGCTGGGGGTTGTGATGCCTGGTTTGGTGGGGGGGAGGCAGTACTTGGAGTTTAAAAGAGATGTGCAAGACAGGTTTTTCCACACAAGGGGTGGTGAGCACCTCAAACATGCTGCCAGAAAAGGTGGTGGAAGCATACACAATAGCAGCTTTCAAGAAGTACCTGGATGACTACATGAATAGGAAGGGAATAAGGGGATATGGATCCTATTAACAGCAGTTTTAGTATGGAAGGACAAGATGTGTCAGCACAGGCTTAGAGGCCCAGAGGATCTGTTCCTGTGCCTTATTGTTCCTTGTCCTATGTTCTAATAATGCCCTCCCTGTAGCAGAGTGATCAGAACTGCACACAGTACTCCAGAAGAGGCCTCCCCAATGTCCTGTACAACTTCAGCATGACATCTCACCTCTCATACTAGGTCATCTGAGTAATGAAGGCAAGCCTGCTGAATGCCGCCTTAATGATCCTGTCTACCTGTGATGCAAATTTCAAAGAATTATGTTCATTAATCCATAGGTCTCTGTTCTACAACATCACTTTACGTCCTACCGTTAACTGTATTAGTCCTGCCCTTGCCAAAATACAATACCCTGGATCAATACCCTGGATTCATCTAAATTAAACTCCATCTGCCGCTCCTCAGCCCATTCACCCAACAGATCAAGATCTGTTTGCCATCTTGGATAATCTTCTTTACTATCCACTATATACCAATTCTGGTGTCATAGGCAAACTGGCTATAGTCTCATCAAAATCTGTTATATAAATGACCATCAAAAGTGGACCCAGTAAACTTTCACTATAATTTTTTAAAAAGTACACTTCACCACAAAATATTTTTCCATTTGAAGGGATGTTTGATCGTGTCCCGCCCTAAATAACGTATTTTGGCTGGTAGATGAGGAAAAATAAAAGAATGACTTGCATTTATATAGCAACTTTCAGGACCTCAGGATATCTGGCACTCTACAGCTACTAAAATTTTGAAATGCAGTATTTCCCACACAGCAAGTTGCTAAAACAAAGTCATCATCAGCAATTGATCTGTTTATGGTTTTGATTGTTTTGAGGTTTTGTGTTGAAGCATGAGTATTGGAAACTGAAAAAATACATGGCCAACATGTTCCCTTTCTTTGGGGCTCGATGTAGGAGCAACAAGCTGAGGGAACCCTGGATGTCTAGGAATATTCAGAACTGGACAAAAAGGAAGACAGACGTACAAAGGGAGCAGATCAACAGAGCTCTAGTTATGTAGAATGTGTAGGGATGGAGCTGAAAAAAGCAAATGGAGCAAACACAGGGCATGGAAAAACATTGGTTAGCCAGATTTGGGAGAAGCCCAAGATATTCTACAAGTATGTCAAGGGGAAGAAAATAACCAGAGAGAGAATAGGGCACATTAGCTGTCCCCTGCCTAATGTGGTTTCATTTTTTAAGAAGGCTGGTAGCGATGAACCAAGGAATTACAGGACAGTGAGTCTCTCATTAGTGATAGGGGAACAATTGGAGAAAATTCTGAAAGAGACAATTAATGACTATTTTAGACGTGCAAGGTTTGATCAGGTTGATGTCTGTGGTTCTGTGTTCAGTGAGCTGTCAGGAGTTTAGCATTGTTCCCTGAGCTCCATTAGAAGTTATTGCCCACTGACATTGCCTGATTATTAGAGTGAAGTCATTTCGGAATAATCCTTCATTCAACTGCACTTCAAACACCTTCCTAACCCTTCTATTAAGTCTACAGTGAAATGAACTATGTTTTAAGATTTACTGCAGAATTCTCAGTCTACCTGGATCCCTCCCCCTCACAGCTTATCCTTGTTAGATCTTTAATTGGAATGCTCGTGTGATGTCCATCTTCATTTAATCAACTTACCTCTGAGCTTGCAGCATTTATTTCTCCAGTTGACCCCTAATGTTGTCATTAAATCTGTTAGTGATCATTTTCCAAACTGCTACTGATGTCATTTCTGGAGATTTTTCTTTCATGGACTTCAAGGCTAGCCATCTCACTGTTTCTCCCTTCACATGATCCACACCAAGACTGACCAAATCCATCATTTCATCTTGTTCTGATAAAGGTTCCTACTTTTATCTCTTTCTTTTCCCATCCACATACACAACAAGTACAATGCCCTCCTGCACCCAGCTTCCTGAGCCTTAATGTCTCCTTTTTTTCATGCAGAAGCAAACATAAATTGAATGGTGGTTCTGTGGAGCTCTATTCAGTATGAAAGTGTGACCCGAAGCTTCCTGTTGCTTGTAATTTTAATACTTTGCTCCCACAATAACCACTTGGCCTCCTGCATTACTCCTATGAACCGGAGGATGAGCTCCTAATTTCTCATACTTTAGAGTCTAGAATGTTGCAGATTTAAATTTTGACAACTTAGCTGCTGTTCAAAGAGAGACTGTTATTCGTTCTGCTACTGCCATTTATGCAGCCCCCCAGACCTATCTTTTCCCTCATTTTTCTCTTTCCCACTTTCCTTATTGCTTTGTTCCCTATCTCTCCTCCCCCAAACTGGAGTATTTACTTGCATCTAAGAGCTTTTCAGTTCTCTTGGAAAACCCTGGAAAGTTAAGCTTCTGTTTTCCACTGAATAAGCGTTGATTGTTACTTCTGACCTTTTTAAAATCAATACTGAAACTCCTTCCATACAGTGCAAGGGACTCTCAGCTATAGGAAATTTCTCTTTGAAATTCTAGTACTTTAACTATAGTGTGAGGATCTTGGTGAAAATAATCCAACATCATTTTTAACCTTTTGGATTTGCATAAGTGCTACCTGGCGGTATTTTTGAGGTACAAAGGTATTCAGCTAACTTGGTAAACAACATAATTGTTTAAAGAAGTAAACTATTTGTATGTTTTTATGACCATTTTCCCACCTTCAGAGTGGCATTCCTGTATTCAACAGGTGTCATTATTCTAGTTAACATTCAAAATGTATTTGGCAATTTGTCAAATTTCTTTACTGGATTGATAGTCAGGCCTGTTGAGTGTCTCTAGCACTTCGTTTTGATTTCAGATCACCAGTGTCACAGCACTTTGTTTATGTAACTTGGAGTTTGGTGCAGTGATGTATGTTTGGATTTTAATTTAATGCAAAAATGCACAAGTTAAAAATCCAAAGTTATTTTCCATGTTCTGATATTTTGCTGATGTGGAGCCTGTCCTTGGAGTCTATCTGCTGTTTGTCCATTTGACTATTTTGAGTCTTTTTGACAGACAGAAGCAAATATGATTCAGGACAGATTTTGAATTTAGTTTCTTTGCAACCTTTTTTTTGAAGGATCGCCATTGCTCACTTTTTTTAAAGTTTTAGCATTGCACGTCATGGATTTGATTTTGAACTCTCTGGGCTCCTTGATGTGATTATTTTCAAAACATTAAAGTGAAAGATGCTGTATAGAAAATGAGAAGGAATACATTAAGTTTACAAAATGGACATTTGTTTGACAATTTAGCTTCAGTATAGGTAAGAGTGAGGAAGTAGTTTTGGAAGGACGAGTAAACATGTCCCATCACAGATTTTTCTATGGATATCTTTTAGTTTAGAGGGAAAGAGGAATTTGGGGGAGCAAATCACAAAACATGGCACCACAGGATAACACAGTCAATTTAAAACAAAACAGGAGCAGGAATAGAACATACATAGAACATTACAGCACAGTACAGGCCCTTCGGCCCTCGATGGTATGACAGATCGGCACAACAATCTCGAGCCCACTAACCTACACTGTTCTATGTACGTCCGTATGCTTACCCAATGACGACTTAAATGTTCCTAAAGTTGGCAAATCTACTACTGTTGCAGGCAAAGCGTTCTATTCCCTTACTACTCTCTGAGTAAAGAAACTACCTCTGACATCTGTCCTATATCTTTGACCCCTCAATTTAAAACTATGCCCCCTCATGCTCGCCGTCACCATCCTAGGAAAAAGGCTCTCCCTATCCACCCTATCTAACCCTCTGATTATTTTATGTTTCAATTAAGTCACCTCTCAACCTTCTTCTCTCTAATGAAAACAGCCTCAAGTCGCTCAGCCTTTCCTCGTAAGGCCTTCCCTCCATACCAGGCAACATCCTAGTAAATCTCCTCTGCACCCTTTCCAAAGCTTCCACATCCTCCTTATAATGCGGTGACCAGAACTGTACACAGTACTCCAAGTGCGGCCGCACCAGAGTTTTGTAGAGCTTCACCATAACCTCTTGGTTCGGGAACTCCGATCCCTCTATTAATAAAAGCTAAAACACTGTATGCCTTCTTAACAGCCCTGTCAACCTGGGTGGCACCTTTTCAAGGATCTGTGTACATGGACACCGAGATCTCTCTGCTCATCTACACTACTAAGAATCTTACCATTAGCCCTGTACTTTTCCTTCTGGTTACTCCTACCAAAGTGCATCACCTCACACTTGTCTGCATTAAACTCCATTTGCCACCTCTCAGCTCAGCTCTGCAGCTTATCTATGTCTCTCTCTGCCACCTACAACATCCTTCGTCACTATGTGGCACAATGGCTTGGTGGTTGGCATTGCTGTCTCTCAGCACCAGGGACCCAGGTTTGAATCTGTCCTTGGGTGACTGCCTGTGTGGTGTTTGCACGTTCTCCATGTGCCTGCATGGGTTTCTGCTGGGTGCTTTGGGTTCCTCCCACGGTCCAAAGATTTGCAGGTTGGATGGATTTGCTATGCTACCCATAGTGTTCAGGTATGCCAGGTTGGGTTAGCTGTGGGAAATGCAGGGTTTACTGGGATATACTAGAGAGCTGGGTCTCGGTGGGATTCTCTTCAGAGGGCTGGTGTGGACTTGTTCGGCTGAATGACCTGTTTGCACACTGTAGGGATTCTAAGATTCTCAAGTCTTCTGTGTTATTCAATGAAATCATGGCTGATCATTGGCCTTAGTTCGTTTTCCAGCATGGCCTCATGACATAAGCAAGGGCTCCTGTTGCTGACGAACACTTTCTACCCTCCCTCAGCTGATGAATTTGTGCTAAATCTTGTTGACCACCACATGGAAGAAGTGTCTAAAGAGTAGTGAGGGCATAGAATGTATTCTGGATAGAGGTTTGTGATGTCTGTCACCAGGAGTAGCTTGGTTGCACTAAACCAACCATGTCCTGGTGGACACAACTGCTGGATAAGTCCTGCCACAAGTGATGAGGAAACCTGGAAAGGGAGAACCAACTTGACCTTGCCCGAAACAATCTCTGCAATATCTGGACAAGATAGTATTCATATTTGACTACCAGTGAAGAAGTAGTCTTCTCTCTACACTGGGTGTAGACCTAATAGTTCATAATTAGATATGCCAGGTCTGCCGTGTGTCAGCAACTGAATTGATTTGATTAGATTAGATTAGATTCCCTACAGTGTGGAAACAAGCCCTTTGGCCCAATAATATCCCACCCAGACCCATCCCCCTGAACCCACACACGCCTGAACACTACGGGCAATTTAGCATGGCTGATCCACCTAGCCTGCACATCTTTGGACTGCGGGAGGAAACCAGAGCACCTGGAGGAAATCGACGCAGACACGGGGAGAATGTGCAAACTCCACACAGACAATTGCCCAAGGCTGGAATCGAACCCGGGTCCCTGTACAAAGCAAATACAAGCTGAGGCGAATCACTGTACTTAACCCGGCACAGAGTGCAGAGTCTCGTAAGTAATTCTCCCCGAGCAACGGACAGTCCCTGCTTTTTATACTTTACTAAGTACGTAATACATAAAACAATTTCACATTTCACAATGACATGATACATGAAACAATTATTACAACAGACAAAGACAGGATACAAAACAATTATTACATCAAGAACATAAATCGATCGTTCGTGAAGTGGCTGCTAATGGCAGGAGGCGATTTCAAATTGTTAATGAGACAGGCTGTAATTTCAAGTTGCCGATGTGTCTGGCTGGAACAAAGTTAGTGCCCTGGCCCCTTTGTCAGTGACAGAAGTTACATACTTCAGAAGTCTCACACCTTTACAAATGTTCCTCACTTAACCTTATTTGAGACAGTTTAACTCTATTTCTATTCAGTCAGGAAGCTTAAGGCAGTGTCTGCATACATATGTGTAGGAAGATAAGGAGTTACAAACTCTTACACCGAATTCCTAGCTGGGCAGGAAGGTTTAGGGCAGTGCCTGCAAACCTATGTGTAGGCAGATAAAGGACATTAATTTAAAGAAGTATAGAAATCAATGGGATGTTATCCCAATAACATTTCACATGTATATGACATCTGCAGCCTTTCTCTCCTAATCAACTTTGCACATCCTCGAAGAATTCTATTAAGGTGGTAAGACATGACTCTCCCTGCACAAATCCATGTTGTCTATCACTGATAAGCCCATTTTCTTCCAAATGGAAATAGATCCTACCTCTCAGTATCTTCTCCAGCTTCCTTGCCACTGACGTCGGGCTCACTGGTCGATAATTACCTGGATTATCCCTGCCACCCTTCTTAAGCAAGGGGACAACATTAGCAATTCTCCATTCCTCCGGTACCTCACCCGTGTTTGAGGATGCTGCAAAGGTATCTGTTAAGACCCTGGCTATTTCCTCTCTCGCTTCCCTCAATAACCTGGGATAAATCCCATCCGGACTTGTCAACCTTAATGCCTTTTAGGATACCCAACACTTCCTCCCTCTTTATGTAGACTTGACCTTGATTAATCAAACATCTATCCTGAACCTCAACATCTGTCATGCCCCTCTCCTTGGTGAGTACAGATGCAAAGTACTAGTTAAGAATGTCACCCATTTTCTCTGACTCAATGCATAACTTTTCTTCTTTGTCTGTAAGTGGGCCAATCCTTTCTCGAGTTACCCTCTTGCTCTTTATATATGAATAAAAGGCTTTGGGATTTTCCTTAACCATGCTTGCTAAAGATATCTCATGTCCCCTTTTAGTCGTCTTAATTCCTCGTTTCAGATTCACCCTACATTCCCGATTATTCTTTCAAAGCTTCATCTGTCTTCAGTCACCTAGACCTTACATGCTGCCTTTTTCCTCTTAGCTAGCCTCTCAAGTTTCAGGCAGAAAGTGCCAGATAGCCCCACCTGCTAAGCTGAAAAAGATTTTTAAAAATTTTGTTTTGATCCCCTCAACTAAGAGACACAGATCTAAAAGGTATTGATCTTGTTACTAATGGGAAATGTTTCCTCCAACTATGCTCCTTTTATTTGGCTGGTTTGCATTGCAGAGTAATACCAACAGCATGGATTCAACTCCAGCACCAGCTGAGGTCATCCTGAAGGTCCCACCTTCTCAACCTCTTCCTTTGCCTTGAAGTCTGGTAATGTCTCAAGTCATTATGTTCCAGCAGGACTTTGATTTTATCTTTTTTCTTGGTTTAAATTTTTTTGGTGCATCTTACTCTGGTCCTCTTAGCCTTGTTTACTCTAACAAAAATAATCCAGCCTATCTAGTTACTTTTCATTAGCTGAAATGCTTCTGCACCCTCTCTGTTGTGCAGTTGCATTTTCCCAAGAGCGCAGTGACCAGAAGTATGCTCCTCACTTAAGGTGAGCCCTAACTATATTTTGAGTGCTATCGTAACTCCCTGATCTTGTATTCAGTGCCTTAACTGATAGAATTGAATATCCCATATTTCTTTTACAACTTATTTAACTGCCCTGCCTTCAAGGATCTTTGGACATGCACACTCAAATCTTTCTGATCCTCTGATCCTGATTTGAGGGTCCTATGATCTTGTGGTCCCCTGCTTAGTCCTCCCAAAATGCATCACTTTTTTTGATCAGGGTTAAATTCCACCTCCCACTGTTCTGCTACGCTTCCTTGTTAAGCCAGGAAGTTACAAACCAGAGTTTATCTGTTATGATTAGACCAGGTTAACAGCACTAATCAGTGAATGCTGGCTAACAGATATAAACTGTTTCAGGGATTCTGTGCATTCAAGGAGCTCGGTCAGTGTCTTGTACTATGCATGTGTAAAGAAGTGATGATTTGGTGACGGGATACTGGCCTTCGTGGAGTTATTTCATTGACGATGAGAGTGAGACATTGAGACACCATTTGGTGTGTGGGATTAATGATGTAACCATGCAAAAGTACCTGCCAGTGGATGCCTAACTGGACTTCAAACAGGCATCATAACTGGCACCGTCATGAGAAGGTGTAACAAATGGAGCTTATGAGCTACCAGATATCGTTGACTGAAGAGGATACCCTCATCAAGCCAACTTCAATAAAGCCTATGACCGGGTGCCTCGTGGTGGACTTTTACAGAAGGTAAAGCTGCACGGGATCAGAGGTGAGCTTGCAAGATAGATTTAAAAAAAACTGACTCTGTCATAGAAGACAGGATAGCAGTGGAAGGGTACGTTTCTGAATGGAGGGCTGTGACTAGTGGCGTTCCTTAGGGATCAGCGTTGGGACCATTGCTGTTTATAACGTATATGAATGATGTGGAGGAAAATGTAACTGGTCTGATCAGTAAGTTTGCTGATGACATAAAAGTTGGTGGAATTGCGGGACTGTCAAAGGATCCAGGAGGATATAGATTGGTTGGTGACTTGGGCAGAGAGGTGGCAGATAGTTTAATCCAGAAAAATGAGAGATAAAACACTTCGGAAGGTCTAATCCAGTTGGAAAATACACAACCAGGCATGTGGCATGTCTATCTTCATCGGCTGGGGTATTGAGTTTAAAAAATTGGCAGGTAATATGTCAGCTTTATAGAACCTTGGTTAGGCTGCATTTGGAGAATATGGTGTTCAATCCTGGTCGCCACATTACCAGAGAGATGTGGTGGCTTTGGAGAGGGTACAGAAAAGATTTACCAGGATGTTGCCTGGTATCGAGGGCATTCTCCGTAAGAAGAGGTTGGAGAAACTTGGGTTTTTCTCACTGGAACAACAGAGATTGAAGGGCATCCTAATAAAGATCTACAGGACTATGAAGGGCATGGACAGAGTGGACAATCAGAAGCTTTTTCCAAGGTTGAAGAGTCTGTTACCAGGGGGCAGAGGTTTCAGATGCAAAGGGCAAGGTTTAAAGATGCATGAGGCAAGTTTTTTTTAAACACAAAAGGTGGTAGGTACCTGGAACACGTTGCTGGGGGAGACAGTGGAAGCAGATACGATAGTGACTTTTAAAGGATGTCTTGACAAATACATGAATAGGATGGCAATAGAGGGATACCATCCCTGGAAGGGTAGGGGGCTTTAGTTGTGACAGGCAGTCTCTTGCTGCAGGCTTGGAGGGCCTGTGCTGTAATGTTCTTTGACTGAGCATGGGGAATTTCACATGAGTGAGGCAATTACACAGCCACACTCGGCATTTCCTGAACAGAGAGACCCTAGGTCGGCTCATAACAAAACCCCAAAACAAAGCCAAGCCTCAGCTAAATAGCCCAGTCTGGCAGGCCTTTGTAGTTGCCACCAGTATGCAGACTTGACAGCAAAAGAGTCCTACTAAGTTAAGAGAACTCATAGGCGGGTATCCAGCAGAGAGCACATCCTACCTGCAGCTAGAATAGAACAGCTAAGTCACTTACCAACATCCAAATCAGAACCAAAGTAAACATCTGGCTAAATGGTTAGCCATTTATAATTGATACTATGTAGCTGTATCAGTGATTGCCGGTCAACTGTTCTTCACCAAAATTCGCTCTGAACTCCCAACTCTTATGTTTACATTAAACCTCTGCCAGGCTGAGGACTTATGCCAGGGAGTCTTTACAGATTATGGATCCGATCCAACTTTGGTTTCAGTCTCTTATGAGAAGCAGCTGGTTCAATTACCACTGATTTTGTACTAAGAGGTGTGGGCCTAACCTTGATGGGGCAAAATTGGTTGAGGAAAGTTTCAACGTGATTGGCTCAACGTCTTTTCAATTCAAAAATGATTGCCTGAGTAAAGTCCCTTCTAGAATTGAGACCACCTTTACATGTTGACCAAGAAGCAATTTAGTAAGGTCTGCCTGCCTGCCTTGTGTGCAAAAGTAGACACAAAAATCAAGAGCGTGGAAACCAAAGAAATCATGAAACCACTACTATTTGCTGAATGGTCAATACTGATTTGTGAAGCTTGATGGGTCAGTTTGCCTTTGTGGGGATTTCAAACAAATAGTAAACCACTTTTAGCTGCTGGATAAATACCCAGTCTCTGTTGGAGGGATTGTATGCAAAGCTGGTGGGGGAGCTGTCCTTCACAAAGCTGGACGTGGGATTGGGATGTCATAACAATTCCAGAAATGTGGCTGAGAGATGGACAAGACTGGCAGCTCAATGTTCCAGGTTTAAAAACTGTAGGAAAGACTGAAAGAAGACAAGAAATGAAGGGGGAGTTTTTGATTAAGGAACACATTATTGATGTAACTAGAGAAGATATTTCTGAAAATCTTCCGGTGAAAATATGGGTAGAAATTAAAAGTAAGAAAGGATAGGTCACCTTGATAGGATTGTACTATAGCAGCACCAACCCCTGCCAAAAAAAATCAGAAGGAAATTGAGAAATATGCAGGGAGTTCTCATATTTGAAAGGATAATAAGGTTGCAACGGTGGGGGCTTTTAATTATCCAGACATTGTCTGGGGTTACCATAGTGTTAAAGGTTTAGATGGTGAAGAATTTGTCAAATGTGTTTAAGAAAGTTTTTTCAATCAACATGTGGATGCTCTGAGAGAAGGACCAAAACTAAACTTTGGGTCTTAAGGCAGGGCAGGTGTCTGTGGTAAAAGTGGGGGAGCATTTTTTTGGGTCTAGCGAGCATATTCTAATAGTTTCCAAATGGTTATGGAAAAGGATAAGCTTTCTGTTAAAACTCTTAATTGGAGTAAGGCAAATTTTAATAGTCTGACACACAACTTTTGATTGGAATAGACTGTTCATAGGTAAAAAGATGCCTCACAAGTGGGAGGCTTTCAAGAGTGTGACGAGAGTTAAAACGTTATTTTCCTGTCAGAGTGAATGAATAAAGATAAAGGTTCTAGTCAAGAATAAAGAATCTTACTTTAGACAACTTGGTTCAATTGAATCTCTTAATTGATTTATAGTGTATAAGTGCATTAAGAAAAATCAGGAAGGTGGAGGGTATATGAGCTAGCATTGGCAGATAAGGTTGAGGATAATCCAAAGAAATTCTGCAAAGACATTAAGAGCAAGAGGGGGACTAGAGAGATGGTAGGACCCCTTAAAGATCAGGGACATTGCCTTTGTGTTGAACCCCAGGAGACAGGAGAGACAATAAATTAATACTTTATGCCAGTTTTTACTGTGGAGAAAAAAACAAAGGCTAGAGCATGATCAGAAATTTTGATGTTTTAAAAACTGTTCACATTACAGAAGAGGACGTTTGGGAGGTCTTAGAGAATTTAAAGTTGCATAAATCTCTGGGACCAGATCTAATGTATCCCAGAAAGCTGTGGGAAGTAAGAAGAATTTGCGAGACTACTTGTGGAAATATTTGCATAATCTATAACTGGGGTGAGGCGCCTGATAATTGGAGGGAGGCTAAAGTTTTTTTTGTCTTAGAAAGGTTGTAAGGAGAAACTGGGGAACAGTAGACCTGAGAGTCTGACTTCGGTTGTAGGTAAATTATTGATTTTTTTCAAAGATAGGAAGTATGGAAAGTTAGAGAGGCAAAAATTGATTGGGAATAGTCAGAGATAAGTGTGAAGCTGGTGGAACACAGCAGGCCAGACAGCGTCAGAGGAACAGGAAAGCTGATGTTTCAGGTCACAATACACGAGCTTTCTTCCTCTCAGACCTAAGTGGCACCCCCTTTTTATTTTTGAGTTTACTTCCCTAGTTCTGACTTGCTTAAGTGAGAAACTTAAACTGAATCTTAAATTCTAGTGAGATTACTTCAATCTTCAAAACCCGAGAGATTGGCTAAATTGGTCTGCAATCTCCCTTCATATGGAGGGAATGCAACAATACTCTACCTGAGATAAGACCACAGCTCCACACAGTCCTGCAGGCGCAGTCTATTCAGACTCCTGTACAATTAAAGCAAGACTTTACTCATCATGTATTCGAGTCCTCTTGCAATACAGTTAATGTTCCATTAGCCTTACTGATAGTTTGCTGGACATGTATTAGCTTCCCATGGTTTATTGATGAGGGCATCTAGTAGCCTTTGGAAAATGTAAATGCCAAACTTCTCGCCATTTAAGAATACTCTGCTCATCTGCTTCTACTAAAGTGGACACCATCACATTTTCTCCCACTTTGTATTCCATCTGCCACATAGTTGCCCATCAGTAAGCCAGTCCAAATTCTCCTGAAACCACATCTTGTCAAACACTATCCCACTTTTCTGTAGCTCATCTGACAGATTTGTTCAGAAATGCTAATGGATTTCTCCCATTTGCTCATCAGTGTAGATTGCAAAGTATAAGTCCACCATGATGCAAAAGTACCCTTTTGTTTTTTCAAGTGCCATGCATTGTCTGCTTTGTGTGTGTCTTAAACTCCTTTGCATTTCCTTGACATCACTTCCCACATTGGCTTGATCCCATCTGCTGACTTTAATGTGAGTATAACTTGGAACACATCTGTAAGCTGTAAAATGGAGAGTAACTTCAAATGCATGTTTTATGTAATCTCACATTTATAAGCTGAAAAATTGAGGCCGCCGACTTTATTTTCAGTTTGTACATGCGATGTATGTAGCACTGGCTAGTTCAGCATTTGATGCCCATAAAGGACGTGGTGGTGAGCTGTCATCTTGAATTGCTGCAGTCCAAGGAGAAGAAATGAAGGGGTATCTACAACCTTGCAGTTACGCCTTTCCCACTTTTGAACCAATGACAATAATAAAAAAAAGTGATATTGTTCCAAGTCAGGATGGTGGGTGGCTTGGAGGGAAACTTCTGGGTGGTGGTGTTCAAATGTGTTTGCTATCTTTGGCCTTCTAGATGTCAGAGTTCACGGGTTTGGAAGGTGTTTGGAGGAGCTTCACTATGGTATTGTGGTGTTACTGCTTTATGCCTATACTCAAGGCAAGTTGAAGGATAGGGTGCACAAAATACACAGGACATTTCTAAACTTGTGACTAAATTTAACTTAGTCTTGTGTATTGGTATTCAGATCCTTTCTCTTCTCATGTGAGTTGCAGTTGGAGTCAGAGATCTACAACTTAAAGAAGTGCCCTTCAGCCTATCACATCTGCACTGGTCAAAAGCAACTACCTAGCTATTCTAAGTCCAAGGCTTTTGAGAGGTTTTTTTTTTGAAAAAACCTTTCATGGGATGCAGGCATCGCTAGGATGTTGGCATTATGTTGCCCATCCCAACTGTCCTCTAAGTTGATGAGTCACCGAACCTTGTGTCCCTACATCCCAATGCTAATAGGAAGACCACTCCAGTATTTTGAATCAGTGACCATGAAAGAATGCGGATACGCTTCCTAATCAAGATTGTGCGTAGCTTGGGCAGCTGGAGGTGTTCTCATGTATTTGCTGCCCTGGTCCTTCCATTTGATGGAGGCTTTGATTCGCTTGGTTTGGCTGTTGAAGCAGCTTGGTGAGTTATACACTGGTGCTGCTGCTATCTTGGCCTTGAAAACATGTAATGAGGTAGCCTCAACTGCTTCACTGAGCAGGGAATTCCACATATTCACAAGCCTTTGGGTGAAGAAGTTCCTCATCAACTCAGTCCTAAATCTGCTCCTTCTTATTTTGAGGTAATAACCCCTAGTTCTAGTTTCACCCATCACTGGAAACAACCTCCCTACTTTTGTCTGTCTATTCCCTTCATAATTTTGTACATTTCCCCCGCCCTTCTAAATTCCAATGAGCCCCAGTCTACTCCACCTTTCCATCTATAAGGCAGCCCTCTCAATTCCATAATCAACCTCGTGAACCTCCTGTACAAACCCCACCAGTGTCAGTACATTCTTTTTCAAAGTAAGGAGATCAAAACTGATGCAGTTACCCAGGTTGTGGCCTCACCAAAACACTATACATCTGCGAAAATACTTCCCAAAGTTTTTAACTCCTTCCAAAGGACGATATTCAACTTGACGTCTTAATTACCTGCTGCACCTGCAAACCAAATCAGTTCTGAGGAAGGGTAACTTGACCCCAAATACTGCCAGACGTGCTGAGCTTTTTCAGCAACTTCTGTTTTAGTGAGTTTTTGAGAAGATTTGTAGCATGGGTTGAGGTTTTGGATGTGAGTTTGCTCGCTGAGCTGGAAGGACGAAACACCTGAAAACGAACCTTCCAGCTCAGCGAGCAAACTCACATCCAGAACTTCTGTTTTTGTTCACTTCGGTTTTTAAACAACTTCATGATTCATGCACAAGGACACTCAGTCCCACTGCGTGGCAGCATACTGTAATTTTACTCAATTTAAACAACCCATTTTGCAGTTATTCCTACCAAAATTTTCCTCACACTTATTATCCATGCCCACACGTTTTTCTTACCTGTATTCCTCTGCAGACTGTCCTCTGCACACTTTGCTGTACTACTTAGAGATAATGGGAACTGCAGATGCTGGAGAATTCAAGATAACAAAATGTGAAGCTGGATGAACACAGCAGGCCAAGCAGCATCTCAGGAGCACAAAAGCTGACGTTTCAGGCCTAGGTGCTTCATCGGAGAGGGTTCTGAAATAAATAGGGAGAGAGGGGAACATCAGTTTCTAGCTGATTACCTGAGATGGACTGATGTCCATTTCAAGCCCACCGACTCCCACCCACCCTCCTGCAAAAATTCCATCCCTTATTCCCAATTCCTCCACCTCCGCCGCATCTGCTCCCAGGATGAGGCATTCCACTCCCGCACATCCCAGATGTCCACGTTCTTCAAGGACCGCAACTACGCGCCCGCCCCCCCCCCCCCCCCGCAATGGTCGAGAACACCCTTGACCGCGTTTCCCGCAACTCGTCCCTCACACCCCGCCCCCGCCAAAACCGCCCTAAGAGGATCGCCCTCGTTCTCACATACCACCCCACCAACCTCCGGATACAACGCATCATCCTCTGACACTTCTGCCATCTACAATCTGACCCCACCACCCAAGACATTTTTCCATCCCCACCCTTGTCTGCCTTCTGGAGAGACCACTCTCTCCGTGACTCCCTCGTCAGCTCCACACTCCCCTCCAAGCCCACCACGCCCGGCACCTTCCCCTGCAACCGCAGGAAGTGCTGCACTTGCCCTCACACCACCTCCCTCACCCCCATCCCAGGCCCCAATATGACTTTCCATATTAAGCAGGTGTTCACCTGCACATCTGCCAATGTGGTATACTGTATCCACTATACCCGGTGTGGCTTCCTCTACATTGGGAAAACCAAGCGGAGAATTGGGGACCGCTTTGCAGAACACCTCCGCTCAGTTCGCAATAAACAACTGCACCTCCCAGTCGTGAACCATTTTAACTCCCGCTCGCATTCCTTAGACGACATGTCCATCATGGCCCTCCTGCAGTGCCACAATGATGCCACCCGAAGGTTGCAGGAACAGCAACTCATATTCTGCTTGGGAACCCTGCAGCCCAATGGTATCAATGTGGACTTCACCAGCTTCAAAATCTCCACCCCCCCCCCCCCACTGCTCCCAAAACCAGCCCAGCTTGTCCCCACCTCCCTAACCTGTTCTTCCTCTCGCCTATCCCCTCCTCCCACCTCAAGCCGCACCTTCATTTCCTACCTACTAACCTCATCCCGTCTCCTTGACCTGTCTGTCCTCCCGGGACTGACCTATCCCCTCCCTACCTCCCCACCCATACTCTCCTCTCCCACCTATCTTCTCCTCTATCTATCTTCGGTCCGCCTCCCCCTCTCTCCCTATTCATTTCAGAACCCTCTCCCCATCCCCCTTTTCTGATGAAGGGTCTAGGCCCGAAACGTCAGCTTTTGTGTCCTGAGATGTTGCTTGGCCTGCTGTGTTCATCCAGCTTCACACTTTATTGTCTTGCTGTACTACTTACTTTGGTGTCATCTGCGAACTTTGACACACTACACTTGGTCCCCAACTCCAAATCATCTATGTAAAGTGTATACAGTTGCAGCCCCAACATTCTGAAACACACCACTAGCAACTGATCACCAACCGGAAAAACACCCATTTATACATCCTATTTGCTTTCTGTTTAATTAATCGATCTTCTATCCCTGCAAATACACTACCCATAACATTGTGTACCTTTTATCCTGTGCTACAGCCCTTTGTGTGGACCCTTGTCAAATGCTTTCTGGAAATCCAGATACTCCCCGTCCACTGGTTCCCTGTTGTCCACTGCAGTCGGAATGTCTTCAAAGAATTCCAGTAAATTAGTCAAACTGAGATCAGTTATTCCTCTCTCACTTCGTAGGACCAGATCTAGGCTGTCTGGCTGCCTCAGGTTCTACTACATACTGTTTGAGGAAACTATCATGGATATGTTCTATGAGTTCCTCTTCCAGGCTTTCTTGATCAGCTTATTTTAACCAATCAATGTGTAAATTAAAATCCCCCATGATAATTGCTGCACCATTTCTACATGTATCAGTTATTCCTTTGATTATTTCCTGCCCCACCACAGTGTTATTTGCTGGCTTATAGCCTATGCCTATCAGTGACATTTTCTCCTTGCTATTTCAAATTTCCACCCACATTGATTCAACTTTTTTTTCCATACAACCTATATCGTTTCATCCCCTGCCGATTTTCTTCAAGCATGAGAGCTACACCATTTCCCTTTCCTTCCTGTCTATTATTCTAAATAGCCTGATACCCCTGGATGTTTGACTCCACTTGTAACCAGCCTGCAACCGTGTTTCTGTCATGATCACTAAATCGTATCCATATGTGATGACTTGTGCCGTATTTTAACTTTTCTTGAATGTTCACAGCATTTGAAACAAAGTGGCCTTATGCTAGTTTTTGTTCATTTTTTGAATCCTAATACCTCCACTTGAACGTTTTTTCTATTTTTAAACACACACGCTCTCTCTCTTTCAGTCACTACCTGCTTTCCACTCCTCTTAACACTACACTACTCAGCTATTTCTTGTTTTTATTTACTATCTTGATTCTGTTTTTTTTTGAAACCCTCGCCCAATCTAGCTAACTCAGCCCCCCCATTAGGTACCCCCCCACCCCCAAACTATTTTAAAGCCCACCGAACATTGTTAGCAAAACCACCTGCGAGAATATTGGTCCCCATAGTTATGGGCCCTAGTTATGTCTGTCTCTTCATGGGGTATGTGGAACATTCCTTGTTCCACTCCTATTCCGGCTCCCACCCACAACTCTTTCTCTGATACATCAATGATATCATCGGTGCTGCTTTCCCCCCCCTCATCTAGAATTGGAAAACTTCATCAATTTCACCTCTGATTTTTACTCTGCCCTCACTTTTTCACCTGGTCCATCTCTGACTCCTCCCTTACCTTCCTCAACATATCCGTTTCCATTTCTAGGGATAGACTGGCCACTAATATTCATTACAAACCCACTGACTCTCTCAGCTGCCTGGACTATACATCCTCACACCCCACTTCCTGTAAAGACTCAATCCCATTCTCTCAGTTCCTCCGTCTCTGTCGCATGTGTTCGGTTGGGACCAACTTTGAAAGGGGGCCTCTGAAATGTCCACATTCTTCCTCAACTGAGGATTCCCCAGCTCCGTTGACAACAGGCCCTCAATAGGGTCTGACCCATCTCCTGCATTTCTGCCCTCACCCCTTCTCTTCCCTTCCAAAAGTGATAGGGTTCCCCTGGTCCACACTACTTTCACCCCCAACACCTCCCCACAGCCCTGAGGCAGCTACCCCTGTAACCAGTGAAGTTGCAACAGCTGCACATTTACCACCTCCCTCCTCAGTATCCAAGGGCCCAAACATACCTTGCAGGTGAAGCAACGCTTCAATGCACCACTTTGCTCCTTGGCCAACATCTGTCTCCAGCTTGCTACAGTGTTCCAGTGAATCCCAATGTAAGCTGGAGCAACAACACCTCATTTTCTGCTTGGGGACCCTACAACCCTCCGGGCTCAATATTGAGTTCAACATGTTTCGGGCCTAAACACTCTCATACCCCAGGCCCCCACCCCACACACCAGGCCATATTACCACGTAGCCTGCCACTACATAACCCCTGTTGTTAGTCACTAACAGTCCCAAGTAACAACTATTCACCCTCCCAGCCTGATTGTTAGCAACTCCTTTGTCTGTCCAACTATCTTTCTCTCTCTTTGAGCTCTATCCTATTGTTGACTCCCTACCCCACTCATCTCCCTATTTTCTGCATATAAACTGATGTTTTCCCAGCCACCATCAATTCTGAGGAAGGATCACCGGGCCTGAAACATTAACTCTGTTTTCTCCTCCGCAGATGGTACCAGACCTGCTGAGCTTTTCCAGCAACTTTGTTTTCGTTCCTGATTGACAACATTCACAGTTCTTCTGGTTTTTTTTCTAATTCCAGTTGGGTTTAGAATTATGGGATTGACAACAGTAAGTGGTGAGATTTGGTGTTCCTTTTTTCTTCCTATTTAACCCTGAATTTTTAGGTACGGAAGAAGTCACTGGGGGTGGTTTACAGAAGGTAAGGAAGGCAGAGTGCGTGAAATTGGCAGGCAAGCTAAATTTAGGGTTGCCTTTGTCCATAAGGAAAGGGGAATGTAGTTGCAGAGAGAGCTCAGCATTTACAATCACCAGATGTGGTCAGAATCATTGGAAACGGCTAAAATTTAGTTGTAAATAAAACAGATTGAGCTGCAGTTTAGAAGCCAGAGGTGTTTTTGAACATGAGAAACTGGCTTAATGGAGGAGTTGAAGAATTCACTTTTTGGAGTAATGAGGCCTCATAGATCAGCAGAGTGCTGAGTACAAGGTTTGGCTTTTGACATCAATTTCAATCTGAAGAACAGAAACCTGGGGAAGAGAGAAATCATCAGGTGGTAACGGGAAAGGCTATTTTATTGAAGATTGTTTACCCCAGCTTAGAAAGGAAACCCATGAAGGGCCAATTTTACAAGCTCTGCCTTCTGTAAACCACCTCAAGTGACTTCTTAGATACCTAACAAAACTCAGCTGCTGAAAGAGCCACTATTACAAAAGGTGCACCCTATTTTAAACCAACTGTAGTTTTTTAAAAAAAAACCTCCTCCAGGTATTTCTGCTTTAAGAAATTTTAACGCATGACGTTGCGGTGTTGATGGCTTGAGTAAAGCGCTGGGAAAACCAGTGGGATTTAGTTAAACGTGGTAAAAGGAAATATAGAATGTGCAGCCTGGTGAGGAGTTGGTTGATTAAAAGTGACACATCCCTAAGAATTTACTTGTGTGGATGAGGTTTATTTGTGTGCAAGGAGAAGTAGGTAAAGAAATTCAGGTTTTGAGATACGGGTGCACGTTAGTCTTGGGGAGGTGAGAGCTGTTGTTCTGAATGAGTCTTGTCAGAGAAGATGATAGTATGTGGAATTCATGATGAGAAGAGTAGTGTTCCATTATGTGAAGGTGAGGTTGGAGAGCCTGGTGAAAAATGGTGATGAAGAAATTCTCTGTTCTAGAAATACAGTTTATCCTGTGTAATGGTATAACTGGAATGCAGATGGGAGTGATGCTAACAGTGGGTTGAAAAGCCTGTGGAAAATCAAACATGGGACTATTGATATACAGAGGGGTCTGGGTGTGCGGGTCCACCGATCACTGAAGGTGGCAGTGCAGATAGATAAGATAATAAAAAAGGCCTATGGCATGCTTGCCTTTGTTGGAAGGGGCATTGAGTGTAAGGATAGGCAAGTTATGCTGCTGCTTTATAGAACTTTAGTTATGCCATACTTAGATTATTGTGTACACTTCTGGTCACCATACTTCCAGAAGGATGTTGGTGTTTTGTAGAGAGTACAGAAATGGTTTACCTGGATGTTGCTTGGTATGGGTGATTCTTGGCTGTGAAGGCAGGTTGGATAAACTGGGTTTGTTTTCACTGGAATGCAGTATGTTGAGGGATGACCTGATAGAAGTTTATAAGATTGTGAACGACCTGGATAGAGTGAAAAATGAGCCTTTCCCCATGATGGAGAGGTCAATCACTAGCGGACACAGGTTCAAGGTGCAGGGTGTGGAGTTCAAAAGAGATGTGTGGGGCAAGTTTTTCCACACAAAGGATGCAGAGTGCTTGGAGTGTGCTGCCAGAGGACATGGTGCAAGTAGATAGAACAGCAGCAGTCAGGAAGCACCTGGACGACTACATGAATGGGAAGGGAATAAAGGGGCGTAGATCCTATAAATGAAGATGATTTCACAAGTGAAGTTTTAATATGGACGAACAATGTGTGTTGGCGAAGGCTTGGAGAGCTGAAGGGCTATATCGTTCTTTGTCCTTTCATCTAACTGATGTGTTACAGAAACTATATCCTGAGATTTTTCCTGACTGTGGTAGCAAGGTCACAGCTCAAGTTGAAGAAATGGAGGAGTGAAGAAAAGGAAGTTGAAGTTCAATTTATCAGACTGTGTTTGATCAAATGGTTGAGGAAAATAAAACAGGATAGGAGGAAGACAAAGTGGACATTTTTAAGTTCTGAGAAGCTAGCTGAATTGTAACATGAAAAATTAAAGCAGTTGTTTTTTTTTAAAAAAGCACATACAGAAGAAGGAGTGTGTCTGGAATGTTCCTATCAGAAAGATGGCTTTCATTAACAGGGGGATTGAGTTTAAGAGTCGTGAGATCTTGTTGCAGCTCTATAAAACTTTGGTTAGACCGCACTGGGAATACTGCGTCCAGTTCTGGGCGCCCTATTATAGGAAAGATGTGGATGCTTTGGAGAGGGTTCAGAGGAGGTTTACCAGGATGCTGCCTGGACTGGAGGGCTTATCTTATGAAGAGAGGTTGACTGAGCTCGGTCTCTTTTCATTGGAGAAAAGGAGGAGGAGAGGGGACCTAATTGAGGTATACAAGATAATGAGAGGCATAGATAGAGTTGATAGCCAGAGACTATTTCCCAGGGCAGAAATGGCTAGCACGAGGGGTCATAGTTTTAAGCTGGTTGGTGGAAAGTATCGAGGGGATGTCAGAGGCAGGTTCTTTACGCAGAGAGTTGTGAGAGCATGGAATGCGTTGCCAGCAGCAGTTGTGGAAGCAAGGTCATTGGGGTCATTTAAGAGACTGCTGGACATGTATATGGTCACAGAAATTTGAGGGTGCATACATGAGGATCAATGGTCGGCACAACATTGTGGGCTGAAGGGCCTGTTCTGTGCTGTACTGTTCTATGTTCTATGAAGTCTTGGTGAGGAAAAGGAGACGTTCAGGTAGATAAAAAATGGGTAGAACTTCAAGTTGTATTATTGATGAGTTAAAGGTGGTGTTGCAGGTAGCACAAGGCACAAGTAGGAGTTCATTTGGTAGTAACAAAAACTTAGGCCAAAATGCAAAAATACTTCATTTAGTTCAAACCAGTAAAAGATGTGATTGAATTTTGCATATAGGAAAGCATCAGACAGTAATTTAAAGCCAGCACTCTTAGTATCCCTTAGCATTTTGAGGAACCTTTCTTACAAGAATCTTTGAGTAGGACTCTTCCCTATGATAAGTGGGCATCAATAGTGTTGACC
This sequence comes from Stegostoma tigrinum, assembly GCF_030684315.1. Lineage (NCBI taxonomy): Eukaryota > Metazoa > Chordata > Chondrichthyes > Orectolobiformes > Stegostomatidae > Stegostoma > Stegostoma tigrinum. Next base: position 34,165,561 of record NC_081362.1, on the reverse strand, counting down.
ATAATGGATGCATCTTCTTGATTTCCAGGGACCAATACTATTGACTCCCCAGAGGATTGTGAGCAAAGAATTTCCAAGTACTTTTTTTTTTGCAATTCGCGATGCATCTAATGCATCAACTAAATTCAGTCCATTTGAATTAGTTTTGGGCATAAGGTGAGGGAACCACTGAAATTGAGGGAAAACATTAGTCAGAGTCCAAACATATAGTCTGGGTCAAATGTCAGGGAGAGGTTAAATAGAGCAGGTGAGTTTGCTAGACCAGTATTTAAAAGTAGCCCAGCATGTGATGAAAACCGGAAGCAGATAAGAAGTCAAAAATTTATAGTTTTGCTAGTGGATTAACCTTTTGACAATTTTACAATTGTCAAATTGTAAAGGAAACAGAGGTGAATTATTTGCTAAGAATGCCAGTAGAAGGAGAACTCTTGTCATGTGAATATGCTCAGACAGTATTTTTGATGAATAGGAAAGCATTCTCCTTTTGCTTTCCTTCCCTAAAGTGGGAAAAACCAAATCCAGATGATTCTGAATTTCCAATTGCCCAAATTAAATTGGATAATGAGGAAGTTCTCAAACTGGGACAGATTATTGTTACCTTCCGAAGGAAACTCGACATGACCTGAAACGGTTGTTATAATTGAGAGAGATGTGGGAATAAGCTGGGAAGTACTTGTAGAGCATGGAAGCAGGTCCAGATGGATCTCTTTGAAATCCTGGATTGGCCCAGGTTAATCCCAATCAGGGAGCGTTGGCTGACAGAGCATCATGAGGAGATCCAGAGTAGCCTCCTAGAGTCTGACTCTGTCCTGGCTGAGTCGGGGCCCATTGTACTGTGTGGTTTGGTGTTGATCAGACCTTGTTTGTGACATGTGTTTCTTTTAAAAACAAAAAGGTGCTTCAGAAGGCCTCAGTCTGGGGGCTGGATTTGAGCCGGTTCATCAGAGCCCATGTAAATAAAGGGTGACTTGGTGACGGGATATTGGCCTCTGTGCAGTTATTTCAGTAATGATGAGAGAGCACAATGCATGCCTGAAGAAGATTCATTTGCAGCAGATGTCTTTGAATAGCTGTAAGCATTTGTGTCTTTATTTGGGAAGCTTGACTTGTTTAATCCTGCCTTCAAAGACTGGGGCCTAGCACCTGGAAACAATGCGTATATTTTTCTGGGCGGATGACAAGCAATGAGTAATTCTTCTACTTGCAGACCCAGGCTATTTTTGATTATTAGGAGCTTAACGTTTCCTGAGGCACCAGATACCAAACTTTTCAAGAGTTGAAGTTCTTGGCATATTATGATCCCAAACCTCTGATTCTGAGATACTATCTGTTTTTGTCAGTTGTTTGGGAACCAGGGGAATCTGTATCAGGATTTTTGAAGTTAAGAGGATTGGCAGAGGCATTTTGAGTTGACCCTGAATGAGACGCTGAGAGACTGTTTGGTATGTGGGATTAATGATGTAACCATGCAAGATTCCCTATTATCTGAAGTCCCATTGAGACTTCAAACAGGCACTACCTCTGCTTTTGGTATTTGGAAAATGCTGCAAGTGGAACATGGTAATTACAGGGCATCATAATAGAAGTGGACACCCCCAGCTGAGGTTTGGTATAGTGAAGGTCGTGAGCCACACATTCCTGCAATTACAACTAGAGTCCCAGTAGTATGCGACAATTAATACCTGTAAGTGTTTGTACCAATGTACAAGACTACCTGTTGGAGTATTGTCAGCCTCTGTCCTTTTCCAGTGAACGATGGAGGACATCTTACAAGGGCTACCTGGGTCACTATATATCTAGATGATGTGCAAATAACCAGGAAGGCCAGTAAAAGAGAAGTCGGAGAGCTTGGACAAAGTGCTTGAATGTTTCTGCTTTAGAAACGAAATAGGGCAAAATGTTTTCCAGACACACCGAGTGACCACCTTGGGCAATAGAGTTGACAAAACCAGGTGATACCCATTTGGAAGATAATGTGAAGGTGATCGTAAGTTCCCCAGCCTCCGCTTCTGTACCAGAGCTTAGATCTTCCCTTGGGTTGGTGAATTTTTACGGAAAATTTGTACATAAACTTACACCTGTTGGGGGGTGGGGGGGAGCGAAAAAGGCTCTGGTTTGGAATTGGTCCCATAACGAAGACTTAGCCTCTAGGGAAGTGAAAAAGTAGCTGTCATCATTGAAGCTGTTGGCCCATTACAATCTCAAGCAAGAGGTGACATGGCAAGTAATGCTACTCCATAAGATATTGAAATAGTGTTGACTCACCGGCCCAATGAAGAGGAACCTCCAGTAGTTTATTCATCCAGGATTTTGGCTAACGTAGTGTGCATGTATGCCCAGATAGAGAAGGAAGGTTTGAAGGTTATCTTTGTGAGGAAGGCTTACCAATACTTTTACAGACATAACTGTCATTTTAACAGACCACAAACTCCTGCAAGGGCTACTTGAAGATGAGGCTGTGCCGCCCATAGTTTCTGATCAAATTCAGCGGTGGGCCCTTATTCTTAGTGCATACAATTTATAAATCGGAACACTACTTGGGAGGCCACATGATAAATGCAGATGACTTGAGCCACCTCAGTTTGGAACCCAGACTGGGCATTTCTGAGCAGGTGCTGCTTGATAGCACTGTTGATGACACCTAACATCACTTTATTGATGATTGAGAGTAGACTGATGAGGCAGTAATTGGCCAGGTTGGATTTGTCCTGCTTTTTGCCTGAGGACATGCTTGGGCAATTTTCCACATTTGGTATCTACCTGATCGTAGGGGAGCAACAAGTTCTGGAGCACAAGTCTTCAGCACTGTTTCAGGTGTAAAAGTGAAACAATGTTATCTTTTGTGAGAAAAGATTAATGTAAAGCTACGTAATTAAAAGTATAATAAGGAATTTGAGAGGGCTTTCATGCTGCAAGTTTCGATCTTTCAATGTTGCTATGTGCTTCCCCAAGAAGTCCCTGTAATCTTAGTCCTTTGTGGGAGATGCACAGCTCTTATTTTGATGTGTCCTCTTTGCATCATGTCCAAAAAATACATTGATAAATGCTTAATTCATGTGGTCAATCCCAGAATTTGAACATGTGGCTATACTGTTGGAAGTTTTATTTTTTCAATAAAATGTTCCAGAAGCCCTGCCTCAGTACTACATCAGGAAGAATAGGAAATACCTGGTTTTCTGGTCATTTTATTTTAAACTAAGATTTTTATTTTAAAATGTTAGAAAAACAATATTTAAAAAGTTTTTGTGTTTTGTGTTTTTTGTTTTTGTTTTGCTTAGGATATGTATATGGTTTGAGTATCTGATGAGTTCTTAGAATTGTGCCCCATACTTAGCGAAAAGAAACAAAAGTTTTGATACTTTGCCCACTGCCATGGACTTGTTTGCAAACTATACTGCGGGGTGACAAATGACTAGTCACATAGCTGCTGAATTTAGCTTTTAATGTTTTGGTAGAAAATCCCTGATCAATGCAAGTCTTCCTTGAACTGTGATCAGAACCTTCAACTTTTGCTGCAGTACATGAAGTCACTTGATTCTTGACGCTCCTACAGTTTGCTGGGATAATCCGAAAACTAATCCCACACTTTGCTGTTGAAAGACTTTGTATTTTTGCCTCCAGTGTTTATCTAACCTTCCTAAAGATGAAGTTGCCTTCGAATCAACTATTAATGTCACAAAAACATATTCTGCTGTACTAACTGTTAACTTTTATCCTCAGGCTTTATTTTCTACGTGGAATCCCCTCACAAACCTTACTCGTTAGTCAAAGTTGTTAATATTCTCTCACTTGGAAGAGAAATAACCTGTTCTGTAATCACATTTTATAACTTCTAAAAATGTACAGTGAAGGTCCTGCTGCTGTACTTTCCATGCTCAAATGTATGAAAATTATCTGCATAGAGGTATGGGAGCACTAGCCAGGGTTCCTGCTTCTGGTTGTTGATAATACTAACATGTCTAGCTCCCAGATTAGCATATGATTTGTTACATCTTGGGTACCTGCCAGGGATGGATCACAACAATTTTAAATAGGCTACACTAGATTGTCAAGTTCCTGGATAAGGAGGGAGAAACTGGTCACCGCTTCTTTCTTTACCCTCCCCAACAATTGGTTGCAGCAAAGTTAATTTACAAAGGGTTCCATCTCTCTTCTAAACCAGTTTTTTTTAATGGAGGATCCAATTTAACCAGGCATTTTTGAGTTAACAAGTGTGTGAGGTAAGTAGTAAAAACAAATAATGACAACACACACGTGCAAGAAGTTGTTGTTACCAGTATTATTAACATTTGTAGTTGAACAGTTGGTTTTGACAATCTTGGCTTTGCTGGTAGATTACTGCATGGTAGCACCAAGTAGGGTTATGTCTTTATCTGCAGTGCATGAGTGTTTAATTGCTGTTCTTAAAGCTGTTATATTCTCAGCATACTTGCAAACATACCTGGAAATAAGTCCAGTTACCCCATAGATCAGGGCTAAGGCTTGCTTTTAACTCCTGTGTATTCTTGAAACAATAATTCTCTCTCTTCCCAGGCTTCTACGTATTTTTAACCACGTCCATAATCTTGGGTTAAATGTTGTATGAAAAGATCACCGTTTTAAGTGCAGCCACTGTTTGAGATTTTGGATACATGATTCATGAATAGAAAATCAATCTTGCCAGTTAGTTTGGATGATTCATTCATCCATGAGAACTTGCAGGCCCAGGAAGTTTTCAAGTGACTAAACAATATGCAGTGAATCAGGCCTTCTGTACTAGATAACCTCTAATTTCACAAGACCATGAAAATTTCAGTACAGAAAGTCAATTGAGAATTTGACGAGTTATGAACTCTGTAGACTTATTTACTTAATCCTGTATCCTTACTCTTTTTTTGACTTCCTAATATTATTTAGTATGTATCATGGAAACATAGAAGCTAGGAACAAGTTCAGGCCACTTGGGCTCTTTTGAGTTTGTTCCATCATTTGCTGATTACAGCTGATACCCTCCTTCGAATCCATATTTTGCCTTTCTCCCTATATCCCTTGATACCTTCTGATATCTTAACAAAAATCTACCCTTGAATATGTTCAGTGACTTGGCTTCCGCTGCCTTCTATGGCAGAGATTTCGACAGGCTTATGACGCGAAGTGCAAATGGCCTAACCTTGTACCCTGACATTCTATCACATGGCTCTGGACTCAATCAGGAGAATACATTCTCCTGGCATCTGGTGTGGCAATGTGTAACGTGTATGAATGCGATTTATTTTAAAAGTACCACGTGTGAATGTTTTACTCTCCAGTCCTTACTTCACAGGGTTGTTTGGTTAGTTCTGCTGCTTTTGAGATAGTGTGATGTCAACAGTATGGGTTCAATTCCATAAATGACTCACCACCTCAAGCTCTCCTTGTATTTTGAGGCATGGTGATCCTCAGGTTAAACCAACATTAGTCTTCTGCGCACCCCCCCCTCCCCCCCGTAGGACTACGACAACTTTACCTTTTACATCAGTTCAGTTACATCACCTCCTGGATTTTCATTGGGAAGCACTGATAGTTTAAACTATGATCGTTATCAGATGAATCAATAAATGTTTAATTTTCTACTGAAGATTCCAAATTGAAATATCAGTCAGGGATCATTTTGGAGACAGCAGTCTTAACTATGTTAGGTTCAAGATTTGCAATGGAAAATGATGGACCTGAAATCAAGACTCAACAGGGGAAGGCTTATTTTTAATAAAAGATGATTTGGTTTGGATGGACTGGAAGATAATTTCAGGTAAATCTGTCTTTGAATAGTGAGATGCATTTAAGACAGGAATTTGTATGCAGGGCCAACATGCCCTCAAAAAAAAAGGGTGGGATCATCAAATCCTATGAATCCTGGATATCAAGTGATACGCACCATTAGGTAAAGGGAAAAAAAGGAGACATATATAGCAGATACTGAGGAGTCAAAAGAGCAGAAGTCTTAAAGTACAGTGTGTGCAAGTAGAAGCTTTAAAAGGGAAAATAAGGAGAGAGCAAAATGGAAACGAAAGGATACTGGCAGGGAAATAAATGAAGATCTGAGAGTAGGGCTCATTCCAGACCACTGTAGTAAATCTCTGAGCCAGCGGATCTTGGTAGGGCTCTAAATGAATACTTTGGGTTAGTGTTCACTCAAGAGGAACAGTATGGGTATAGAAATCAAAAATCTGTGATCCAGTTCAAGAAAATAGAATAGAGAGGAGGTTGAGAGTGGTATGGAGGTAGTAAGGACTGCAGATGCTGGAACCTAGAGTCATTAATTTGGAATTAGAAAAGTACAGCAGGTGAGACAGCACCCAAGGAGTCGGGACGTCAACATTTTGGATTGAAACCCTTCATCAGGACTGGGGAGCGGAGCCCAGACATAAATAGAAAAGGGGGAGGGTTGGGTAGTGGATACAAGTAAGGGGTTATTTTGGTTAGCCCATGGGAAAGGTGGGTAGGAAAATGGATAGGTTGGGAGTGGAGGGATTTTGAAGCTGGTGAAGTCAATATTCTGGCCATTGGGCTCTAAGCTCCCAAGGCAAAATATGATGGTGTTCCTGTTTGGCCTCACTCTGGCAGTGGAGGCAGCCAGGGATGAACATGGTGTCAGGGGAGTGGGAGAGGTAGTTAAAGTGTATGGTGACTGGACAGTTGGGTTGATTGGTACGTGCAAATCACAGATGCTCTGTGTACTGATTCCTTGAGTCTGCATTTGGTTCCCCCCAGTTATAGAGACGATCACATCAGGAGAAACCGATACAGTAGATGAGGCTAGATGAAGTTCAGATGAATCTCTGCTGAGTGGTTTGGCAGGCTTAAAAGCAGATTTCATTTGGCACTGGACATATATCCCACAGCTCCCCCACTGATACAAGATAATGAGAGGCATAGATAGAGTTGATAGCCAGAGACTATTTCCCAGGGCAGAAATGGCTAGCACGAGGGGTCATAGTTTTAAGCTGGTTGGTGGAAAGTATAGAGGGGATGTCAGAGGCAGGTTCTTTACGCAGAGAGTTGAGAGAGCATGGAATGCGTTGCCAGCAGCAGTTGTGGAAGCAAGGTCATTGGGGTCATTTAAGAGACTGCTGGACATGTATATGGTCACAGAAATTTGAGGGTGCATACATGAGGATCAATGGTCAGCACAACATTGTGGGCTGAAGGGCCTGTTCTGTGCTGTACTGTTCTATGTTCTATGTTCTATGATACTACTTCCATTTTAAAGCTTTAGTGGAAAATAAGTATTTTCTTTTTAATTTAACTCCTCGGATAATGGTTGTAATGTTAAAAACTGGTAATGAGGCAAAGGAGGAAATTGCAGAGGTTCTTAAACATTTTCAGTTCCTCCCTGGCCACAGGAGAGGTGCCAGTGAGCTTGCGTGCTAATGTGGTAGCATTTCTCAAGAAGAGCTCGAGGGATAAACCAGGAACCTATAGGCTGGTCAGTCTAATCTCGCTGGGGAAACTATTTGAAGCAATTCTTCAGGAACAAATGAATCTTCATGTGGAGAGACAAAAATTAATCAAGTGCTGTCAGCATGTTTTGTTAAAGGGAGGTTATGTCTGACCAACTTGATTTGAGGTTTTGTTTTGAAGAGGTAATTTTGACATAGTCTACTTATACTTCAGCAAGACTTTTGATAAGTCCTGAATGGAAGACTTCTGGCAAAGGTAAAATCCAAGGATTTTGACAAATTGGACCCACAACTGGCAGAATGGGAAGAAGCAGAGGGTGAAGTTTGAGGTGTAATAAATAAAAACCAAAAGAACTACAGATGCTGTAAATCAGATAAAAGTAAATTGCTGGAAAAGCTCAGCAGGTCTGGCAGCATCTGGAGAGAATCGGATAACATTTTGGGCTGAGTGACCCTCACTCAAACGTGAGGAGTTGAGTGTTAGTCTGCTTAAAAAGTCTGTCCAGTTGGGTCCCACAAGATTAGTGTTGGGGCCCAGATGGTTTGTGAATTTCTGTTATTTAGACTTGAATGTAGGTGGGTTGATCAGTAAGTTCACAGACAATATGAAAATTGATGGGGAGTAAATGGTGAGGCGGATAGCCTTAGTCGACAAGAGGGTTTAAATGGTCTGATTGGTGGTAAATGGAAATATATACAGATAAGTATGAGAAGATGCACTTGGACAGGACAAACAAGGAAGGGCCCTTAGAAAAACAGAAGTGTTTGTGTGTATGTATACTAGTATCTTTAGTATCAGGGCAAGTCGATTAAAGTGGTTGACAAAATAAATAGCATGCTTGCCTTTTATTAGTTGAGTTTGCGTTGAAACTTCATAAGATGTTGGTTGGGCCACAGAGTGTTGTGCATAATATTGGAATTCACATTATTGGAGGGATGCAGTAACATTGCAGAGGATGCCAAGGAGATTTACCAGGATGTTGCCTGGTTGGAGATTTTGTGAAGGGAATGTACAGCCCAGTTGTTTACTTTGTTTTAAAGAGCAGAGGAAGTGATATGATTGAGATATACCAAGTTTGGGAGCAGAGATAGGAAGCAAACTTTCCCCATGGAGGGCTTCGATTTAAGGTTGGGGCAGAAAGTTTAAAGAAGTGAGGAAATGCATTTTCACTCAGCGGTGGGAATTGCTGCCTCTAAGAATGGTAGAAACAGAAACCCTCAACATTTAAGGACTTGGTATGGCACAAAATGCTATGGATGGAGTGCTAGAAAATGGAACTAAGAAGTTTGTTTGACAATGTGGACGTGAATGGCCAAAGGTCCTGACTGTCCGAGGAAAGATGATTGTCCCAAAAGATGCAGTTTGTATGGATTCTCCTAAATGCAATGTATCTATAGAATCCCTACAATGTGGAAACAGGCCATTCAGCCCAGTAAGTCCACACTGACTTTCCGAAGAACATCACACACTCATACCCCTACCCTTTTTTCCCATGGCTAATATATCTAACCACACATTCCTAGACGACACAGGGCATTTCGACATACTCACTCCACCTAACCTGCACACATTTGGGCTGTGAGAGGAAACCGAAGCACCCAGCGGAAACCCATGCAGACACTGGGAGAATGTTTGTTTGTGTGGAGTTTGCGCAGTCACCCGAGAGTGAAATCAAACCTGGGTCTCTGGAGCTGTGAGGCAGTAATGCTAGCCACTAAGCCAGTGTGCAGCTTTTTGTATTAATTCAAAATGAAATTAGCTGTGAAGCTGTGTTCCAGCTGAACCCAAGGCTGAGCCACGTGAGAAAAATGGAGCACTTTTGAAATAGGTAGTGAACTTTGAAAGTTTAATCGTTACTGTTTCGCTAGTTCATTGAATCATTATCTCAGAGTGCAGATAGATGCCATTTGGCCCAACTAGCCTCCACTGACTTTCCAAAGAGCATCCTACTCAGACCCACTCCACCTTATTATATTAGCCATGATAATCACCTTAGCCTACACGTGCTTGGACATTGTAAGGCAATTTAGTTTGGTGAATCCACCTAACCCTCTGGACTGTGCAAGGAAATTGCAGCACCTGGCAGAAAGTCTCAGACACAGAAAATGTGAAGTTTTCAGATGGTCACCCAAGGTTGGAATTGAGCCTGCTAACTACTGTGGCACCATGCCACCCACTTTTGGCCAAGCTCTCCACATTTGGACTTGCCAGGCAAACCACATAATCCATCCCTCTTAGATAATAAAATGTGAGGCTGGATGAACACAGCAGGCCCAGCAGCATCTCAGGAGCACAAAAGCTGGCGTTTCGGGCCTAGACCCTTCATCAGAGAGGGGGATGGGGTGAGCGTTCTGGAATAAATAGGGGGAGAGGGGGAGGCAGACTGAAGATGGAGAGAAAAGAAGATAGGTGGGGAGGGGATAGGTCAGTCCAGGGAAGACGGATAGGTCAAGGAGGTGGGATGAGGTTAGTAGTTAGGAGCTGGAGGTGCGGCTTGGGGTGGGAGGAAGGGATGGGTGAGAGGAAGAACAGGTTAGGGAGGCAGAGACAGGTTGGACTGGTTTTGGGATGCAGTGGGTGGAGGGGAAGAGCTGGGCTGGTTGTGTGGTGCAGTGAGGGGAGGGGACGAACTGGGCTGGCTTTGTTCGTTTTTCGGAAACCCTCTCAGACTTGATGCAAGACACTGAACTGGCTACAAAAACACAAGCCTTAATTGTTAAGCAAGTACAAGCTGTGGAGGATTGCTGTACTCAGCTCGGCACAGAGCGCTGAGTTTCATAAGCGATTCTCCCTGAACAGCGGACAGTCCCTGCTTTTTATACTCTATGAACTGGTTGATACTTAAAACAATTATTTGGAACATAAAGAGAACAGGATACAGCGTTGATTCTTCGCAAAGTGACTGATGATGACAGGATGCAATTTCAAGCCTCAAAGTGTCTGGCTTGAACAAAGGTCACTGACCTGGCCACTTCAATAGGAACAGAAATTTTACCCCTTTATAGAATTACAGAAGTCTCATTTTACAAATGTTTCTTAACCAATCCTATTCAGGCAGGAACTTTAAGACAGTTTCCACATCTTCCTGTGTAAGAAGATAAGGAGCATAACAATTAATGGGATATTATCCCATTCACATCTCATTCCCGCCCTTTATCATTCCACGATAACCTATGTCGGGGCCGAGAAGGGAGCTACTAGTCTGTCGGCAATGATCCTGCAACAGGAGTTCAGGCATACCACGAATACACAACAAATATTTATGGCTCTCATTAAGATAACCAACCCATGCAGTAGGTATGAGCCCCAAGAACCACCCAGAAGCCAGCCTAACCATCCTTCCCCACGTCGAGGTTCCTCTCTATACCCGTCCACCTGTCCCTGTATGGCTTGAATGGCCTGGGTAATATTATAGGATTCATCGGTAACACAGGTAATGCATCTATCCCCTATAATTGTACATTCTCCTTGTTGAGCTAGCTGATAGTCCACTGCATACCGGGCTTGCTGAGCATAGAGCTGAAGTTCGGCTAATTCTTGATTTACTGCCTCCAATGGCAACGTTGCACTCTATCCCAGGGCGGTGAGTCCACATACAAGGTAGTTTTGGTTTTTAGCAGACACCACCTCTGAAGAGCCTCCCAAACTGACAGTTCCCAGGAAGCTGTATCCCAAGGAAGAGCCCAAGGTGACCGGATCCTTCCAGTTAGTGGAAAACACTGTGCTCGTTGGACATAAGGGACCATGAGAGGCCCAATGGTCCCAACAGCAAACGGCACCGACAAAAGTTGGAGCAGCAGTAGAAAAGGTCCCGTTGAGAAGGAAAACTAATCCCTTCTTAGCACGGTAACGGACTCATGTACTATCCTGGAACTATTCCTGGAGGATTGACCCTTAAATGGTTGGAAGTCCGAGGAGTGAAACGGAAACGTCCCATACCTGGTTTCTACATGGGTGCCGTTATAACTCCCACAAGTCCACTGAATGCCCGAAGTCACGTTCACTGGTTTTGATTCCAAACAGGGGCAGTTCAATACCCCTCCTTTAGTTGTACAAGTTTGTTTTACACACTGACAGGACCAGGAAGCATCATGGGGATGGTTAGTGACATTTACTAAAGCATGTACACAACAAGTTCCAGTACCATTAAAACAAAGCAGATAGCTGTTAGGATTCGTACAGTTGGTCCCTTCCTTCCCAGACTTGGGTTTAGTACCTGTACAACTGAAGGAGCTGTTAACCACCAATTCTATGCATTTACCCTGCACACCCCTCTTCCAAGTTCCTCCCTCCCCTTGGTAAGGCCTACCAGAATAATCTACTTCATAGAGTTGGTCGTTGTTCCATCCCACTTTCAGCCAAACTCTCCATATTTGGACTTGCCAGACAAACCACATAATCCATCCCTGTTACCATTCTCTTTTGCTGTCAGTCCTTCTGCTGCACACTGTTCAGATCCTTAGTCACCTTAAAGTCTTGTCTCCATTACCGATGAAGGAAAATTGCCAGTTTGGGATTAAGAAGCCGTACGAAATGCAGGCAGGAGCAGAAACACTGCAAGAAATGAAGCCAACATTTTAATCCTGCCTGGCTACAACGTGTGACTTCAAGTTTTCCAGTGCTTCTCCAGCATTTTCAGTATCATGCTAGACATATCTACCCAATTACTGATTTACGCTTGTCTATGGCAAGTCAGGACACCAGTAAGACATTGCTCTGCATTTTCTGCTGAAAATGTTAATACTTTGTGTTCTTGGTATGCCTCTAAACTGAGTAGCCTGCTCCTCCCAGGTGCAACTGATATTCCTTTTTGCTACCTCTCAGAAGGTGCTTGTGACCTAAACTGCAGGCTTTGCAGCCCGCTTGAAAACCACTGGTACAGAGCCCAAACGCTAGAGTTTGCTTCCTGAACCTCCCCGCCTTGATTTCCCCTTTTTCTTTTTAAGACCCTTTTTTTTAAATCCTACTTTGACATTTGTGGCCTTGTTGTTCCATTTTAATTTGAGACTACAAGTGCAAGAATTCTTGAGTTCTCATCCTATCCAACATTCCTGCCTCAACCAACATCAGTGAAATAGACCGATTAGTCAGTAGTCGTCTTGCTGTCGCTGGCACCCAGCTGTGTCCACAAAATAGCTCATGGACATGAAATAATTACATCACTGGTTGATAAATATGAAGCGACATCAGAAATGGGTAACTAAAAGAAAACAGCTCCGGTCACTTTCAGCAGTTCCACAGGTTACGTAGGATCCCAATACTGTTCGAGCTCCTCTTGGGAGCACGAGGCAGTTCGGATGCAGTCATCAATATAACTGAGGAAGAGGTGCGGTTTAGGGCCAGTGTAGGTGCAGAAGAGGGACTGTTCCACATAACCTACAGAGAGGCAGGCGTAGCTTGGGCCCACGAAGGTACCCATGGCCACCCCCTTTGTCTGCAGGAAGTTGGCACTGGCCCTAAACCCTATCTCTTCCTCCATTACACTGATGAGTGTATCGGCGCCGCCTCGTGCTCCCAAGAGGAGCTCAAACAGTTCATCCACTGCACCAACACCTTCCACCCTAACCTCAAATTCACCTGGACCATCTCCAACACATCCCTCACCTTCCTGGACCTCTGTCTATATCCCAGGCAACCACCTAGAAACCGATGTCTATTTCAAGCCCACTGACACCCACAGCTACCTAGAATATACCTCCTCCCACCCACCTTCCTGCAAAAATTCCATCCCCTATTCCCAATTCCTCCGCCTGTGCCGCATCTGCTCCCAGGATGAGTTATTCCACTCCTGCACATCCCAGATGTCCTTGTTCTTCAAGACCGAAACGGCACCACCCCCCCCCCCCCCCCCCCCGCAGTGATCGAGAATGCCCTCGACCTTGCTCCTGCACTTTATCCAGCGCACCCCACCCCCTCAATAACCGCTAAACGAGAATCCCCCTTGTCCTCTCACCAACCTCCGGATACAATGCATCATCCGCCGACACCACCACCACCAAAGACATTTTTCCATCTGCACCTTTGTCTGCCTTCCGGAGAGACCACTCTCTCTGCAACTCCCTTGTCTGCTCCACACTCCCCTCCAACCCCACCACACCCGGCACATTCCCCTGCAACCGCAGGAAGTGCTACACCTGCCCCTCCACACCTCCTCACTCACCCCCATTCCAGGCCCCAAGATGACTTTCCACATCAAGCAGATGTGCAACTGCACATCCACCAATATGGTATACTGCATCTGTTGTACCCGTTGTGGCTTCCTGTACATTGGGAAAACCAAGCGGAGGCTTGGGGACCGCTTTGCAGAACACCTACACTCGGTTCGCAGTAAACAACTGCACCTCCCAGCCGCGAACCATTTCAACTCCCCCTCCCATTCCATAGACGACATGTCCATCCTGGGCCTCCTGCAGTGCCATAATGATGCCACCCGAAGGTTGCAGGAACAGTAACTCATATTCCGCTTGGGAACCCTGCAGCCCAATGGTATCAATGTGGATTTCACCAGCTTCAAAATCTCCTCTCCCCCCACTGCATCCCAAAAACAACCCAGCTCGTCCGTACCTCCCTAACCTGTTCTTCCTCTCGCTGTATCCCCTCCTCGCACTTGAAACCGCACCTCCATTTCCTACCTACTAACCTCATCCTGCCCCCTTGACCTGTCTGTCCTCCCTGGACTGACCTATCCCCTCCCTACCTCCCCACCCATACTCTCCTCTCCACCTATCTTCTCTATCCATCTTCGGTCCGCCTCCCCCCCCCCCCCCCCCCCGCCCCCCCACCTCTCTATTTATTTCAGAACCCTCTCCCCATCCCCCTTTTCTGATGAAGGGTCTAGGTCTGAAACGTCAGCTTTTGTGCTCCTCGGCTGCTGCTTGGCCTGCTGTGTTCATCCAGCTCTACACTTTATCTCTGTTCCAAAGGAGTTTGACTTTACTTTTATGCATCACGATTGGTCCATTGAAAACAAATTAATCCAGAAATTAAAAAAGTCTTATATGCCTAGGTGCTTGTGACCCAAACTACAGCTTTTAAGCCCTTGGAAATCACTGGTGCAGTGCCCAAACACTAGAGTTTCCTTCCTGCACCTCCCCACCTTGATTTCTCCTTTTTTTAAGAGCCTTTTTAATCCTACTTTGACATTTGTGGCCTTGTTGCCACATTTTAATTTGAGTTCTGGGCGTCTTGGGATACTTTAATAAAAATGCTATAAATAAAAATCTAGTTGTCTAGCAACACTTCCATTTGCAACACACTGAGATGGTGGAGGTCAGTCTAGTATAGGATTAGGATTCCACACTTTGTTGCCTCAGATTCTCCAGCATCTGCAGTTCCCATTATCTCCTTTGGAACAGACTGTATTCCTAGAATACCCGGTTATTTTCAACAGTGTCCATTTTCACGTACATGAATAACACTCTCATTTTCTCCATGAATGCCTGTAGGACTTATTATCTTAAACTTCTGGACCTTCAAGCCTTGGGGGCATCTAGATGATGATCTTGATAACTAACTTCTAAATGATTTCTAGCGAGGCAGTGGCTTACTGGTATTATTGCTGGACGAGATGATCCAGAGACCTGGGTTCAAATCCCACCGCAGCAGATTGTGGAAGTTGGATTCAGTAACACATCTGGAATTTAAAAGGTTAATATAAATTATTGCTGAGTGTTCGTGTAAAAATCAGTCTTTGTCCTTTTAAAAGGTAGGCAAATCTTACCTGGTCTGCCCACCATGTAACTCCAGACTCTCAGCATAGTGACTCTTACTTGCTCGGCCATTTCAAAGGGTAGTTAGCTCTAATGTTTCAATTGCTAGAAAGTCTCTGAAAACTAGATGTCAAGCCCGGGCACTGGAAAAAACAGCAGCAATACTCAAAGCAGTCCTTTCGAACATCCAGCGGCGAGAGTCAAAATTGAAAGGATTGTCTCAAATTAGTTCATCATATGGGATCATACCAAAGAACAAAGAAAACTACAGCACAGGAACAGGCTCTTCAGTTTTCCAAGCCTGCGCCGATCGAGATCTTCAGTCTAAACCTGTCATCTATTTTCTAAGGGTCTGTATCCCTTTGCTCCCTGTCCATCCATGTACCTGTCCAAATACATCTTAAATGATACTATCGTGCCTGCGTCTGCCACCTCTGCTGGCAACGCGGTCCAGGCAGCCACCATCCTCTGCGTAAAGAACTTTCCACGCATATTTCCCTTAAACTTTTCTCCTCTCACTTTGAATTCATGACCCCTAGTAATTGAGTCCCCCACTCTGGGGGGAAAAGCTTCTTGCTATCCACCTTTTCTAAATCACCTCATGATTTTGTAGACCTCAATCAGGTCCCCCCTCAATCTCCATCTTTCTAATGAAAATAATCCTAATCTACTCAACCTTTCTTTATAGCTAGCACCCTCCATACCGGTGAACCTCCTCTGCACCCTTCCAAAGCATCCACATCCTTTCGGTAATGTGGCGACCAGAACTGTATGCAGTGCTCTAAAGAGTGTGGAGCTGGATGAGCACAGCAGGCCAAACAGCATCGCAGGAGCACAAAAGCTGATGTTTCGGGCCTATACCCTTGTTAAATGTGGTCAAACCAAAGTCTTATACAACTGTAACATAGAATACGTTAAGACAATATACCACCATTACGATCCCTAGGTATCTCCTGTCCCACCTGCAAGACAAACTCAGCAGATGATACACAGTCAAGTGGCAACTGCCCTTTAGGAAGTCCAGAATCAATGTTGAGGATTCTAAAGTCTTGTGGCATTAGATCAAATGTGGACAAGAAAACCTCCAACTGATTACCATGCACCATCCTCCTTGAGCTGATTCTGTTGGTGTTCCTACATGTTGCATATTGCTTGGAGGAAGAGTGGAGGGTGGCAAGGGCACAATGTACTTTTGGGTTGAGGATTTCAACATCCACTAAAAGCGCCTTCGAAGCAGCACTACCAATCACGTTGTTTGGGTTTTAAAAGACTAGACTAAACTAAACTGCTAGACTGGGTCTAGCAGGTGGTGAGGGGAAGAATTATATTCACGCTCATCCCCTCATTCTGCTAAGAACAGATGCAACTGTATCAGTAAGACTGACCATCACACAATCTTGTGGAGACAAGATCCTGTCTTCACACTGACAATACCTTACATCATTTTATGTGACACTCTCACTTATACAAAATGGGATAGACTCCAAACAGATAGGAACTGGAGTCTGGTAATCTATGATGTGCTGAAGGCCATTACCAGCAGCAGAAGAAACACACTCCAATGCAATCTACAACCTTGTAGCATAGAATAGAATCCCCACAGAGTGGAAATAGGCCCTTTGGCTCAACAAGTCCATACTGAACCTCAGAGCATCCTACCCAGACCCATCTCCCTATAAACTCACCTAATCTACACATCCCTGAACACTGTGGGCAATTTAGCATGGCCAATCCACCTAGCCTGCACAACTTTGGACTGTGGGAGGAAACTGGAGTACCTGGAGGAAACCATGACCCATCAAGCCAGGGAATCAACACTGGCTCAATGAAGAGTGCAGGAGAGCATGCTAGGAGCAGCATTGTGCATACCTAAAAATGAGTGGTCAACCTGATTTAAAAATTTGAGGCCTGCCACATCCTGTTGTGAATGGTGGTAGACAGTTAAACAACTTTCTAGAGGAAGAGGCTGCACAAATATCTCTTGTCATCTGTGATGGCGCTCAGTGCATCAGCGGAAAAGATGAGGCTGGAGAATTTACAACAGTCTTTAAAACGGAAGTGTTGAGTGGATGATCAGACTTGGCCTCCTGCAGAGCTTCTCTGCATTACAGATGCCAATCTTCAGCCAATCTGATTAATTCCATCTGTGAGTACTGACATTCCCAGCAATAAAGATGTGCAGGCTAGGTTGATTGGCCATGCTAAATTGCCATAGTGTTGAGGGGTGTGTAGATTAGCGGGGTTGGTTTTTGGACTTGTTGGGTCCAAGGGCCTGTTTCCATACTAGGGATTCTGAGTGCATTCTCCAAAACAACCAGCACCCTGAGCCAAGCTTTCCAGTGTAGCCATAATATGGCATCTATCTAATAATGTAAAAGATTGCCAGGTATTTCCCCTAAAGACTACAAATTCTGCCTAGTCAATTACTGCCCCATCCTACTAATCTTGATTATCAGTGATGGAGGATTTCGCCAACAGTGCTATCAAGCAGCACTTGCTTGATAACCTGTTCACACTCTCACCCAGTTTGGGTTCTACCAGAACCACTCAGCTCCTGACCTCATTAACAACCTTTGTTCAAAAACAGGCAGAAAAGCTGAATCTGAGAGGCAGTAAAAGTGCTGTCATAGACATAAAGGCCACATTTGACAGTGATATCAGAGAGTCGTTCATGGTAACTTCAACCAGCACAGGAATTGAACCCCCACTGTTGTATAACCCTTCAGTTGCAGAATGACACTGTAATGAGCATTACTTTTTTATGCTTCATGGTAAGTTGCTGTTCAACTTTTGTAGGTTAGTGGTTTTATGTAGGGCGGTGTTTTGAGAAGCATAAAATAATCATTAATACACCGTTTTTGAAGGCAAATCAATTTACTGACAAGGTGGTTCATGACTCTCTATACACCAGCATTCAATGGCCGTGCCAAGAGATTGCATTTCTAGACCTTATTTGAGGGTCGTGATCTGGTGCCTCCAGTTCTCTCCCTCCTTCCCTTGTCCCCTATCACTGTCGTTCCTGCTCTCCTGCCCTCTACATGCCCAGGTTTTAAGGGATTAGGACCATTACCCTTGCCTAGCTGCTGTCACATTTCACAGAATAGTCAGGGATACCAGATCCAGTCCACTGAGCTTCCACCCACACTCCATTATTCAGTGGGATTTGGCTGATCTAATGTACCATAATGCTGGAGATTTGAAACAGAACTGGCCAGAGCTCCGTTCTGAAGGTGGCTCACTGGATTTGCATCATTAACACTTTCTCTTTTTGCCAGTGCTGCCAGACCTGAGTTTCTCCAGCAGTTGTTTTAAATATTATTTCTGCCTGCTTGAGTAAAAGATCCCATGTCATTATTTGAAGCAGGAGAGCTATTCCTAATGTCCTGGTCAATCTTTATTCCTCAACATCTAAGAGATTACCTCGTTACTGAAATTATTCTCTTGTGGGAATTTGTTGTGGAACATAGGAACAGGAGTGGGTCATTCAGCCCCTCAAACCTGTTCTACTATTCGGTGATATCACAGGTGATATGTGGCCTTACTTCCTATCGTTTTGGTCAATATCCTTCAATACCTTTGCTTAAAAATTTTAAGTCGGAGATTAAACCTTTAACAACTGATCTGGCATCAACTGTCATCTGTGGAGAGACTTTCAAACTTGACCTAGCTTGTGTATAGAAGCTGTGAATGATGTGGCCCTGATTTTGAGACACTGCCTCTTGGTTTTGGAACCTACAACCAGTGGAAATAGTTTTATCATTATCTACCCTGTATTTTCTTATTAATACCTTGAAGACTTTGATCAGATCACCATTTTTAAATGTCTTGAGTTCTACAGAAATCGGGCTGAATTTGTATAATCTTGCTCCTGATGTCTGCATATTTTGTAAACTTGTACTTGGAGCTGCTTGGGACAAATCTCAACAAAAACTCCAGCATCTCTGTCCACACTGCCTTTGCAAAGGCAATTTCCAGAAGGAGATAATGGGAACTGCAGATGCTGGAGAATCCGAGATAACAAAGTGTGGAGCTGGACGAACACAGCAGGCCAAGCAGCATCATTAGGCCCGAAACGTCAGCTTTTGTGCTCCTAAGATGCTGCTTGGCCTGGTGTGTTCCTCCAGCTCCACACTTTTTGTTATCTTTAATTTCCAGAAGGAGATGTGTGACACTCTCCACCAGCATCCCAGCTGGTTCAATGGCAGTTTGCGGTGTCGTAGACCAAAGCATTCGTGAAGGATCTCAGAGCCCTACCGAAGACCTGCCAGGCAATGTCTTGGTGCATGTTGGAAAGCTCTGGTGATGAGGCATTGTGTCAAATTCATTTGGCAATCTACTCAGAGGTCAATTCTCTCCTTTTCCTATAGGGTCTCGTGGATGCTACGTGCTGACCACTTTCTAATGGACTTGTGGTTGAATGTGTTTCTCTTTGCAAATTTCTCCACAAAGGACAAGTGATACAAAATGGTCTAACTGCTTGGAGTGTTCCATGCAAGAAGGCCTGTCCCATCATTCAGAACACCTGGGACAGTAGAACCTTAGCACATAGTGACACTTGGTGTTTGTGTACCGAGGAATTACTTGCAGCTTGATGCAGCCACACACAACGGTGGCCATCAGGATGAAGGCGGTGTTGAATATATTCTTTTCCTGACCTGTTATCCAAAGTTTTCAGTGTGGAGACCCAGTGGACACCAGTCCATCTTAGATCTCCAGACAAATAACCTTATATGGCACCTTGTCAAATGTCTTCTGGAAATTCAAGTACAGTGTGCCAGTAAGTTCCCCTTATCCACAGTGCTATTGATTCCTTCAAAAGATTCTGATAAATAGTTTAAATGTCTTTCCTTTCCACAGAACTGTTGTTACTTTCTTTTTACCTTTTGAATTTTCCAAGTGCCACATCTTTCCAAGTAAACCATGTTTGATTCTCGCACCTATCCCTATGCAGATGTCAAGCTAAATGGCCTATAGTTCCTTATTTTCTGGTACTCGTATGATGAAAGTCTGTGTAGGCAAACTTAGAAGTGATGTTAAATTTCATTGTGTTTACCCCCTCACTAAGAGGAGACTGAAAGTATGGGAATGGACTTTCAGTGGCTGATGTGAAATTTTATTGCTATATTTTTATGTCCAACCTTGCCTTTGCCATCTTTCAGATCAATGTTCGTGTTACAACAATGGATGCAGAGCTAGAGTTTTCCATCCAACCCAGCACTACAGGCAAGCAGCTCTTTGACCAAGTAAGTCTGAAGATTTTTAATTCTCGTGGACAGTATTGTAAGATCTTAATATGCACCATACTGTGTATGTAGTGGTGAGCTGTGAATAAAGTGATACTTGCCATGGAGGAAAAACAAAAGTTTTCATTGGACAATAATGGTGGGACCAAATCAAATTGGAGAAGTGGTGGAAACGGATGGTTCCTAAACTGAAATTGAGCTTCCGTGTTTGGGTTGAAACGCAATATTCAATGTGATTAACTGTAGAATCTTAACCAAAACACCTCTCTTTAGCTGGTTAGGAATGAGAAAGCAATGCCTGTCAATTTTTTTTTCCTTCCTCATTTGAAGTCATCTGTAGTGGTGAGTATTAGCAGCACCAATTGGTAAAAATACACTTCAATGTAATAAATCATTACCATGCACTTCAGAGGAATATTATAAAGCAGAATTTGGCACCCAGCCACAACAGGAGAGAGGGTATGTATTTGACAGAAGTCTTGGTTGATGAAGTAGGTTTTGAGGAGGAGCAAGTGACAGAGGTTGAGTAATTAGCATGGAGGCCAGCTTCAATAGAATGAACAATAGTATTTGGTGAGGGAGAAATTGGGCAGTGAGGGAAAAGGTGCAGTCTTGGTCCTTTTACAGAAGGGGGGAAGGCCCAAGAAAGGGAGAAAGGAACCATGAGAGCTGAAACCTGGAGACATTTAAATGGGTAAGCAAGCGGGTGTTTGAGTTTTCCAATATTTTTTCTAAAATTGGAATGATGATTTAAACCACTTCTGTGGTAATGCAAGTTGTATGTTTAAATTAATAGCTTAACTGCTTAAGTTACTTAATCTTGTAAAACTATAACTGTTTCTAAATGTTACACACTAATTATTTAAACAAATTACAGTAAAGATGGCAAGGCAGTTGGTGGGTATCAGTGTGATACGTAACAACCACATCTCCAGTATGTATTTGAAGCTCAAGAAACTTTGGCGCAATAGTTGAGCAAGATTGAAAACTGTGCATTTAAAAGGGCAAAAGGTACCTGGAATTTTGTTTTAGAAAGGTTTTACACCATGGTCAACCACTGAAAGATGTGACCATAAATACAGGAGTAGGCCATCTGGCCCCTAGATGCTGCTTTTCCATTCAACAAGATTTTGGCTGATCTTTTCGTGGACTCAGCTCTACCTGCCCACCAGAACACTTAAATCATCTACTTAATTCAAAAATCTATCTATATTTGCCTTAAAACAATTCAACAAGGTAGCCTCAATTGCTGCACTGGGCAGGGAATTCCCCAGGTTCACAACCCTTTGGGAGAAGTTTCTCCTCAACTCAGTCCTAAATCTGATCCCTTTTATTTTGAGGCTATGATCCCTAATTCTAGTTTCATCCATCAGTGGAAGTAACCTCCTTGTTTCTACCTTATCCATTCCTTTCATAGTTCTGTATGTTTCTATCAGATCCCCTCATTATACTCATTGGAATTTAGAATAGTTCCAGTCTACTCAATCTTTCCTTATAAGCCAACCCTCCCTATTCCAGAAACAACCTAGTGAACTTCCTCTATACCCCTTCCAATGCCAGTGCATCCTTTTTCAAGTAAGAAGACCAAACTGTACACAGCACTTCCAGGTGTGACCTTTGCCAGCACGCTACACAGCTGCAGCATAACCACCCTGTTTCTAAACTCTTTCCTTCTAGGAATGAAGGACAGTATTCCATTTGCTGTCATAATTACCTGCTGCACCTGCAAACCAATTTTGTGATTCATGCACAAGGACACCCAAGTCATTCTCCACAGCAGCATTTTTCACCATTTAAATAATAGCCCATTTTGCTGTTTCATGTTACCAAAATAGATGACCTCACGTTTATGACTTTGTATCTCATCTGCCAGGTCCTTGCCCACTCCATATTCCTTCTGCACACTTCGTCATCTTGGTGTTGTCTATCAACTTTGACCCATTACACTTGGTCCCCAGCTCCAAATCATCATGCAAGTTGTAAACTATTGCCATCCCAACACTGATTCCTGAGGCACACCACTAGCTATTCAGCTGCAACCAGAAAAACTTCCATTATTTTCTGAAGGAGGGCCTTGACCCAAAACGTCAGCTTTCCTGCTCCTCTGATGCTGCTTGGCCTGCTGTGTTCATCCAGCTCTATACCTTTTGTCTCAGTTGTCCAAGTCTTTGCTTTGTTCGTTAACCAATCCTCTATGCTTTTACATTACCCTTAACGCTATATACCTTCATCTTGCTCAGCAGCCTTTTGTGCAGGACCTTGTCAAATGCTTTTTGGAAATCCAGATGTACCAAATTCACCTGTTGCCCCCTGTCCACTGCACTTGAAATGTCCTCAGAATTCCAGTAAATTAGTTAAAAATGACCTACCTTTCATGAACCCATGCTGTTTGCCCATGGGACAGTTTCTACCCAGATGTGTCTCTACTACTTAATGATTAGAACATAGAACAATACAGTGCAGAACAGGCCCTTCGGCCCTCGATGTTGCGCCGACCTGTGAACTAATCTAAGCCCCTCCCCCTACGCTATCCCATCATTATCCATATGCTTACCCAAGCACTGTTTAAATGCCCTTAATGTGGCTGAGTTAGATTCAAGCATTTTTCCCACTACAGCGGTTAAGCTAATGGGTCTTTAGTTATTTACCTTTTGTATACCTCCTTTCCTTTACAGTAGTGACATGGTTGCTGTTTTCTGATCTGTAACCGCCCCAGACTCCTGCAAGTTTTTATAAACTACCATGAACTCATTTGCTATTTCTCTGATCTCTTTTAGTACCCTGAGATGTATTTCATCAGGGTCAGGAGACTTGTTTGCCTTTCTCACCTGTTAACGTGCCCAACACCACCACTTTAGTGATAGCGGTCATTTATAGATCCTCAACTGCCATAGCTTTCTTGGCATGTTTATTTGCATCTTCACCTGTGAAGATGGACACAAAATACCTGTACAATGCATTGGCCATTTCCTCATTTCCCATTTAAATCCTCCAGCTCATTGAGGAAAGGACCCCAATGTTTATATTAGCCACTCTGTTTTTATATATCTGTAGAACTTTTGCCACGTGTTTTTGTATTCCGAGTTGGTTTACTCTCAATCCATCTTCCTTTTTATAATTTTTTTTGTGGTTTTCTATTTAACTTTTAAAGATTTCCCAATCCCCTAGTTTCCTATTAATCTTTGCCACTTTGTAGGTGTTTGCTTTCAATTTTGTACCCTCCTATTTATTTCCTTAGTTATCCATGGCTCATTATCCTTTTCCTACAATCCTTCCTTTTCACTGGCATATATTTTTGCTGAGCACTGTGAAAAATCGCTTCAAAAGTTCTCCACTGTTCCTCAATTGTCCCACCATATAGCGTTTGCTCCCAGTCTACCTCAGCCAACGTCTCCCTCATCCCATTGTAGTCTCCCTTGTTTAAGCCCAAGACACTGCTTTTGGATTTTACTGTCTATCTGCACTTTAAGTTCGGCCGTACTGTGACTTTTTTTCCGAGGAGGACCCCTAACAATGAGATCATTAATTATTCCTGTCTCCTTTATACAGGAACAGATGGAGGATAGCTTGCTCCCTCGATTCCATTACATACTGTTTGAGGAAGCTATAGTGGATTTATGCTATGAATGATTGGCCAAACCAAGTCAGTCAAGGCAACGTGTAGATTAAAATCCCCCATGACAATTGCCATACCATTTTGACGTGCATCAATTATTTCTCTTGTTCATTGTCCATTCTACTGTGATGTTGTTATTTGGTGGTCTGTAGACTGCTTATCAGTGACTTTTTCCCCTTACTATTTCTAATTTTCACCCACGTTGATTCAACCTCTTTCTTCATGGAACCTATCTCATTACCACCCTGATGTCTTCCTTAAGTAACAGAGCTACACCACTCTTTCTTTCCAGTTTGTCAATCCAAATAGTCTGATACCCCCGGTTATTTAACTCCCAGTTGAGACCAACCTGTACCCATATCTATGTAATGGCCAGTAAACCATACCCATTTATGATGATTTGCGCAGTCAACTCATTTACCTTACTTTGAATGCCACAGGCATTCAGGTAAAATGCTGTTATGCAAACTTTTATATCTTTTTGAATCTTAACAACTCCACCAGAAGAAGCTTTCTTTTTAAACATTCTCTTTTTCTGCGACTTCCTGGTTTCCACATGTCATACTGCTACACTGCTCAGCTGTTTCTTGCTTCTTATTTACAATCTTGATTCGCTTTTCCCTTAAGCTGTCACCTCCTTTAGCTAACTCCAAGCCTCTCGTTTGGTTCTCGTCTCCTGCCAAACTAGTTTAAAGTCCACCCAGCAGTGTAGCAAAACCATCTGCAAGAATATTGGTCTTGTCACTGTTTGGGGAAGATCATCCTTCCCAGAAACGGTCCCAATTATTCAGAAACATAAAACCTTCCCTCCACCACTCCCCAGCCACGTATTAAACTGCCTAATCTGCCACTTCCTAGCCTCACTAGCCCGTGGCACAAGTAGCAATCAAGAGATCGCTATACTTTTTTTTTGAGGTTCTGGCTTTCCATCTAGCTCCTGACTCCCCAAATCCAGCCTTCAGTATCCCTGGTCCTTTTTATTTTATTTTTATTTTTTGTTTAACAACCTGATCGTGGTACATGTTGATACCAGTGACATAATGTCCGGCTCCGCACCCCCAATCCCTCTCACCAAAATGCCGTGCAGACACTCTGTAACCTGAAGGATCTCTGCACCAGAGAGACACCAGACCATCCTGTCATCCCTAGAGCAGCTGCAGAAGTTCCTCCCTGTTCCCCTAATGATTGAGTATCAATCACTCATCACTAGTCCAAACTGCCTTTTCCTCCTCTTCAGTGCATTTGAGCATAGTGATACTGCGGGTTTTGCTTTGGCTGTAGTTCCTTGAGGCGTTATCATCATTGCCAGAACTTGGTAGGGTGCTGGTTAGCTATTGGGATGGCCTTCGGGGACTGCCTGCACTGTTTGTATGTGATGGTTACCCATTCCCATCCTGCTGCACCCTTTCTAAACTGTGGATGACAACTGCCTTGCACGTGCTATCCAAGTAATTCACATTCTCCCGGATGCTCCTTTCATACCACCAGACCTAGCTCAAGCACTGTAACCCAGCACTCGAGCTGGAGGTACTGATGGCACCTCCTGCACATTTGTTGCTCTTCGATGCAGTCAGCATCCAAGAACATGCTACAGGTGGAACATACCACTCGAGTGCCAGCCTGCCATCCCTTTAACCCAAAAAATACTCACTTAAATCTAATTCTCACTGTTAACTAGTAAGTTTGGTAACTTCAAAAGGTTATTTGATTAGAGCAAGAAAATTTAAAGCGTTATACTCTCCCTTCAAACAGCAGTCATTTACCAGCTTGGCAACGATGTCATTCTGCGATCGCGTGCTCACTGCCTGGTCACCACTTGCACTCCTCTACATGCTGGAACTCTCACCGACTTCTCTTGTGACCTCCTGACCCATGTCAGGGATACAGTATTCCAGCTGTGCCTTCGCCAATGTTTTATAAAGTTGAAACAAGACTTCTGTATTTTCTATGCCCAAAGCAGTGAAAGCAAGCAACCCGCATGCTGCTTTCACCATCCTGTCTCTTGTGCTGACACCTTCAGAGATGTACGCCAACATCCCTTTGTTCCTCAGTACTCCCTAGGGACCTACCATTCACTTTGTGTATCATTCCCTCTTCAGACCATCCAAAAATCATCACCATGCACTTATCAGAATTAAGTTCCAACTGCCGTTGCTCTACCTAATTTAATAGCTGATCAGTATCCCACTGTAGCCTGAGACCATCCTCACTTGCAAAAGCATCACCAACTTGTCTTGTGCAAACCTGCTGATTTGTAGAAGGTGTAATCACATTCAGGTCATAATGTGCATAACAAACAGCAAGGATATTAGCACTGATCCCTGTTATACACAACTAGTCACAGACTTCTAATCACAAAAACAAGCCTCCACCATCATTATTTTGCATCTTATTTTCGAGCCAGTTGGGGATCCATTTTGCCAACTTGCCTTTGATCCCATGGGCTCTTACTTTTTGGACCAGCCTGCAACGTGGGACCATGTCAAAAGCCTTAATGAAGTCCATGTAAGCCACATCAACTATACAGCCCTTGTCGATTATATTCAGTCATATCAAAAAACATAATTAAACAAATAGACAGGATATCCCCGGAGCAAGTCCATGCTGACTATTCCTGATCAATTCAAAGCTCTTGTAAAGATTTGTAGCTCGGGTTGTTGGTGACATTGCTGACTTGCTCACCGGGCTGGTTGGTTGTAGGTCAGATGTCTCATCACCGTGCTAAGTAACATTTGTGCGACCTCCAACGAAGCGATTGTTCTGCTCTGCTCAGTATTTATATGATTTGGTCTGTTAAAGTATTTTGTCATTTCTGGTTCTTTTTTGCAAGGGTTTGTACATGGGGTCTAATTCCATGTGTTTATTATGGACGGACAGCCAGGGGTCTAGGAATTTCCGTTGTAGTCTATGGTTGGCTTGAGCTAGGCTGGTCACGTTGTCCCAGTTAAATTGATGGCCTTCATTGTCCATGTGTACTGCAATGTGGGAAAATTTGTCAAGTCGTTTTGCTGCTAGCTGGTGTTTGTGTGCCCTGATGGCTAATTTCCTTTCTGTCTGGCCGATGTAATTTTTATTGCAGTCCTTGCATGGTATTTTGTACACTGTGGTCCTGCATGCTGTGAGTATGAGGTCTTTGGTCCATGTGAGGTGTGTGTTTGTAGCATATGCATGCTATCCTGATTCCTCGTGGTCGTAGGAGTCTTGTTGTCAGTTCCAGTGTTCTTCAAAAATATCACTTCGGCCAGACAGGAAGGAAACTAGCTATCGGGATAGACAAACACCAGTTAGAACATAGAACATTACAGCTCAGTACAGGCCCTTCGGCCCTCGATGTTGTGCCGACCTGTCATACCGATCTCAAGCCCATCTAACCTACGCTATTCCATGTACGTCCATATGCTTATCCAATAACTACTTAAATGTACCTAAAGTTGGCGAATCTACTACCGTTGCAGGCAAAGCATTCCATTCCCTTACTACTCTCTGAGTAAAGAAACTACCTCTGACATCTCTCCTATATCTTTTACACCTCAATTTAAAGCTATGCCCCCTCGTGCTCGCTGTCACCATCCTAGGAAAAAGGCTCTCCCTATGCACCCTGTCTAGCCCTCTGATTATTTTATGTTTCAATTAAGTCACCTCTCAACCTTGTTCTCTCTAATGAAAACAGCCTCAAATCCCACAGCCTTTTTGCGTAAGACCTTAGCAGCTTAACAACACAGCAAACTTTCCCTCTTTAATACATTCAGACAACAAAAGCGATTGGGACAATGTGACCACCCTAGCCCAAGCCAACCACAGACACACATGGGAATTTCTAGATGTGATAATGGGAACGGCAGATGCTGGAGAATCCAAGACAACAAAGTGTGGAGCTGGATGAACACAGCAGGCCAAGCAGCATCTCAGGAGTACAAAAGCTGACGTTTCGGGCCTAGACCCTTCATCAGAGAGGGGATGGGGAGAAGGAACTGGAATAAATAGGGAGAGAGGGAAAGGCGGACCGAAGATGGAGAGAAAAGAAGATAGGTAGCGAGGAGAGTATGGGTGAGGTAGGGAGGGGATAGGTCAGTCTAGGGAAGACAGACCGGTCAAGGATGCGGGATGAGGTGGTAGGTAGGAAATGGAGGTGCGGCTTGAGGTGGGAGGAAGGGATGGGTGAGAGGAAGAACAGGTTAGGGACCGGAGACAGGCTGGGCTGGTTTTGTGATACAGTGGGGGAAGGGGTCGAGCTGGGCTGATTTTGGGATGCAGTGGGGGAAGGGGAGATTTTGAAGCTTGTGAAGTCCACATTGATACCATTGGGCTGCAGGGTTCCCAAGCGGAATATGAGTTGCTGTTCTTGCAACCTTTGGGTGGCATCATCATGGCACTGCAGGAGGCCCATGATGGACATGTCATCTGAGGAATGGGAGGGGAGTTAAAATGGTTTGCGACTGGGAAGTGCAGTTGTTTTGCTGCGAACCGAGCGGAGGTGTTCTGCAAAGCGGTCCCCAGGCCTCCGCTTGGTTTCCCCAATGTAGAGGAAGCCACACCGGGTACAATGGATACAATATACCACATTCCCTTCCCCCACTTCCTACAGACAAAGGGGGTGGCCATGGGTACCCGCATGGGCCCAAGCCATGCCTGCCTCTTTGTAGGTTACGTGGAGCAGTCCCTCTTCCGCACCTACACAGGCCCCAAACCACACCTCTTCCTCCGTTACATTGATGACTGTATCAGCGCCGCCTCTTGCTCCCCAGAGGAGCTCGAACAGTTCATCCGCTGCACCAACACCTTCCACCCCAAACTCAAGTTCACCTGGGCCATCTCCAACACAGGCCTCACCTTCCTGGACCTCTCAGTCTCCATCTCAGGTAACCAGCTAGAAACTGATGTCCATTTCAAGCCCACTGACTCCCACAGCTACCTAGAATACACCACCTCCCACCCACCCTCCCGCAAAAATTCCATCCCCTATTCCCAATTCCTCCGCCTCCACCGCATCTGCTCCCAGGATGAGGCATTCCATTCCCGCACATCCCAGATGTCCATGTTCTTCCAGGACTGCAACCCCCCCCCACAGTGGTCGAGAACGCCCTTGGCCGTATCGCCCGCATTTCCCGCAACACATCCTTCACACCCCGCCCCCGCCACAACCGCCCCCAGTGGATCCCCCTCGTTCTCACATACCACCCCACCAACCTCAGGATACAACGCATCATCCTCCGACACTTCCGCTATCTACAATCCGACCCCACCACCCAAGCCATTTTTCCATCCCCACCCTTGTCTGCCTTCCGGAGAGACCACTCTCTCCACGACTCCCTTGTCCCCTCTACACTCCCCTCCAACCCCACCACACCCGGCACCTTCCCCTGCAACTGCAGGAAGTGCTACACTTGCCCCCACACCACATCCCTCGCCCCTATCCCAGGCCCCAAGATGACCTTCTATATCAAGCAGATGTTCACCTGCACATCTGCCAATATGGTATATTGTATCCATTGTACCCGGTGCGGCTACCTCTCCATTGGGGAAACCAAGCGGAGGCTTGGGGACCACTTTGCAGAACACGTCCGCTCTGTTCGCAACAAACAACTGCACTTCCCAGTCGTGAACCCATTTTAACTCTCCCTCCCTTCCCTCCGATGACATGTCCATCATGGGCCTCCTGCAGTGCCACAATGATGCCACCCGAAGGTTGCAAGAACAGCAACTCATATTCTGCTTGGGAACCCTGCAGCCCAATGGTATCAATGTGGACTTCACAAACTTCAAAATCTTCCCTTCCCCCACTGCATCCCAAAACCGGCCCAGCCTGTCTCCGCTTTCCTAACCTGTTCTTCCTCTCACCCATCCCTTCCTCCCACCTCAAGCCGCACCTCCATTTCCTACCTACTAACCTCATCCCGCCTCCTTGACCTGTCCGTCTTCCCTGGACTGACCTATCTCTTCCCTACGTCCCCACCTATACTCTCCTCTCCTACCTATCTTCTTTTCTCTCCGTCCTCGGTCCGCCTCCCCCCCTCTCCCTATTTATTCCAGTTCCCTCTCCCTATCTCCTCTCTGATGAAGGGTCTAGGCCCGAAAAGTCAGCTTTTGTACTCCTGAGATGCTGCTTGGCCTGCTGTGTTCATCCAGCTCCACACTTTGTTATCGGGAATTTCTAGATGCCTGGTTCTCCACTCATAATGCAGTCAATAAACATTGGGCCTAATTCCACATACACAAATCTTGCAAAACAAAAGTAGAAATGACACAAATAACTCAGCAGACCAGATCATATAAATACTAAGCGGAGTCGACCACATCACTTCATTGGAGGCCCCATTGATGATGTTACCTGGTATGGTGACGAAATGTATAAATTAGGCAAACAAGTCAACAACGTCATCCTCATCAATCTCTGCTTTTTCAAGTATTGATTGATCCTGTCCCTCAGAATTTTTTCCAATAATTTCCCTGTTACTGATGTCATACTAATGTATGTCTGTAAAGACCTGGCATAACCGGGACAGAGCACAAGGAGACTGCTGGAAAGGTAAGCGGCGAGTATACTAACTTAGTTCTTTGGGGCCTTCATTTTTGGTGACGGAGGAGGAGGAGACCGGGAGTGAGAGCACAAGAATGGTGTCTTCCACCCTTCCACCATCTCTAACCTGAAAATATAAGGGTAATTAAGTTATTCTGTACTTTTTACAAATCTTTTGGGGAAGTTTAAATTTAGAGGGGATGGCAGCCAGGGCAGTGCAGTGTACCTCTGTGGGATGTGGGAGGTAAGAGTCAACAGCAGTGACTGTGCTGGCTTCACCTGTGGGATGTGCACCCAGCTCCACTCTTTAAAGACCACATTAGGGAGCTGGAGCTGGATGAACACAGGATCATTTGGGAGGCTGAGGTGGTGATAGAACAGAGGCAGTTGGGTGAGAGTAAGGAAAGGGAAGGGAAAGAAACAGTCAGTGCAAGGATCCCCTGTGGTCATTCCCCTCAACAATAAGTATACTGTTTTGGATGCTGTTGAGGGGACAACCTACCAGGGGTGATCCACAGGGACCGGGTTTCTGGTACAGGGTCTGGTTCTATGACTTAGAAGGGAAGAGGGAAGAATATGGACTGGAGGGCTTATCTTATGAAGAGAGGTTGACTGAGCTCGGTCTCTTTTCATTGGAGAAAAGGAGGAGGAGAGGGGACCTAATTGAGGTATACAAGATAATGAGAGGCATAGATAGAGTTGATAGCCAGAGACTATTTCCCAGGGCAGAAATGGCTAGCACGAGGGGTCATAGTTTTAAGCTGGTTGGTGGAAAGTATAGAGGGGATGTCAGAGGCAGGTTCTTTACGCAGAGAGTTGTGAGAGCATGGAATGCGTTGCCAGCAGCAGTTGTGGAAGCAAGGTCATTGGGGTCATTTAAGAGACTGCTGGACATGTATATGGTCACAGAAATTTGAGGGTGCATACATGAGGATCAATGGTCGGCACAACATTGTGGGCTGAAGGGCCTGTTCTGTGTTGTACTGTTCTATGTTCTATGTTCTAATAGGAGAGCAATTAGAGTCAGGAATTCAATAGTTAGAGGCACAGACAGGCAGTTCTGTGAACGCGAATGAGATGCGGATGGTATGTTGCCTCCCGGGTGCCAGAGTCCGTGACATCTTAGATTGTGCCTTCAAGATCCTTAAGTTGGGGGATGAGCAACCAGCAGTCATGCTACACATCGGTAGCAACGGCAAAGGGAGAAAAAGGACTGAGAATGTGAAAAAACGAGTACAGGGAGTTAGGGTGGAAGCTGAAGTCCAGGACAAACAGGGTAGTTATCTCTGGATTACCACCAGTGCCATGTGATAATGAGATAAGAAATAGGGAGAGAGTGTAGCTAAACACATGGCTACAGGGCTGGTGTAGCAGCGAGGTGTTCCATTATGCGGATAATTGGAGCATGTTCTGGGGAAGGTGGAACTTGTACAGGAAGGATGGTTGCACCTGAACCGGAAGGGCACGAATATCCTGGGAGCGAGGTATGTTCGAGCTATACGGGATGGTTTAAATTAGATTGGCAGGGTATTCAGCCTTCCAAAAGACACAACAGGGAGTGAGGTTGTTAATAAAGAAATGCAGTCTATGGAGCGTAATTGTGGACATCGGAATTGTTTGAAGTGTGTATACTTCAATGCAAGAAGTATCAGAAATAAGGCAGATGAACTTAGAGC
Organism: Stegostoma tigrinum; assembly: GCF_030684315.1. Classification (NCBI taxonomy): domain Eukaryota; kingdom Metazoa; phylum Chordata; class Chondrichthyes; order Orectolobiformes; family Stegostomatidae; genus Stegostoma; species Stegostoma tigrinum. The sequence goes on along the minus strand of NC_081362.1, from coordinate 34,133,381 downwards.
ACGGGTCAGTACTTAGAACTGCGATGTTATGGCCATTACAGAAACTTGGGTAACTCAGGGACAGGAATGGAAGTTAGAAGTTCCGGAATTCGGATGCTCTAAAAGAAATAGGGAGGGTGGTAAAAGAGGCGGGGTAGTGGCATTGCTAGTCAGGGCTAGTAAAGCAGCTATGGAAAGGCAGTTCGAGAATGATATATCTACAAAGTCAGTATGGGTTGAGGTCAGGAACAAGAAAGGAGCAGTCACTTTGGGGTTTTTTTACAGACCCCCTAATGGTTGCAGAGATGTGGATTGGGAGGCAGATACTATAAAGGTGCAGAAGTCACAGGGCTGTAGTCGTGGGTGGTTTCAACTTTCCAAATATTGATTGGAAACTTTTTAGTTGTAATAGTTTAGATGGAGCAATTATGTTCTGTATGTTCAGAAAGGATTCCGACACAGTATGTAGATAGACCAACATGAGGAGAGGTCACTTTGGATTTGGTTACACCTGTTGGTAGGACAGCATTTTGGCGGTAGCGATTATAATTGTTACATTTACAATAGTCATGGTCATGGAAAAGGATAGATAGATACAGCAGGGTAAGGTTTATAATTTGGAGGAAGGGTAATTACAATTCTGTTAGACAAGAACTGAGTAACATAAAATGGGAACAGATGCTGTCAGGGAAGAGCTCTATAGAAATGTGGAGATTGTTTAAGGAATGCCTACTGCACGTGATCGATATGTTTGTCCCTAGCAGGCAGGGAAGATGCGGTCGAGTAAGGGAGCCATGGTTCTTGAAAAGTTGAACGACTAGTTAACAGGAAGAAGGAAACTAGGATTGGAAAAGGCTCGAGAGGGATACAAGTTAGCCAAAAAGGAGCTGAAGAAAGGGCTTAGGAGAGCTATAAGGGGACATGAGAAAACCTTGGCAGATGGGATCAAGGAAAATTCCAAGGCCTTTTACGCATGCGTGAGGAATAGGAGAACGACCAGAGAAAGGGGAGGGCTGATCAAGGATTGTAAAGGGAATTTGTACACGGAGCGTAAAGAGATAGGAGAGGTCCTCAATGCATACTTTTCTTCGGTATTCACAACTAAGAGGGACCTAGTTGTCGGTTCCCCAGTGTGAAACGGGTTGGTAGGCTAGACGAGGTGGACGTTAGTAAGGAAAGATGTACTAGGAATTTTGAAGAACTTGAAAATAGAGAAGTTCCCTGGGCCTGATGGGATTTATCCAAGAATTCTGTGGGAAGCAAGGGAAGAGATTGCAAGTCCTTTGGCAGTGATCTGTTCATCCTCGCTGTCCACCGGTATAGTGCCGGAAGATTGGAGACTGGCAAATGTCTCTTGGTCAAAAAAAGGAAATAGGGATAACCCTGGTAATCACAGGCCAGTTAGTCTTATGTCGGTGATAGCGGGAACTGCAGATGCTGGAGAATCTGAGATAAGAGACAAGAGCTGGTTGAACACAGGTCGAGCGGGAAGGCTGACGTTTTGGGCATAGACCCTTCTTCAGATGTCAGTGGTGGGCAAATTATTGGAAGGGGCTCTGAGAGATAGGATTTATGATCACTTGGATAGGCACAGTTTGATTCGTGATAGTCAGCATGGATATCCCCAACTTAGACACTCTCAAACGTTATTGAATTCTTTGAAGAGATGACCAAGCACGTGGATGAAGGTAGAGCAGTGGAAGTGGTATACATGGATTTAAGTAAGGCATTTGATAAGGTTCGCCATGGTAGGCTCATGCAGAAAGTATGGAGGCATGAGATGGGAGGAATGTGGCAGATTGGATTCGGAATTGGCTGATCTTTAGAAGACACAGGGTGCTGGTGAATGGAAAATATTCAACATGGTGCTCAGTTACGAGTGTTGTACCACAAGAATCTGTTCTGGGTCCTCTCCTACTTGTGATTTTTCGTAAATGATTTGTATGTAGGAGCGGAAGGGTAGATTAGTAAGTTTGTGGATGATACAAAGGTGGGTTGAGTTGTGGACAGTGCAGAGGGCTGTTCTAGGTTACAGAGTGACATAGAATGCAGAGCTGGACTGAGAAGTGGCAGATGGAGTTTAACGCTGAAAAGTGTGAGGTGATTCATTTTGGAAGGACAAATTTGAAAGCAGAATACATGGTTAATGGAAAGATTCTTGGCAGTGTGGAGAAGCAGAGGGACCACTGGGTTCACGTCCACAGTTCCCTGAAAGCTGCCACCCAGATGGACAGAGTTGTTAAGAAGGCATTTGGTGTGTTAGCGTTCGTTAATGGAGGGATTTCTTTCAAGAGCTGTGAAGTTATGCTCCAGCTATACAAAAGCCTGATTTGGCCACATCTGAAGTGTTGTGTCCAGTTCTGGCCACCTCATTACAGGGAAAAATGTGGAAGCGTTGGAAAAGGTGCAGAGGAGATTTACCAGGATGTTGCCTGGAATGGAGGGAAGGCCTTACGAGCAAAGGTTGAGAGCGCTAGGGCTTTTCTGTTTCGATCAACGAAGGATGAGAGGTGACGATAGAGGTGTACAAAATGATCATAAGTATAGATAGAGTAGACAGGCAGAGACTTTTTCCTGGTGGTGGGGGGTGGAGAAAGTTTTAAAGTGAAAGGAGGTAGATATCGGGAAGACGTCAGCGGTAGGTTCTTTACTCAGAGAGTGGTAGGGGTGTGGAATGCATTGCCGGAGAGGGTAGTGGAGTTGGCCTCATTAGGGCCATTTAAGCGGCTATTAGACAGGCAAATGATGATAGTATAAGGTAGGGGTGGAGGTTAGATAGACCTTGGGTTTAGGGTAAAAGTTTGGCACAACATTGTGGGCCAAAGGGCCTGTACTGTGCTGTACTGTTCTGTGTTCTAATCCTGCTGCCCCTCTTGAACAAAGTTACCACAATAGCTATCCTGCAGTCATCTGGTACTTTACCTCTCACCAGCAAAGTATTAAATATCTCATTAAGGGCACCAGCAATCTTGCCCCTTGCCTCCCTTTGTAGCTGGGATGCATCTTGTCAGGCCTTGTGGATTTAGTCACTTTTTAAATGCCTGCTAAAGTATTCAAATTTTTTTATATTTGTTAAGATTAATAATAATATGTTCCAGGATCTCACCACCCCAACTGAAACCCCCAGCTGCAATGTCTTCTTACTTTGCGAATACAGATGAGAAATGTGCATTTGAGACCTCACCCATATCTCATGGCTGCATGAACAGTTTGTGCCTTTTAGTCTATAATTGGCCCCACTCATCACCTGGTAATCCTCTTCAACTGATAATATATTTGGAAAACCCCAAGGCATTTTCTTCAATCTTATTCACAAACGGTATTTCATTGCCCTTTTTCACCATCCTACTTTATTTTAAGCACCCCTCACCCTCCTGAAGGATATCTTGTTCTTAGTTTTTGTACCTAACTCTTACCTCCTATCTCTCTCTTTATCAAATTCTTTGACATCTAGGGTTGCCTGGACTTGCTACCCTTGCCCTTCACTCTTAGAGGAACACGCAGGCCCTGAATCCCCTCGTGTGCTACTGCTTTCAAAAAAAAAGGAACTCGCTTCTCCAAATATAGACTTACCTGCAGCAAAGCGCCCCCAGTCTGTTTGCCAGATCTTGTCTAACATTGAAATTGGACTTTCCCCAACTTAGACACTTCTGCAATATCCTTAATCCTTTCCATAATGACTTTGAAATTCACTTATGGACACTAACCCCAAAATGCTCACCGACTTGACTGGCTTGTTTCCATTTAAAATTAGGCCTATCTGCATACAGTCACAAGAAGCGTCCAGGTTGCACTTTAAAAGTTCCAGCCCATGTTACTGTTTCACAATAAGGTGATCCAGAATACAGTTAGTGAAGTTGAAATCCCCGACAACTATTAAACTGTTTTTCTCTCTTTTCTCTCTTTTCTCTGATTTGCCTACATATCTGCTCCACTCTCTCTCTAACTGGGAAGTCAGCAGTATAATCCCAGCAAAGCAATTGACAACATTTTTTTCTCATTTCTACCCAGATGGCCTCATTTATAGAGCCTGCTAAGACATGTTCCCTCATTGCAGCAGTGATGGTTCACTTTATTGATAAAGCCAAGCGGCATCAAGGGCACTGATGGTGGTTTTAGTGTGCTTACGTTACTACACCTGTTCTCCTAACCGATTATAGAGAATTTCTCTCAAGAGCATACTTCACAAAGCTATTGAGGTGTTATCCATGTGTTTTCCAAGTTTCAAAGGCATATAGATAATGACTGCTTTATACACCAGGATCTTTGTATCAGTACCTGTGTCATGATTGTCAAAAGGTAGTGCGCACAGATTTGGATGCATTGTTAAATCAATAGAATGATGTCAGCCCCAGCTGAAAGGTAGCTTCCCAGTCAAGGACTAGCTCTGTTTTGGGAGGATTTTCCCATTGATTGTAATGGATAGAAGATCCACAACCTGACCCGGAACAGGTTGGTAAAGGAGTTAGTTGTCTTGAGTTTGAGGTTGAGACTGAGACCAGTTCTTCAGTATGCTTCCAAGTAAGCATTAAGTGAGGCTTGAGGATTTCTGAGAGAGTTGATATTGTTATCTGCCTACTGAAGTTACGTGAGTGAGGTTGGTGTCGTTTTCTTCTTAGATTTTATCAGGTTGAGTTTGAAAAGATTTTCATTAATGCTGTAGACAGCATCCACACCATGAGGAAGTTTTCTCTTGACAATGTTAAGAATGGTGACAATGAAAGTGGAGAAAAGGGCGGGGAGTGATGAGTCATTTCTGCTTGACCTATGTCTTCACCTCAGAATTGTGATATTGCTGTCATTGGGGGCCATCACTGACATCAATGTAGTATTTCCCTTCCACTCTCCTCTCTAACCAAAAAAGGGGTGAGAGAGACATGCTAATTTGTTGATAGCAGTGAGAAGTTAGACACTGGCACGATAGGCTTTGGTGAGCAGCAGCTCAGCCAGAAGTACAGGTAAGCTCAAGTAAAGTCCTTTTAGCTTTCATCTTAATCTTAGAGCAGTCAACATAGCAGGGCAGTGACATGCTCCTCCTGCATGATGTGGGAGATCAGGGAGACCTCCATTGACCTTGATGACAAGTGCACCTGTGACACTGTTAGGGAGCTGGAACTGGATACACTCCTTTCATCTGAGATGCTGAGCGCATCATAGACAAGAGTTTTAGTGAGTTGGTCATACTGAAGGTGCAGGCAGAGTGTAGCTGGGTGCCCACCAAGAAAGGGAGTAGTCAGTGTGTAGGAATCCCCCATGGCCATTCCCCTCAAACAAGTATACCGTTTTGGATACTGTTAGGGTGGGGGATGACCAATCCATGGGAAAGCACAAGTAGCCAGGTGGTGGCACTACAACTGGTGCTGGAGTAAAACGGGAAAGGGTAAATGTAAACAGGACCTTAGTGATTGGAGATTCAATAGTTACGGGACAGACAGGAGATTCTGTGGCTGCTAACAGGAAGCCTGGATGGCGTGTTGCTTCCTAGGTGCCAGAGTCTGGAATGCCTCTGAGCAGCTGCAGAACATTCTCAAGGTGGAGGGTGAGCAGCTAGAAGTCATTGTGCATGTTGTCACAAATGATAGAAATAGGGATGAGGTCCTGTGGAGTGATTGATAGGGAGCTAGGGAAAAAAAGATTAAAAAACCAGGACCTCAAAGGTGCTAAAGAACAGGAGGATATGGCAGATGAATGTATGGCTAAAGAATCTGCACTGGGCAGGGATTCAGATTTCTGGATTATTGGGATCATTTTTAGGGCAGAGGTGACCTATTCAAGAGGGGCCTGATTGCACCCAAACTGGACTGGTGGGCAAATTTGCTAGTACCGCAAGGGAAGCTTTAAACTAGACTTGGGGAATGGGATCCTAAATTGTAGGAAGGAGAGTGTGAGGCTGGAAGGAGATACAGTAATCAGAAATAGCAAGTTGAAGAGACAGGTCAGGATGGAACAGGACAGAGAGCAAGAAAGACTTGTAGGATTAAATCGCATCTATTTCAGTGCAAACTAGTGAATTTCCAATGTCTTCACCAAAATCTGTAAGAAGTTCATTTAAACAGAACGTAGGAAGCCAGGAAGGAGCTGAAGATGGCCAATCAGCTACAAGACCAGCAGATTTATCCACTTCTGTGCATTCTAATACTTCCAAAATCTCCTGTACTGTGATATGGACTGTATAAGATATTGCCATGAACTTCCCCAAGTTTCCAAGTCTTCAGGTCTTTCTCCACAGTAAATAGAGAGAAGCATTAGTGGAGGAAATTGCCCGTCTTCTGCAGTTCCACACATATATATCCACTGTGGTCCATTAGGGATCCTTTTCGCTCTCCAGTTATTCTTTTTCCTTCAATATATTTAAAGAACCTCTGGATTCACATTAATCTTCTCAGCCAAAGCGCTGTCATGTCCCATTTTTTTGCCCTCCTGATTTCCTCCTTCAGTAAACTCCTGTATCCTCTATATACCTCCAGGGAGTCCCTTGATCCCAGCTGCCCGCTCCTGAGCCATGTCTCCTTTTCCCTGTACAAAGCCTCAGTGGGCGGCACGGTGGCTCACTGGTTAGCACTGCTGTCTCACAGCGCCAGGAACCCAGGTTCAGTTCTACCCTCGGATGATTGTCTGTGTGGAGTTTGCACGTTCTCGCCATGCCTGCGTGAGTTTCTTCCCACAGTCCAAGGATGCGCAGACTGGGTGGATTGGCCGTGCTAAGTTGCCCATAGTGCTCAGGGATGTGTAGATTTAGGTGGGTTATAGGGGGGTGGCTCTGCGTGGGATGCTCTGATGGTTGATGTGAACTTGTTGGGCCAAAGAGCCTGTTTCCAAACAGTAGGGATCCTATGATCTCATCATTCTGGGTTCCCTACTGCTGCTAATCTTGCCCTTCAAGATTTTTATGTCCCTGTGAGGATGAACTCTAGTTATCACATTTTTAAAGAAGGGTCCCAACCCAAACATCAACTTTCTTGCTACTCTGCTGCCTGGCCTGCTGTGGTCCTCCAGCTCGACACTATTGTCTCATACTTCTAAAGACTTCCCGCTTGCCTGAGGTCACTTTGCTTATAAATGGACTACTCCAATCAACCCATGCAAGCTTCTGTCTGATTCCATCAAAATTTATCTTGCCCCACTTTAGAACTTGAACCTGTGGGTCAGCTTTGTCTTTTTCCATAGCTATTTTAAGATTAATAGAACTATGGTCACCAGTCTCAAAGTGCTCCCCTGTCACCTCAGTCACCTCTCCTGCCCTATTTCCCCAAAGTAGGTCAAGCTTTGCCCCTGTGTAAGACCCTCTATATACTGCTTAAGGACCCTTCCCTGAACATGTTTAACAAATTCCAACCTACCTAAGTCCTTATCACTACGGAGTGGCCATTGGTACCCGCATGACCCCCAGTTTTGATCTTTTCATGGGGTGCTTGGAACATTCCTTGTTCCAGACCCCACACAAACTCTTTCTCCAATACATTGATGATATCATTGGTGCTGCTTCTCATCTGGAATTGAAAACTTCCTCAATTTTGCCTCCAATTTCCACCCTGCCCTCACTTTCACCTGGTCTATCTCTGACCCCTCCCTTCCTTGACATCTCTGATTCTATTTCTGGGGATAGACGGGCCACTAATATCCACTACAAACCCAATGACTCCTACAGCTACCAGCATTGTACATCCTCACACCCTACTTCCTATAAAGGCTCCACCCCATTTTCTCAGTTGCTCTTTGCATATGTCGAGATGAGGCCAACTTTGGTAAGGGAACTTCTAGCATGTCCAGCTTCTTCCTCAACCAAGGATTCCCCAGCTCCATTGTTGACAGGACCCTCAACTGGGTTTGACCCATCTCCCACGCTTCTGCCCTCACCCCCTCTCTTTCCTCCTGCAACAACGTTGGGGTCCCCTCGTCCTTACTTATCATCGCACTAGCATCCACACCCAGAAAATCGGAAGCCATTTCCACCACCCCCAGTCAGATGCCACCACTAGACTAATATTCTCAAGTAGATTTGTAGCTTAGGTTGTGGATGCTGTGGTTGGTTTGTTAGCTGAGCTGATTCATTAGTTTGCAGACATTTAATTACCCTATTGGGTAACATCATCAATGCAGCCTCCATTGAAGTATTGTATTTTCTGGCCTTCTATTTAAACTCTGGGGTCTGTTGGAGTTGATTACCTCATTTTCTTTGCAGTGGTGTGTAGGTAGGGCCTAATTCTGTGCTTATAGATTGCCCTAGTAGAAAACCAAGCCTCTAGGAATTTGTGTGCTTGTCTCTGTTTGGCTTGTCCTAGATCCTGACATTGTCGCAATTGAACTGCTGACCCTCCCTGTCTGTATGTATGAAGACAAGTGAGCATTGGTCGTGTCTTTTTGTTGCTAGTTGGTGTTAATGTATTCTCATAGCCAGTTTTCATCCTGTCTGTCCAATGTAATGTTTGTCACAGTTCCTTGCATGGAAACCTGTGTATTACATTGGTTCTGTTCATAATGGGTAAGCAGTCTTTTGGTTCTTGTTAGCGGTTGATGTAGGTTTGTGGGCCACTCTGATACCCAGTGTGCTGTAGGAGTCTTGTAGTCAGTTCAGATATGCATTTGATGTGTGGTCGCAAAGAACAAAAGACAAATAAAATTACACCACAGGAATGGGCCCTTCGGCCCTCCAAGCCTGCCCGATCCAGATCCGCTATCTAAACCTGTCACCTATTTTCCAAGGATCTGTATCCCTCTGCTCCCTGCCCAATTATGTATCTGTCTAGATACATCTTAAATGACGCTATCGTGTCCGCCTCTACCACCTCTGCTGGCAACACATTCCAGGCACCCACCACCCTCTGCGTAAAGAACTTTCCACGCATATCTCCCTTAAACTTTTCCCCTCTCACCAGGAAATTATGACCCCTAGTAATTGAGTCCCCCACTCTGGGGGGGTTGTGGGGGGGGTGGTGTGGAGGAGCATTTTGCTATCCACCTTGTCAACACCCCTCATGATTTGTAGACCTTAATTAGGTCTCCCCTCACTCTCTGTCTTTCTAATGTAAATAATCCTAATCTTTTCAACCTCACTTCATGGCTAGTGCCCTCCATGCCAGACAACATCTTGGTGAACCTCCTCTGCACCCTCTCCAAAGCATCCACGTGCTTTTGGTAATATGGCAACCAGAACTGTACACAGTATTCCAAATGTGGTCAAATCAAAGTCCTATACAACTGTAACATGACCTTCCAACTCTTGTACTCAAAACCCCATCAGATGAATGAAAGTATGTCGTATGCCGCCTTGACCACTCTACCCACCTGCAGCACCGCCTTCAGAGTACAATGGACCTGAGCACCTAGATTTCTCTGTGCATCAGTTTTCCCTAGGGCTTTTCTATTTACTGTATAGTTCACTCTTGAATTGGATCTTCCAAAATGCATCACCTTGCATTTGCCTGGATTGAATTCCATCTGCCATTTCTCTGCCCAACTTTTCAATCTTTCTATATTCTGCAGCATTTTCCGACAATCCCCTTCACTATCTGCTGCTCCACCAATCTTTATGTCATCTGCAAACTTGCTAATCAGACCATCTATACTTCCTCCAGATCATTTATATATATCACAAACAACAGTGGTCCTGACACAGATCCCTGTGGAACACAACTGTCCACAGTGCTCCATTTTGAGAAACTCCCTTCCACTAAACTCTTGTCAACTGTTGCCTAGCCAGTTCTCTATCCATCTAGCTAGTACACCCTGGACCCATGCGACCTCAGTTTCTCCATTAACCTACCCTGGGAACCTTACCAAATGCCTTACTGAAGACCATGTATATGACATCTACAGCCCTTCCCTCATCTATCAACATTGTCACTTCAAAGAATTCTGTCAAGTTGGTAAGACGTGACCTTCCCTGCACAAAACCATGCTGCCTATCACTAATAAGCCCATTCACTTCCAAAAATAAATAGATCCTATCTCCTAGTATCTTCTCCAGCAGCTTCTCCACCACTGACATTGGGCTCACAGGTCTATAATTACCTGGATTATCCTTGCTACCCTCCTTAAACAAAAGGACATTAACAATTCTTCAGTCCTCTGGGATATCACCCGTGCTCAAGGATGCTGCAACGATATCTGTTAAGGCCCCAGCTATTTCTTCTCTTGCTTCCCTCATTAACCTGGGAGAGATCCCATTTGGACCTGGGGATTTGTCCACCCTAATCCCTTTTAGGATACCCAACACTACCCCCCCCGCCCGCGCCACTTTATGCTGACTTCACCGAGAATAAAGAAACATCTATCCCTAATTTCAATAACCGCCATGTCCCTCCCCTTGGTAAGTACCGACTTAATTCTCATTAAGAATCTCACTCATTTTACCTGACTCCTTGCATAACTTCCTTCTTTTGTCCTTGAGTGGGCCAACCCATCTCTAGTTACCGTCTTGCTCCTTATGAATGAATAAAGGCTTTGTGATTTTCCTTAACCCTGTTTGCTAAAGATATTTCATGACCCCTTTTCGCCCGCTTTAATTCCTTGTTTCAGATCGGTCCTACTTTTCTGATATTCTTCTAAAGCTTCATCTGTTTTCAATCTCCTAGATTTTATGTATGCTTCCTTTTTTCTCTTTGCTAGTCTCTCAATTTCACCTGTCATGGCTCCCTAATCTTTCCCTTTCTATTCCTCATTTTCACAGGGATATGTCTTTCCTACACTCTAATCAACCTCTCTTTTAAAAACCTCCTACATATAAAATATAGATTTACCCTCAAACAGGTGCTCCTAGTCCATATTCCCCAGCTCCTGCCGAATTTTGCTATAGTTGGCCTTCCCCCAATTCAGCACTCTTCCTTTAGGACCACTCTCGTCTTTGTCCATCAGTATTCTAAAACTTGTGGCATTGTGATCACTATTCCCAAAATAATCCCCTACTGAAACTTCAACCACCTGGCCGGGCTCATTCCCCAACGCCAGGTCCAGTATGGCCCTTTCCCGAGTTGGCTATTTACATACTGCTGTAAAAAACCCTCCTGGATGCTCCTTACAAATGCCATCCAAACCCCTAAGACTAAGTCAATCCCAGTCAATGTTGGGAAAATTAAAATCTCCCATCACCACCACCCTGTTGCTTCTACATTTTTCCATAATCTGTCTACATTTTTGTGCCTCTATCTCAGGGAGGCCAGAAGTACAGCCCCAACATTGTTACCACACCCTTCCTGTTTCTCAGCTTTGCCAATGTTGCCTCACTGCTAGAGTCCTCCGTAGTGCACTCCTTCAGCACAGCTGTGATATCCTCTTTGACCAGTAATGCAACTCCTCCACCCCTTCTACCTCCCTCTCTGTCCTGCCTGAAGCATCTGCATTCTGGGATAGTTAGGTGCCAATCTTGCCCTTCCCTCAACCAAGCCTCAGTAACAGCAGTAACATACTCCCAGGTACTAATACAAACCCTAAGTTCATCTGCCTTACCGACCTACATTTCTTGCATTAAAACAAGTGCACCTCAGACCACCTAAGCCCTTCGTGTTCATCATCTGCTCTCTGCCTACTCTTCCCCTTTATCACACTGACTTCATTATCTGGTTCCTTACAGGCTTTAGTTACTACCTCCTTACTAACCTCTTCATTTGGTTCCCATTCTCCTGTCACACTAGGTTAAACCCTACCGAACAGCGTTAGCAAAAGCACCCCCAGGACATTGCTTGGTATCCTGCCCAGGTGTAGACCGTCCAATTTATAATTATCCCACCTCCCCCAGAACCGGTCCCAATGTCCCAAAAATCTGAACCCCTCCCTCCTGCACCACCTCTCAAGCCACTCATTTATCCTGCCTATTCTTTCATTTCTACTATGACCAGCATGTGGCACTGGTAGCTACCCTGAGATTACTACCTCTGACATCCTACATTTTAACTTGGCTCCTGACTCCCTAAATTCTGCTTGTAGGACCTCATCCCATGTTTTACCCATATCATTGGTGCCTGTATGCACTACAACAGCTGGTTGTTCACCCTCCTCCTTCAGAATGTCCTGCAGTCGTTCTGAGACATCCTGGACCTGTGCACCTGGGAGGCAGCATACCATTCGTGAGATAACAAGGTGTAGAGCTGGATGAACACAGCAGGCCAAGCAGCATCAGAGGAGCAGGAAAGCTGAGGTTTTGGGCCTAGAATTTTCTGAGGGAGGGTCTAGGCCCCAAACCTCAGCTTTCCTCCTCTAATTCTGCTTGGCTTGCTGTGTTCGTCCAGCTCTACGTGTGATAATGGGAACTGCAGATGCTGGAGAATCCAAGATAACAAAGCGTGGAGCTGGATGAACACAGCAGGCCAAGCAGCATCTCAGGAGCACAAAAGCTGACGTTTCGGGCCTAGACCCTTCATCAGAGAGGGGGATGGGGAGAGGGAACTGGAATAAATAGGGAGAGAGGGGGAGGCGGACCGAAGATTGAGAGAAAACAAGATAGGTAGAGAGGAGAATATAGGTGAGGAGGTAGGGAGGGGATAGGTCAGCCCAGGGAAGATGGACAAGTCAAGGAGGTGGGATGAGGTGGTAGGTAAGAAAGGGAGGTGCGGCTTGAGGTGGGAGGAAGGGATGGGTGAGAGATTAGGGAAGCGGAGACAGGCTGGGCTGGTTTTGGGATGCATTGGGGGGAGGGGAGATTTTGAAGCTTGTGAAGTCCACATTGGGCTGCAGGGTTCCCAAGCGGAAAATGAGTTGCAACATTCGGATGGCAGCATTGTGGCTCTGCAGGAGGCCCATGATGGACATGTAGTCTGAGGAATGGGAGGGGTAGATGAAATGGTTCGTGACTGGGAGGTGCAGTTGTTTGTTGTGAACCGAGCGGAGGTGTTCTGCAAAGCAGTCCCCAAGCCTCTGCTTGGTTTCCCCAATGTAGAGGAAGCCACACCGGGTACAATGGATACAATATACCACATTCCCTTCCCCCACTGCATCCCAAAACCAGCCCAGTTCTTCCCCTCCCCCCACTGCATCCCAAAACCAGCCCAGCTGTCTCTGCTTCCCTAACCTGTTCTTCCTGTCACCCATCCCTTCCTCCTGCCTCAAGCTGCACCTCCATTTCCTACCTATCACATCATCCTCCCTCCTTGACCTGTCCATCTTCCCTGGACTGACCTATCCCCTCCCTACCTCCTCACCTTTACTCTCCTCTCTACCAATCTTGTTTTCTCTCCATCTTTAGTTCACCTCCCCCTCTCTCCCTATTTATTCCAGAACCCTCTCCCCATTCCCCTCTCTGATGAAGGGTCTAGGCCCGAAACGTCAGCTTTTGTGCTCCTGAGATGCTGCTTGGCCTGCTGTGTTCATCCAGCTCCACACTTTGTCATCCAGCTCTACACTTTGTTTCAGATTCTCCAGCATCTGCAGTTCCTACTATCTCTCATACCATTCAGGAGTCTCATTTTCAAACACAGAACTGCCTATCTACTCCCTTACAATTGAATCCCCTATGACTATAGCCCTTCCACTCTTTTTCCTGCCATTCTGTCCAGCAGAGCCAGCCACGGTGCTATGAACCTGGCTACTGCTGTCTTCCCCTGGTGAGCCATCTCCCCCAGCTTTATCCAAAACGGTATACTTGTTTTGGAGGAAGATGATTGCAGGGACTCCTGCACATCCCTGCAAACTACAGGAAATTTAGCATGGCCAATCAACCTACCCCGTGCATCTTTGAATTGTGGGAGGAAACCCAGACAGACACAGGGGTGGGGGAAATGCGCGAACTCCACGGAGACAGTCGCTCGATAGTGGTATCGAACGCAGGTCCCTGGCACTGAGAGGCAGCAGTGCTAACCACTGTGCCACTCTACATATTTCCTGTGTAGATAACAAAGTGTGAAGCTGGATGAACACAGCAGGTCAAGCTGCATCTTAGCACAAAAGCTGATATTTCCAACCTAGACCCTGCATCAGAAAAGGAGGATGGGGAGAGGATTTTGAAATAAATAGGGAAGGATGGGGAGGCAGACCGAAGATGGATAGAGGAGAAGATAGGTGGAGTGGAGAGTATGGGTGGGGAGGTAGGGAGGGGATAGGTCAGTCCAGGGAGGACGGACAAGTCAAGGGCGCAGGATGAGGTTAGTAGGTAGGAAATGGAGGTGTGGCTTGAAGTGGGAGGATGGGGATAGGTGAGAGGAAGCATAGGTTAGGGAGGCGGGGACGAGCTGGGCTGGTTTTGGGATGCAGTGGGGGGAGGGGAGATTTTGAAGCTGGTGAAATTCCGCCACCTCCGCCTCCACACTTACTTCTCTAACCGTGAGCCTAACCCGCACTCTACTGACCCCTTCACCCGCCTCCCACACAAGTCCTCCTCCTGGACACCACCCCCAGGCCTCCTACCCTCCCTCAACCACTTCACCTCCAACTGCCGTCGAGATATCAACCGCCTCAACCTCTCCACCCCTCTCACCCACTCCAATCTCTCCCCTGCAGAACGTGCAGCCCTCTGCTCCAATCCCAACCTCACCATCAAACCTGCAGACAAGGGAGATGCAGTTGTAGTATGGTGCACTGACCTTTACATTGCTGAGGCCTGACGCCACCTTTACAACACCACCTCCTACCGCTCCCTGGATCATGACCCCACCCCCCAAACAATAAACCATCATCTCCCAAACCATTCACAACCTCATCACCTCAGGTGACTTCCCACCCACAGCCTCCAACCTCATTGTTCCCCAACCCTGCACTGCCCGCTTCTATCTCCTTCCCAAAATCCACAAACCCGCCTGCCCTGATCGGCCTATTGTCTCTGCCTGCTCGTGCCCCACCGAACTCTTCTCCACTTATCTGGACTCCATTTTCTCCCCTTTGGTCCAGGAACTCCCTACCCATGTCCATGACACCGCCCACGCCCTCCACCTCCTCCAGAACTTCCAATTCCCGGGTCCCTAACACCTCATTTTCACCATGGACGTCCAGTCCCTATACACCTGCATTCCCCATGCAGATGCCTGAAGGCCATGCGCTGCTTCCTGTCCTGCAGACCTGACCAGTCCCCCTCCGCCAACACCCTCATCCGAGCTTGTCCTCCCCCTCAACATCTTCTCTTTTGATTCCTCCCACTTCCTACAGACAAACGGGGTGGCCGTGGGTACCCGCATGGGCCCAAGCTATGCCTGCGTCTTTGTAGGTTACGTGGAACAGCTTCTCTTCCATACCTACACTATCCCTAAACAACACCTCTTCCCTCTGTTACATTTGATGACTGTCTCGGCACCGCCTTGTGCTCCCAAGAGGAGCTCGAACAGTTCATCCAGTTCACCAACACCCTCCACCCCAACCTCAAGTTCACCTGGACCATCTCCAACACATCCCTCACCTTGCTGGACACCTCTGTCTCCATCTCAGGCAACCACCTAGAAACCAATGTCCATTTTCAAGCCCACCGACTCCCATAGCTGCCTGGAACTCACCTTGTCCCACCCACCTTGCTGCAAAAATTCCATCCCCTATTCCCAATTCCTTTGCCTCCGCTGCATCTGCTCCCAGGATGAGGCATTCCACTCTCATACATCCCAGATGTCCTTGTTCTTCAAGGGCCATACCCCCCCTCCCCCTCCACAGTGATCGAGAACGCGCTCGCTCGTGTGTCCCACATTTCCTGCAACTCATCCCTCGCACCCCACCCCTGCAATAACTGCCAAAAGAGAATCCCCCTAGTCCTCACATACCACCCCACCAACCGTACAACGTATCATTCTCCAACACTTACGCCATCTACAATCCAATCCCACCACTAAAGACATTTTTCCAACCCCACCCTTGTTTGCCTTCCACAGAGACCACTCTCTCCGTGACTCCCTTGTCTGCTCCACACTCCCCTCCAACCCCACCACACCTTGCACTTTCCCCTGCAACCACAGGAAGTGCTACACTTGCTCCCTCACCCCCATCCCAGGCCCCAAGATGACTTTCCACATCAAGCAGGCGTTCACCTGCACATCCACCAATGTGGTATACCGCATCTACTGTAACCGGTGTGGTTCCTCTACATTGGGGAAACCAAGCGGAGGGTTGGGGACCGCTTTGCAGAACACCTCCGCTCGGTTTGCAATAAACAACTACACCTCCCCGTCGCAAATCATTTCAACTCCCCCTCCCATTCCTTAGACGATATGTCCATCCTGGGCCTCCTGCAGTGCCATAATGATGCCACCTGTAGGTTGCAAGAACAGTAACTCATATTCCGCTTGGGAACCCTTCAGCCCAATGGTATCAATGTGCATTTCACAAGCTTCAAAATCTCCCCTCCCCCCACTGCATCCCAAAACCAGCCCAGCTCTTCCCTGCCTCCCTAACCTGTTCTTCCTCTCACCTATCCCCTCCTCTCACCTCAAGCTGCACCTCCATTTCCTACCTACTAACCTCATCCTGCCCAGTTGACCTGTCCGTCCTTCCCGGACTGACCTATCCCCTCCTTACCTCCCCCACCTATACTCTCCTCTCCATCTATCCTCTCCTCTATCCATCTTCGGTCCGCCTCCCCCCTCTCCCTATTTATTTCGGAATCCTCTCCCAATACCCCTTTTCTGATGAAGGGTCTAGGCCTGAAACGTCAGCTTTTGTGCTCCTAAGATGATGCTTGGGTTGCTGTGTTCATACAGCTCCACACTTTGTTATCTTAGATTCTCTAGCATCTGCAGTTCCCATTGTCTCTGATCACAATATTTCCTTACGTTTTTGCCCTCAATCTTCTGCTGACTACTGGAGGGACCTATAATACAATCCTAATAAGGGGATCATCCCTTTCTTGTTTCTGGCAGCCCATTTACTGCTCTTCACCTTTTCAATAGCCCCTGTTTTGTTAAAAATCTCATTCTAATTGTGTATAAGGCAATGGCCTAACCTTACGACATGTTACCTGTACTTTGCTCTTTATCCTCACTTTGGCCTTACGTTGCCCCATTAACATCGGGCTTTCCTGTTTACAGATCACTTTGTTCTCACTTCCAGCACTTGCAGATTCCTATATACTGTAAACAACTCAGCACAGTATATATTTTCTTATGGAATTGGATTTTGTTCCCATTTCCTATTGCCAATGATAAGTAATTGAATGCATTATGTTTGTTTTACAGTGCAATTCCACAACACTGGAATATTGTGATAGGAATACCCAATTTATTTCACAGTCAGAAATGACATGACAGGCTATCGTCCAACAGGTTTACTTGAAAATGCAAGCTTTCGGAGTCTTGCTCCTCTTTCAGGTCCTAGTGAGATAGTTAGTAGCAGACACAGAATTTAGAATTTGTAAGTTTAAAAAATCAAAAGGTTGCATCACTGAGGACGTACTAAATAAACCTCGGCTGCTGTTAAATGTTCAATCAGTTAAAAGGTTTTAATTGATTAATGTTTATATGTAAATCCATGAAGTTCTTTGAAGTCACTGCCCTGAGAGAACAAAAATTTTCATCAGTGTAAAGAGGTGACATTTTAATGCAGACAATGCGTGTTAGGTGTGAGGCTTGTTTAGAATCTGTGTTTTCGTTTTGAGTTGGGCTGGTTTTATTTCTAATGTAGGAATTTATAAAATGCCATATTGACTGTTGAGCAAAGTAGGATGTATCTGCAAATACCACATCACCCCATAGATTTGCATGAGCGAGATAGTGCGGAAGAGTGTGTATGTGTGGTGTAGTAGGGTCACCTGTAGTGCGACATTAACATCAGATCCTGGGTGAGGCTGTCCTCATAGGTACTGAACTTGGCTATCAGCCTCTCCTTGGCGATTCTACATTGTGTATTTTGGAGATCATTTACCGAAAGATCCGAGGTCAAATGTCTTGATGACTGAAGTGTTCCCCCACAGGGAGGAAGCATCCCCGTCTGGCAATTGTCGTACGGTGTCCATTCATCCATTGTCATAGCATGTGCATGGTTTTGCCAAATATGCCTCGGGGCATCCTTGTTGCAGCATATGGGATGGACCATGTTGGCTGAGGCACGTGAGTATCTGCTGTGTTTTGTTGTGGATGGTGTTCCCACATGTGATGGTAGTATCCATGTCGAAGATCTGACATGGCTTGCAGATAGGATTGTATAGTGTTGTGGTCAGTGTTGCCCAGAGGATTGGGTAGTTTGCTGTAGACAACTGTTTGTTTAAGGTTTGATGGTTGTTTGGAGGTATGGGGAAGATCTTGGCACGGTGCTCGTCATTGATAATGTGTCGAAGGCTGCCAAGAACATGACATAGTTTCTCCTTCCCAAGAAATACTGGGTGATGAAGAGTACCCTCTTGGATATATCCTGTGTCTGTCTTCTGAGGAAGTCATTATAGTTTTTTGCTGTGCCATGTCAAAACTGACGATCTTTGAGTTGAGCATTGTATCCTCTTCCTATGAGGGCGTCCTTCAACACCTTCAGGTGTCTGCCTCGTTCCTGCACATCTGAGCAGATCCTGTGTAGTGCACGGCTTGTCTGTAGGGGATGGTTGTTTAATATGTTTAGGGTGGAGGCTAGAGAATTGCAGCATTGTGAGGTTATCCGTGGGCTTGCAGTAGAGTGAGGTACAAAGGTGTCCATCCTTGATAGAGATGCACGTGTCCAAGAATGAGACTGATTCTAAAGAGTAGACTATGGTAATTCCATGGTGAGATGAAACTTGTTGATATCACAGTAATTGTTTAAGTGATTCCTTGCCATGAGTCCAAAGGAAGAAAATGTCATCAATGTATCTGGTGTATAGTGTTCAGAGGTTTTGCACAGCAGAGAATTCTTATTCAAACCTGTGCATGAAAATGTTGGTATATTGGGGAGCAAATGTAGTTCCTGTGTCTGTTCCATGTGTCTGGATGGAGAACTAGTTGTCGAAGATGAAGACAATCTGGTCAAGGATAAAGCTGATGAGTTGTAGGGTGGCGTCTAGAAATTGGCAGTTGGTGTGGCATTGAATACTGAAGCTGGTGCGGTGATGCTGTCATCATGGGGGATACTGGTGTAGGATGCCAAAATAGTGAGGCATGTTTCTGGTTTGACCGATACACAAGTGCTGAGTTTCTGTAAGAAATCCGTAGTGTCGCGACAGAAGATGGAGGCTTTACACCAACCAGCTTTGTGCAAGGGAACGAGACTTGGGAGTTACTTGTACTTTGCAGAAACAACACAAGCAGCAACATTCAATGACGAAATCAAGTTGTGAATGTCTGTCTGAATTTCATTTCTACTCTGTATACTGGAATTTTATCATAGGAATAGGAGTAGGTCCTTCAGCCCCCTCAAGATTCTTACTGATCTGTGATTTAACTCCATTTATCTGCCTTTGAGCCATATCCTTTGATATCTTTGAACAAAAAATAATCAATCTTGGATTTTAAATTAATGACTGATCTAGCGTCAACTGTCATTTGTAGAAGAGTTCCAAGCTTCTAACTCTATGCATAGAAGTGCTTCTAACAACTCTCCTGAATAGTGCCCTAATTCTCAGAATGTGACCCTTTGAATCTAAAATCTGCAACCAGTGAAAGTATTTAATCTTTATCTAGTCTTCTCCTGTTACTGTTTTGAAGACTTTGATCAGACCACTGCCTAACCCCTCAATTCTAGAAAAAAAGAACAAATTTAATTTACATAATCTCTTCTCAGACTTAACCGCTGAAGTCTATTCTTGAAAGCCTACATTGTATTCCTTCCAAGGCCAATATATCTTTCTAAGCTACATGATACCCAGGTCTGCTCTCAAACCTCAGTGGGGTCTTACAAGGGTTTAGTATAGCTGCAGTATGATGTCTGCATCTTCATACTCCAGTTCCATTATCCATTTCGATTATTTGTTATGTGTTCATGACATTTTAAAGATCTAGGCATATGAATCCCCAAGTTTCTTTTGGCATCCTCTGTATTTAACTCTACCATCTCGAAAGTACCCATGTATCCCTCCAGTCCAAAATGGAGAAACTCTCACTTTCTTACATTGAGCTCCAACTGCCGCAGTTTTGCCCATTCACCTAGACTATCCGTATCTCTTTTTTGTCATTTTGATATCATGTACGCTCTGCAATACTGCCTAACTTTGTCATTTTATTCCATTATTTTCATCTTTATATGTGCTGGTTTTGTTGTGAGACCAACTTTTCATCTTCCTCTTCGATAACTAACTTCTGTTTCCACGTCTGCCAACTGAGCATTTGAGAACCTCCTGAACTAGCTTTCATGACCTCCTTGACTGCAACATAGAGCCTTACCACAACTTGGAGTGTCACTCTTTCCAATTTTTGCTCACCATCTGGATCTTACAATAAGACCATTTTGGATGGTTGATGCCTACCAATGGGAGTGGTAACATCTACATTCCTGACTTTGAGACTGAGCTTGACTGATGAGGCCTGAATCTTGTGACATCTGGTGGATCACCCCTGCTGGCTCAGGAAAATTACTTTCTTGAAATTTGCAACTATCCTTTCTGCCATTTACGTGAATGTGGTCTCAACATTGAGCCTTTTTCCTCGTTGGATCATTTTGGTCCAAATCTTGATCTGCAGTTGGTTCTTTAAACCTCCTATAAACTTTCTTTTAAAAGTCACTTAATTTAAATGGTGCCACAGTGCCAAGAGTTTCTTTTAAATCAGGATATAATCTGCAACAGTATTTCTTGCAGCTGCTTCCTTTAATGGACTATAAGAACCCTCCGTGAAATGTCATTATTAATCATGATGAGTCCAGAATTTTATTAACTTCAGCATGTTCCATTGTACTAGGATTTTGTGGACAACATGCCCGCTAGAAAAATTGAATCCCATCTTGGTCAGGAAAAATTTGCTTCCTCCTCTCCTTTCCTTTGTTGACACAACCCTGCATGTCCCTTGAGACTGACATACTAAATTGACACAATCAACCTGACCTGCACATCTTTGAATTGAGAGAAGAAACAGGAGTGCCTGCTGGAAACGCGCGCAGACATGGGGAGAACGTGCAAACTGCTCACGGATAGTCATCCAAGATTTGAATCAAAATTGGATCCCTGGTGCTTTGAGGTAGCAGTGCTAAACACTGCTGCCCAAATATGTTTTTGATGCCATTTTTTTCATTGTGTACTGTGTTGAGCCACTGTGTATACCTGAATAAGCAGTTCATACAGAACATTCTCTGAAGTTAATAAAAATTCCTTAACATAAATTTAAGAAGTTACAGAAGGTGTCAAAATGTTTCTTCCAGAGATAGTAAGAACTGCACATGTTGCAGAATCTGGGATAGCAAGATGTAGGGCTGGATGAACACAGCAGGCCAGGCAGTATCAGAGGAGCAGGAAGGCTAATGTTTTGGGCCTAGACCCTTCTTCACAAATGGGGAAAGGCAAGCGGGATCTGAAATAAATAGGGAGAGAGAGGGAGGTGGATAGAGGAGAAGATAGGTGGAGAGGAGACAGACAGGTCAAAGAGGTGGGGATGGAGTCAGTGAACATTAGTGTAGGTAGGGAGGAGATAGGTCAGGTCAGTCCAGCGAGGACGAACAGGTCAAGTGGGTGGGATGAGGCTAGTAGGTAGGAGATGGGGGTGGGGCTAGAGGTGGGAGGAAGGACAAGTTAGGGAGGCGGGAATGAGCTGGGCTGGTTTTGGGATGTTCTAGGGGGAGGGGGAATTTTTGAAGCTTGTCAAGTCCACACTGATACCATTGGGCTGCAGGGTTCCCAAGCGGAATATGAGTTGCTGTTCCTGCAGCCTTTGAGTAGCATTGTTGTGGCACTGCAGGAGGCCCAGGATGGACATGTTGTCTGTGGAATGGGAGGGGGAGTTGAAATGATTCACGACAGGGAGGTGCAGTTGTTTAATGCGAACCAAGCATAGGTGTTCAGCAAAGTGGCCCCTAAGCCTCCGTTTGGTTTTCCCGAGAACTCCATCCCCGCCTTTTTGACCTGTCTGTATCCTCTTCACCTATCTTCTCTTCTATCCATCTTCTATCTGCCACCCCCTCTCCCTATTAATTTCAGATTCCCCTTCCCTACCCCCATTTCTGAAGAAGGGCCTAGGCCCTAAACGTCAGTCTTCCTGCTGCTCTCATGCTGCTTGGCCTGCTGTGTTCGTCCACCTCTACACCAAAATGTTTTTTCCCTTTTTTTTCCCCAAGAGCCAATATTATTAGCCAACCTGTGATACTTTTATCAAATGCTTGCTTAAAATTCATAAATCAAATCCATTACATTTCCTTCTGGTCTTGGTATGGGGTTTCAATGGGACAGGGTGGCATTGATGTACACTGGACGTGTTTAATTCGATTTTGACTTTGCTCAGCATCTGCCTCCAAACCACAAAAATTTCACATCATGTTATGCGACCTCGAACAATTGTTAAAATTGCTGTGCCATTCATTGTGGATGATATCGTTCTTATCAAAGAGTGAGTGTCACTGTGGATGCCAATGATGATAACATCCAGAGTAGCCAGATGTATTGAAAGTTTTTCTTTCTATTTGTAGTGCTGCTAATGTACTGAATTATTTGTGTTTCAAGCAACTGGCTCTACATCTGTGTTTTAAGCATGATTAAATATAGACCATTAAATTAGAGCTATGAATATGTATTCTTGTAGCCATGTACATGGACCTTATTTCAATCTATATATTTTATTGTTTCTGTGCCAAGCATTTGTTTTGTTTTAAAAACCTGGCATTTTCTCCTTTTCAATTTTACACCATGTGGTGTGTAGGGAGGCCCTTTTGCCTGAGTTGGCAACTTTTAAAATGAAAGAGGCTGTACCCGAAACATGACTGTTTTTCAAACCAGAGGGGATTGCCTTTTGAAGACTGATCAACATTTTAATTTTGAATCTGTTGAGATTCTTTTCCATTGAACCTTAGATTACAAAGAAATGGGATATAAAAATATTCCAGACAGCAAGACACAGCCACTCCATCTTCAGTTGGCTTAATGTAGACATTCCTCTGCCAAACTTTAGTTATTCCCTGATTGAGGGGTTTCTCCCAGTTTGCCTACGTAAAACAGAGTGCAATCTTAACATTTATTAAAGGAGTCTTTAGAAGTGCTGTTGTTATAGGCTGTCTCTGATCTGACATCTTTGCTTCAAAATTGATTGATCTCATTTATCAGGTTCCAACTGAAATAACTCCACAGAGGCCGATATCCTGTCACCCCTTCATTTACAGGTATATTGTACTTGTCGCTAGTCCGGATTCCTCCGAGCCAGCTCTGAGCGAACAGAACCTGACACTTCTGTTAACAGCCCCAATCAGGCAACTCATATTCTGAGGTTCACCTGGCTAACTTTGTCACAATCACTTCTTCAACATCGACTCTTATACTCCAAGTTTCAATTGTGATCTTTTGTTCTTATCCTATGTTTTCCTGTCTCATGGAGAGCTCAAAGCTGAATATAATGTGCAGTTTGAAAAGAGTTTTGTGAATAACTCAATTAGGCTGCAGGTTTTAAGTTGATGTTTTATACGCGTTTTTCTTATACAGGTTGTTAAAACTGTTGGCCTACGAGAGATCTGGTATTTCGGACTCCAATATACAGACAACAAAGGATACCCAAACTGGTTAAAGCTTGAGAAAAAGGTAGATGTACTTTTGATCAAACCAGTTTTTTTTTGTTTCCGACAGGTGATCCTACAATGTAATTTACATGTTCATTTTCTTTTCCCAAGATGGCGGGGATAAAAGTAGCTTTTATCAAAAATACCCTCAAACATTCCCCATCAAAGTAGCATGTGATTTGATGCTGTTTTACAGGATGTTACAATTTACACTCTTCTTACAAAGTAGGATATTGGCTTTTGCTTATCAAGGAGTGGTTGTCATTATGAACGTGGATTTGGCGGTCCAGAGTACCAGATGTAATGAAAGTGTATCTATTTGCAGTACTGGTGATTTAACTGAATTGTACAACATGAAACAAGCTGGTTCCTTGCTTTCTATATTTTAGCATTGAAATGAAGAGGAAAAGCTTGTTCATTACTCAAACTTTCAGTTTTCAAAAATTTTTCAACATTCTTGACATTGTGCTTTAGTTTAATTCTGCTAAAGCATACTTGCTGACTGAGGGATATAACCACTGAAGAACACAGTCATTCATCCAATTCTACGTGCGCAAGCTTGTTGCTGGAATAATCCAACAATAATCATAGCCTGCTACCCCTGTATCATCATAGTTCTGTGACAGTTGTTTCCTGTGGCGAGCGCTTCATGCTCTACTAGAGCTCTGTTACTCTTCATAGATTGCAGAAAGGAAGCTAATTGTTTAGCTTGAGACAGTAAGAACAGTTGTTGCTGGAGTTCGAGATCAGTGTGGAGCTGGAGGAGCACAGCAGGCCAAAGCAGCATTAAAGGAACAGAAAAGTTGACGTTTCGGGTCGGGACCCTTCATCAGAAAGAAGACCCTTCTGAAGAAGGGTCCCAACCGAAACGTCAACTTTCTTGCTCCTCGATGTGGCCTGGCCTGCTGTGCTCCTGCAGCTCCACAGTGTGTTATCTCTAATTATTTAGCCTGTTGTTCCTGTGCCAGCACTCTGAAAGACCAGTCCACTTAGTCCCACTTCTGCTGTATACTCAAACTTGGTAAATTTTCCTCCCTTTGAAGTATTTATCCAGTTCTTGAATCTGCTTCCACTGCTCCTTTCAGTGTGTTTTAGATCATATGTCATTGTTTGAAGAAAGTATCCCATGTCACAGAGTCCTCTAAACTGTCACACAGCACTAGGACTTTACTGTCATGCATCTTGCATTAATTGCGTTCTTTAATTAAAATGCTTAAAAGGAGTTAAAATTGTGTTCAGCATTTTGTTTAAAGATCAAAATACTACTTTTAGAACATAGAACAGTACAGCACAGTACAGACCCTTTGGCCCATGATGTTGTGCCGAACTTTTACCTAAACCTAAAGTCTATCTAACCTCCACCCCTACCTTGATACTATCATCATACGCCTGTCTAATAGCCGTCTAAATGCCCCAAACGAAGCCAACTCTACTACCCTCTCCGGCAATGCATTCCATGCCCCTACCACTCTGAGTAAAGAACCTACTGCTGACGTCTTCCCAATATCTACCACCTTTCATTTTAAAACTACCTCTCTTCCTCTCTCCACTCACTTTCCTCTCCGCCCCCCCCCCCCCCCCCCCACCACCACCACCACCACCACCAGGTGTCTGGCTTTTGGTCTCAATATCAAGTTCTATAACCTAGGGGCTTGTGAACTTTCTCCTACATCCTTGTCCCAACACCTACACACCAGACCCTGTCATCACGTGGACTGCTACCACAAACAATGCATTGTCAGCCACTATTGACCCTGTTAGCAACTAGTCATTATCCCAGGCTGACCTTTTACCCATTCCTTTGTCTGCCCAACTGTTTTTCTCTCTAACTGGGCTCCATCTCCACCCATCATTGAATCTCCGCCCCACCACCCTGCCTCTCCACACTTCTAGCATATATGCCAACCTTTTCCTAGCTACAATGTTAATTATGCTTTCTCTTCACAGATGCTACCACACCGGCTGAGTGTTTCCAGCAGTTTCTGATTTTGTTTAGTTTATAATCCATTTGTTTTCAAACAAATTCTAACTACTACTTGTGTAACCTTTTTTTAAAGGAATTTGTATTTTAGAAACAACAATATCGATCAGAAGAGAGACACTTCAAAACCCCACCATTTGTACTGTGCTGTCTTTCCACATTAGTCCCCTGAAAGTCCATTACATCGAACTTCTACCTAGTTAACTTCCATTTGCTGTTGCTTTTACAATCCTGTATATCATGTTGAAATCTATAATAATCCCCTCTCCATCTACTGCTTTGTCAACTTTCATACAAATTTAAAACTTTTTGTTTTGTTTATTCATGGTTGTTCTCCACACTGAGGTGAAGTGTCAAAAGAGGCAAGATTAATGGAACCAGTTTTAACTGGCAGATGGGACTTTGGTAGCCATCCAAACACAAACTATTTCCCAATCTGGAGGGGAGAAGAAAAGGTTGCTTTTGAGTTGCTGTCATTCATGTCAATTTATTAATCCATGTCATTACTTCTCTTTTCAATTCTATGTATTTCCTTCCCTTTGGTACTTACTTGAATACCGACCAAAAGTACATTTTATATGTCTATTACATTACTGTTTGTATTACATTTTAATTCGTACTTCCTTTTGTCATTCCACTTGTTTATTTCATTTCCAAAATTTGAAATTCTTCTTGGGAGCCAAGTGCAGGCCCTCTTTTAATGTTGTTCAAGAAAATACTACAATTGTTCAGTAATTAGTGTCACAGCGCCAGGGACCTGGGTTCGATTCCAGCCCCGGGCAACTCTGTCTGTTTGGAGTTTGCGTGTTCTTCCCCTGGTTTCTGTGGGATTCCTCTGGGTGCTCTGGTTCCCTCCTACAGTCTGAGGGGTGTGCAAGTTAGGTGGTTTTGCTGTGCTGACTTGTCCCTTAGAATCAAGTGAAGTGTAGGCTAGGTGGATTAGCCATGGTAAATGTGGGGTTACGGGATACAGTAGGGGGCTATGTCTGGCTGGAATGGTCTTCAGCGAGTTGGTGTGGACTTGATGGGCCAAACGACTCCATTCCACGCTATGTAAGGGTTCTAGAGTTTCAAGAGTTATAGAGATATAAAACATGGAAACAGACCCTTTGGTCCGACTCATCCATGTTGATCAGATAGCCTAAATACATCTAGTCCCATTTGCCTGCATTTAGCATCTATCTCTCTAAACTCTTCCTATTCATATAGCCATCTAGATTATTTTTTAAATGTTATAATTGTATCAGCCTTCCCCACTTCCTGGGGCAGCTTGTTCCATATATGCACCACCCTCTGAAAAAGTTGTCCTTTTAAATCTTTTCCCTTTTACCTTAGACCTATGCTCTCTAGCTCTAGACTGCACCAACCCAGGGTAAGGACCTTGTCTATTTACACTGTCCATGCCCCTCATGATCTTATAAATCTCTGTGAAGCTCTCTGATGCTCCAGGAAAATAGCCTCAAGCAACATCCTTGTAAATCTTTACCGAGCCCTTTTCTAGTTTCACAACATCCTTCCTTCAGCAGGGAGACAAGAAATGCATGAAGCATTCCAATAGTGGCCTAACCAACGTCCTGTTCAGCTGCAACATGACCTCCCACAGCTATATTCCATGCACTGACCAATAAAGATAAGCATACCAAGCACCGCCTTCACTATCTACAACTCCACTTTGAAGGAACTATGAACCTGCATTCCAAGGTCTCTTTGTTCAAAAGCACTCCCCAGGACCTTACCGTTAAGTGGCTACATTGTGCTCTGATTTGCCTTTTCAAAATGCAGCACCTCACGTTAATCTAAATTAAACTCTCATCTGCCACTCCTCAGCCCCATTGGCCTGTCTGATCAAGATTCCATTGTGCTTTGAGGTAACTTTCTTTGCTGTCCCCTAGACCTCCAATTTTGGTGTCATCTGCAAACCTACTAACAACGCCTCTTATTCACATCCAATACATTTTTTAAAAAAAAATTGATATTCCTAATGCTAATGTTTCTGGAGTACCATATTTCAGCTGTGTGCAGTTTGAAGAGAGGGTAAAATCCACAATTATTCATCATCAAAGGGTTAAAAGCAGTGTTGCATTTAGGTTGCCACTGCCACCAGAATTTAATTGATTTTTAAAAAAAATTTTTCAAACATTCCTATTTGTGGCATCTTTAAAAAAACAGATAACAAAAGGAGTATGCCATAAAGATGCTCAAGTCTGCTTCATCACTGAAATGTCATGATTGATCTGACTGCAGCCATAACTCCCCTTTAGAACATAGAACATAGAACAGTACAGCACAGAACAGGCCCTTCAGCCCACAATGTTGTGCCGACCATTGATCCTCATGTATGCACCCTCAAATTTCTGTGACCATATACATGTCCAGCAGTCTCTTAAATGACCCCAATGACCTTGCTTCCACAACTGCTGCTGGCAACGCATTCCATGCTCTCTCAACTCTCTGCGTAAAGAACCTGCCTCTGACATCCCCTCTATACTTTCCACCAACCAGCTTAAAACTATGACCCCTCGTGCTAGCCATTTCTGCCCTGGGAAATAGTCTCTGGCTATCAACTCTATCTATGCCTCTCATTATCTTGTATACCTCAATTAGGTCCCCTCTCCTCCTCCTTTTCTCCAATGAAAAGAGACCGAGCTCAGTCAACCTCTCTTCATAAGATAAGCCCTCCAGTCCAGGCAGCATCCTGGTAAACCTCCTCTGAACCCTCTCCAAAGCATCCACATCTTTCCTATAATAGGGCGCCCAGAACTGGACGCAGTATTCCAAGTGCGGTCTAACCAAAGTTTTATAGAGCTGCAACAAGATCTCACGACTCTTAAACTCAATCCCCCTGTTAATGAAAGCCAAAACACCATATGCTTTCTTAACAACCCTGTCCACTTGGGTGGCCATTTTAAGGGATCTATGTATCTGCACACCAAGATCCCTCTGTTCCTCCACGCTGCCAAGAATCCTATCTTTAATCCTGTACTCAGCTTTCAAATTCAACCTTCCAAAATGCATCACCTCGCATTTATCCAGGTTGAACTCCATCTGCCACCCCTCAGCCCATCTCTGCATCCTGTCAATGTCCCGCTGCAGCCTACAACAGCCCTCTACACTGTCAACGACACCTCCGACCTTTGTGTCGTCTGCAAACTTGCTGACCCATCCTTCAATTCCCTCGTCCAAGTCATTAATAAAAATTACAAACAGTAGAGGCCCAAGGACAGAGCCCTGTGGAACCCCACTCACCACTGACTTCCAGGCAGAATATTTTCTTTCTACTACCACTCGCTGTCTTCTGTTGGCCAGCCAATTCTGTATCCAAGCAGCTAAGTTCCCCTGTATCCCATTCCTCCTGACCTTCTGAATGAGCCTACCATGGGGAACCTTATCAAATGCCTTACTGAAGTCCATATACACCACATCCACAGCTCAACCCTCATCAACCTTTCTAGTCACATCCTCAAAAAACTCGATAAGGTTTGTAAGGCATGACCTACCCCTCACAAAGCCGTGTTGACTGTATTTGATCAAGCCATGCTCTTCCAGATGGTCATAAATCTTATCCCTCAGAATCCTTTCTAACACCTTGCAGACGACAGACGTGAGACTTACCGGTCTATAATCGCCGGGGATTTCCCTATTTCCTTTCTTGAAGAGAGGAATTACATTTGCCTCTCTCCAGTCTTTCTTCCATGTTCTCCACAACCTTTAATGTATTAAATGTCTTGACCCCTTGGACCCTCTGAAGAAATTTCTCTTCTCCATCCTACAACAAAAGAAACAAATGGGTTGAAATAAGTCACTTTGAGTTTTACAGGAGGTGAGCAGGACAAAGCTTTTGGAATTGGTAAACAAGCAGAAGTTGGGGTTGTCTGTCTATGTGAGGAAAGAGGAGATATTTCTGGCAATCATGCAGCAATTGTAATTGTCAAGAATGCCATCTGAATCTTTGGAAATGGCTAAAATTCAATTATAAATGAAGCTATTTGAACATGAAAAAGAAATTTAAACAGTTTAAATTACGAATGAATGCAGAAACAAAACAGAAAAAGAATCTGATCCAAATACACCTCTTAAAGCCATAAAGCAATTAGAGGAAAAAGGGATCTTGAACGGGATTCAAGAAAATCCCAAGATATTTCATGAATACATTAAAGGGGAAAAAATAATTAATCGGGGATCACAGGGCCAACCTGTGTGTGAAGCTGCAAGATATTTAAATGGTGTTGAACAGGGTCTTCACTCTGGAAGAGGAAAGCACAGGTATTGATTTAAGGAACAGGGACTGTGGAACTTGCACAGTTTGACATAGAAAATAGGGAGGTATTGGAGGCTCCGTTGGGTTCATAAACAGACAAATCCCCTGGGCTGGATGAATTGTATTCCAGGCTGCTGTGGGAGGTGAGGCACGAAATTGCTGGGGCTCTGACAAATTATTAATTTCTCTCTGGCCATGGGGAAGTGCCAGAGGACTGGAGGACAGTTGATCTGGTTCCACTTTTTGAGAGGTGGTAGAGATCAACCAGGAGACTACAGATCAGTGAGTCTCTTATTGTAGGCAGGGAAACTATTAGAAATAATTCTGAAGGAATGAATTAATATTTACTTGGAAAGGCATAATTAATTAGGGGTAGTCAGCTTGGCTTTGTCAGATGGATAACAAATTTGTTAGAATGTTTAGAAAATGTAATTGTGTGTAAGTTCAATTGATGTAGGTTATGTGGATTTTAGCAAAGCTTTTGACATGGTTCACATATGGGAGATTGAGAAGGTTAAAGCACATGGAATTGAGGAAACTGGGCAAGATGAATCAGAAACTGTAATAGGCCACAAAAGTAGTGGTAGAAAGAGTGACTGGAGGCCAGCGTCCAGTAGTGTATCTCGAGGATCAGTACTGGGACCCTTTTGTTTGTATACGCATAGATAAAGATGTGGCAGGTGGGGAGAATGTTAAGAAAATTTGCATATGACACCAAGACTGGTGGAGTGGTTAATAGTGAAGAAGATTGTTGTAGGTTACAGAAAGATGTTAGATAGATTGGTCAAATGGACAGACCAGTGACCAGTATTTAACCGTGATAAATACAAGGTGATGTACTTTAACTCCCCTTGTTTTAACTCCCCTTTCATCTTGTTTCTTCTTCTAATGAATGGCAGGGCACTGGGTAGCCAATAAGAACAGGGGGATCTTGGAATAATTATTCAGAAATCCCTCAACTTGACAGAGCACGTGAATAGGATTGTAAAGAAGGCATATGCAGCACTTACTTTTGTCAGCAAAGGGGTAATGTTGGAGTTGTACAGAGCATTGGTCAGATCACAGCTGGAATACTGTTTGCAGTTCTGGTCACTTCACTGCAAGAAGGATGTGATAGCACTAGAGGGGATATGGGGGTTGGGGGGGGGGGGGGGGGGGGGTAGATTCACCAGGATGGAGAAATTGAGCTATAAGTGGAGACTAGGTAAGCTTTCATTGTTTTCTTTTAGACAGAGAAGATTGAGGGATGACTTGATTAAGGTGTACAAGATAGAGAGGTATGAGCTGGATGGATAGAGAACAGTTATTTCCTTTTGTCGAGGGGTCAGTCATGAGAGGGCGTAGTTTTGGGGCAAGGGCCATGGATTTGCGGGGAGAGACCTTTTCACTCAACAGATGGTGCGAATCTGGAATGCACTGCTTGGAATACAGAGGAGGCTGGAAAACTTAAACCTTTTTTTAAAAAAAATACATATATAAGGATTAAGATATGGGACAACTACAGAAAATCGGGATTCATCCTCCTTTAGTAGTAGTTATGTCGATGCAAACTTGATTGTCCAGAGGGCCTTTTTTGTGCTGTATGAAGGTACAAGTCCTAAATGGGAGTCTCCTTGTTTTGAAAATCTGCCCCATAATCCTGGTTTTTTTTCTTATTCAAGTGTTGCTAGTTTCTAAAAAAATTTTAGCATCTGGCTGTCCGTTTAATCAACGCCGTAGTGTGTATGCCTTCACTTTTCAAATTGATCTTACCCTTGCTTTCCTTAATTAGTTATGATTGGTTCATCTTTCCAATTAGTCTTTATTTTTCTCCACAGAATATATTGTTGGTATTTATGAAAAATTTTTATATGTCTGCCAATACTACTTTACCAGCTTGCTCTTTAATCTGTTTCCCCAATACATTCTCATAAACTCGCATCAAGGCAACAAAGTTAATGGTACAGTACTAATTTCAGATCCAGATTTGTCACATAATCTGAATGGGAAATTCTTCATATGATCATGTTTCTATAGGATCCTTTAACACTTAACTCTTAAGATTTACTCCTGTCTCATTATCAATTATCCGATGTTTTAACATGTTCCTCCTTCGATTCCACAATGAATCAATCGAATAAATTTGTCCTGAGTAATTTGACATGCCTTTCAAAGGATCATATTTGCAACGTAAACTGCTTTGCCCTCATCAACTGTCCTAATCCTTTTATCAGAGATCAATCTGTCAAACACCGTTTTTGCTCTGGAGTCTAATACGAATTTGTTAGGCCATAACACGATAGGCTTTAATCTTTGTGTGAGCTTTAACTGCAGATGCACTTCCTTTTTCTGTTTGAGTCATAGACTTCTGCACAATAGAAAAAGGCCCATCAAGTCTGCACTAGTCAAAGACAATGACCGTATTCTAATCTCATTTGCCAGCACCTATCCCCACAGTTTTATATGCCTTGGCATTGCAGGTACATATCTAAATACCTCTTAAATGTTGTGAAGGCTTCTCTGTCTACCACTCTTCATGGGCAATGAGTTCCAGATTCCTGTTACCCTCTTCCTCACATTCCCCTGTAAACCTGCCATTTACCATAAATCTATGTCTGCCGGTTGTTGGTCCCTCCATCAAGAGAAAGTTTCTCCCTTTCTCCCCTCTGTCTCTTCTATATCTCAATCACGTACCCCGCCTCAATATCCTCTGCTGCAAGGAAATCATCCAGTCGAAAAGGTAGGCAGATGGGTCGAGGAGGTGGGGTTGCCCTATTAGTGAGAAATGAAATTAAATTAATAGGAAGAAACAAAGTAGGGTCAGATGGTGTAGAATCTGTGGGGGCAGAATTGGGGAACCGCAAAGGTTTAAAAACTCCATAGTTGGAGTTGTGTACAAGCCTCCAAACAATAGTTAGGAGCTGGGGAGCAAGATACACCAGGAAATAGAAAAGATATGTAAGAAAGGCAAAATATCAGTGATCATGGGGGATTTCAATATTCAGGTGAACTGGGAAAAACATGTTGGTAGTAGATTGCAAGAAAAGGAGTTTTTGGAATGTCCATGATTCCAAAAAAGAATGTCCTTTTTGGAGCAGCTCATGGTGGAGCCCACAAGGGAACACTCAATACTTGATTTAGTGTTGTGCAATGAGGCAGACTTGATAAAGGATCTTAAGGTAAAGGAACCCTTAGAAGGCAGCGATCATGAGATGATAGAATTTACTCTGCAATTTGAGAGGGAGACAATAGAATCAGAGATAATGGTATTACAGCTAAATAAAGCTGTCTACAGAGATGAGGGAGGAGCTGGGCAGAATTGACAGGAAGAGGAGCCTAGCAGGAAATATAGTGGAACAGCAATGTCAGGCATTTCTGGGAGTAATTCAGGAGATGCAGCAAAAATTCATTTCTAGGAAAAAGAAGCATGGTACAGGGTCGGTGAGGCAACAGTGGCTGACTAAAGAAGTTAGGGATGGCATAAAAGCAAAAAAGAAAGCATATAATGTGGCAAAGGGCAGTGGGAAGCCAGACGACTGGGAAGTTTACAAAGACCAACAGACTGCAACAACAAAAGAAATAAGGACGGAGAAGATTAAATATAAGGGTAAGCTAGCCAGTAATATAAATGAAGACTGTAAGAGTTTCTTTAGGTATATGAGAGGCATAAGTGGACGTTGGACCACTGGGTAATGGTGGTGAGATAGTAGTGGGGAAACAAGGAAATGGCTAAGGAACTGAATAACTGAAAAATAACTGAGGGGGCGGCACGGTGGCTCAGTGATTAGCACTGCTGTCTCTCCAGCGCCAGGGGCCCAGGTTTGCTACCACCCTCTGTGTCGGGTTTGCATGTTCTCCCTGTGTCTGCATGGGTTTCCTCCGGGCACTCCGGTTTCCTCCCACAGTCTAAAGATGTGCAGGCTAGGTGGTTTGGCCATGTTAAATTGCCCATAGTGTTCAGGGATGTATAGAATAGATGGATTTAGATTTTTAGATTTTAGATTCCCTGCAGTGTGGAAACAGGCCCTTTGGCCCAACAAGTCCACACCACCCCTTGGAGCATCCCACCCACACCCATCCCCTTATAACCCACACACCCCTGAACACTACGGGCAATTTAGCATGGCCAATCCATCTAGCCTGCACATCTTTGGACTGTGGGAGGAAACCTACGCAGACACAGGGAGAATGTGCAAACTCCACGCAGGCAGTTACCCGAGGCTGGAATTGAACCCGGGTCCCTGGCACTGTGAGGCTGCAGTGCTAACCACTGAGCCACCGTGCCGCCCATGTATAGGGGGATGGGTCAGGATGGGATTCTCCAAGGGTCAGTGTGAACTTATTGGGCTGAAGGACCTGCTTCCACACTGTAGGGATTCTATGAATTACTTCATATCAGTCTTCTCAGTGGAAGACACAGTAATATCCCAAAAATTCAAGAGAGTCAGGGGGCAGAGCTGAGGAAGGTGGCCATTCCCAAGGAGAAGGTGCTAGTAAAACTGATTGGCCTGAAGGTGGGTAAGTAATCTGGACCAGATGAACTACACCCCAGAGTTCTAAGGGAGATGGCTGAAGAGAGAGATGGTGGAAGCATTAGTGATTCTTGAAAGATCACCACTAGAGTCAGGGAGGGTTCCAGAGGACTGGAAAATTGCTCATGTGACACCCCTGCTTAAAAAGGGACTAAAGCAAAAGACAAAGTTACAGGCTGATTAGCCTAACCTGGGCCTCACACCTCAGGAAGGACATACTAGCCCTGGAGCATGTCCAGCGGAGATTCACACGGATGATCCCTGGAATGGTAGGTTTAACGTATGATGAACGGCTAAGAATCCTGGGATTGTACTCATTAGCGGTTAGAAGGTTGAGGGGAGATCTAATAGAAACTTACAAAATAATGTATGGTTTAGAAGAGGTGGACGCTAGGAAGTTGTGTTTGTCAGGCGGGGAGACTAGGACCAGTGGGCACAGTCTTAAAATTCGAGGGGGTAAATTTTAAAACTGAAATGAGACGACATCTCTTCAGCCAGAGAGTGGTGGGCTTGTGGAATTCATTGCCGCAGAATGCAGTGGAAGCTGGGACGTTGGATGCCTTCAAGGCAGAGATCGACAAATTCTTGATCTCAGAAGGAATCAAGGGCTACGGGCAGAGCGCAGGGAAGTGGTGTTGAAATGCCCATCAGCCATGATTTAAATGGCGGAGTGGACTTGATGGGCTGAATGGCCTTATTTCCACTCCTATGTCTTATGGTCGTGAGTAAGATTTTGGAATCCGTTGTAAAGGATGAGATTTCTGAACATTTGGAAATGTATGATAAAATAGAGTAAAGTCAGCATGATTTCATCAAGGGGAGGTCATGCCTAACAAATCTGCTAGAATTCTTTTGAGGAAGTAATGAGCAGGGTAGACCACCAAGAGCCAACGGGATATTATCTACCTGGACTTCAAGAAGGCCTTTCACAAGATTCAGCACAGGAGGCTGCTGAGTCAGATAAAGGCTCATGGTGTTAGAAGCAATGTGCTAGCATGGATAGAAGATTGGTTGTCTGGCAGAAAGCAGAGAGTGGGGATGAAAGGGCCTTAGTCAGGATGGCAGCCAGTGATAAGTGGTGTTCCCTAAGGGTCATTGTTGGTACTACAACTTTTCACATTCTGGCTAAGTTTGCAGATGATACAAAGGTAGGTGAAGGGACAGGTAGTATTTAGGAGGTGGGAAGGCTGCAGAAGTATTTGGACAGGCTAGGAGAGTGGGCAAAGAAGTGGCAGATGGTGGTGTACACTGTGGGAAAGTTTGACGTCGTGCACTTTGGTAAGAAGAATAAAAGCGTGAACTATTTTCAAA
Source organism: Stegostoma tigrinum (assembly GCF_030684315.1). Classification (NCBI taxonomy): domain Eukaryota; kingdom Metazoa; phylum Chordata; class Chondrichthyes; order Orectolobiformes; family Stegostomatidae; genus Stegostoma; species Stegostoma tigrinum. The sequence continues at coordinate 34,097,857 of NC_081362.1, read as the reverse complement.
ATGGGGAGAAAATTCAGTACTCTGAAGTGCAAAGACACTGGGAGTTCTAGTCCAGGAGAGTCTCAAGGTAAACTTACAGATTGAGTCAGTAGTGAAAAGGGCAAATGCAATGTTGGCATTTATTTTGAGAGACTTGAATATAAAAGCAGGATGTGCTGCTGCAACTTTGAGGCTCTGGTCAGGCCACATTTGGAATATTGTGTGCCATTTTGGGCCCCATATCTCAGGAAGGATGTACTAGTCCTGGAGCGAGTTCAGAGGGGGTTCACAAGAATGGTCCCAGGAATGAGACGCTTAACATATGAAGAACATTTGAGGACTCTGGGACTATACTCATTGGACTTTAGAAGGATGTGGGGGGGATCTGATTGAAACTTGCAGAATACCGAATGGCCTGGACAGAGTGGATGTTGGAAAGATGCTTCCATTGCTTGGAGAGACCAGGACCCAAGGGCACACCCTTAGAGTAAAGGGAAAACCTTTAAGGAGAAACTACTTCAGCCAGAGAGTGGCGAATCTATGGAATTCACTGCCACAGGTCACTGAGTACATTTAAGACTGAGGCAAACAGGCTCTTGATTATCAATGGGATCAAGGGTTACCGGCAGAAAGCGGGAGAATGGGGTCGAAAAACTTATCAGCCATGATTGAATCATTGCTCCAATGGTGTTAGATTGAAATTCGGTAATATGCATATATGAATTAGGAGCAGGAGTAGGTTGTTTGGCTCTTCTCGCCTGCTCTGCCTGTAAGATCATGGCTTAGCAGATTGTGGCCTTGAGCCCATGTCCCCACCTATCCCCTATCAACAGATTACTCTTGTACACTTTACACAATTATTATTATTTTTTCTTTGCTCATTTTGCTTTGTTCCTCTGGGCCAGAAGACCCATCTGTGCTGAAAATGTCCCAATATGTCCGAACAAATTGTTTCAAACTATTTACACCAACAACTTTATGCATTCTTTTATTTTAGCCAAATGGATTCTGTCTATGAACTCTTAACTACATCGTCTTTCTCCAATCCCATAATAGTTTTATGAATACTGCTTACTGCCTTTCCATTGTTTCCTACACCATTTTTGCCAGTCTCATGATGTCTGTATACTCCCTAACATGTGATGGTCTTAGTAAGTCTAATACTTGATCCTTTCCTCCACCACTGCCACCACACCCATTGCCCTACCCTTGAAAGATTCACAACACTTGGTGGATGCATTAATGACTGCTTCTCCAACTATTGAACCACCTGTGATTGTTACCTTCTGCTTAATACTGTGCTTTGCATTGCTCTCTGTCATATTGATAATGGGCTAATAATCCAATGCTTGTTGGGGATAGATTAATTCTGAGGGTTAGTTTCACTTTGCGTAAATTCCTGACTGGATATCAGATGGCCTTTTATTATAATATTGAAAATGTACGTTCTGCAGTCTGTTCCGAACAATGTGTGGCTCTGTGTAGCTGTAACAGCCTTTTCTATGGCATACAGCCCCTCTTTTCTGCCATGTGTCGTACAAACTTAAAAGCTGGTCATTTTCTTGTGTAGAAAACCGCATCTGCTAGACATCTTGCTTTGTTTGGGTGTTCTGGTGATTGTCACCTGTTGAGTTTCTACTTGTGTCCACCTTCAGTAGCTCTTCAATGCTTTATATCTTTGATTTTTCTAACAAATCTCTCTGGAATGCTTCCATGTGGATGGATGTAAGTATTGATTCAATTCTGTTTTCTCGGTCGCTCATCTGAAAAATCACAAGAAGCTTTTCTCTTTGTATCTGCTCTCAAAATGGTCCATGGATTCTAGATTTCTGTTTAGAAAACACACAATTTCTAGTTGATTTGAATCCAGAAACTCTTGGGAATCTTTCAATGCAATCCTGACTTGTTCAGTTCAATCCTGATTTGTAGACCTTTGCTCCCAATTGCTAAACAAATCTTTAAAGGCTTGATTTTATGCATCTGACACACCCAAATCTAGAAGCCAAAGTACTGAATGATATTTACATGTTTTTAGGCATTCTGCTGTATCATAATTTAAGCTAGGGAATTTGGTGAAAGTTCTGACAATATCTTTGATCTTTCCCTGTACACTATCGATCTGGAACAACCTGATCACTTGCTTTTCTTGTGAATTAAACGTGCCTCAAAAGAGGAATTGATCTGTTTACCAGAAAGCTATGTTTTCGTGTCACTCTGCTGCAATGGCCAAAGGTATCAAGGGCTGACTTCTGCACTTTAGCACAGTTTAATGGTTGTCTATGTATTACGCCTGTAGATTAACTTGCTGACTGTTCAACTATGATAGACCTCATTGGCATGATGTTTTCTTGTTATTTCACCATGTCATGTTAATAGTGGCCTAATTTCATTCACTGAGCATTGATTAACTCCTTGGGTTAGTTTACTTGTTCCACAATGCGGACATTACAGCATACCAACTGAGATTTTTGTGTGCAACTCCTCAGACCTTGCCACTGTGACAAATTGCCAGTCATAATATCATGCATAACATGTGGAATCCTTTTTAAAAATGAACTGTTTTAATGCAGACTATACATACAATGTTTCCTTGTGCTGTCATTTACCTGTGCTTGGGGCAGTCTACAATATGTTTGCAACACAGTGGTCTGAAGAAGGGTCCTGACCTGAAACATCAGCTTTCCTGTTCCTCTAGTATCAGAGATAATGGGAACTGCAGATGCTGGAGATTCCAAGATAATAAAATTTGAGGCTGGATGAACACAGCAGGCCAAGCAGCATCTCAGGAGCACAAAATGAAGGGTCTAGGCCCGAAACGTCAGCTTTTGTGCTCCTGAGATGCTGCTTGGCCTGCTGTGTTCATCCAGCCTCACATTTTATTTTCCTGTTCCTCTGCCTGGTCTGCTGTGTTCCTTCAGCTCCACACTTATTGCTGTCAAAAATGAAGTTAGTTTCTGCATTTAACAAAAAATTTTAACTTTTCTTTGTTTTACCTAGCATCTATCCTCTGCATCACATTTGTAGTCTCTCCCAATATCTTGCCACTCTGAGCAGATTCTCTCAAGTTGCTTTAACAAATAACTTTTCAGCTCAGGTTACAACTCGTTAATCAACTGTCATTTACAATAGTTGGTGGGGACAGCCTATTAACTTGCTGAGTTGCAGTTGAAAAGTGTGGTTATTTATTTACCTTCATTGAACATCCTTCATAGCAAATTAACTTTTTAATTTGGATACGATAGACAAATTTAAAAACTGTTCCCATTAACTGCTGGTTCATGGAATGCAGGTATGATGTTTTTGACAAGAGATGCAAATAGAGTGTAAGGAACAATATCCAAAAGTAGGACATGGTAATAACCTGGAATTTGTTGCACTAATGGGAACTGAGATAATCAAAAATTTCAAAAGGATACTTAGTGGGTCCTCTTCAGAAAATAAACATGTAGCACTACTGATTTAGAAAGGGGGAAATTGCAGCACAGAATACCAGCATAGACTTGAAGAGCTGTTTGGTTTCCTTCATGCCTAAATTATTCTGTAATTTTTCTATTCTGTCATTTTACTAGTGGAATGTCACTTTTGGTTTCATTTTGAGAAAATAATCAAAGTATGTGTCTTACTGTTAGGTATCTCACCAAGATCTGAAGAAAGAAAGTCCTGCTCAGTTCAAGTTTCGTGCCAAGTTCTTTCCTGAGGATGTGGCTGAGGAACTAATCCAGGAGGTTACTCAGAGGCTTTTCTTCCTTCAGGTGAAGGAAGGCATTCTTTCTGATGAAATGTACTGCCCTCCTGAAACAGCTGTGCTGCTTGCTTCCTATGCAGTCCAGGCAAAGTTTGGAGACTTCAGCATGGAAACTCATAAGACTGGTTACCTTACATCTGACCGCCTGCTCCCACAGCGGTAGGTAAATGTATAGGATGTTGTGACTTGTGACTTAGACTGGACAAAGCTCCAAACTGAGCTTCTACATAGTTCAGCCTTTAAGAATGCTGTTTGTTTTTATAATGTTAGAGGCACAGGCCCTGAATTTCAATAGACAATAGGTGCTGGAGTAGGCTATTTGGCCCTTCCAGCCAGCACCACCATTCATTATGATCATGGCTGATCATCCACAATCAGTATCCTGTTCCTGCCTTATCCCCATAACCCTTGATTCCACTATCTTTAAGAGCTCTATCCATCTCTTTCTTGAAAGTATCCAGAGAGTTGGCCTCCACTGCCTTCTGGGGCAGAGCATTCCATATATCCACCACTCCCTGGATGAAGAAGTTTTTCCTCAACTCTGTTCTAAATGGCCTACCCCTTATTTTTAAGCTGTGTCCTCTGGTTCTGGAGGGGTTGTAATTTATTGTGATTTAGTTTCCTCTGTTCTAAATGGCCTACCCTTTATTTTTAAACTGTGTTCTCTGGTTTAGAGAGGGGTTGTAATTTAGGAAGGCAATCAATGGAATCTATTCAAGGTGATGGCTGTTGCGTGGATGGAAAAGTTGTTAATCTGCCAGAATGAAGTAGAATATAGAACCTTTACAGTGTGGAAGCAGGCTATTTGGCCCATGGAGTCCACACTGACCCTCTGAACAGCATCCCACCCAGACCCCTGCATTTCCCACAGCACGCTCACCTAGCCTGCATGTCCCCGGACACTATGGGCAATTTTAGCATGATCAATCCACCTAACCTGTACATCTTTGGACTGTGGGAGGAAACCGGAGCACCCAGGTGAAACCCACACAGACACTGTAAGAATGCAAACTCCACACAGATGGTGGAATCGAACCTGGGTCCCAGGCACTGTTGAACCACAGTGCTGCCGCCTGAGGATTGGATTCTGCTTCCATGACTGTGTTTCCATTTGGATATTGTTCTAATAGTAATCAATTCACTCAGTAGATAGCAATGTCAATTTTATTTGCAATTAGATTAGATTAGATGACCTACAGTATGGAAACAGGCCCTTCGGCCCAACAAGTCCACACCGCCTCTTGAAGCATCCTACCCAAACCATTCCCATTCCCCTATAAACCACATACCCCTGAACTCTACGGGAAATTTAGTATGGCCAATCCACTTAGTCTGCACATCTTTGGACTCTGGGAGGAAACTGGAGCACCCAGAGGAAACATGGGGAGAATGTGCAAACTCGACACAGACAGTCACCTGAGGCTGGAATCGAACCCAGGTCCCTGGTGCTTTGAGACTGCAGTGCTAACTACTGAGTCGCCATGCCGCCCCAATTTCACCATGATTTCACTGCAACGAAGGCAAGGATGCATTTACCTCAGCCAAAACTAGAATTGAAGCTATCATTTTGGCTTTATTCTTAATAAGCTGACCTATTGAGGTAACTGACCCTTCATTTTGCCAACTCTGTCTATTTAAAATCGAAATCATTCCCTTTATTCTAGTTTAGTCTTGAGATGCCAATTGGTTACTCTTTCCTTTTCAACTAGTTTTATATTTATAATGGGTTACAACTGAACTATTGTCGATGGTACAATGTGATCAACTCTATAACTGATTACTGTAAAAGCATCAAAGTCACCTCAATATAAGTTTTCTAGTAATTCTGTTTAAGGAACACTGGTGGTTGCAGGAAGACCCCTCCTGCTTGAAGAAAACCACTATCACCCCAGTGCCAAAGAAAACTCGTGCTGAATGTCTCAATGACTACCACCCAGTGGCTCTGATCTCTATAATTGTAAAGTGCTTCAAGAGGTTAGTCATAGCTCACATCAACTGTACCTCCCAGTCTGCCTTGATCCCTCGCAAATTGCGTACCTGTGCAACAGATACACAGCAGACACCATCTTCCTGGCTCTACGCTCAGGCCTGGAATATCTGGATAATAAGGATACCCACATCAAGCTCCTACTGAGTTCCTCCTCCAACATTATAATTGCAACCAACTAAACCTCCAAACTCTAAGACCTAGGCCTCTGCTCCACCCTCTAACTGGATCCTTAACTTGCTGACCCACAGACTGCAATTCGTGAGAACAGGCAACAACAACACCTCCACGATAATCCTCAACACCAGAATCCCCCTTACTATACTCCTGGTACATGCATGACTGTGACCAAATTTGGTCGCAAACTCCATCTTCAATTCACTGACAACACAACTGTTGTAGGCTGGATCTCAAACAACGACAGGATAGAATATAGGAAAAAGAGTACATGGTGGCATGGTGTAAAGATAACTGAACATCAACAAAACGAAAGAGCTGATCATTGACTTCAGGAAGCAACACAGAGGGCACACTCCTGTCCACATTCCTGGTGCGAAAGTGGAGTTGGTCAAGAGCATCAAGTTCCTGGGAGTGATGATTACCAACAATCTGTGTAGGTTCATCCACATTGATGCAATGGTCAAGAAAACAACGCTGCTTCTAGTTACTTAGGAGGCTAAAGAAATTCAGCATGGTCGTAAAGTCTCTTACTAATTTTTATCGATGTACCACAAAAAGCATTCTATCTGGATGAATCACAGCTTAGTATGGCAACTGTTCTGCTGAGGACCAGAAGAAACTTAGAGTTGTTAGTAGTCATCACGCAAGCCAACCTTTCATCTATTAGCTCTATCTATATTTGCTGTTGCATCAAGAAAGCAGCCAACATAATCAAAGACCCCCCTCCCACCCATGTTATCATCTCTTCCAATCTCTTCTATCAGGCAGAAGATACACAAGCTTAAATGCACATAACAGATTCAAGAACAGCTTCTTCACTACTGTTAGATTTCTGAATATACCTTTCACGTTTTAAATTTAACATTGACCTCACTCTGTGTACTTTCTCTGCTAATGTAGCATTGTATTCTTCGCTCTGTTCTGTTACCCTAATTCAATTTCTGTGGTATGCAAAACAAAACTTTTCATTGTACTTTGGTACATGTGACATTAATAAATCAAAAAATCAAATCAAAATAATATTAGCATTGTGAGATGCAATCAATTATTTTGTAAACAAGTGTGTTTTATGGTGTGTTCTGTTATCCTATTTTACAGCGCTGCATTGTGCTAATTTTCTGAGAAACTCACCTGGAAATGGGAGCTAACTGAATTTGTGGTTATATGCAGCTGATCAGAACACAGCTGTTTTCTTGACTAGTTAATTTATGTAAAATAGAAAAGTAGGACTGGACCAATGCTTATGCAACACCTAAAATTTTGCTTTGCTCTCTTAATCTGGTTCAATTCTTTCAATATTGCTATGACATGCCAAGTAAGATTTATAGAAAGTACAAAGTTCCTTGAATATTGTTGACTTTATTGGTGGCTTTTATGATTCGAAGTATTTTTTGTTTGAAGTAAGCTTGAAATCAAAGTGTAACTGAAATCTGTAGCATTTGTGTAGTTTACAGCACAGATGGAACATAGAGGACATTTGGGCAAATTAGTTATGCTGCAGATGAAACTGCATGCTGTAACATTTAACCTTGTCAGCCCTGTGCATATCTCTCAAGCTAATGGAGCTGTCTCAGCCCAGACTTTTCTCGGACTTGTGCATTCTGAAATGTTTTGAATTGGACCCTGAAGGTGGTTAAGGACTTTTTCAGCTGCTATCTGGTGGATAAATTCCAAATTTAAACTGACGTCTGTTGATATTGGCAAATTACAATTTAGTTTTAAATTTATAAGGATACTACTGGTCTTCTGTGGCGACACGTTTTGTCACTTAAAAACAAGTTCAGGTGCACCTGAATTAGGCAGTATTTTGTAATCCTTTTTAGCTTCTTGATTTCCATCTTGCTGTTAGACCGCACTAATGGCCTTTATCCCCAAGTTTTTATTTTCCGATGTTACCTGCTCTCACCTGCCCTAATACCTTTTTGCCTTGAGGTTGAGCATACCATTTAATAAGATAACACCGTGTGGAGTTGGAGGAACACAAGTAGGCCGGGCAGAATTTTCTGAAGAAGCGTCCGGACCCGAAACATCAGCTTTTCTGCTCCTCTGATGCTGTATTCTTCCAGCTCCACACTGTGTCATCTCTAACTCCAGCATTGGCGGTTCTTTCTATCTGAGTGAGCATACCATTTGTTTCCCTTCTCTCCCTTACTGCCCTTTAATCAAATGATATGCAAGTTTACTGTTTTATTTTATAAATTTATATTCCTTTCTGTGGAGAAATTTGGATTACAGCTGCTAGCACGTTCCAGGCTGAGATCTGAAACACCACAGTTGAATGGAACAGCATTTGTGGTTCATGTCACTTACTGTTATTCATCTTTTGGACCCTCTAGTTGAGGACCAATTGCATTTTAAGTAACTAAAATAAGACAGGCCACTCTACAAAATTCAGTATAGAATTTGCTATCTCCTGCAAAATGCATTTTTAAACCCAACATTAATGTTAAACATTTTGCTTTCAAAGGAGGAGAGCAAATGTTGTCCCCTTGTTCAAGAAGGGGAGTAGAGACAACCCTGGTAATTATAGACCAGTGAGCCTTATTTTGGTTGTGGGTGAAGTGTTGGAATGGATTATAAGAGAGAGGATTTATAATCATGTAGAAAGCAATAATTTGATTAGGGATAGTCAACACAGCTTTGTGAAGGGTAGGTCGTGCCTCGCAAACGTTATTGAGTTCTTTGAGAAGGCGACCAAACAGGTGGATGAGAGTAAAGTGGTTCAGGTGGTGTATATGGATTTCAGTAAAGTGTTTGATAAGGTTCCCAACGGTAGGCTATTGTACAAAATACGGAGGCATGGGATTGAGAGTGATTAGCAGTTTGGATCAGAAATTGGCTAGCTGGAAGAAGACAGAGGCTGGTGGTTGATGGGAAATGTTCATCTTGGCGTTAAGTTACTAGTGGTGTACCGCAAGGATCTGTTTTGGAGCCACTGCTGTTTGTCATTTTTATAAGTTACCTGGATGAGGGCGTAGAAGGATGGTTTGCGGATGACACTAAAGTTGATGGAGTTCTGAGTGCAGAAGGATTTTGCAGGTTACAGAGGGATATAGATAAGCTGCAGAGCAGGGCTGAGAGGTGGCAAATGGAGTTTAATGTGGAAAAGTGAGGTGATTCACTTTGGAAGGAGTAAAGGTTTTATTGATAGAGGGATTGCGTTTCGGAGCCATGAGGCCATGTTGCAGCTGTACAAAACTCTGGTGTGGCTGCACTTGGAGTATTGCGTACAGTTCTGGTCGCCGCATTACCGGAAGGATGTGGAAGCATTGGAAAGGGTGCAGAGGAGATTTACCAGGATGTTACCTGGTATGGAGGGATGGTGTTATGAGGAAAGGCTGAGGGACTTGAGGCTGTTTTCATTAGAGAGAAGAAGGTTAAGACGCAACTTAATGGAGACATACAAGATATCAGAGGATTAGGTAAGGTGAACAGTGAGACCCTTTTTCCGCGGATGGTGATGGCTAGCACGAGGGTCATGGGTTTGAATTGAGGGGTGATAGATGTAGGACAGATGACAGAGGTCGATTCTTTACTCAGAGTAATAAGAGCATGGAATGCCCTGCCTGCAACAGTAATAGACTCAAACTTTAAAGGCATTTTAAATGGTCGTTGGATAAACATATGGATGATAACGGAATAGTGTAGGTTAGATGGGCTTCAGATTGGTTTCACAGGTCGGCGCAACATGGAGGCCGAAGGGCCTGTACTGCGCTGTTGAGCTCTATGTTCTATGAACAAGACTAGTCCATTTAACCTCCTCAAATCTGTTCCACTATTTGGTGAGATCATGTCTGACCTGCAATCTAACTTCATATATTCAGTTTTCCATTCATGGTCAACAAAAAAGGTCTTTTGATCTTGGACTAATCTGTTAACTTTAGATCTAGCACCAATTGCCTTTTACAAAGTTCCTCTCAAGTTTATCCTTGAAATTGAGGCAGTATTCCGATGAATTTAGCCTGCATTCTGTCCAAAGTCAGAAGTATACTTCTTTAGATGTGGGTGATCAGTTCTGGAGACCACATTCGGGTATGATCACCTTAAACTATCTATTGCTGAAGTATGACCTCTACAGTTATTGTCTAATCCTCCAAATATAAAGGACAATTTTCCATTTGCTTTTTTAATTTTCTGTACTTACCATGACATTTTAATGATGCATACACTCGACTCCTTTGTCTCTTTAGACCATAATTATTGGTTTTGTGCTTACTGCAGACTGAAGGAATTACCTAAACTATTAGGTTTCTTCGTTTTCAAATGATGAGTGCGTTGTAGATATAACCCAGAAGGTGGGCATTGTCTGGAGTTGCCTGTTTAGCAGGTGTAGACAAATCTTTAACTTACATAAAATTGACTAGCTGTCTCAAGTGCAGTGATATGTGGCAAGGCTATAGACCAAGTGCGGGAAAGTAGGATTAGAATTGATGGTCTGTTTTTTTCAATGAGTTGCAGCACAGAAGGGAGGCATACAACTTTTCCATGATTCTAAGTGTTGAATTACAAAATGTTTATTTTTCTACAGTGTTGTGGAGCAGCATAAACTTAGCCGAGAGCAATGGGAGGAGAGAATCCAGGTTTGGCATGAAGAGCACCGTTGGATGCCCAAGTAAGTTTGATACTCACCCAGTTGGCCACTGGATAGCACTTTTATTGAAGAAGTGCAGAAAGAATTGTCAACCTCTTTTCATAATTTGAACAATTTAAATTTGATTAGTGGAAGTATTGGGTGTTTTGGAGACTGGGCTTGTACTCAGCTCCTGGAGCCAAGGATTCAGACTAATGAGATCCTGGCAGGCAAAATGTATAAGCCCAGTGACATAGCAAAGCAAAGCACCTTGGGGCTTTAGCCATCATTTAGCCAATCCCCAAAGAAATGGTTGCAAGGATCACAATGTGAGAATGCTCCATCACATCACTTCCTTTGCAGATGGAAGATCACAAAATGACTATTCTTTTTCTTCCAGTGTATGGTTTTTGAGTGTTTCCTTCAACCAAATCAAGCTCTGAAGCATGCACATCAGACGTGTAAACAAAAGCCATTTTCAATCTCTAAGGTCATCTCTTTCATCCAAAACCAAATGCTGTGTATCTGGATTTTGCAACTTTTGCTTTTCACTCTTCTTACTAAGCTATCCTAGTTGAAGTGGTGGCTGAAATATTAACGTTTACATGGTGCTTTGGCAATAGCCATAGGAGAGCCATTCATAGGGTTTCAATCCAGTGATAACAAGATGTAGAGCTGGATGAACACAGTAGGCCTAGCGGCATCAGAGGAGCAGGAAGGCTGACGTTTCGGGCCTAGACCCTTCTTCCCCTGCCTCATTTGTGAAGGGGGTTCTGAAATAAATAGGGAGAGAGGGGGAGGTGGATAGAAGATGGATAAAGGAGAAGATAGGTGGAGAGGAGACAGACAGATCAAAGAGGCGGGGATGGAGCCTGTAAAGATGAGTGTAGGTAGGGAGGAGATAGGTCAGTCCAGGGAAGATGGACAGGTCAAGGGGGCAGGATGACGTTAGTAGGTAGGAGGTGGGGATGGGGCTTGAGGTAGGAGTAGGGGATAGGTGGGAGGAAGGACATGTTAGGGAGGCGGGCATGAGCTGGGCTGGTTTTGGGATGCCATCGGGGAGGGGAGATTTTGATTCTTGTCAAGTCAACATTGTTACCATTGGGCTGTAGGGTTTCCAAGCAGACTGAGTTGCTGTTCCTGCAACCTTCAGATAGCATCATTGTGGCTTGCAGGAGGTCCAGAATGGATGTCTTGCCTCAGGAATAAGAGGGGGACATAGCTTTAAATTGAGGGGTGAAAGATATAGGACAGATGTCAGAGGTAGTTTCTTTACTCAGAGTAGTAAGGGAATGGAACGCTTTGCCTGCAACTGTAGTAGATTTGCCAACTTTAGGTACATTTAAGTCGTCATTGGATAAGCATATGGACGTACATGGAATAGTGTAGGTTAGATGGGCTTGAGATCGGTATGACAGGTCGGCACAACATCGAGGGCCGAAGGGCCTGTACTGTGCTGTAATGTTCTATGTTCTATGACCGGCAAGTGCAATTGTTTCGTGCGAACCAAGCGTCGATGTTCTGCAAAGTGGTCCCCAAGCCTCCACTTGGTTTCCCCGATGTAGAGGAGGCCACAAGGGGGACAGCGGATGCAGTATACCACATTAGCAAATGTGCAGATGAATGTTTGCTTGATGTGGAAAGTTGTCTTGGGGCCTGGGCTGGGGCTGAGGGAGGAGCTGTAGAGGCAGATGTAGCACTTCCTGTGGTTGCAGGGAAAAGTGCCAGGTGTGGTGGGGTTGGAGGGGAGTGTGGAGCTGACAAGGGAGTCACGGAGAGAGTGATTCTCTTCTCTCTCTCTCTCTCTCCCCCCCCCCCCCCCACCCAGAAAGCAGATAGGGGTGGGGTGGGGAGGGAACAATGTCTTTGGTGGAGGAGTCGGATTGCAGATGGCGGAAGTGTGGGAGGATGATGTGTTGTATAATGGAGGTTGGAGGGGTGGTATGTGAGGACGAGGGGGATTCTGTTTTGGTTATTATTGTGGGGAGGGGGTATGAGGGATGAAATGAGGGAGACACGGTTGAGGGCGTTCCCAACCACTGATGGGGGGTGTTGTGATCCTTGAAAAGCAAAGACATCTGAGATGTACAGGAGTAGAATGCCTCATCTTGGGAACAGATGCGGCAGAGGCAAAGGAATTTGGAATAGGGGATGGCATTTTTGCAGGAAGGTGGGTGGGAAGAGGTGTATTCTCTGTAGCTGTGGGAGTCGGTGGGCTTGAAATGGACTTTGGTTTCTAGGTGGCTGCCTGAGATGGAGACAGAAGTCCAGGAAGGAGAGGGAGGTATTAGAGATGGTCCGGGTGAACTTAAGTTTGGGGTGGAAGATGTTGGTGAAGTGGATGTGAACTGTCCGAGCTCCTCGTGGGAGCATGCAGCATCGGTTGTGGGTGGAGTGGGGCAGGTGGCGGCAGCAGCAGCGGTGATGGGAGGTGCGCCCAATGCCGATGCAACTCCACCCACTGCTGATGCAGCATGTTCCACCACCGACGTAACTCCACCCACTGCCTGCAACTCCAGAGGAGACAGCAACACCAGCCCTGCTGGGTCTTCACTATTCCCCTCGACCTCCCCTTATTGAGGACGAGCAGTCAGCCCTCAGTAAAGGGCTCACCTGTGTCCCCCTCCACCCACACATCAATGAATACTGGTGTGTTTGGACATTGAGCAGTTTTTCCTCCACCTCTGCGCTTACTACTACAACTGTGAGCCTTACCCTCCCTCGACTGACCCCTTCTCCCAACTCCAACACACCCCTCCTCCAAGGCTGCCTACCCTCCCTCAACCTCATCATCTCCAACTGTCGTTGAGACATCAATCACCTCAAAGTCTCCACTCCTCTCTCACATTCAAACCTCTCCCCAAGGAATGTGCAGGCCTCCGCTCCAATCCCAGCCTCTGGTGCGGCCGCACTTGGAGTATTGTGTACAGTTCTGGTCACCGCATTATAAGAAGGATGTGGAAGCTTTGGAAAGGGTGCAGAGGAGATTTACTAGGATGTTGCCTGGTTTGGGGGGAAGGTCTTACGAGGAAAGGCTGAGGGACTTGAGGCTGTTTTCATTAGAGAGAAGAAGGTTGAGAGGTGGCTTAATTGAAACATAAAATAATCAGAGGGTTAGATAGGGTGGATAGGGAGAGCCTTTTTCAGACAGGTCAAGGGGGCGGGATTAGGTTAGTAGGCAGAAGATGAGCAGAGAGATCTTGGTGTCCATGTACATATATCCCTGAACGTCGCCACCCAGGTTGATAGGGTTGTTAACAAGGTGTACAATGTGTTAGGTTTTGTTGGTAGAGGGATTGAGTTTTGGAGCCATGAGGTCATGTTGCAGCTGTACAAAACTGCTGCAGACAGACTTGGAGTATTGCATACAGTTCTGGTCGCCGCATTACAGGCAGGATGTGGGAGCATTGGAAAGGGTGCAGAGATTTACCAGGATGTTACCTGGTATGGAGGGAAGGTCTTATGAAGAAAGGCTGAGGGATTTGAGGCTGTTTTCGTTAGAGAGAAGAAGGTTAAGAGGTGATAGAGACATACAAGATGATCAGAGGATTAGATAGGGTGGACAGTGAGACCCTCTAGCACAAGGGGACATGGGTTTAAATCGAGGGCTTAAGAAATGTAGGACAGATGTCAGAGGTAAGCTCTTTATTCAGAGAGTAGTAAGGTCGTGGAATGCCCTGCCTGCAACAGTAGTAGACTCGCCCAGTTTAAGGGCATTTAAATGGTCATTGGACAAACATTTGGATAATAACATTTGGTTAGATGGGCTTCAGTTTGGTTTCACAGGTCAGCGCAACATCTAGGGTCGAAGGGCCTGTACTGCACTGTAGTGCTCAATGGTCTACGTTTTAAACAACTAAACCTCCCAGTCGCGAACCATTTCAACCCCACCCCCCCCCCCCCCACCCCCCCACAATTCCTCAGATAACATGTCCATCCTGGGCCTCCTGCAGTGCCACAATGATGCTCCCCAAAGGTTGTAGGAACAGCAACTCGTATTCCGCTTGGGAACCCTGCAGCCCAATGGTATCAATGCAGATTTGACAAGATTCAAAATTTCCCCTCCCCCACTGCATCCCAAAACCAGCCCAGCTCACCTCCGCCACCCTAACCTGTCCTTCCTCCCACCTATCCCCTCCTCCCACCTCAAGTCCAACCCCCATCTCCTGCTGACCCCCTTGACCTGTCTGTCCTGGCTAGACTGACCTATCTCCTCGCCACCTCCCCACCTACACTCTTCTTTACTGGCTTCATCCTGCCTCTTTTGATCTGTCTGTCTCCTCTCCACCTATCTTCTCCTCCTGTATCCATCTTCTATCCACTACCCTCTCTCTCCCTATTTATTTCAGAACCCCCTTCCCCTGCCTCATTTGTGAAGAAGGGTCTAGGCCTGAAACATCAGCCTTCCTGGCCCTCTGATGCTGCTTGGCCTGCTGTGTTCATAGAACATAGAACATTACAGCACAGTACAGGCCCTTCGGCCCTTGATGTTATGCCGACCTGCCATACCAATCTGAAGCCCATCTAACCTACACTATTCCATGTACATCCATATGCTTGTCCAATGACAACGTAAATGTACTTAAAGTTGGCAAATCTACTACCATTGCCAGCAAAGCGTTCCATACCCTTTATTACCCTCTGAGTAAAGAAACTACCTCGAACATCTGTCCTAGATCTTTCACCCCTCAATTTAAAGCTATGCCCGCTCGTGCTCGCCGTCACCATCCTAGGAAAAAGGCTCTCCCTATCCACCCTATCTAGCCCTTTTATTATCTTATCTCTCAATTAAGTCACTCTCAACCTTCTTCTCTATAATGAAAACAGCCTCAAGTCCCTCAGCCTTTCCTCATTAGACCTTCCCTCCACACCAGGCAACATCCCAGTAAATCTCCTCTGCACCCTTTCCAAAGCTTTCACATCCTTCTTATAATGCAGTGACCAGAACTGTACGCAATACTCCAAGTGCGGTCGCACCAGAGTTTTGTACAGCTGTAGCACAACCTCTTGGTTCCGGAACTCGATCCCTCTATTAATAAAAGCTAAAAACCACTGTATGCCGCCTTAACAACCCTGTCAACCTGGGTGGCAACTTTCAAGTACATGGACACCGAGATCTCTCTGCTCACCGACACTACCAAGAATCTTACCATTAGCCCAGTACGTTGCATTCTGGTTACTCCTACTGAAGTGCATCACCTCACACTTGTCCGCATTAAACTCCATTTGCCAACTGTCAGCCCAGCTCTGTGGCTTATCTATGTCTCTCTCTAGCCTACAGCATCCTTCGTCACTATCCACAATTCCACTGACCTTAGTGTCGTTTGCAAATTTACGAACTCCTCCTTCTACACCCTCATCCAGGTCGTTTATAAAAATGACAAACAGCAGTGGACCCAACACCGACCCTTGCGGTACACCACTAGTAACTGGACTCCAGGATGAACATTTCCCATCACCCACCACCCTTTGTCTTCTTTCAGCTTCAAACAGCTATAATCTCCCACATTCCCATTCCTCCGCATTTTGTACAATAGCCTATTGTGGGGAACCTTATCAAACGCCTTGCTGAAATCCATATACACCACATCAACCGGTTTACTCTCATCTACCTGTTTGGTCACCTTCTCAAAGAACTCAATAAGGTTTGCGAGGCACGCCCGACCCGTCACAAAACCGTGCTGATGATCCCTAATCAAATTATTCTTTTCTAGATGATTATAAATCCTATCTCTTATAACCTTTTCCAACACTTTACCAACAACTGATGTAAGGTTCACTGGTCTATAATTACCAGGGTTGTCTGTACTCCCCTTCTTGAACAGGGGAACCACATTTGTTATCCTCCAGTCGTCTGGCACTACTCCTGTAGACAATGACGAGTTAAAGATCAATGCCAAAGGCTCGGCAATCTCCTCCCTGGCTTCCCAGAGGATCCGAGGATAAATCCCATGCGGCCCAAGGGACATATCTATTTTCACACTCTGTAGGATTTCTAATACCTCTTGCTTGTGAATCTCAATCCCACCTAGTCTAGTAGCCTGTAAATCAGTATTCTCCTCGACAACGTTGTCGTTTTCTAGAGTGAATACTATCGAAAAATATTTATTTAGTGCTTCCCCTATCCTCTGATTCCACACACAACTTACCACTACTATCCTTGATTGGCCTTAATCTTACTCTCGTCATTCCTTTATTCCTTAAATACCTCTAGAAAGCCTTAGGGTTTACCCTGATCCTATCCGCCAACAACTTCTCATGCCTCCTCTTGGCTCTTCTGAGCTCTCTCATTAGGTCTTTCCTGGCTACCTCGTGACCCTCAAGCGCCCTAACTGAGCCTTCACATCTCATCCTAACATAAGCTTCCTTCTTCCTCTTGACCAGAGATTCCACTTCCTTTGTAAACCACGGCTCCCGCGCTCTGCAGCTTCCTCCATGCCTGACAGGTACATACTTATCTAGGACACACAGGAGCTTTTCCTCGAATAGGCTCCACATTTCTAATGTGCCCATCCCCTGCAGTTTCCTTCTCCATCCTATGCTCCCTAAATCTTGCCTGATCTTGTCGTAATTGCCTTTCCCCCAGCTATAACTGTTGTCCAGTGGTATACACCTATCCCTTTCCATCACTAAAGTAAACATAACAGAATTGTGATCGCTATCACCAGAGTGCTCACCTACTTCCAAGTCTAACATCTGGCTGGTCTCATTACCTAGTATCAAATCTAATGTGGCTTCGCCCCTTGTCGGCCTGTCTACATACCTTGTCAGGAAGCCCTCCTGCACACACTGGACAAAAACTGACCCATCTATAGTACTCTAACTATAGTGTTCCCAGTCAATATTTGGAAAGTTCAAGTCCCCCATGACAACTACCCTGTCTCTCTCACTCCTATTGAGAATCATCTTTGCTATCCTTTCCTGTACATATCTGGAACTATTCTGAGGCCTATAGAAAACTCCCAACAGAGTGACCTCTCCTCTCCTTTCCTGTTTCTAACCTCAGCCCATACTACCTCAGTTGACGAGTCCCCAAACGCCCTTTCTGCAACTGTAATACTGTCCTTGACCAACAATGCCACACCTCCCCCCTTTTACCATCTTCTCTGTTCTTCCTTAAACATCTAAATCCCGGAACCTGCAACAACCATTCCTGTCCCTGCTCTATCCATGTCTCCAAAATGGCCACAACATCGAAGTCCCAGGTACTAACCCATGCTGCAAGTTCACCCGCCTTATTCTGGATGCTCCTGGCATTGAAGTAGACTCACTTCAAACCAACTTCTTGCTTGCCAGTGCCATCTTGCATCCCTGACGTCCCTTGCGCATCTCCCTACTCTCAACCTTTTCTATACTCGAAGTACAATTTTGGTTCCCATCCCCTGCTGAATTAGTTTAATCCCACCCGAATAGCCTTAGCGAATCCACCCCCCCCCCCCCCCCCCCCCCAAAAGGATATTGGTACCCCTCTGGTTCATGTGAAGACCATCCTGCTTGTAGAGGTCCCACCTACCCCAGAAAGAGCCCCAATTATCCAAGAATCTAAAACCCTCCCTCCTGCACCATCCCTGTAGCCACGTGTTCAACTCCTCTCTCTCCCTATTCCTCGCCTCACCAGCACGTGGCACGGGCAACAAACCAGAGACAGCAACTCTGTTCGTCCTAGCTCTAAGCTTCCATCCTAGCTCCCTGAATTTCTGCCTTAAATCCCCATCTCTCTTCCTATCTATGTCATTGGTGCCAATGTGGACCACGACTTGGGGCTGCTCCCCCCCCCCCCCTTAAAGATCCCAAAAACACGATCAGAGACGTCACGCACCCTGGCACCTGGGAGGCAACCCACCAACCGTAAGTCTCTCTCATCCCCACAGAACCTCCTATCTGTCCCCCTAACTATGGAGTCCCCAATGACTACTGCTCTGATCCTCTTGCCCGTTCCCTTCTGAGCAGCAGGGACAGACTCTATGCCAGTGACCTGTGCCCCACTGCTTTCCCCTGGTAAGTCGTCGCCCCCCAACAGTATCCAAAACGGTATACATAATTTTGAGGGGAATAGCCACAGGGAATCCCTGCACTGCCTACCGGTTCGCTTTCCGGCCCCTGACCTTAACCCATTTGCCTTTTTCTTGTCCCTGAGGAGTGACTGCCTCCCTGTAACTCCTCTCAATAACCCCCTCTGCCTCCTGAATGATCCGAAGTTCATCCAGCTCCAGCTCCAGTTCCCTAACGTGGTTCTCGAGGAGGTGGAGTTGGGTGCACTTCCCGCAAATATAGTCAGCAGGGACACTAGTGGTGACCCTTACCTCCCACATTCTGCAGGAGGAACATTCAACTGCCCTGACCTCCATTCCCATTATTCTAAATTCCCAAAGAGACTGTTGAAAAATAAAGAATAAAAAATAAACTTGTTACCTTACCAATCTGGCGCACCGAACCTCCTTTTTGGTTAGAGGAAGAGGATGGGTGGGAGACACTACCCGAGTAGTGTTTCGGGTAATGCAACCACACAAATATATTACCTCACTTACTCAGCAGTCCCGTGTCCGCTCCTGCTCAGCGTACGCTCTGCCTGTTCACGAGGTAAGTTTTTAAAACAGTGACTCGCCCTCCTGGCAGCTACCTGGTCGACACTCCCGCTCCTCCCGCTGCTGAAACAAAAATGGAGGGCCCCGACGCTCGCGCTAAGTTTTTAAAACAGTGACTTACCTTGTTATGCCAGATACTCCGGCATCTGCAGTTCCTACCCTCTCCGTTTCAATCCAGTGTATGATTTGTAACCAAACCAGTGGGCTAACAATTCCCTTCTTTAATTGTATAAAAACCTAATGAGAGCTACGTTAGTCCAATTTCTGATGTCATAGATGCGAAGAATAAGTAATAGTCATCATCTCAAGTTTTAGGCAACTAGTAAAAAACACCTATGAGCTTTTGATCTAATCGTGGGACAACTCGAAGTTGAGTTCGATGTCTAATTAATTTGGTGCAAGTTAGATAAAATGCAAAATAAGAATTTAAAGAGCATTAATGTTCTCTAGCTTATGATTGCTTGATTGTAATTTTGAAAAAAATATGAAAAATCTCATTTTGGAGAACTTCAGTCATTGTTCATTTATTTGAATTTAAATTGTTATCTCAACAGAGAGGATGCCATATTAGAGTACCTGAAAATAGCCCAGGATCTAGAAATGTATGGTGTCAACTACTTTGATATCAAAAACAAGAAGGGAACAGACTTATGGTTGGGTGTTGATGCTCTGGGTCTCAATATCTATGAGAAAGAGGACAAGTAAGTGCCTTTTTTTTTAAAACACCTCAAACATATTTCCAAATTTATTTGCAATGCATGGATTTTGACTGAATTAATCTCAATTGAAGAGAATGGGCATTTTGAATTTAGATTGTGTTTAGATTTTGTGCTTTTCCAGTAATGGTTGTGGCACCTATGGTATTCAAATGGGTGAATGTAGAGAATGTTTGTGATTGAGTCACTGTCTTTGAATATGGAGCCATAGTTACACAAAATGGTATTTGGATTGCATTAGAACATGGTAGTTTATAAATGTGACATTATGGTCTAGGCTTCCAGAACAGTGTAGTCTTTTTTCTTCCTCTATTACCTGTTACAAAAATGGCTTCGGATCATTCCTGTCAAGATGTGTGGATAGCCTCTCTCTTGCAAACAAATTGTGTAGTACCTTTAATGTCATTGAAAGAAATAAAATTTGAGTAGGAGTAGGTCATTTGAAGCCTGTTTGGTAGCTCAGTGGTTAGCGCTGTTGCCTCACAGCACCAGGGACCCAGGTTCAGTTCCACCCTGAGGTGATTGTTTGTGTGGAGGTTGTATATTCTCCCCATGTCTGCATGGGATTTCTGCATGTGCTGCTGTTTCCTCCCACAGTCCAAAGATGTACATATTAGGTGAAAATGGACATGCTAAATTGCCTTAATGTTCTGGGATGCGTACATTGGATGGATTAGTCATGGAAAATGCAGGATTACAAGAATCAAGTAAGGGAGTTGGTTTGTGTGGGATGCCCTTCAGGGAGACATGATGGGCCATATGGCTGCCTTCCATACTTTAGGGATTCTATGCTCTGCCATTCATTGTGATCGTGGCTGATTATCTAACTCAATGTCCTGTTCCTACCACTCTCCCATATCTTTTAGTCACTTGGCTCCACATGCTATATCCAACTCCTGTTTGAAATCGTTACAAGGTTTTGGCACCGACTGCCTTCCATGATAGCAAATTCCATAGACTGGCTTTTCCCTCTTGGTGAATAAATTTCTCTTTATCTCTTCCTAAATCGTTTACCCCATACCCTTCAACTGTAACCTCCAGTTCTGAACTCTTCTATTGTCAGAAACATCCCCCCCGCTTGCATGGGGCAGCA
Organism: Stegostoma tigrinum; assembly: GCF_030684315.1. NCBI lineage: Eukaryota > Metazoa > Chordata > Chondrichthyes > Orectolobiformes > Stegostomatidae > Stegostoma > Stegostoma tigrinum. The sequence goes on along the minus strand of NC_081362.1, from coordinate 34,077,002 downwards.
CGATGGCTTAGTGGTTAGCACTGCAGCCTCACAGCGCCAGGGACCCCAGTTCAATTCGCGCCTCGGGCGACTGTCTGTTTGGCGTTTGCACGTTCTCCCTGTGTCTGCGTGGGTTTCCTCCGGGTGCTCCGGTTTCCTCCCACAGTCCAAAGATGTGCAGGTTAGGTGGATTGGCCATGCTAAATTGCCCGCAGTGTTCAGGGGTGTGTGGGTTATGGGGGCATGGGGCTGGGTGGGATGCTTCAAAGGGCGGTGTGGACTTGTTGGGCCACATATCTACCCTGTTTCATCCTGTTTAAAATTGTATAGGTTTCTATGACCTCACGCTTTATTCTTCTGAACTCTAATGATGAGAATTCTGACTGATTCAACCTGTCCCTTGTATGCCAGCCCTGCCATCCTAGGGCTCAATCTGGTAAACCTTCACTGCACATGCACTCTGTAGCAAGAGCATCTTTCCTGAGAGAAGGAATCTAAAATGCTGCTCAGACATCCATTTGCTCAAATCCCATCACTGGAAAGACCACCAAACCATTTTACGGCCTTCACGACTGCCCCCCCCCCCCCCCCCCCCCCACCCCGCCACCGAATGCTTAACTTCAGCAACTGGTGCACGAGGATGTTCAGATCTTGCTGCATATTTCTTTACCCACCTCTCTCAATTTATAGCTTTTTGGATAATCTACCTTTGTGCTTTTGCTCCCAAAGTGGGTAATCTAGCATCTATCCACATTTGTCCACTCACTCAGCTTGGCTAAATCACACTGAAGCATCTCTGCATCCTCCTCACAGCTCACTCTCCAACCCAGATCTGTTGATTGCAAATTTAGAGGTATTACACTGGTTCCTTCATCTGAATCATTAATATGTATTGTGAACAACTGGTGTCCAAGCACTGATCCCTGTGGTATCGAACTAATCATTGGTACAAGGACTATTTGATGACCAAAACCTGTTTATTTCTACTTTGTTACCTGTCTGCCAACCAGTTTTCAATCTATGTCAATACTTTGTTTCCAATCCCATGTGCTTTAATTTTACATGCTAACCTACCATTGGACTTTTTTGAAAACCTGCTGTAAATCCAAATTACCCACATTCACTGGGTCCTCTTCTTCAGCTCTACTAGTTACATCCTTTGAAGAACCCCAGTTGATTTGTCCAGCATGACTTCCCTTTCATGGAGCCTTGCTGACTCTTTCTGATTTACCACTATGTTCCAAATGCATAACTATTAAATCTCATATAATCGACATGAGTATTTAATAGCATTTTAACTGTAGCATGTTAAAACCTTCCAAGGGTCTTTTTGAAGCAATCTTACACTGACTCCCATAAAGAGAAACTGGGGAAAATCATCCAATGTTTGACAGCAATTTCCAGACCAAAGCCTGATTTGCATAGGGGTTTGCAAAAAAACAATGAGCTGAGGTCTGAGAGCAGGAGCAGAGAGAGATAAAGATCTAGATGAGAGTAGATGTGCCACTTTGGGGAAGAACAGAATGATCAGTTTAACATCACTGAAATGATTGATATTATCTTTTTCTCTAAGATAGGCCATTCATATAAATGGCAGGTGGAAATTTGAAAAATTTCATTGGCTCAAATATGGGTGATAAATTAATTTGTGTATTTGCAAAAAGCAGGTTTCAAGGGGAATTATAATAATACAATTATTTCCCTCAGTGTAATTTGTACCTTTATTCAAACAAGTGAAGATTTTTTTTCCAATGACTGGGGGGAGCTGAGGCCTGTTGCTAGCAACTCCTGAATATTTTGGCAGTTCCAAGAACATCATTGTCTTGGTGAGTTTCTCATGTTTGGAAATATCTCCACCTTGAGTTGAAGCACAGTGTTTCCAAAATTGAGGAGTAGCCAGAATTCAAGCAGAGTATCAATTAGGTTGAGAGTTTCATCTGTCTTCCTGGGGGTAGTTATCCACAAACTATGTTCAAATTAATAGATGGGTAGCCACCTGGAAGAATAGGATATGCTACTGTAGCATTTGGAGATTGTTCGGAATAGACAGTCAAGTGTACAGACATTAGCAGGGGGCTCGTTTGGTGCAATGATAGTGACCCTACCTCAAGAATAGAAGGGCTGGACTCTGCCTACCTTCTCCAGAGCTTTGTCAAAATATATCTAAACAGGCTAATTTAAAAACAGATGTTAGCAGGTGTAGGCCATTCAGTCTCTAAGCCTGCTGTACCCTTTGATAAGATCATGCTGATGTGACTATGGTTTCAACTCTACTTTTGTGTCTAGCTCTTGTCCATCAGTGTTTGGTTAGATGTTCAAGTATGTAGCCTCCACATCTGTCTGGGGAAGGGAATTCCTGACACGTGAACCTTGGAGGAAAATAAATTCTCCACTTAGCCAACTTGGTCAATGTTCCCTTATGACCCTTTCATTCAAGGAATGTGTCAAGTGACTCTTCAGTGATCTTATAATGCAACCTAGAGACCAAAGCTGCACAAGGTATTCCAGATGTGATGTAATAAAGCCCCTATTTAGCTGTAGTAACAGTTTTCTACTTCTATCTTCCACATCCATTTAATAAATGATAGTATTTCTTTTGTCTTCCTAATTGCATGCTGTTCTTGTATACTATTCTTTTGAGATTCATTTACCAGGGCACCCAGATTCATCTATACTATAAAGTCTGTAGTCTCTCCATTCAAATAATATACCAAATTTGTTTTGTAGCTGACTTTGCTGTTGCCACAGCAATCACTTTCATGAAAGTTTGTCAACAGATGATCCCTGTGCACATTACTAGCTTGCCAACAAAAATATCTCCCATTTATTCCTACCAGCTGCTTTTTGTCCCATCTGTTCCAGAGATGTGTAAGAGTATTGATTTTTTTAAAAAAACCTGAAATTTGAAGGCGAACTGACCAGAAAAATGGTGACCATAACGAACCATAATCTGTCTCAGACTGTGTAGAGTACAAGAAAGCTGATTTTTAGCAAAGTGAACCAAAGCTAGGATTCCCTGATGCAACAGGTAGATCTGTGCTACATGTCAGAGGAATTCTTTGGGAGAAATCAAGGTCAATACGGAAGTTGCAGTTTTCTCTTCATTTGCAAGTGACAAAGAATATAAGAACAGAATATTTGTTTTTTTTCTCTGCCCTGCCCCCAACTCGTGGGATAATGGTATCGCTGTTTGGGCCTGTCCTTTTATGGCTGGTTCCTAGTTGCCCTTGAAGATGAACTGTTGTTTTGAATCACTGCAGTCCACCTACTGTGGGAATTATTACTCCATTAGGGAGGGAATTCAAGAGTCTTTATCCAACAACGCTGAAGGAAATGAAGTTAAAAATATTACCCAAATTTGTCATCTACCATGCAACTAGTGAGCAATTAATAGAGAAGCTGATTTAGGCATTTAAGTACGTGAAGCACAAATTCAGCAAGTGTGGGTAGCACCTTTGGAAAAAGAAGCTGATCTAATGTGTTCAGTCCAGTGATTCTTAAGAACTTTGAGTACTCCACGTGTGATATAACAAAATATAATTGAATTGAAGATAGTAAGAAATACTGGATAAGGTGAAAATTAATAGACGGAATCATTAAATCATACCACATAGAAATGACCCTTCAGCCCATTGAGCCTACCACCTATGCTACTTGGGGAAACTAGGAGCTGGCTTAGACCATTCACCCTTTGAACTGTCCCACCATTCAATAAGATAATGGCTGATCTGTGGCCTAGCTCATACCTGCCTTTAGCACATATCTCTTAATAACTTGGCTTAACAAAAATATATCTTCTCTGATTTTAAGTTAACAACTGACCCAGCATCCACTACCTGTTTCTGGAAGATTTCAAAGCGGCTTTCATTAATAGAGGGATTAAGTTCGAGCTGTGAAATCCAGCTATACAAAAGCCTGGTTCGGCCACATCTGGAATATTGTGTCCAGTTCTGGTCACCTCATTACAGGAGAGATGTGGAAATGTTGGAAAAGGTGCAGAGGAGATTTACCAGGATGTTGCCTAGAATGGAGGGCAGGTCTTAGGAGGAAAGGTTGAGAGAGTTAAGGTTTTTCTCTTTAGAACAACGAAAGACGAGAGGTGACTTGAAGGCATACAAAATGATCAGAGGTATAGATAAAGTGGACTCTTTCCTAGGGTGGAGGTAGCTGTTATGAGGGAACGTAGTTTTAAAGTGAGTGGAGGTAGATATAGGAGAAACGTCAGAGGTAGGTTATTTACTCAGAGTTGTAGCGGCATGGAATGCATTGCCGGAGAGGGTAGTGGAGCCGGCCTCATTAGGGTCACTTCGGGTCACTTAAGTTGCAATTAGATAGGCATTTGAATGATAGTATAAGGTAGGGATGGAGGTTAGCAAGACCTTAGGTTTAGGGTAAAAGTTTGGCACAACATCGTGGGCCGAAGAGCCTGTACTGTTCTGTGTTCTAAAGCATCTGCCATCCATTGTGCGTAGAAGTTCTTCTGAATGGTCTGGCCCTAATTTTCAGACGATATCCCTCAGTTCTAGAATCTCCAGCCAGTGGACTAGGCCCATAGCTAAAAGATATGTAGGACTGGATAAAGAGAAAAGGGGAGGCTTATGGTTCATGCCATAAACTAGAGGAGCAGGTGGCTGGGAGCCAGAGCAGTAGGTCAGCAGAGGAGGGATTAAGGGGGAAGGTAGATGTTAGGACTAGCAAATCAGAAAGGAAGGGCAGGCAAAGACAGGTGAACAAGCATGATGGCACTAATGGGTGGAAATGTTTATTTCAACACAAGGAGTATTACAAGTAAGACAGCTGGGCTTAGTCCCGTGTACAGATCCAGGCTCTATGATGTTGCGGCCATTATAGAGACTTGTTTAAGAGAGGGACTGGACTGGCAGCTCAACATTACAAGGTTTCAGTGTTTTAGATGAGACAGAGAGGAAGGTAAAAGAGGTGGAGGAGATGCATTACTAATCAAGGAGAATGTTACATCTGCACTCAACGTACTGGAGGCTCATCCACTGTGGTGATATCGGTGCAGCTCAAAAATGAGATTGGTGCAGTCACTCTGATATTAAACTATAGGCTGCCCAACAGCCACTGAGATATTGAGGAACAAATCTATAGGCACGTTATGGAAAGATGCAATAAAAATAGAGTTGTCATAGTGGTAGACTTTAACTTGCCCAATATCGAGTGGGACTGGTAGAGCAAGAGGCTTAGACAGGACGGAATTTTGAATGCATCCAAAGGGGTTTCTTGAAACAGTGTGTGGATAGGCCCAACGAGAGAAGGCACTATATTGGAACTTGTACTGACTAATGAGCTGGCCAGGTGACTGGTCTTTTAATGGGACAGCATTTTGGAAACAGTGATCACAGCTCTGAGTTTTAAAGCAGCTATGAATAAGGATAAGTCAGGACCTTATCGCAAGGTACTAAACTGGGGGTTCAAATTACATCAGTATTAGGCAGGAGCTAGGGAGTGTTAATTGGGAGGATCTGCTTTCAAGCAAATCCGCAGTTCACGTGTGGGGAATTGTTTAAAGACCTGCTGATGACGCTTCAGTACTTGCATGTTCCAGTGAGGAGGAAGGACAAGGATGGCAAGGTAAGGGACCCTTGGACAATAAGGGAGGTTGTGAATTTAGTGAAAAGAGGTAAAAGAAGCATTTGTAAGGCTCGGGGTTAAATTCAGACAGGGTCTGTGAGGAATATAAAGAAAGCTGGAAAGAATTCAAGCAAGGGATTAGAAGAGCAAGAAGGGACCATGAAATGACCTTGGCAAGTAGGATTAGAGAGACCCCTAAAGCATTCTGCACAGTGTCAAAAACCAGAGGATAACTAGGGATAGGACCACTTGAGGGTAGAGAAGGGAACTTGTGCTTCGAGGCAAAGGATATGGGTGAGATGCTAAATGAGTACTTTGTCCAGGAGAAGGTTATGGAGAATAGTGAGATTTGCATGGAGCATGCTAACATTGTCACATTTTGAGATTAAGGAAGAAATCATGTTGGGTCTCTTGAAGAGCATTAAGATGGATAAGTGCCATCTTAAACTGAGACCCCTAGTTCTTGACTCCCCCACATCAGGAACATCCTTCCCACTTCTAGCCTGCCCGGTCCAATCAGGATTTTATATGTTTTAATGAGATGTTCGTGGGTCTCATTCTATAGCTGCCTGAAAGTGGCCACACGAGCAGATAGGGTGATAAAGGAGATGTATGGCATGCTTGCTTTTAATTGGTCAGCGAATTGAGTACAAGAGTCAAGAGAGTCATGTTGCAGCTTTATAAGATGACGCTTTAGAGTATTGCATTCAATTCTGGTTGCCACATGATAGGAAGGATGTGGAGGCTTTGGGGGAGGGTGCAGAAGAGATTTACCAGATGCTGCCTGGGTTAGAGTGTACGATCTGAGGAATGGCTCGAAAAACTTGGGTTTTCTTCTCTGGAGTAGTGGAGGCTGCGCGGAGACTTGATAGAACATAGAACATAGAACATAGAACAGTACAGCACAGAACAGGCCCTTCAGCCCACAATGTTGTGCCGACCATTGATCCTCATGGATGCACCCTCAAATTTCTGTGACCATATGCATGTCCAGCAGTCTCTTAAATGACCCCAATGACCTTGCTTCCACAACTGCTGCCGGCAACGCATTCCATGCTCTCACAACTCTCTGCGTAAAGAACCTGCCTCTGACATCCCCTCTATACTTTCCACCAACCAGCTTAAAACTATGACCCCTCGTGCTAGCCATTTCTGCCCTGGGAAATAGTCTCTGGCTATCGACTCTATCTATGCCTCTCATTATCTTGTATACCTCAATTAGGTCCCCTCTCCTCCTCCTTTTCTCCAATGAAAAGAGACCGAGCTCAGTCAACCTCTCTTCATAAGATAAGCCCTCCAGTCCAGGCAGCATCCTGGTAAACCTCCTCTGAACCCTCTCCAAAGCATCCACATCTTTCCTATAATAGGGCGCCCAGAACTGGACGCAGTATTCCAAGTGCGGTCTAACCAAAGTTTTATAGAGCTGCAACAAGATCTCACGACTCTTAAACTCAATCCCCCTGTTAATGAAAGCCAAAACACCATATGCTTTCTTAACAACCCTGTCCACTTGGGTGGCCATTTTAAGGGATCTATGTATCTGCACACCAAGATCCCTCTGTTCCTCCACGCTGCCAAGAATCCTATCCTTAATCCTGTACTCAGCTTTCAAATTCGACCTTCCAAAATGCATCACTTCGCATTTATCCAGGTTGAACTCCATCTGCCACCTCTCAGCCCATCTCTGCATCCTGTCAATGTCCCGCTGCAGCCTACAACAGCCCTCTACACTGTCAACGACACCTCCGACCTTTGTGTCGTCTGCAAACTTGCTGACCCATCCTTCAATTCCCTCGTCCAAGTCATTAATAAAAATTACAAACAGTAGAGGCCCAAGGACAGAGCCCTGTGGAACCCCACTCACCACTGACTTCCAGGCAGAATATTTTCCTTCTGCTACCACTCGCTGTCTTCTGTTGGCCAGCCAGAAGTCTGTTAAATTAAGATGCACAAAAAGGGGTGACAGTCAGAATATTTTTTGCAGAATTGAAATGCTTAATACTAGGAGCTATGTATTTAAAGTGAGAGTGGGAAAATTCAAATGAGTTGTGAGGGGCAAGTTTTTTTTTAAGTGGTGGGAACCTGGACCATCCTTCCAGGGGTGGTGGTGAAGGCAAATACATTAGGGGCATTTAAGAGACTCTTAGATATGCACTTGAAAATACACAAAATGGAGGGATATGGACCAACTGCAGGAAGAAGGGATTAGTTGAATTTGGTGTCGTGTTCGGCGCAACGTCGTGGGCTGAATGGCGTGTTTCTGTGCTGTGTTGTTCAATGTTCTCAACTGAAGGCGGCTCAAAACAACAGAAACCTAGAGGAGCACAGATTATACAAAAGACAACTTAAAACAAAAAAAAGCAGGAGAGCAAAAATGGAGGATGAAATAAGGATGTGTCCAAAAATTTTTTAAAATCCTGACCTGTTTTGCAAGTTCATTTAAGGGTAAAAGGGGAAAGGGTAGGGCCATTAAGGACCATGTTTGTGCATGTAGCTACAGAACTTGGGTAATATTCTAAAAGAATACTTTGTGACAGTGCTGACGAGACTGAGGGGTACGAAAGTCTGGGAGGACTGTAATATACTTTAAGAAGTTGGCATAGCCTAAGGAGGCTCTGACAAGTTTGTTGGATGGGGTAGTAAATAGTAAGTAGCATAGCCAGAGACTGCAAGAGAGGATAGATGGTCTAGTCAGTTGGGCTGATCAGTGGCAAATGGAATTTAAACTCAATAAAAGTGAGATGTATTTGGTCGGCACAACAAACAAGGCAAGGAAATACATAATGCACGGTGGGATTCTAAGCCTCCCTAAGTTACGATGACAGAGTTTTGGAAATGGTAAATCCTTTATCAAGAAAAGTAAATAAGTCAGGACAGTTTTAGATTAGTCATGGGAAATAATTGGGGACATAATTAACAGGCATTTGGAGAGATTTGAGAGCAAGCATGGATTTGCAAAAGGCATACTCTTTGACTATCTGCTTTGAAGTAATGAAGATGGTTGAAGAGAATTTGGTGAATCTGTGTGGATTGGTTTCTCAAAAGTACTGCAAAGTGTGGTTGACAGAAGTGAGGCTGATCCAAAGGGCAGTGGGTGTGAGCTTAGATGTTTTTTAAATGGCTTGAAGAACATAAATCGACAAATTATGTTAAATAGTTTAATATTGAAATATAAGGAAATTCCAAATTTGCATTTTCTTTTCTTCCACCTGTCTCCTTTCGCCAAATGCCTTGTATTCCACATGTCTGGAAACTTTTTTTAATATTATCAAAACCATATGTGATTTCATGCACCTCTGTCAAATCTCCTCTCCTTTTCCACATGTAGCTGTCTGTTCCAAAATAATAACCTCAACATTTCCAGAATGCACCACAACAGTCTCTCAGACCTGAAACATTATAGAAAATCACTTAACATACTCATTTTGTTGTTGGATTGTTTTCTTGTTTTCTAAAATCAAGCCAGTCTAATAATGAAATATTGTTAAGAATAAAAAAAAACAAAAAATAGGTTCAATATTGCATCATTCTGTTTTTTTTATTATTCACGCAATACTTAAATGTTCTGTTCTACCTCCAAGTTTGGATTCTGAGACTAAAGTGAGACTTGTGTTTTACTTCCAAATGTGACAAACAAATACCAGAAGTTTTAGAAATTCGTTTGTTTAAATAACTACCTTTTCTCCAAATGTACAGCAAATGCAGCTCAAATAATGGGTATGTAATGACTGGACAGTTGCCGATTACGTATAGAATTAAATTCTTTAGCTTAAGCCCAGACTATAAACTGAGGTTGTCTTTTCGATCTTAGATTAACACCCAAGATTGGTTTCCCATGGAGTGAAATCCGCAATATCTCATTCAATGACAAGAAATTTGTCATCAAACCCATTGACAAGAAGGCACCGGTGAGTTCTCCACAAGGAATTAGTTTTTGTGTGGAAAGTTCTTTTTCTAAATGTTTAGAACTGTTCTACATCATTAATATAAATCAAATAAAGCAACCCTTGGGATGTACAGCTGTATGCTTTGTTCTAGTCCAGGTTTAGAACTGTTATCTATGCACTAGTTCTTGGATTTTATGTGTACTTTAAAACTCTGCTCCATTCCGTTTTCAGCTGAATGATGCTATTTTCTTATGCTAGTATTTTAAAACAGGGTTTTTTCCTCTGTTCTTGATATATAAAGTCTGAGATCACATGTCTTACTCATTTTCCTCAGTGAACACTCCTCCCCCACCCTCGCAACTCCCATGCCAACCTTTTGTAGTTTGTGCACAACCACTTCTGGGTCACTCTGCTCTTGCACCCCTTTTAGAATTGCACCATTTAGTTTTTATTGCCTCTCCTTGTTCTTCCTCCCAAGATTAATTGCTTCACAACTCTCTACGTTAAACTTACGAGCATATATTTCCCATTCCTATGTGCTTCTCAAGTTCATGATGCTAATATGCTTGTCAATTACATATTTTGAAATTGTTCTACATCATTAATATAAATCAAATAAAGCAACCCTTGGGATGTACAGCTGTATGCTTTGTTCTAGTCCAGGTTTACTCCTGCTTCCTTCGTGCTCCCAACCTGGGTTTAATGCCTCATTGCTTGGTCTCGCTAGCTTAAGCACCCCCTGCCCCACTCTGTCTTTCACCTGATCTGTGACACCATCCCCAAACCAGCACAAATATCCTTCCAATAAATGCAAGTTCTTTACTTGTTTTTGGATGAAATAATAATTGAAAGTAGTGAAGATTAACAACTAAGATAATAAAATGTGAGGCTGGATGAACACAGCAGGCCAAGCAGCATCTCAGGAGCACAAAAGCTGACGTTTCGGGCCTAGACCCTTCATCAGAGAGGGGGATGGGGGGAGGGAACTGGAATAAATAGGGAGAGAGGGGGAGGCGGACCGAAGATGGAGAGTAAAGAAGATAGGTGGAGAAGGTGTGGGTGGGGAGGTAGGGAGGGGATAGGTCAGTCCAGGGAAGACGGACAGGTCAAGGAGGTGGGATGAGGTTAGTAGGTAGCTGGGGGTGCGGCTTGGGGTGGGAGGAAGGGATGGGTGAGAGGAAGAACCGGTTAGGTAGGCAGAGACAGGTTGGACTGGTTTTGGGATGCAGTGGGTGGGGGGGAAGAGCTGGGCTGGTTGTGTGGTGCAGTGGGGGGAGGGGATGAACTGGGCTGGTTTAGGGATGCAGTGGGGGAAGGGGAGATTTTGAAACTGGTGAAGTCCACATTGATACCATATGGCTGCAGGGTTCCCAGGCGGAATATGAGTTGCTGTTCCTGCAACCTTCGGGTGGCATCATTGTGGCAGTGCTCCTGCAACCTTCGGGTGGCATCATTGTGGCAGTGCCCTGCAACCTTCGGGTGGCATCATTGTGGCAGTGCTCTCTCCAAGATTAACAACTAACGTTCCTTTGGCTTTTGAAAAATACATCTGTTAAATTGACATGGCTATAAAATTTCCTGCGGATCAGTGCAGTGGGTTCATATTAGTTACTAAATATTGCTTCTAAATACAATTGATATTTGCTTCTGCCCATTAAATAAATTTAAGTGAGAGAGATAATAGAAACTGGAGATTCCGAGATGACACAGTGTAGAGCTGAATGAACACTGCAGGCCAAGCAGCATCTTGGGAGCCCAAAGCTGACATTTCGGGCCTACGCTCTTCAGAAATGGGGGAGGGGGGAGGGGGAGAGGGTACTGAAATAAATAGTGGGGGGGAAGGCAGATCAAAGTTGGATAGAGGAGAAGATAGGTGGAGAGGAGACAGATAGGTTAAGGAGGTGGGGATGGAGCCAGTAGAGATGAGCGCAGGTGGGGAGGTAGTGAGGGGATAGGTCAGTCTGGGGAGGACGAACAGGTCAAGGGGGCAGGATGAAGTTAGTAGGAAGGAAATGGGGGTGTGGCTTGAGGTGGGCGGAGGGGATAGGTGAGAGAAAGAACAGGTTAGCGCGGCGGGGATAAGCTGGGCTGGTTTTGGGATGTAGTAGTGGGAGGGGGGATTTTTGAAGCTTGTGAAATCCACGTTGATACCATTGGGTTGCAGGGTTCCCAAGCGGATTATGAGTTGCTGTTCCTGCAACCTTCGGGTGGCATTGTTGTGGCTCTGCAGGAGGCCCAGGATGGACATGTCATCTAAAGAATGGGAGGGGGAGTTGAGGGGGTTCGTGACTGGGAGGTGCAGTTGTTTATTGCGAGCCGAGCACAGGTGTTCCACAGAGCGGTCCTCAAGCCTCCGCTTGGTTTTCCCAATATAGAGGAAGCCTCAACGGGTACAGCAGATGCAGCATGCCGCATTGGCAGATGTGCAGGTGAACATCTGCTTGATGTGGAACGTCGTCTTGAGACCTGGGATGGGCGCGAGGGAGGAGGCATGGGGGCAGGTGTAGCACTTCGTGTGGTTGCAGGGGAAAGTGCCAAGTGTGGTGGGGTTCAAGGGGAGTGTGGAGCGGACAAGGGAGTCACAGAGAGAGTGGTTCTTCCGGAAAGCAGTCAAGGGTCAGGAGGCAAAAATGCATTTGCTGGTGGGGTCAGATTGCAGATGCCGGAAGTGTCGAAGGATGATACATTAGATCCAGAGGTTGTTGGGGTGGTACATGAGGACGAGGGGGATTCCGTTTTGGTGGTTATTGCGGGGATGCGGTGTGAGGGATGAGCTGCAGGAAATGCAGGAGACACGGTTGAGGGCGTTCTCGGCCACTGCGGTTGGGGGATGGGGGGTGCGGTGGTGGCAGTTGTGGTCCTTGAAAAACGAGGACATCTGAGATGTACGGGAATGGAATGCCTATTCCTGGGAGCAGATGCGGCAGAGGCAAAGGAATTGGGAATAGGGGATGGCATTTTTTTGCAGGAAGGTGGGTGGGAGGAGGTGTATTCCAGGGAGCTGTGGGAGTCGGTGGCTTGAAATGGACATTGGTTTCTAGGTGGTTGCCTGAGATAGAGACAGAGGTCCAGGAAGGTGAGGGATGTGTTGGAGATGGTCCAGGTGAATTTGAGGTTGGGGTGGAGGGTGTTGAAGTGGATGAACTGTTCGAGCTCCTCTTGGGATCACAAGGCAGCACCGCTACAGTCATCAGTGTCACAGATGAAGAGGTGGAATTTCGGGCCAGTGTAAGTACAGAAGAGGGATTGTTCCATGTAACCTCCAAAGAGGCAGGCATAGCTTAGGCCCATGTGGGTACCCATGGCCACCCCCTTTGTGTGCAGGAAGTGGGAGGAGTCAAAAGAGAAGTTGTTGAGGGTGAGGACCAGTTCGGCTAAGCAGATTAGGGTGTCAATGGAGGGGGACTGGTTGGGCCTGCGGGACAGGAAGAAGCAGAGGGCCTCTAGGCCATCTACATGGGGAATGCAGGTGCGTAGCAACTGGATGTCCATAGTAAAAATGAGGTGTTGGAGGGCGTGGGTGGTGTCACGGATGTGGGTAGGGAGTTCCTGTGCCAAAGGGGAGAAAATAGAGTCCAAATAGGTGGAGATGAGTTCGGTGGGGCAGGGGCAGGCAGAGACAATAGGTCGACCAGGGCAGGCAGGTTTGCGGATTTTGGGAAGGAGGTAGAAGCGGGCATGTAGGGTTGGGGAATAATGAGGATGGAGGCTGTGGGTGGGAGGTCACCTGAGGTGATGAGCTTGTGGATGGTTTGGGAGATGATGGTTTGGTGCTCGGAGGTGGGGTCATGATCCAGAAGACAGTAGGAGGTGTCAGAGAGTTTACATCTGACCTCGGCAATATAAAGGCCAGTGCGCCATACGACAACTGCACCTCCCTTGTCCACGGGTTTTATGGTGAGGCTGGGGTTGGAGCAGAAGGCTGCACGTTCCTTGGGGAGAGATTGGAGTGGGTGAGAGGGGGAGAGAGGTTGAGGCGATTGATATCTCGACGGCCATTGGAGATGAAGAGTTTGAGGGAGGGTAGGAGGCCTTGGGGTGGTATCCAGGAGGTGGGCTTGTAGATGGAGGGTTAGGCTCACTGTTAAAGAAGGTAAGGGTGGATGCGGAGGCAGCGGAAAAACTGCTAGGTGTCCAAATGTGACTGGTATTCGTTGATGTGTGGGTGGAGGGGCCAATGGTGAGTCCCTTACTGAGGACTGACCGTTTGCCCTCAGCCAGGGGGGGATGGTGAAGATTCAGCAGGGCTTAGTGTTGCTGTCTCCTCTGCAGTGGAGGCAGTGGGCAGAGTGATGTCGGCTGTGGGCGGGGTTGTGTCAGCGGTGGTGGGCAGAGTTGTGCCAGCGTCAGCTGTAGACGGGGTTGCATTGGCTGTGGGCCTGGTTGTGTTAACGGTGGACAGAATTGCGTCTGTGATGGGCGAAGCAGCATCGGCGGTGGGCGGAGCAGGGTAGGTGGCGCAGTAGCAGTGACGGTAATGTCTGTGGCATGGGTTTTGAAAGGGGGCCGGTGGTTTCAGCAGCAATGGTGTTCGCTGTCCTGGAAGTGGTGTACCCGGCGGTGGCGGATGTGACGTCATCTGTGGGTTCTCCAACAGTGGCCTCATGGCCAATGGCAGCAGGTACATTCTGGGGAAGGTTCTGGGTACGGCTGGGGATTTGGGAGGTGGAGGAATCCCATTTTTGGTGGCAGGGACCAGTGAGTTTACTGTACATACAGTTTTTAGTGTCCAATAAAGTTGAGTAGAATTGTGAGTTCAGGTTGCAGATCCTGCGAAGAATAAAAACCAGGAGCAGTCCTTTGCAGGTCTGGGAGAGGGAGGCTCTGAACTGGGGTAGGCTGGATTGCAGTGCCTGGAGATGCTGGCGCATTGCTGCAAGTGTGTGTTTCTGGAGTCGCAGGGAGAAAAGCTTCTGAAGGGTCTCACTGTTCTGGATATAGATATCATCTCAGTTGGGGCAAAATTGAGAAGGCTTGAATGTCGACTGTAGTCCATTGGGGATGATCTGGTTCCGTAGGCAGCTAGTAAGAAAGGTGATGTGGCTGTAGACCTGGTTTGATTTAGGACATGGAGTAGTTTCATGGCTGAAGAGATTTCGCAATCTTCAAAATCTCCCCTCTCCTTACTGCATCCCAAAACCAGCCCACCTCGCGCCTGCCTCCCTAACCTGTTCTTCCTCTCATCTATCCCCCTCTCCCACCTTCAGCTGCACCCCCATTTCCTTCCTACTAACCTCATCCTGTCCGTCTGTCCCCCTCAGACTGACATATCCCCTCGCTACCTCTACTGGCTCCATCCCTGCCTCTTTAACTTGTCCGTCTCCTCTCCACCTATCTTCTCCTCTATCCATCTTTGAACTGCCTCCCCTCTCCCTATTTATTTCAGCACCCTCTTCCCCCTCCCCCATTTCTGATGAAGGGGCTATGCCCAAAACGTCAACTTTTGTGCTACTAAGATGCTGCTTGGCCTGCTGTGTTCATCTAGCTCTACACTTGGTTAAATAAATTTAAGTACTCTGTTCACTAGCATTGTTTTAATTATTCATTTTTTTCCAACTAAGTTTGTTTTGTTGACACTGTCAAATTCCTTTTGAGTGTTCTTTTTTGAGACTGTCTCATTATTAACTAGTAATTCTCCAAGCAATTAACTTTGACAGTGAGGTATAACCATTATTCTACCACGAAGGTTGGCAATAGTTACTTGGATAGTCTATCTCCTATTTGTTGAACAGTGGTGAAACAATTTTGATTCTCAATTTCCACTCCAAAAGAAAAGCTACAAAAGTGGAATCATTTGGAGACTATTTAGTAAATTTGGTTCTTTTGTTTTATGGTTCCCCAACTTTGGGGAAAGAATGTTGGGCTCTGATTCCACAGAACGAAGTGAATGCATACTTGATGAAGACCAATTTTCGGATTTGTAGAGACAAATCTTGGCTATGGAAATAAATTGAAAGCATTTGAACTGTTTACAGGATTTTATTTTCTACGCTCCACGTTTGAGAATAAACAAAAGAATCTTGCAGTTATGTATGGGCAACCATGAGCTTTACATGAGACGCCGAAAACCTGATACAATTGAAGTACAGCAGATGAAAGCCCAGGCTCGGGAGGAAAAGCACAAGAGACAGTTGGAAAGGTATTGGACATTATCTGTTTTCTCCGTACTTAACGAAAGGAGTGACTTTGCTTCACCCTTGACTCTAAGGCGGTGTACTTCAGAAATATTAATCCCAGGCTCCATCTTCCTATTCAGCTACATATAAAGTGGCACACTACAAAGAAAAGTATGTTATACAGGCCAGCATTTAGCTGGAAAAACCAGGAAATAAAAGACTTAAGTTCCACAACCAGCAATAGGTTAAAGCACTAACTACAAGTTGTCTGCTGTTTTCTATATCATAACAATTACTTTATCAGAAAATAAACAGAATACAAAGGAGCCCCATGCACAAATAAGTTTCATTGGCATCTTTGTCCAGCTTGTACATTTAGCTTAAATCTTTTGTAAATTGTACCTGTAACTGCCTGACACCAATACCACTCAAAAAAAACAAAAAGTACAAAATAAAATGTCCTCTGGATGAAAATCAAGCTTTTATCTGGACACTGCTGTTTAGTGAGCAGTCAATTTTTAAATCTTTAACTGTTGTGTGTAGGGCACAGTTGGAGCAGGAGAAACAGAAGCGGGAGACAATAGAAAAGGAAAAAGAGCAGATGGAGAAGGAAACTCGAGATCTGATGTTGAAGCTGAAACAGTACGAAGATCAGACAAAGAAAGCTGAGAAAGGTAAAAGTAAATTCGTAATGTTCTTTTGTCAAGCCTGTAGAAAATTAATATGGTGGAAAATTTTGGAGTATTCTCTGCTTCTTAATCGGTTTTAAGATTGTTCCTGTTCTGAGATTTTCCATAGCAAGTGGAATGCAGTACTGAAAGATGTGTTACGTTATCATTTTGTAGAGTTTAGATTTTAAATTATCTTCATATGGCTTTAGACTGCGAAAGAATTTAATAGCTATCTAAGATAACAAAGTGTGGAGCTGGATGAACACAGCAGGCCAAGCAGCATCTTAGGAGCACAAAAGCTGACGTTTCGGGCCTACACCCTTTTCTGATGAAGAATCTAGGCTAGAAACGTCAGCTTTTGTGCTCCTAAGATGCTGCTTGGCCTGCTGTGTTCATCCAGCTCCACACTTTGTTATCTCGGATTCTCCAGCATCTGCAGTTCCTAATATCTGATACAATTCTAACCTCACTGTGAAGCCTCTTCCAGGGATGCTTAACCTGAAGAAGTTACCCTCCTCCCTCCAGACAAACCTCTCTCCCACTGCAACTCTCTTGTAATCTCTTCGGCCTTGAAACTGCTCGACCATGTCCTGAAGCGTAATACAGCCACGTGACCTTCCTCAGCACCTGTCTACAGAATCAAATCATCCCCAACGGATTACAGTCCACATTCAAGCCCTCCCACTTTGGCCCCAACGGTGACCTTATCTACATCCAGATCATTGAGACCCTTCAGAAGCATTTCTCCCTGTGGGTCCTAAAACACGCATTTGCAGCAATGTGCCAGCATCTCCCGGCACTGCAATCCAGCCTACCCCAGCTCAAAGCCTCCCTCTCCCAGACCTGCAAAGGAGCTCTCCTGGTTTTTATTCTCCGTAGGATCCACAACTCTTTGCTGATGAAGGGTCTAGGCCCGAAACGTCAGCTTTCGCGCTCCTAAGATGCTGCTTGGCCTGCTGTGTTCGTCCAGCTCCACACTTTGTTATCTCGGATTCTCCAGCATCTGCAGTTCCCATTATCTCTAATATCTATCTAAGTCAGTGTTTTCAGAAACTTTAATTTTAAACCTGAATGTGTAAGCAAGCAGATGACTTGAATCCTCCTGGGTGTTATTAGAAGGTTGTTTATATTGTGTGGCTTATGATGAAAGAGAAACAAAAGCCATTAGCTTAGCAAAGCTGAGATTGGCAAGTATTTTAATTTACTTAAGAGTTTGAGTTCAGAAAGGGTCTTGTCTGAATATAAATGCAAAAATGTTGTTTTCCCCCTTTTTTGAGGATAAAAAGGAGTTTGTGGAGAGCACTTAATGGAATTAAAGTTGCCTTAAGGCGAGGGATTCAATTTGTGACCACTTCCAGACCAGGAGTGGTTATAAATCCCCATTGGTTATTCAAAGCTGTGAAAATGTGAGCTCTCCATTGAAAGACGAGAGGAAAAAAAATTAAGTCAAATTGCAGAGGTTTTATGGGAAGAAAAATTTGAGTTTTGATTACTTATAAAATGGTATTTAGGAGTAGATGAGATTTTTGTTTTGCCCAGAATCTGAAGTTTTAAGCTATTTTATGTAGACAGCTTGGTTTAATTTGTTCTGTTTTTCTTTCCTTTGCATCATGAATTCTTTTTATTGTTGAACCCAAATCTGCAGCCTTGTGTGCATATTTCAGTGAAAGAAAATGGATCAGTTTTCAAATTTACTTTTATCAAGCCTAATTTCCTTGAGATAATTTGTAACAAAATACCTTTCTTTCACCATTTGGTATTCTTGTATATCAGTAAATAAAATGAAAGAATCCAATAATTATGGTGCATTAATGATTTCACTCCAAGCTTTTCTAATTTCTCCACATAACCTTACCACTGAATCTTTTTTGTTATCTCAGGATTTATTCTTCTGAATCTTTTACATTCTCACTAAAGCTAAAGTGAATGCTCAGAACTGGATACAGTGCTCCCTTTTGAGGCTAAACCTGTTTCATACAAATTTATTAGAACTTCCTTGCTTCTTTACACCCCTGTTTTCTAAAGCCCAGGATTCTATTTACTTTATTAACCATACAATATATGTTCCACTTTTGGTTCTATTACTGTGATGTGCTTATGTAAAGTAGGATTTGCCTGGGATAACAGTGACAAGCATTATTTTGCCTATCTCAATCCATGTGATAACAAATCAAATTTCTCAATCTGCCCTGTCTCCTTCGATTGCGTGCATATGTGCATGTAAGTATCTCTGATCCTGCATCTTATACAATTCTATCCTTTTAGTTTACATTTTTCCTCTGTTACCCCTAGCCAAGTGAGTCCCTTCACATTAAATTTCATGGACCAACCTTTCCTTCAATCAATCTGTACTTAATGTTTAGTGATGTTCTTCTCTCAGTGCAGTGTTTCCGTTTCTATTTCCATGCCAACCACCGTTTTAGAAATTGTATCATGTGCACCCAAATCTCAGTTAATGTATCAAGAGCACCAACCATAATGCTGATCCCTAGGGAACCCCACTTGGTTGAATTTTTTTTAAAAACTTGAAGGAGGCAGTCCATGTGCTGTTCTGCCACTTGGCCATTCATGTACCAAATTTGCATCCATACCTTAGATGTACAAAATCACAGCTTGTGGATTATATTTATTGTGTGGCATTTGTATCAGATGTGTTGTGGAAGTCCTTGTAGTTCACATCAACTGTTACTCATTTACCATTTCTGTTGTCTGATCAGATAACTGAAGTGAGTTACTTAAACACAATTGGAACATCTTGCATCCATGTTGGTTTTCCTTCAATTAATTAGCATTTGGCCATATGACTGTTAATGTTGCCACCAGTTATCAAATTAAAAGGTTTCCCAGCAGCCAAGGCTATGAGCCAATGCTAGAAAATTGGATTAGCAAATTGAAATGGTTGTTCATGACTGTCGTGAATGCAGTGGGCCAAAGAGCTTTTTTCTATGCTGTTTGGCTCTAAGCAAGGTTAAACTTCTAGCCTATATTTGTTGGACTTTATCCTCACCACTTTCTTTTGAACTGGAGTAAACATTTGCAATTCTCATCTTCTAGCGTGACCCGGAGTCTAAGAATTACATAGTAATAGCCATTGCCCCTGCAGATAATGTCCGCATTCCCCCAGTATATTTTGTTCATCTCATCTTGTTCTGGTGACTTAAAGTTTAAATGAAACAAGGCTATCTAATACTTTTCATCAACTTACACCCAACCATTGTCTCCAATGACTTGTCTTTCACTATGATTTAGGCAGCATCTTGTTCCTTGGTTAAAAATAGATGCAATGTATTCATTTAGTACCTCCCATTATACCGCCTGCCTTCACCCCTGCCTGCCTTTTTTTAAGGTACATGATTAGTTTCACTAAAGTTTTTTTAACCTAGTTTTTCGTAACTTATATGCCAAATAGAAATAGTTTCCGTATGGTGGTAGCCAATCCCTTGTCATCTTGTCTCATACCCTTTTTCTTTTTCACTTGTATCTCCTGAGGACCACGCTGAATATAGAAAGTTTAACTATTCACACGATATCTGTCTTTTGCAGCCTCTTTCTGCTTCACCCTAATTTCTATCTGTGTTGTCAATCGGGGAGACTCTGATGAAATGTATTTTAATTGTGCTCTAACTTTCATCTCTAAAGGGAATTTTCTGTTCACTTACCATTTTGCTTATTGATCTTTGCCCCCAATTTATCCAGACAATCCTTTCTCAATCTGTTGAAACTGGCTTTTCTGTCCCTCCTTCCCACAGATCCAGGAATGCCTCCTTTCTCGGCCGGTTTCAAAAATTCTGCTCAACTCTTTCGGGATACACATGTCCCTTTCTGCAGTCTACATTATCCCAGCTAGGACAACTGCAAGCACTCATACCTACTCCATAAGATTTTTCCACTTACTTTTAATTTCTTTGCAAATTTGTTCCTCCTCAAATTTCCTGCAAGTTGGTTGCTTATGGGCTATACACAGCAATGTAAGAGTACCTCTTCATTTTTTTGGTTCTAACTAAATAGATTGTTCTTCAGCACCATAATGTTCTCCTTAATTAATTTTCCTAACTGACTTCCTTCTTTTCTTTCTTTCCCTGTTTTCTGAACACCTGCATCAGAAATATTTAATGCATATTCCTGTGTTGTTGTCTCAAGTCTCCATTATTGCCATCGTATTTTCACATGTCAACTCTGGATCTACAGTTAATTTTGGATATGTTAATACAGTAGGTTACAAAGGATGATGCATCTGTGATTGATTGCACTCATTTTTAAAAAGTGTATATCTTGGATCCTAGACTTGGCTGAGCAGATGCAGCGAGCAATTCAACTGGAAGAAGAGAGGAAGAAAGCACAACTTGAGGCTGAACGCCTAGAAGCTGAACGCTTGGATGCTCTCCGAGCAAAAGAAGAGTTGCAGAGACAGGCTGAGGATCAAATGAAGAGCCAGGAACAGTTGGTAAGACTGCTTTGATCTAACTGAGGTAATGTTGGGTGCATAACATTAAACTCATGCAGGTGGTTATTTAATGATTCCTGTCTTCCAATAGTTTCTGCTTTCTTCCCACTGTGATGGCAAATAGGCCTTTCCATCGCACTAAACTTAGACACCCAAGCTTGTTTGTGTGTGAATTGAAAGTACTGGTGAACTGGGTGTCAAGCAAATAGCCTTTATATAAGTTGAAGAATTGGATTTAAAAGGTTATTTATTTTTGTACGAAGGATACCTTGCATTTTAGTGATAGTCATGCAGCAATGAAACAAACCCTTCAGTCCAACCAGTCCACACCATGTTCCCAAGCTAAAAACAGTCCCACTTGCCTGCTCTCAGCCATATCCCTCTAGACTTTCCCTATCATGAACATATCGAAATATCTTTTAAACATTGTAACTATACCTGCATCCATCAGTTCCTCTGGCAGTTCGTTTCCATACACTAAGCACTCTGTGTTTTTTAAAAAAAAAATTGCCAATAATGTTCTTTTTAAAACTTTCTCCTCTTGCCTTAAAAATATGTCCCCTAGCTTTGAGCTTCCCCACATTCAGGTAAAGACCCTTATCACTCACCTTGTCTCTGGCGGTCATGATTTTATGAACCTCCATAAGATCACCTCTCAACCTCCTACAGTCCAGTGGAAAAGATTCCAATTTTTCCAGTCTATTTCTATTTCTCAAGCCCTCCATTACTCGACATCCTGGTAAATCATTTCTGAACCATCTTCAATACAATAATATTCTCCCTTTAACAAGGCAACTGGAGCTGCACACAGATCTCCAGAAGAGGTAACTCCAGCATACTGGACAACATTAATATGATGCACCAACTCCTACACTCAAAGGTCTGGCAGTGAAGGCAAGCATGCTAAACACTGCCTTAACCTCTCTCAAATTGCAGTTCATGTGGGTTAAGGCACCATTTGTCAATCAGATATTTTATTGAAAAGTTGTGTTACCATCTTGAAACACACTAGTATTATCTTGTGTTTAGTATGTTATAGTCTGAAACCTTGGGAGTTTGAAGGAATAAAACATGAATGTCACCAGTTTAACACCCATTTTACTATTCTCAAATCAAAGAATATTTATTCTATCACAGGAACAAAAACAGAAGTTGCCAGAAAAGTTCAGCAGATCTGGCAACATCTGTGAAGAAAAGAAATCAGAGTTAACATTTTGGGTCTGGTGACTCCTCTTCTGCTCTGAGGAAGGGTCTCCAGACCCGAAATATTATCTCTGATTTCGTCTCTTCACAGATTCTGCTGGACCTGCTGAGCCTTTCCAACAACTTCTGTTTTTGCTCTTGATTTACAGCTTCCACAGTTCTTTGGTGTTTATTTAGTATTCATTCTAATAACTGCACTTTTATTTTTGAGGAGTCAGTTATGTTCCTGCTGCTTATAGTTGCTGTTAACAAGTGATCTGCTGTTATGGTATGTCATTGCCATCCTCTCAAATGACTAAATCATCAGTAAAATCACCCTGACGTTTATCATCCAATTACTCCTAGATCTCACTGTTCTCCACTCTGTATGTGTAGCCTTTCAGCTCTGATCAAATGCCTGAAAAACCAGTGTTTATTTTTTTCTGGACATCAAGTTTTAGTGTTCTTTGCTTTTGCAATTTCAGGTACCTTTTCACTTACTTCATGGTCTGTTTTTAGCACTGGTCTTAGCATGCAACATTTCAAAGACCCCCATTTTTCCATTTATTTTCTTTATTTTCCAGTTTCTGAAATATGCAGGAAAATGGATAGAATATAGCACCATGTGTTGGTTTTAGAACGTAGAACATTTTCTTTCTTACAAAGTTTACTTTTCTTGTAAGTGTGTTCTTCCCTCATTTTTATGCAATTTCTTATCTGTTCTCCTCCTGACTTCGAGTTATAGAGCCATACAGCATGGAAACAGACTCCTTAGTCTAACTCGCCCATACTAACTAGATATTCTAAATAAATCTAGTCCCATTTGCCACTATTTGGCAAATATTCCTCTCAACCCTTCCTATTCATATACCATCCAGATGTCTTTTGAAATGTTGTAATTGCACCGGCTTCCCCCACATCCTGTGGCAGCTCATTCCATTCACACATCACCCACTGTGTAAGGAAATTATGCTTTAAGGTCCCTCTTAAAACTTTTCCCCTGTCATCTTACACCTTTGCCACTTAGTTTTCTGCACTCTGGGGAAAAGACCTTGTTCCTTTCACTCTAGCCATGCCCCTCGTGATTTTCCAAACCTTAGGCTCTGGTCCATGGAAAAAAGCTCCAGGCTGTATACCCTCTCCCTACAGCTTAAACCCTTCAACCCTGGCAACATCCTTAAATCTTTTCTAAACCCTTTCAAGTTTCATGGAGGCCAGAATTGTACGCAGTATTCCAAAAATACCATAACCAATATGCTATACACCCGCAAAATGATCTCCCAACCCTGAAACTCGATGCACTGACCAATAAAGGTAAGTGTATCAAACACCTTCCTCACTTCGGGACTTTGCTTTCAAGGAACTTTGAACCTGCACTCCAAGGTCTTTGTTCAGCAACACTCCACAAGACCGTACCATTTAAGTGTACAAGTCCTGCCCTGATTTACCTTACCAAAATACAGCACCTCCCATTCGTCTAAATTAAACTCCATCTGCTGCTCTTCAGCCTATTGGCCTATCTGGTCAAGGTACTGTTGTGCTCTGAGGTAACCTCCTTCACTGTCTATGCACCCCTAATTTTGGTGTCATCTGCAAACTTACTAACTCCTATGTTAACATCCAAATCATTTATATAAATGGAAAAAAGCAGTGGACCCAGCAGCAATCCGTGTGGCACACCACAGTTCACAGGTCTCCAGCCTGAAAAGCAACCCTCCACCACCACCTCCCAAGGTAGTTCTGTATCCAAATGGCTAGTTTCCTTGTATGCTATGTGATCTGACCTTACTAACCAGTCTACCATGAGGAACTTTGTTGAATGCCATGCTGCAGTCCGTATAGATCATATCCACTGCTCTTCCCTCGTTTGTTACTACTTCAAAAAATTCAATCAAGTTAGTGAGACACTCTTTCCCACTCTGAGCCATGTTGACTATCCCTAATCAGTCCTTCTGCTTTATATCTACTGCCCTATCAAGTGTATGAAAGCACCTACTTCAAACTTCACTCCATTTGCTTTTAATGTGTTCCTTCTGTTTTACTTGTTGATGTTCACATTCAACTCATATTCTAAGATTCTAGATGTTACTTGCTCCATGATATTTTGCATCTCTTCTGATTCTGCAAGTAGCATTTTATTGTCAGCGTACCGCAAGTTCATTTTCTTCTCCAGTTGTCTACTCCAAGAACTACATCTAATATTCTGAATATTACTTCTCTGTACAGATTGGTTTAGAAACCATGCACAGCCTTGTTGTACTTGTCTGTTCCCCGAAACAATATCTGATCATCTGGTTTTCTAGCCTGATGATCCCACCTTGGACCCACCATCAGCTCTGGATAATCTCTGATCTTTACTATCAAATTTACATTTGAGCAACAGGTCTACTAACTGCTGATAAATACAATGGCATGCTTTTTCCATAATATGTGAAGTGTTTGTAAATGTTCTTGATATTTGTGTGTTGAATATTAGTCTCTTGTTCCTACTCCAGGTCCAATCCGAACTCTCTCTAACCTGAGCTTCCATTGCATTATTTATTTCAACTGTATTTTTAAGTTCTGAACCTTTTGCACACTTCATTGTTTTAGATAGCTTAGCAAATAATGAATGTACTCTTTGGTGTATATTCAGTTGCACATTTCTGTTCTAACTAAATCTATTTTTCAGAATATTTTTAGATATTCTACTGTTGGTCTAACTATGCCTGAAGCTTTTCCCATATCAATTTCAAAACAGATTTCACATCTCATATCATGTTTGGTCCTTCAATTGTCTCTATCAATGGACTGCTTCAACTTGAATCATTATAAGATTCTTCATCTTTTTGCTACTGTGTCCTTTTCAAACAAGTATTTTACTCTGTTGTTAATCCCCTGTATTGGTCAAATATTTAATTTTCCTGTGTATAACTCTCACCGTGTAATTTTGTAGAGGTTCTAATACTTCATCACATGTCTTACACCATTTCCCCTTAGCCTGCCTTGTTCTTTGTTATTTCAATTTCATCATAATCCTGTATGTTTCTCTTCTAATTACCTTAAAGATATTAGATGTACAATAAACTCAGACAATTAGAATCTACAATCTAATTCAGGTTCTTCAAATCAGTTTTCTCTTCTACACTCGTTTGACTTACAGCAAAAAAATGCAAGTCAAAGTTGAAAAGTTTTTTGAGAGCATTATCTCAAGATAAAATGTGGTTTTCCCCAAAATCAGATGGGCCATATCCCAAACAAACCCTATAATTGGTTTGAGGCAAAGAAAAATCAATGAAGTGAAACGTACTGCTATACTAATCCAAATGAAAATAATGTTTTAGATTGACCCGAATTATCAGTAATACAAGGAGTGTTTGTAAACTTCCCTTTTAACAAAGTATAAGAATTGATTATACTGCAGTATGCACACAGTTTTTCACCCGTTACATCTCAATTCCCAGAAGAGAGAGGATAGGTTTTTAAATTTAGTTTCTAATTTCTATTTTGTATCAGGCTTCAGAGTTATCAGAATACACAGCCAAGATTGAAGAACTAGAAGATGCCAGAAGATTGAAAGAGGAAGAGGCACAGGAGTGGCAACAACGGGTGAAGAGCTATTAGTTGATATCTACATATATGTGGAAATAAGGAAGCAGATATTTCAATCTGACCTTGTCAGATCCATGGGATTAGCTCATTACAATATTTTGTATTAAAATAACAGTATTTTAATGTTTATTTTTTGCGTGCTATATTTTTGTGACCCATCTGCTACATCCTGTCACTTCATGCAATGATCACTTTCTAGGATGTTTGATTGAGGAAGAGCACAGAATATGATATCATCACCCCTCAGTTGTTGAATATAGCATCCTCAAAAAAGGATGCCTGTGCTGTTGTGGGCTGCATAGTACTTGAATAGATTATACTGATTTGCCACTGATTATGTGAGCCTGACATAATTGCAAGTCTGTAAGGACCCCATCTAGTGGTGAAACTGGATTGGAAGTTATGGTTATGGTTCCATTTGCAAACTCTTTATTGCGGACAGTACTGGATGTTTTTAAAATGGAGGCATTTCTTTGTGCATCTTTGTTCTTTTAAAAAAAATGTTCTTTGTTAATTGTTGTTAAGTCCCACATCGATTAAAATAAGACCTGAACAATCAGAGCTAAACTTGTGCATATTTGATAACCTGGGGAGGCAGCTTTTATGAGGGGACATAGTTTTAAAGTGAGTGGAGACTTCTAAATGTGTTATATTCTTTCAAGGGATGTGAACATTATAAGTAAGGCGAGCATTTGTTGCCCACGCGAATGTAATGATGAGCAGCTGCCTTAAACTGCAGTGGTTCCAAATTAAGCTGATAAGCGACTTGATGTTACCATGGAATCTGCTGCTCTTGTTCTTCTAAGTTGTAGCCATCTGGGGTTGGTGGGAGCTGTTGAAGGCTTGGTGAGTTGATAAACCATCTTGTAGGTGTATACAGCATTTAGTAAGGTGGTGGAAAGAACATGAAACACAGAACAGTACAGCAAGGTACAGGTCCTTCAGCCTATGCTGTTGTGCCGAACTTTTACCTAAACCGAAGGTCTATCTAACTTTCACTCCTACCTTATAGTGTCATCCATATGCCTATCTAATAGCTGTTTAAATGCCCTGAATGAGGCTGACTCCACTACCCTCGCCGCAAATGCATTCCATGCCCCTACCATTCTGAGTTAAAGAACCTACCTCTGATGTCACCCCTATATCTACCTCCACTCACTTTAAAACTATGTCTCCTCATAAAAGCTGCCTCCCTAGGAAAAAGTCTCTGGCTGTCCACACCATCTATACCTCTGATCATTTTGTACACCTCTATCAAGTCAAAAGGATGCTAATCGAGCAGACCTGCACCAATTTGAGTTTGTGGCATTTAAAGCTGCACTTATTCAGGCAAATACTCATCAGAGTATACCATCATATTCCTGATATGTACAATGTGAACAGGCTTCAGGAAATAAGGTGATGAGTTATTTGACACAATTCCCAGCACCTATCTCCTGTTGTAGCCACAACATTGATATGCCTCCTTTGCAAAGGTTGTGATTGGATGCTGATTTTTGCAGTCAGGGAATTTTTTTCTAAAGACAAAGAACACAGCACAGGAACAGGTCCTTCAGCCCTCCAAGCCTAATCAAAGCATTTTGCCCTTGCATATTAAAAAAGTCTTCACTTACAGGATCCATATCCCTCAATTCCTTTCCTATTCATATATTCAGCCAGGTGCTTCCTGAATGCTGCTAATATGTCTGCTTCCAACACCATCTCTGGCAGTGTGTTCCAGGCACTCACCACCTTTTGTGTAAAATACGGGCCTCACACATCTCTTTTAAACTTGCACCCTCGCAGTTTGAACTTGTGTCCCCCAGTAATTGACTGCTCAATCCAGGGTAAAATGCCTCATACTTCCCGCTGTATCCACACTATTCACCATCTTTTAAACTTCTATCAGGTCGCCCCTCAACTTGCTGCGTTCCAGTGAAAACAAACCCCATCTGTACAACTAGTCAATGTCCTGGTAAACCTTTTCTGTACCCTCTCCAAAGCATCCACATCCTTCTGGTTGTGTGGTGACCTGAACGGTACGCAATAATCCAAGTGTGGCTTCTGTAAAGCTGCAGCATAAGTTGCCTACTGTTATTCCCAGTGCCCCTGCCAATGAAGGCAAGCATGCCGTAGTCCTTTTTCACAACCTTATCTATTTGTGCAGTCTCCTTCAGTGATCTCTGGACCTGCATAGTAACTGCTATGGGTTCTGTCATTCACTGTATAATTTCCACTTGTTCTTGACCTTCCAAAAACGCATCACCTCACATTTGTCCAGATTAAATTCCATCTGCCATTTTTCTGCCCATGCCTCCAACTAATCTCTGTCCTGCTGTATCCTCTGACAATCGTCCTCACTATCTGCAACTCCTCCAATCTTTGTATTGTCCGTAAACTTGCAAACAGCAGAGGTCCCAGCACTGCCCCCATAGAACACCACTAGTCACAGCCCTCCATCCAAAGAGCATCCTTCCACCACTACCCTCTCTCTCATGACTAAGCCAGTTTTATATCCATCTTGCCAGCTCACTGCCTTACCATGTGACTTTACCTTTAGTACCAGTCTGCTGTGACAGACCTTGTCAAAGGCTTTACCGGGGTCCACATAGACAGCATCAACCGCTTTTCCCTCAATCATCTTTGTCACCTCAAAAAAGTTAGTGCAACCTACCCCGCACAAAACCATGCTGTTTATTGCTAAACAGTGTATTTGTTTCTAAATGTTAATAGATCTTGTCCCTGAGACTGACTTGAGGCTCTCAGGTCTGTAAATTCTTGGATTATCCCTGTTACCTCTTTTAAACAATGGGATAACATTACCAATTCTCTAGTCCTTTCTTTCATCATCATGCTGTTTACCTAAGCTTGCAAGCGAATTCTTGAATGGTGAAAAAATATTGTAGCTTTGATGTCACTTGGAGTAGCTCTATAATGAGAGAACCCAGCTTTAGATTGTCAGCCATGTTCCTGTAACACAGCTTTGAAAGCTAACGTAAACAGACTATACTAAAAGATTTTTAGTAATTTTGTTCTATTTCCACTACTATTTTGGTAAGAATTTTACTCCTTATAGCTTGATTTGCCCCTTCTGCCATATCTTCAACATTTGCAAACACTGAAAGGATAGACATTTGTGGTGAGCAGAATTGCACTTTTGTTACAATGCTGAAAGTTTGATGTTTGAGAGAATTCTGTAATCCAGTGTGCAGCCGAGCAAATTGTGGTCTGCCATTATCCTAAGGTACAAACCTTGTAAATATCATTTTTCCCCCATAGAATGTTCTTTGCAACTAACAACATTAGGGCCCTTTCAACCATGAGGCATGCTTCCATGTGGGTGGAGTGCTTTAGAGCTAACGTTGGAGCTTTGACATGTTTGGTTGGTTATGTTGAGCCATTGTGCTATTTTGTAGTAATTGAATCCAGCACTTTGAAACATTTTGCTATGTTTGTACGTTAATCATTTCAGGCAAGAATGGTCCAGGATGATTTGGAGAAAACCAAGGAAGAACTGCACATGGTATTGTCTGCCCCCGCACCGCCCCCACCCCCTCCTCCAATCTACGAGCACCTAGAGGAGAATGAACATGATGATGCTGAAGAGAATCAAACCGTGTACAGTGCAGACCTTGCAACTGAAGGCATATTGGATCACAGAAACGAAGAAGAGCGAGTGACCGAAGTGGAGAAAAATGAACGAGTGCAACAGCAACTGATGGTAAGGAGCTGTATTAGCTCTGGTGAATAATACAATATCGTGAATTGGAAATGCATTTAGAATCCCTACAGTGTGGAAGCAGGCCATTTCACCCATTGAGTCCACACCACCCCTCAGAACATTCCACCCAGACAGCCCCATCCCACTCCTTTCCTATGACTAATCCAACTAGCCTGCAGATCCCTGGACATTATGGGCAATTTACAAAGAACATAGAACAATACAGCACAGTACAGGCCCTTCGGCCGACAATGTTGTACCGACCTATTATCCTACTAAGATCAAACTGCCCTGCATACCCTATGTTTTACTATCTTCCATGTGCTTATCCAAGTGTTGCTTAAAAGTCACAAGTATCTGACTCTACTACCACTGCTGGCAGTGCATTCCACACACTCACCACTCTGTCGAAAGAACCTACTTCTGACATCTCCCCTAAACCTTCCTCCAATCACCTTAAAATTATGCCCCCTTGTAATAGTCATTTCCGCCCTGGGAAAAAGTCTCTGGGTATCCACTCTATCTATGCCTCTCATCATCTTTGTACACCTCTATCAAGTCACCTCCCTTCCTCCTTTGATCCAATGAGAAAAGCCCTAGCTCGTTCAACCTTTCCTCATACGGCATGCCCTCCAGTCCAGGCAGCATCCTGCTAGCTCTCCTCTGCACCCTCTCTAAAGCTTCCACATCCTTCCTTTAATGAGGTGACCAGAATGGAACACAATATTCCAAGTGGCAAAACCAGGGTTTTATA
This sequence comes from Stegostoma tigrinum, assembly GCF_030684315.1. NCBI lineage: Eukaryota > Metazoa > Chordata > Chondrichthyes > Orectolobiformes > Stegostomatidae > Stegostoma > Stegostoma tigrinum. Next base: position 34,047,083 of record NC_081362.1, on the reverse strand, counting down.
GAGGTGTAGCATAACCTCATGGCTCTTAAACTCAGTTCCCCTGCCGATGAAAGCCAACATACCATCCGCCTTCTTTACAACTCTATCAACTTGTGTAGCAACTTTGACGGATCTATGGATGTGAACCCAAAGAACTCTGTGTTCCTTCACACTGCCAAGAATCCTGCCCTTAACCTTGTACTCTGCATTCAAATTCAACCTTCCAAAATGAATCATGTCTCACTTTTCCAGGTTGAATTCCATCTGCCACTTCTTTGCCCTGTTCTATTTCCTGTCGATGTCCTGAAGCAACCCACAACAGTCCACACTGTCCACAACTCCAAACTTTGTGTTATCGGTAAACTTACTAACCCATCCTTCCACTTACTCATCCAAGTCATTTATAAACATCACAAAAAGCAGACATCCCAGAACAGATCCCTGCAGAACAGCATTGGTCACCGAGCTCTAGGCTGAATATTTTCCATCTACTACCACCCTCTGTTTTCTGTTGGGCAGCCAGTTTTGTATCCAGACAGCTGAATTTCCCCGAATCCCCCATACCTCTTTCTGAATGAGTTTACCATGTGGAACCTTATCAAATGCCTTGCTAAAATCCATACACACCAAATCCACTACTCTGCCTTCATCAATTGTTTTGTCACATCCTCAAAGAATTCAGTAAGGCTTATGAGGCATGACTTGAACCCCTCATAGCCATGCTGACTATTTATAATCAAACTGTGTTTTTCCAAATAATCATAAATACTGTCTCTGAGTCCTCTCCAATTATTTGCCCACCATAGAAGTAAGACTGACTTGTCTGTAATTCCCAGGGTTATCTCTATTCCCTTTCTTGAACAACAGAATAATATTTGCCACCCTCCAATCATCTGGTACTACTCCAGTGGACAGTGAGGACACAAAAATCATTGCCAAAGTGGCAGCAATCTCTTCCCTTGCCTCCCATACAAACCTGAGGTATATCCCATCTGACCCAGAGTACTTATCTGTCCTCATGTTATTCAATTTCTAGCACATCCTCCTTCCTAACATCAACCTGTTGGAGCATATTTGCCTGTTGCAAGCTGTTCTCACAAATGTCAAGGTCCCTCTCACTGGAGAATGCTGAAGCAAAATATTATTTAAGGACCTCCACCCTACTCCGTGCACAAGTTCCCTCCACCGTCCCTGATTGTCCCTACCCTCACTCTGGCCATCTTCTCATTCCTCACATAAGTATAGAATGCTTTGAGGTTTTCCTTTGATCCTACCCACCAAGGTTTTCTCATACCCCCTTTTTAGCTTTCCTAAGTCCATTCTTCAGTTCCTTCCTGACTACCTTTCTAGAGTCTTGTCTAATCCTTGCTTCATCAGCCTTAAGCTTCCTCCTTCTTCTTGACTAGTTACACATGTCTAGTCATCCAAGGTTCCTTCACCTTACCATCCCTTCCTTGCATCAGTGGGACAAACCTACCCAGTACTTGTAGCAACTGCTCCTAAACAACCTCCACATTTCTGTTGTGCATTTCCCTGAGAGCATGTAATCGCAATTTATGCTCAGCAGTTCTTGCCTAATAGCATTGTAGTTCCCCCTCCCCCAAGTAAATACTTGCCCACACTGTCTGTTCCTATTCCTCTCCATGACTGTAGTAGAGCATGGCCTGTCCAACTAACCTGCACATCTTTGCACTGTGGGAGGAAACTGGAGCACTAGGAGGAAATCCACTCAGACAGGAGCAAATGTGCAGACCCCACACAAACAGTCGCCTGAGGGCAGAATTGAACCCAGGCCCCTGCTGCTGAGAGTCAGCAGTGCTAACCTCTGAGCCACTGCGTCACCCCTTGGGGTTGGATGTCATTAACTAGTCAAATGTCTAGTTGGGAACTGGTCAGATGTATAATTGTTTCATCTAGTATTTTTGTTTTTTATTTGACTCTGTTGTGGGACGTGGGCATCACTTGCTCATCAATGTTTATTGCTTATCACTATTTGGCCTTGAGAAAGTGGTGATGTGCTTCTGCCTTGAGCCTCTACAGCTCATATTCTTATAGGTTGATCTGTGCTGTTTGGAAGGAACTTCAGGATTTTGACCCAGGAACAGTGATATATTTACCAAATCTGGATGATGAGAGTGGCTCGGGGGGAACCTGTAGGTGGTGTTTTTAGCATGTATCTGCTGCTGTTATCCTTTTTAGATGGAAGTGATAGAAGGTTTGGAATGTGCTGGCCTAAGGATCGCTCGTGAGTATTTGCAGTGCATCTTTTAAAAGTAAACCTTTTAAATAATAGCAGCAGTGCGTACGGAGTGTCAATGGTGCAGATACTGGATGTTTGTGAATTTGATGCCAATCAAATAGGCTGCTTTGTCCTGGATGGTGTCAAACTTCTTGAGTATTGTTGGATCTGCACTTAACCAGGCAAGTGGGCATTCCATCACATACCTGACTTTGTGCCTTGTAGATGGACAGATTTTGGGGAGTAAGGAGGTGAGTTATTTGCAGCAGTATTCCTAGTCTCTGAACTCTTGCCACTATTCATATGGCATGCTTAGTTGAGTTTCTGGTCAACAGTAACCAGTACGATGTTGATTTTAGTGTGGGTTTCAGTGAACACTGTTTAATGTCTGGGGCCATGGTTAGATTCCATCTTTTTGGAGATGGTCATTGCCTGACATTTGTGTGGTGTGAATGTTACCACTGCTCATCAGCCCTTTTGTTGCTCAGACTGTGGAAATTTTATAGTAGACTGGTAAACATAGAATGAGTCTTGCTAAGGAAGAAATTCCAGTTTTATTTTTGGATCTGCTTCATTTTCCTGAATCTAACCCAAATAGATTCATTGATATACAAGCTGCTGATGAGAGGGGAAAAGCTACCATTCTCATGTACATGTGGGACACACTAGTTTAAATATCCTGATATGCATTGAATTGTCTAGGAAAGTCTAAATTGGAGCAGCTTTCATTTGGGCTTTGAAAATAGTGTTTGTAAGACTTAAGGTGGAATCTTAAAACAAAATACTAAATAAGATCGATAGATGAATAGTTCACATTGAAGCCAGAATTTAGGAAAAGGGAATACACTTCAGAATTCTCTTTGAAGAGCCGGTATGGACTTGTTGGGCTGAATGTTCTGTTTCCACACTGTAGGGAGTCTATGGCGTTCAGAAACATTTTGAAAATGATAAAATAGAAACTGAGTTAGATTGGATAAGCACGTTAAGGGTCAAATTCATTGCTTAATTTGAGTTTTGCCATGTGCCCTTAAGTGGGATTGACTTAATTGTTTTTTTTAATCTCTCTCTTCTCACTCACTTGCCCTTCCTGCACATGGAAAGCTTTTGAGCAGTGAGCTTGCACAAGCCAGAGATGAGAGCAAGAAAACATCCAATGACATAATTCACATGGAAAATGTCCGGAAAGGTCAAGACAAATATAAGACACTTCGCCAGATCCGGCGAGGGAACACCAAGCAGAGGGTGGATGAGTTTGAATCAATGTAAAATTTCACTGACAGCAGTACTTGTGCATGTACAGAATGATAATCCATTTAAGTGTTTTACTTTTCCTGGTGATTGCTGGAGCAAACAGCTTGGATTCTTCAATAAAGAGATTGTCGGGCCACACCCTGAATTTTTTTCTCCTAAACTTGTTCTGCTAAGTTTCCATTTTATAAAAATTTTGAATAGTTTCTGTTTTGAGTTCCTTCATTTTTGCACAGTGAATTGGATAATTGGTCATTTTCTATAACCTTCAGTCTGAAATGATGTGCTGTAGTGCAAAAACAATTGTTTTGTTGTCAAACACGCTTAACAAGTAAGCATCTTTTTCGATAGGGAAGGCACTTAATCTGTGTCTGAACATTATATCTGAAATGATGAAGATTATGAATTGGAGAACAGAATTTTCACTAAAAGGAAATTGCTTCCTTGCATCACTTATACCGCAGTGCCACAAGCCCATGATCACTCAGGTGAAAAGATGATTTCAAATAGTATTTGCCACTCTATAGGTGAGGATTCCTATTATACTTTGCAAATATTAATGCCATAATGTGACTATACTGAAATGATCAATGGCAGATACAGAATTTAAACACTTTTAGATGCTATCACCTTTTCTGTGTGTCTTCAAGCAGATTATAAACTTCCATGAGTTGCAATATTACATTAAAACCCATCAATGACAGCCTATGAAATTTTTGTTGGGAAATGTTCTGCTTTGTATATTCTTGCTCTTTGAAAATTTGGGCTTCAACACTTGGAAGATGTAAACATTAAATGAATAACAATAAATGGGAGTTTTGTGATACTGAAGTAAATCTGACATTATTTTATAGATCTAAATCTATTTCTAAATATTTTAGGCCAAATGAGTAATAAAGCATGTTTGTAAAAATTCAATGGCAAGGGCAAAATCTTGTGTTCTATTTAATTTGACCAACTGATAAAGACACATATTGTAGCCAAATATGCCAATCTTTAGTCATTTTGAAACTTCATATGTAAAGATTTGTAATTCAACATTGTTGCATGTTCTCCATACCTTTTGGGATGTGAAATTTGTTGTACTATATTATCACTAAGCTTTCATAATAATGTGTTTATCAAAATGATAACTCTGTTCCACCGATCTGTACTTTGGGTATCCTGCACTTTGTACTTGCAAGTCTTGTACTAAAATGTTCTTTGCGATGTTGAAATGCAAGTAATAAAGATTTTGGCAATGGTTTTGGACATTTGGGCATTTATTCATGATCTTGCGTCTGTCAATCATCCACTTGCATTCTGAATAAATGTGCACATTCTCAACATTGCCATATTCCACATCACACTTGCTTTACACCATTTGTTTTCTGGTTGAAGGCAGACAAATTACTACATCAAGATACAGCCATCCTTTTTTTAAACTGGTGAGCTTCCTGTATGTTGTGGAATAGTACTGTGTGAAGATAGCCAATCTGTAAATGAAGGAATGTAGCACTGTGCAAAGTGTATGCATTTTGTCATCTCCTTAGCTCACTAAAATAAACACAATTGTATCTTTGTGCTGATTCACTTGTTACAAAGGGTTAGGCTAGATAGAGATATTGCATCAATGTGACTTTGAAAGTTCACTTGGGTGAGATTCTTGTGGTGATTCATTTGAGTTTATCAAGTGATTAGCTGAGTCTTGCAGATTAGCAAGGACCGTTCCGTGGATAGCACTAAAGGTTCTTAGTAGCAGTAATAGCACTGATTAGTCCTTGCCAACAGCTCTTGTACCCTCCACTGGTATGAAAAGGAACATTTTGTAAGGTAATGACTTGAGCCGTATAATGGTTTAATAAACATTAGCATGCACTTTTGGATGAATACAGTACACCACAGAGTAACAACGATAGACTTCTTGCAGATTTCTTAGGTAAAAATTGGCAAGGGTTTAAAGAAAGGGAAAGTTGGTACGATAAAGTGAACTGTAGTGAAAATATTTAGTATCCTGGAGAATGGCTTGGAAGCTTGCCAATCTTGGTGCCTGTATGGAAAAGCAAACATGGACGAGTCACCGTGCAATCTTTGTATTGATCTTTCTTGGACTTCATTTCTAGATGAGTTTATGGGAAGTTTTGGTTCTCTATTTTAAACAGGAAAACATAGTCCTCCAAGTTCATATTGAAAAGGAACTGAATTGTGTTCCAGCATCTCATTATTCCTTTAAAAAAAATGTAAAATTTTGGACTATAATGCCTAGTCAGTTTTCCAAATGCATAAATAAAAGAGCAGAGTTGTGGATTTCTGCTCAAATTCTGTGGTTCTGAAGAATTGTCACTGGATTTGAAATGTTAATTATTTTCTCTGTTGCTGCCAGATCTGCTGAGTTTTTCCAGAAATTTCTGTTCTTTGTTTTACAGGTCTCTAGCATCTGCAGTTCATTTGTTACATGAGCAAATTAATTTGGTCATAGCTTTGCCAATGATGTGTTTGGGTGCTGAGGTTTCACCTTTCAACTGTGGACATCTATACAATGATTTGATGCTCATAGAATCCCTACAATGTTGGAAACAGGCCCTTCGGCCCAACAAGTCCACACTGACCCTCAGAGCATCCACCTAATCTACACTTTCATGAACACTACGGGCAATTTAGCATGGCCAAACCACCAAACCATCTTCGGACTGTGGGAGGAAACTAGAGCACCCGGAGGAAACCCACGCAGACGACAAGAGAATGTGCAAACTCCACACACAGTCACCTGAGGGTGGAATCAGATCGGGTCCCTGGTGCTGTGAGGCAGCAGTGCTGAACTGAGTTACTGTGCCACCCCAAAAGCTCGTTCAGTTATTTGCTGTTCTGAGCACTTAACTAATTACACAATGAAATGTTTCAAGATTTTTTTTTGTTTTGAGAACCAAATTTTGGATTTTGTTTTTGTCACTTGTGCATTACACTTGAGAAATTTGTGTTAGGATGGAAATGCACAGTTGTCTTATTGGCTCGGAAAGCCAATGGTTTCTCATAACATCAAATAGGGAGGAGAATATTGTGAGAACACTTTTTATAGTACCACAATAGGCGTTGATGGTACAGATGCCAGCATTTTTCAGTATGCCTTGAAGTGAAGATAACTTGTCTGTTTCAAAGATCAGGGTTCTGTTTTAGTCAATTTAATTCTTGCATTTTCAAGGCTCAGAAACAGCCAAAGTTTAAACCAAGCATTCTTCCTGTTTTCTGCTAACCTCGTGCCTCCCATGTGATCTAATGAATGAACTTATCACCCTTTTGCATCTTCCCCCAGCAGTTTAAAGCAATTATGTAACAGCATTTTTTTTTAATCTTTCAGCTCATCTCTATAATTTCTGGCTTTTCATACATGCTGTCTAGATGTGAATGATTGTAGCAAAGTTCCAGTTTTTGTGTGCAACCAGTAGGGATGCTGGCAAGCTTCATTCCTCCCTGGCCACAGGAGAGGTGCCAGAAATCTTGAACAGTCAATGTGGTATTATTCTTCAAGATGGAAAGAAGGGATAAATGAGGAACCTACAGGCCAGTCAGTCTACCCTCTGTACGGAGCAATTCTGAGGGAAATAACTAATTTCAGTCAAAGAGGCAGTGATTAATCAAGAATAGGCGGCATAATTTTATTCTGGAAAGTCTTGTCAAAGTGGTGATTTAGATGAATAGATGAGGGCAATGCATTTGTTAGTGTGCTTGAACTTCAGCAAGGCTTTTGATTGAGGTCTTACACGGAAGCTCAAGGGATCTAACGAAATTTGGCTAATTCAATCCAGAATTGGCAAGACGCCTAGGGTGTTTTGTGATTTGAAAGAGTGTTTAGTAGGAAGGACTTTTCCTTCTGGAGGGATCAACAGCCATGGACATCGATTTGGGGTAAAGGGCAGGAGGTTAAAAGGGGATGTGAGGAAAGCTTAGCCAGTTCCAGACTCATGACACCCACTATCTGTAAATGTGGTGGAAGCAATAATTTCATAATGACATTTACGTATTCTGATGTGCATTTGTGACGCCAATAATAAGACCATAAGACATCGGAGTGGAAGTAAGGCCATTTGGCCCATCAAGTCCACTCTGCCATTTAAATCATGGCTGATGGGCATTTCAACTCCACTTCCCTGCACTCTCCCCGTTGCCCTTGATTCCTTCTGAGACCAAGAATTTGTAGAATTTGTCATTCTCTGCCTTGAAGGCATCCAATGTCCTGGCCTCCACTGCACTCCATGACAATGAATTCCACAAGCCCACCACGCTCTGGCTGAAGAAATGTCTCATTTCAGTTTTAAATTTACCCCCTCTAATTTTAAGGCTGTGCCTATGGGTCCTAGTCTCCTTGCTTAACTTCCTAGCGTCCACCCCTTCTAAATCATACATTATCTTGTAAGTTTCTATTAGATCTCCCCTCAACCTTCTAACCTCTAATGAGTACAATCCCAGGATCCTTAGCCGTTCATCATACGTTAAACCTACCATTCCAGGGATCATCCATGTGAATCTCCGCTGGACATGCTCCATCCTGAGGTGTGTGCCCAAAATTGGACACAGTATTCTAAATGGGGCCTAACTAGAGCTTTATAAAACCTCAGAAGCACAACGCTGCTTTTATATTCCAACCCTCTTGAGATAAATGACAGCATTACATTCGCTTTCTTAATTACAGACTCTACCTGCAAGTTAACCTTTAGAAAATCCTGGACCAACACTCCCAGATCCCTTTGTACTTCTAATGGTCCAAGTACTGGTAAATGGGATTCAAATAATTAGATGGTTGTTTTTGACCAGCGCAGACTCACTGGGCTGAATGGCCTTTTTCTGTGCTGTGCACCTGTATAATTTTAATTGTTCAAAAAAATGAAGGCTGCCTTGAATTGATGCAGTCACTATCATGGTCCCAGGAATGTACTAGACAGGTGCTTCCAGGATATTTATCCGCAGTGAATCAGGAACTGCGACAAGAAGTCAGGAAGAAATTAAATTGAAGAAGATCCCACAATATTACTGGCCTTGCAATCACAGGGAACGGAGGCACTGATACTACAGACATGAATTTAGTGGCCTGTCTGCATCCTACAAAACATGTGTCACCTATGGTTCGGTAGTAGGTGTGTTAAGGCAAATTGTGGATTTAGTGGTAGCCCTGAGACTGGAAGTACTTGAATGCAAGGTTTTCCTTTTACTGCGTGACAGAGGGCATGGATAGTAAGCTCAAAGTACAGGTGCTATGTAAGAGAGGAAACTCAAACAGAACAAAAGCCTTAATTGCAAAACTCATTATGACTTTTTTTCAGGACAGTTGAATTGAAGCAGCTTTAGTTCCAAAGATATTCCATTTTAAGCATGTTCAAAGCTTTTTTGACACAAAGGCCCACATTTTGTAGTGAGTATTCACCATGGACCATGAACTAAATTGCACAGACGAAAATTTCCACCATTTAGCAGAATTCTGATTTGCATTGCAGACTTCTGGCATTTTAATTTGTTTTCTGTCCTCTGCCTGGTCTGGGGGAGCTGTCACTTCAGCTCCTCCCTAGTCCACTATCAGTTGGACTTGATTTTTGGGCAGCTTTCTGTTGTTGAAAGATATAGGAGGCCTCATTCCTCAATACTTACCACTCGTATGTGCAGCTTGCAGAGCACTGAAAAATTTCCCTGTGGAAGTCAATATTTTGAGAATTGAGTGTAGAAATGGCCTGGGGCCTGGACCCAGGATGTCTAGGCGAATCAGACTTGGGACAGTATTTGGCATTTGGGCAGGGAGGTGGGCAGTAGACAGGATAGAAGCAGGCCGTGGTGACAGTCTCCCATGTAAGTCAGCAGGTTATAATCTCAGGATTTGAGTAAACTTAAAAGTTTTCTCTTTTGTTCACATAATTATTGCTGATTTTCAACAATGACTCGTTGGTCTAGAGGGTATGATTTTTTCTTAGGGTGGCACGGTAGCTCAGTGGTTAGCACTGCTGCCTCAGCGCCAGAGACCCGGGTTCAATCCCACCCTTGGGCAACCATCTGTGTGGAGTTTGCACATTCTTCCTGTGTCTGTGTGGGTTTCCTCCTACAGTCCAGAGATGTGCAGGTTAGGTAGATTGGCCATGCTAAATTGCTTGTAGTGTTCAGTGATGTGTAGCTTGGGTGGGCTGTATGGGGGATGAGTCTGGGTTGGGATGCTTTTGAGGGTCACCGTGGACTGATTGGACCAAAGGGCTTGTTTCCACACTGAAGGGATCCTGTGATGATTAACTAATAAGGCAGGTAAATTGGAGATACCCAGGTGGAGAAATTGTGTAACTCTAATATGTAGTATAAAGAAGGCCTATCTGACCTTTCTAAAATACACATAGCAATTTACAACAAATTACCTTTTTTAACCTCCTTTGCATAGCTTAGTCAGAGGTGATCTTGAGCCACCAACCTTGCAGTTAACAGGGCAACATGCTGACCCATTGCACAATTCCACCCAGGGAGATTGATGCATTGCTCCAGTGTAGAATTATAGAATCCTGCGGTGCAGTAAGGCCATTCAGTCAATTGAACCCTCCAAAGAGGATCCTATCCTCTCCCCATAACCCTGCATTTAACTATGGCTAGTAATTTAGCATAGCCAATCCACTGAACCTCCACATGTTTGAACTGCAGGAGGAAACTGGAGTACCCAGTGAAAACCAATGTAGATAGTCACCCAAGGCTAGAAGTGAATCTGGTTCCCAGGCACTCTTAAGGTAGCAGTGCTCCATTGTGCCATCATGCTGCCATGAAAATTCATACAAGTCAAAAATGTGTTATCTCACCATTGATCACAAAGGGAGATATTTATAATTTAGTTAACCCTTGGAAAAACAATGGATCCCTTTCTGATGAAGGGTCTAGGCCCGAAACGTCAGCTTTTGTGCTCCTGAGATGCTGCTTGGCCTGCTGTGTTCATCCAGCCTCACATTTTATTATCTTGGAATTCTCCAGCATCTGCAGTTCCCATTATCTCGGATCCCTTTATGTGTCATGGTCATAGAGATAAAAACCAAAAGAACTTCGGACGCAAGCAAGAGCAAAAAAAGAAGTTGCTGAACAAGCTTAGCAGGCCTGGCAGCATCTGTGAAGGAAAAACAATTAGAGTTAACTTTTCTGGTCCCGTGGCTCTTCCTCAGAACTTCCTCTCATCTTAAACTTATGTTGTCTAGTTTCCCCTATTCTGGGGAAATGGCCTTGGTTATTCACCCTATCCATGTTGCTTACAATTTTAAAAACTTCTATAAGGCCACCTCCTAGCTTTCAACACTCCCACCTATTCAGCCTCTCCTATAGCTCAACATGCTTCTAAATATTTTCTGAACACTTTTAAGTTGCACAACATCTTTCATACAGCAGGGAGACCAGAAGTGAACAACGTATCCCAAAAGTAGCCTAACCAATGACCTGATCAGCCACAATATAATCTCTCGACTCCTAAATTCAATGCAATGACCAATAAAGGAAAACATACAAATACCTTCTTCACTATCCTGTTTACCTGCAACTTTACTTACAAGGAGCTATGAACCTGCACCCCAAGGTCTGTTTGTTCAGCAACACTCACCAGGATCTTATGATTAAGTGTGTAAGTCCAGCCCCGATTTGTTTTTCCTCACATTTATCCAAATCAAACTCTATCTACCATGCTTCAGGCCAATTGTCCATCTTATCAAGGTCCTGTTGTACTCTAAGGTAACAGAGGACATTGAACATAAAACATAGAATTATACAGCATAGGAATGGGTCCTTTGGCCCACAATTTTGTACCAAACATGACACCAAATGAAACTAATCTCTTCTGCCTGTCGTTGGTCCATATCCCTCCATGCCTTGCATATTCATGTGCTTATCTAAAAGTCCTTAAATGCCTATATTTTATCTGCCTCCACCACCACCCCAGCAGTGCATTCCAGACTCCTACCACAGTCTGTGTAAAAAAACGTACCCCTCACATCTCCTTTGAACTTTTTTCCCCTCTAACCTTAAATACATTTCCCCCAGTATTGGACATTTTAACTCCGGGAAAAATATTTTAACAGTCAACCTTGCCTACGCAGCTCATAATTTTATAGATTTCTATCAAGTCTCCACTCAGCCTGTGCTGCTGAAGATAAAACAACCCGAGTTTTTCTAGCCTCTCCTCATAGGTCAGCCCCCTTAGTCCAGGCAACATCCTGGTAAACCTCTCCTGCACCGTCTCCAAAGCCTCCACATCTTTGCTATAATGTGACAACCAGAATTGAATGTAATACTCTACAGTGTGGCCTATCCAAAATCTTATAAACCTGCAACATGACATCCTGACTCTTGTACTCAATTCCCTGACCAACAAAGTCAAGCATGCCGTACACCTTCTTTACCACCCTATCTACCTTGTGACGTCACTTTCAGGGAGCTATGGACTTGAATCCCAAGACCCTCCTCTACACCAATGTTGTTCAGAGTCCTGTCATTAACTGTATACATTTCCTTAACATTTGATCCCTCAAACTGTAGCACCTCACATTTACTCAGATTTTAAACTCAATGCCAATGCTCAGCCCATGACTGTAACTGATTTATATTCTGTTGTATCTTTAACAACCTTCCACACCATCCATAACTCCACTGATCTTGGTATCATCTGCAAACCTACTAACGCACCCATCTACATTTTCATCTAAGTCATTTTGTCACCTCTTCGCTATCCACTACTCCACCAATTTTGGTATCGTCTGCAAACTTACAAACCATGCTTCCTATTTTCACATCACCTATTTTACATAAATGACAAAATGCAGCGGACCCAACACTGATCCTTGTGGCCCAACACAAGTCATAGGCCTCCAGTCTGGAAAAACAACCCTCCACCACCGTCCTCTGTCTCCTACCTGCAAGCCAATTTTATATCCAAATGTCTAGCTCTGTTTGGATACCATAAGATGATAACTTTGTCAACCAGTCTAATATGCACAACTTTGTCAGATGCTTTGCTGAAGTCCATATAGACCACACCCACTAGTCTGCCTTCAATCACTTCAAGAAGTCAAGTTAGTGAGACATGATTTCTCATGTGCAAAGCCATGTTGACTATCCCTAATCAGACATTGCCTTTTCAAATGCATCTAAGTCCCATCTCTCAGAATCCACCCCAACACCTTTCCTAACACTGCATCAGGCTGACTGGTCTACAACATCCTGGCTTTTCTTTACCACCTTTCTTAAATAATTAGTACCACATTAGCCAGCCTTCATTCTTCCACAACCTTGCACATGGCTATCAATGATACAAATATCTCAGCAAGGGGCACAGCAATCATTTCCCTAGCTCTCACAAAGTTCTGGGGTACACCTGATCCGGTCCTGAGGATTTGTACACTTTTATGCATTTTAAGATGCCCCAACATCTTCTCCTCTGTAATATGGACACATCTCAAGATATCACTATTTGTTATTTATTTCCCCAAGTTCGCTAGCTTCCATAACCTTCTGCACAATAAACACTGATGTGAAATACTCAGTTCATATCTCCTTCCATCTCCAGTGGTTCCAAACATTGGTGGCCTTTCTGATCTTTAAGGATCGCTATACTCTCCCTAGTTACTTTTTTGTCCTTCATGCATTTATAGAATCTCTTTGAATCCTCCTTAACTGCACTTGCAAAGGCTGCATCATGTCCCCTTTTTGCCCTCCTGCAATTTCCTCGAGTATACTTCTGCTGCCCTTATACTCTTCTAGGGGTTCAGTCAATCTTTGCTGTTTATATCTGATATATGCTTCCTTTTACGTGACCAGAGCCTCAACATCCCTAGTCATCCAGCATTCCCTATACCGAACAGCTTTGCCCTTCACACAAATGTCTGTGGACTTGCAGTACCCTTTTTTTTTAGAGCTTCCCACTTTCACTCTGCCGATTTACCTGTAAATATCCACTCCCAATCAACTCTTGAATGTTCTTGCCTCAAACGATCATAGAATCCCTACACTGTGGGAACAGGCTCTTTGACCCAACAAGACCACACTGACCCTCAGAGCATCCCAACCAGACCCATCCATCTAATCTACACTTCCCTGAAAAATATGGGCAATTTAACATGGCCAATCTACCTAATCTGCACATCTTTGGACTGTGGGAGGAAACTGGAGCATCCGAAGAAATCCTCGCATTCGCAGGGAGAATGTGCAGATTCCACACAGACAGTCACCTGAGGGTGAAATCAGACCAGGTCCCTGACACTGTGAGGCAGCAGTGCTAACCACTGAGCCACCGTGCCACCCAAAAAGCTCATTCAGTTATTTGCTGTTCTGGATATCTTAGATGGTTACACAATGAAAAGTTCCAAGTCTTAGTTTTTTTTTGTTCTGATAACCAAATTTTGGATTTTGCTGTTGCCATTCATGCATTACACCTGAGAAATTTGTGTTAGGACATTTTTTCATTGTTGTCTTATTGGCTTGAAAAGCCAATGGTCCATCATAACAGATATCAAATAGAGAGAAGAATATTGTGAGAACACTTATTATAGCACCACAATAGGTGTTGATGGTACAGACACCACCATTTTTCTGTACACTTTAAAGTGAAGATAACTTGTCTGTTCAAAGATCAGGATACAGGTTTCTGTTTTAGTCAATTTAATTCTTGCATTTTCAAGGCTCAGAAACTTTCAAAGTTTAAACCCTGCATTCTTCCTGTTTTCTGTTAACCTCTTGCCTTCCATGTGATCTGATGAATGAACTTATCACCCTTTTACATCTTCCCTCAGTAGTTTAAAGTAATTATGCAATAGCATATTTTTAATCTCTATAATTTCTGGCTTTTCATACATGCTGTCTAAATGTGAATGATCATAGCAAAGTTCCAGTTTTTGTGTGCAACCAGTAGGGATGCTGGCAAACTTCATTCCTCCCTGGCCACAGGAGAGGTGCCAGAAATCTAGAGAACAGTCAATGTGGTACTGTTCTTCAAGATGGAAAGAAGGGATAAACCAGGAACGTACAGGACAGTCAGTCTGTATGGAGCAATTCTGAGGGATATAATTAATTTCACTCAAAGAGGTAGGGATTAATCAAGAATAGTCAGTATAATTTTGTTCAGGAAAATCTTGTCAAAGAGGTGATTTAGATGAGTAGATGAGGGCAATGCATTTGTTATAGTCTACTTGAACTTCAGCAAGGCTTTTGATTAAGGTCTTGCATGGAAGTTCAAGAGATCTAATAAAATTTGGCTAATTCAATCCAGAATTGGCAAGAGGCCTAGGGTGTTTTGTGATTGGACGATGGTGTCCAGTAGAAAGGACTTTTCCTTTTGGAGGGATCAACAACCAGGGACACCAATTTGAGGTAAGGGGCAGGAGGTTTTAGGGGATGTGAGGAAAGCTTAGCCAGTTCAAGACTCATGACACCCTCTATCTGTAAATGTGGTAGAGGCAATAATCTCATAATGATACTTAAGTATTCTGATGTGCATTTGTGACACCAATAATGGTCCAAGTACTGGGAAATGGGATTCAAATAATTAGATGGTTGTTTTTGACCAGCGCAGGCTCACTGGGCTGAATGGCCTTTTTCTGTGCTGTGCACCTGTATAATTTTAATTGTTCAAAAAAATGACAGCTGCCTTGAATTGCTGCAGTAACTATCATGGTCTCAGGAATGTACTAGACAGGTGCTTCCAGGATATCTATCCACAGTGAATCAGGAACTGCGACAAGAAGTCAGGAAGAAATTAAATTGAAGAAGATCCCACAATATTACTGGCCTTGCAATCACAGGGAATGGAGGCATTGGTACTACATATAGGATGGAGAGGCCACTAAAATCATCTAAAACATTTGTCACCTATGGTTCAGCAGGAGATGCTTTAAGGTAAATTGTGGACCTAGTGGTACCCCTGAGACTGGAGGTACATGAATGCAAAGTTTTCCTTTCACTGCAGTGACAGAGGGCATGGATAGTACGATCAAAATGCAGGTGCTACCTTATAGAGTAAACTCAAACAGAACAAAAGCCAAAAGTGTAATCAATTCCGGGTCCCTGGTGCTGTGAGGCAGCAGTGTTAATCACTGAGCCACCGTGTTACCCAAAATTAGCCTTTCTCCATTTTAAAGGTTTTTATGATCAGGTCTATCCCTTGCCATAACTATTTTGAAAGTCATCGAATTATGATCACTGGCCCCAAAATGCTCCCCCACTTCATTCATTTGTCCTGCTATTTTTTCCCAAGAGACTGTCAAGTTTTACTCTTTCTCTAGCAGGCATATCCATGTACGAAATAAGAAAATTTTCTTGTAACACTTCTGTTGTACATTCCTCTCCATCCAAGCTCGTAACACTATGGCAATCCCAGGCTATGTTTGAAAAATTAAAACCCCTACCACTACAAGCCTATTATTCTACAGATAACTGAAATCTCCTTACAAATTTGCTTCTCAATCTCCTGCTGACCGTTTGGGTGAGAGGTTGGTGTCTGTCGTACAATCCCAATAAATGATCATCCTTTATTTCTCACAAAACTTCACTGGATGTACTCACCAGAATATCCTTCCTCAGTATATCTGTAATGATATCTCTAACAAAAAATGCTACTCCTTCTCCCCTCTTATCCCCTTTCTATCCTTCCTACAGCATTTATACTCTGGAACATTAGGATGCCAGTCCTGGCCATCGCTGAGCGACATTTCTGTAATAGCTCTGATATTCCAGTCCCATGTTCCCAATCATGCCCTGAGTTCATCTGCCTTAACTGCCAGGCCTCTTGCACTGAAATAAATGAGTTTCATTTAAGAGTCGTACCTCATTCTCTGCCTTGTTTCTGCCCGTCTTGACTGTTTGATTTGCTCCCTTTCTCAACTGCACCAGCCTCAAACTGATCTCTTTTCTCTCAATCTCTCTGGGTGTCCCTCCACCCCCAACTTACTAGTTTGAATCCATCCCCCCCACTGAGTAACTCCAGCAAATCTGCCCTCCTGTTTATTTGTTCCCTTCCAATTCAGAAGAAACCTGTCTTTCATAAACAGGTCACTTCAACCGCAAAAGAGATTATAATGATCCAAAAATGTGTATCCTTCTTCCCTGTACCAGTTCTTCAGCCACACATTCATTTGTTCTATCCTCCTATTCCTAATCTCATTAGCATGTGGTACCAAGTGTAATCCAGACATTACTACCATGCAGGACCTACTTTATAATCTCCTGCCTAATTTCCTGTACTCTCTCCTCGGAACCTACTTCTTTTCTCTTCCTATGTCATTGGTACTAATGTGGATAATGACCTCCTGCACTCTCCCCTTTGAGAGCATTCTACGACAATATATCCTCTCCAAGATCTCCTTGACCCTGGCACTAGGAAGGGGACCCCTCATTCTGAGATAGTAGGAACTGCCAATGCGGGAGAATTTGAGATAACGAGGTGTAGAGCTAGATGAACACAGCAGGCCAGGCAGCATCAGAGGAGCAGGAAAGCTGACATTTCAGGTCTGGACCCTTCTACAGAAAATTCTGATGTCTCACTGTTGGCTGCAGAAACATCTGTGCCTTTGACTACAGAGTCCCCTACCACAATCAATCGCTTGGAATCTGAGTTACCCCCATTACAGTACAGCCTGCCATACCAGTGCCTCCATTTCCTGTGATTGCAAGGGCCAGTAATTTTGTGGGATCATCTCCTTCAATTTAATTTCCTCCTGACTTCTTGTTGCAGTTCCTGATCCATTGTGGATACCCATCTGCACTACATGCCTGTCTCTCCTACCTTTCCTAGATATAAGCCATCTACCCAACTTTATCTGCAGTTTCTTTTTTAACCTCCTGACCCTGCCATTCATCGCACCCCCGGCTCCTATAATTTCCTCATTGCCTCTAACTGCTGCTCCAACCAATTAATACAATCTGATTCGCAATCAAACACACTTCCTGCAGATATAATCATCAAGAACACTGAAATTCTCCCTAAATTCCACATCTGACAGTAAGAACACATCACTCTATGAAAGGCCATCTATGCATCTTAACAATCTACAGGCTGAGAAAATAGTTCAGATTTCCTGCTCAAAAAACACTGGATAACTGAGTACCTTTGTTTTATATTTTTTTAAAAGTTTAATCAAGAGACAGCTCTCAATATAAAACATAAATAAATCAACCCTACCCTACTCAGTCATGTAGATTAAGTTTTATGCGTTAAAAACACTTAGCTGATCCCCAGCAGTGAGTAGTTCTGATAACGAGGTCTCTCCAAGGTTACCTGTGAAATTCCATTGTTTGTTCAGTTTTCTTGGGCCAAACTCTGAGGTGCAGAGATACTTGTAACTTCAGAAGTAAGAATCCAGAGCTTCTGAGAGGAAAAAATGACTGGAAGGGCTCCATTTGGCAATTTCAGCATACTTCATTTTGTTTTATGGTATGATAAGATAGCTGCTATCTTTTGATAAATTGAGGTAGATCTGCATAAGCCTATGAGACACCATTTTAAACCAGAACTCTTCAGGACAGAGTCTGAGAAAACATCGTGAGGAAAGAGAAAGTTCCCTGCCAAAGACAGATCAAGGAACTGTTGGTTCTGCTAAAAGAATCTAGGCAGTCTGCAAATGGCTGTGGCTGCAGATCTAGTGAGGAACAAGCAACCTTCACTTTCGCCTTGTCACACAATTCTGTTATATCTACTGAGTCTACCTTAAAAAGCAAACACCAACTATTTAAGTGTAAAAGCTATAATGCTGCTGAATACTAACTTCCAGGTATTCAATCCCTTCACGTAAAAGATAGTTCTTCAAGCTAGTAACAGGCTTGTATGGATAACCGACAGATCTTATTCTCATAAGTCTCTTCTATCTATTTTTGGTCTCTCCATCTGTATTTCATCTAATGTCTATCCCCTTGCATCTAGTAACTTTCAGCAATATTTCTGTAATAAAGTGACCTTTGATCGTGCTTAATGTTAATGCCTTCCTGGTGCTTATTTTGAGATTGGACTAGAAAAAGACCAAAAAGCAGCTAAGAAAGCTATATAAACTCACTCTTTAAAGATCATTTTGCAGACACACTGGGTGTGGTTATGACAATGATCCAGGAACTTCAATGACATATATCAAATGTTACTATCGTGCTTTTCTTTTAATGTCTGGGTGTTACTGATTAATTTTCGAGTCTTTTTTAGCCCTCAGGAGGTGTGGGCATTCTTTGGCAAAGGCAGACTTTGCTACCCATTCTTAATTTACTCTGAGAAATTGGTGGTGTATTAAAATGAGATCACATGGGAAAATACCTTATGAAACACTGCTTAACTTCATATGCAAAATCAGCATGCTCTGTTGTTAGAATGGGCTTGATTTTGTTTTGCATGCAGCAACTTTTATTGAATGCTGAAATGCTAAGTTTAAGGATTTTATGTAAATGCATTAGTCCACACTGTTGATGGTTATGCAAGGAAAACAAAGGTTACTACCCACCTGAAGACAACTAATTCCATTGATTACAAATGTTATAGCATCATACACTATAGAAGAGGTCCTTTGGCCCTCTGGGTCTGCACCAAAACATGAGAAACACCTCCCATTTACAGGCACTTAGCCCATAGCCTATGACTTGCCAAGTACTCATCCAAGTACTTCCAAAGGATATGAGGCAATTCACCTCTAGCACCATCCTGGGCAGCACAATCCAGACTGTCAACATTCCCTGGGTAAAAAGATTTTTCCTCACACCCCCGAAACCTCCTGCCCCTCACCTTGAACCCACATCCCCTTGTAACTGACCCTTCAAATAAGGGGAATAGCTGATTCTTATCCACTCTGTTCATGCCCTTCAGAACCAGATACACCTCAAACAGAATGCTCCTTAGTCTTCCCTGCTCCAACAATGTCCATCCAACCTTTCCTCACAACTTATATGTTCCATCCCAGGCAGCATCTTACTGAATGCCCTCTGTATTCCATCCATTCCAATCACATCCCTCCTATAATGCAACAGCCAGAACAGCACACATGCCTTTTTCACCACCCTACTAATATGCTCTTCCACCTTCAGACATCAATGGAGAAATATACTAAGGTTCCTTCGTTCCACAGAACTTCCTTGTATTTCATAGCTCATTGAATACTTTTTGGTCAAATTACTCCTTTCAAAGTGCATCACCTCACAGTTTTTAGGGTTAAATTCAATTTGCTGCTTATCTGCCCATTTGACCATCCCATTTACATCTTCTTGCAGCCCAAGAGACTCAACCTCACTGTTAACCTCCTAACCAATCTTTCAGTCATCCCCAAATATAATAATCCAACCCCTCACACAGTCACCTTTGTCATTTACATAAATGATGAATAATAGGGGATCTAGGCACAAACCCCTGTGGTAAGCCACTGGACATTAGCTTCTAGTTACTAAAGCAGCCTTCTGTTATTACACTTTGTCTCCAAAACTGAGCCAATTTTGAATCCATTTTATCAAGCCCAATTTTACCAATCATTCCCAAGTGCTCTACAATCACATCCATAATGATGGACTCTAAAATCTTACCAATGACTAAGGTCAGGCTAACCAATCTATGATTTCCTATCTTCTGCCTTCTTCCTTTTTATATTAGCCATTTTCCAGCCCTCTGACTTCTGTGATTCATAAAGAACAACATGGGTATAGAGATCAGGGAAAATGTTGTGATACAATAAAGAAATTAATATAGACAGACTGGTGGTTCTGAGTGGTGTGGCATGCTTAAAAGTAGATAAATCTCCAGGATCAGATCTAATTTATCCCAGACTGGGGAGTGAGGCAAGGGGGTAAATAGCAGGAGTACTTGCAAAATGCTCAATTCCTCTCTCACCATAGCAGAGGTACTGAAGGACAGCCAAGCATTAGTCAAGAAGGTAATTATGAATGAGTAATAAATGCTGCAAGTAGAAGTCAGTATTGTTCTAGAAGAACAGATAGGCTGCTCCCTCATTAGAGGGATATGATTGGTGGTTAGCTTAACCTGAGGGTCATTACAGCTCAGGTGAGTTTGAGGCTGATAAGGCTGAGAGTGTGGCCTTCATGGCGATGAACTGTGATTCATCCCTGCACACAACCATTTCTAACGCACAAAAGAATCAATTGCATGTGCTTCACTACTATATACAACTCATTCTCCATACATTGGAATAAAAGCTTGATTCAGCTCAATTCATACCTTAATCACATTATATGAGAGAAGGTTGATACTGTGAAATTCTCACTTTAAGGATGTCCCTTCTAAGTCGTGTGCCTGCACACAATGATTTAAAGGAGCCTGTCTGCACACGCCACAACAAATTAAAACAAATAAATTAAGCAATTTGTCAGTGAACTCCAAAAACAGAGGATTCACTGCTCATATTTCATTTTAAATATATGAGATTGATACAGTGTACTTCAGCATTGTTCAAAACTCCACTTCTAATTTGCAGGGGGAAGAGAGTTGTGATTGAGCGTCAAACCCCATCCAAATTAAATGGGGGCAAATTGACACTGTACAATTAAGTGCTGCTGTCACCTCATTCCAGTTACATGAGGTTGATTGATCTTGATTTAGCATTACACACATCTCGCTCTCAACACAACTGATGAAACGTGAAGAAGTTTGATTCAAGACTGCTCATATTTCATTGCCAATATATGGGAGAATGTTCATGCTGTGTGATGCCAAATTATTAACCTCATTCCCAATGCATGATGTTAAACCCTCACTAAGGTAATACTAGAATTCAAGTCCCACTATTCCCAAAATCACTACAATTGATGAAAAGCATTGATCAAGTCTATTTTCTAACCAAGAATGGCTATTTATTACAAATAAAAAGGCTCAAACCACAGGTAAATAATTATGAATCATTGGTATATAAGCCTGCTTACTAAAACTCTTACCACCTTATAAACTTGCACGCGCCCACAGACAAATGCAAGAACAGAAAACACAAATGTTATGGCAGAGGGAAGAACTGGAAAAACAGTTCAGTGATCACTGTTCACAGGATCTGCTGAGATGATTCTTGTGCTGAGATGATTCCTGTTGCTTCCCATCTTCTTTCTTTGGATGCTTTCATTGGCTTGAACAAAGCACTGGAGCTGGTTCATGCTTATAAAAGTTCTCTGAATTATTATTATTCCTTGTTGTTCCATTTTTGTTTCTCCCCAGAAAAGGGGGTGGCACGGTGGCTGGGGGCAGCACGGTGGCTTGGGGGCAGCACGGTGGCTCAGTGGCTAGCACTGCAGCCTCACAGCGCCAGGGACCCGGGTTCGATTCCTGCCTCGGGTGACTGTCTGTGTGGAGTTTTCACATTCTCCCCGTGTCTGTGTGGGTTTCCTCCGGGTGCTCCGGTTTCCTCCCACAGTCCAAAGATGTGCCGGTTAGGTGGATTCGCCATGATAAATTGCCTGTAGTGTTCAGGGGTGTGTGGGTTATATGGAGATGGGGCTGGGTGGGATGCTTCAAGGCGCGGTGTGGACTTGTTGGGCTGAAGGGCCTGTTACCACACTGTAGGGAATCTAATCTAATTAAACGCCACAGCTTACAGCAACTGAAGAAAGAATAAACTGGTTCTCTTTGGGCTTGAAGTAACTTTTGCTGCAAAAAACGTACATAACCCCTGAGCTGCTTGATATCTTATTGTTTCTTTTTATCCTTATAGCCTAAGCTTGCGCATGAGCAATTAGCTACTTGTTGCCAATTTAATTTCCTTTTGTACACACTATTGGTTCCAGTTTACCCGCAAACTACACTTCAAGAAGTAGCTTTATAAATGGCACTTACAATAAGTGTTAAGTTACTCGTTTTCAAAAACTGCAGTGATCCTTCGGTCATCCTTGGCTGTAAAACAGTTCTTTCCCCATTTCAATCCATAATTGAAAATACGGAAAAACAAAAAGATATGGTCTTTACAATGGGATTCTTGATAAAATAAGATTAATTACTATTCATAACTGATTTCCAAGACATGAGAGGAAAGAGATCTAAATTTATACAGTTCTTCTCCCAACCATCAGATGTCTCAAAATGCTTTAGTCAGTGAAGTATCTGATTTATTAGTACCATTGTAGGAAATGTGGCAGCACATCGGCACACAGGGAAGAACCAGGGTACTGAGGATAATCTGAGATAATACGATATAAAGCTGGATGAACACAGCAGGCCAAGCAGCATCAGAGGAGCAGGAAAGAATTTCTGAAGAGTCTTGACCCAAAACGTCAACTTTCCTGCACCTCTGATGCTGCTTGGCCTGCTGTGTTCATCCATTTTCACACCATGTTACATCAGATTCTCTGGCAACAGCAGTTCCTACTATCACTGTACCAAAGATAATCCATTCAGTTTTCTTTAAAATAGTTCCAGATGGTCATTTACACCCTCCCCTTGGTTTAACGTTTTATCTAAAAGACCTCCAAAGGTGCAGCACTCCCACAGCACTGCGCTGGGTTATCTGCCTCAGGTTCTGTTCTGGAGTGGGATTTGATCCCAGAACTTGTGACTCAGAGGTGAGAATGCTACCAGGTTAGCCATAACAATAATTGATACTGCTCTATTCACCACTATACATCTCATACCTAATATGTGAGAGAGGACCAGTTAGCTTGGATGATTGGTTTGCAGTATACAGTGAAGTCAACAACGTGTGTCCACGGGGAATACCACAGCACTAGGCACAGAAGAAATAACTGAGGGATTGTTCCGTGAGGCTTTGTGGGTGGAGCTAAGAAATAAGAAGGGGATGGTGACTTTATATGGATACCCAAACAGTCCACAGGAATTAGAGGAACAAGTATGCAGGGATATTGCAGACACATTTTAGAGGAATAGGATTATCACAGTGGGAGATTTTAATTTTCCTAACATAGACTGGGACTGCCATAGCGTTAAGAGCTTAGATGGGGTGGAATTTGTTAAATGTGTTCAGGAAGGTTTTCTAAAGCAGTATATAGAGGGCCCTACTTGGGAAGCGGAAAAAACTCAATTTACTCCTGGGAAACAGGGCAGGACAGGTGACTTAGGTGACAGTGGGGGAGCACTTTGGAACCAGTGACCATAGTTTTATTAATTTTAAAATAGCTATGGAAAAATACAAAACTGGTTTAAGTTCAAAATTAGAGCAAGGCAAACTTTGATGAAATGAGACAGGAGCTTGCAGAGGTTGATTGTATTAGTTTGTTTACAGACAAAGGAACGTCTGACAAGTGGGAGGCTTTAGAACATAGAACATAGAACATAGAACAGTACAGCACAGAACAGGCCCTTCAGCCCACAATGTTGTGCCGACCATTGATCCTCATGTATGCACCCTCAAATTTCTGTGACCATATACATGTCCAGCAGTCTCTTAAATGACCCCAATGACCTTGCTTCCACAACTGCTGCTGGCAACGCATTCCATGCTCTCACAACTCTCTGCGTAAAGAACCTGCCTCTGACATCCCCTCTATACTTTCCACCAACCAGCTTAAAACTATGACCCCTCGTGCTAGCCATTTCTGCCCTGGGAAATAGTCTCTGGCTATCAACTCTATCTATGCCTCTCATTATCTTGTATACCTCAATTAGGTCCCCTCTCCTCCTCCTTTTCTCCAATGAAAAGAGACCGAGCTCAGTCAACCTCTCTTCATAAGATAAGCCCTCCAGTCCAGGCAGCATCCTGGTAAACCTCCTCTGAACCCTCTCCAAAGCATCCACATCTTTCCTATAATAGGGCGCCCAGAACTGGACGCAGTATTCCAAGTGCGGTCTAACCAAAGTTTTATAGAGCTGCAACAAGATCTCACGACTCTTAAACTCAATCCCCCTGTTAATGAAAGCCAAAACACCATATGCTTTCTTAACAACCCTGTCCACTTGGGTGGCCATTTTAAGGGATCTATGTATCTGCACACCAAGATCCCTCTGTTCCTCCACACTGCCAAGAATCCTATCCTTAATCCTGTACTCAGCTTTCAAATTCGACCTTCCAAAATGCATCACCTCGCATTTATCCAGGTTGAACTCCATCTGCCACCTCTCAGCCCATCTCTGCATCCTGTCAATGTCCCGCTGCAGCCTACAACAGCCCTCTACACTGTCAATGACACCTCCGACCTTTGTGTCGTCTGCAAACTTGCTGACCCATCCTTCAATTCCCTCGTCCAAGTCATTAATAAAAATTACAAACAGTAGAGGCCCAAGGACAGAGCCCTGTGGAACTCCACTCACCACTGACTTCCAGGCAGAATATTTTCCTTCTACTACCACTCGCTGTCTTCTGTTGGCCAGCCAATTCTGTATCCAAGCAGCTAAGTTCCCCTGTATCCCATTCCTCCTGACCTTCTGAATGAGCCTACCATGCGGAACCTTATCAAATGCCTTACTGAAGTCCATATACACCACATCCACAGCTCGACCCTCATCAACCTTTCTAGTCACATCCTCAAAAAACTCGATAAGGTTTGTAAGACATGACCTACCCCTCACAAAGCCGTGTTGACTGTATTTGATCAAGCCATGCTCTTCCAGATGGTCATAAATCTTATCCCTCAGAATCCTTTCTAACACCTTGCAGACGACAGACGTGAGACTTACCGGTCTATAATTGCCGGGGATTTCCCTATTTCCTTTCTTGAAGAGAGGAATTACATTTGCCTCTCTCCAGTCCTCAGGTACGACTCCAGTGGAGAGCGAGGATGCAAAGATCTTCGCAAGTGGCGAAGCAATTGCATTTCTCGCTTCCCAAAGCAGCCGAGGACAAATCTGATCCGGGCCTGGCGACTTGTCAATCTTAATGTTTGACAAAATTTTCAGCACATCAGCTTCCTCTATCTCTATCCATTCCAGCATGCACACCTGCTCTTCAAAGGTTTCATTCACTACAAAGTTCGTTTCTTTCGTAAAGACAGAAGCAAAAAACTCATTTAGGGCTTCCCCTACCTCCTCAGGCTCCACACACAAGTTCCCTATGCTATCCCTGATCGGCCCTACTCTTTCTTTGACCATTCTCTTATTCCTCACGTAAGTGTAAAATGCCTTTGTGTTTTCCCGGATTCCTTCTGCCAAGCCTTTCTCGTGCCCCCTCCTGGCTCTCCTCAGACCATTTTTGAGCTCCTTCCTTGCCTGCATGTAATCCTCTCCAGCTGAACTTGACCCTAGCTTCCTCCACCTTATGTAAGCTACCTTCTTCCTTTTCACTAGAAGCTCCACCGCTCTCGTCATCCAAGGTTCCTTAATCTTACCCCTTCTTGCCTGTCTCAGAGGGACATATTTACTCATCACTCCCAACAACTGTTCCTTAAACCGTCTCCACATGTCTATAGTTCCCTTACCATGGAACAACTGCTCCCAGTCCATGCTTCCTAACTCATGTCTAATCGCATCATAGTTTCCTCTTCCCCAATTAAATATCCTCCCATTCTGCCTAATCCTCTCCTTCTCCATAGCTATGTAGAATGTGAGGCAGTTATGAAGTGTGATAGCTAGAGTTCACTGTCTATATGTTCCTGTGAGGATGGAGGCAAGGTTGGCAGGAATAGGGAACACTGGATGACAAGAGATATCGAGGCTTTGACCAGAAAAAAGAAGGCTTCACTCAGGTACAGGTAATTGGGATCAAGGGAATCTTTGGAGATATACAGGGGATACAGGAGTTTAATGAAGAAGGAAACCAGGAGGGCAAAAAAGTGGACATGAGATACCTTTGGCTAAGAAGATTAGGGTGAATTCAAAGAGATTCTTTAAGTGTATTAAAGGAAAAAGAACTACAGAGAGAAAATAGGACCTCTCGAGTACCAAAGTAGACATATATACGTGAAACCGCAGGAGACGAGCGAGGCCCTCATTGAATATTTCTCCTCTATGTTTACCGTGGAGAAAGACATGAAGACTTGGGAACTTGGGGAAGTTAGTGGCAATATCTTGGGGACAGTCCATATCACAGTACAGGGCAGTTATGTTGCAATTGTACAGGGTGCTGGTGAGGCTGCACTTACAGTATTGTGTTCAGTTTTGGTCACCTTGCTATAGGAAGGATGTTATTAAACTGAAAAGAGCGCAGAAGAGGATGTTGCCAGGACTCAAGGGACTGAGTTATAGGGAGAGGTTGGACAAGCTAGGACATTTCGTTAGAGCATAGGAAACTGAGAGAGGAGTCTTATAGTTATGTATAAGACCATGAGAGGCAATGGATAAGGTGAATACACTTAGTCTTTTTCCCAGGGTTGTGGAAATTGAGGACTAGACGGCATCAGTTTAAGAGGGAAGAGAATATTTGGGAAGCTGAGGGGCAACTTTGTTTTTACACAGAGGATGGTATGCATATGGAATGAGCTGCCAGTAAAGTGGTTGAGGCAGTACATTAACAACATTTTAAAGGCATTTGGACAAATACATGGATAGGAAAGGTTTAGAAGGATGTAGGCCAAGTGCAGGGAAATGGGGTTAGTGTGGGTAGACATTTTGGTCAACATGCACAAGTTTAGGCCGAACAGTCCTATAGCATGGAGACAGGCCCTATGACTCTATCTCAAAGTCCACACCGATTCTCTGAAGTGCATTTCATCTCCAACGAGAGAGCTGTGCTGTGGTCTGATAAGACTCTGGAAACTTTGCTTCTATATACAATGGAGAGTTGATACAGTGTGGTTCAATATGTCTCATATCTTATCCCCAATCTATTTTGGAAGAGTTGTGGTTTTTGCATGACAATTGTACAGTCAGTGTAACCACCATTGTAAAGCATTTATATAAGCATTTTACATTATTTTCTATGGATGCATTAACTTCATGTAATCCTTGTAAAGACTTTTAAAAATTCAAACATCCAGTTAAATAGGTGAATGGATAACACAAGATTTCACATCTTAAGATGTTTTTAGTAACAGACAGATTAAAAATACTAAGTAGCTCTTTTGTTGGCAATTCATACTTTAAGCAATAAAACATAATTTTTAACACAATTGAAAATGATCTATAAAGTACACATTACATGTTCTTTAAGTAGTAGTAAATCTACTAGAATCAATCCAAACGTTTTTAAGCTTCTGAGGGTTTCCTTCCAATCATTCCTTTCGCAGCCTGAAAATTTAATTCCAGAAATGTCTTTCAGGGTGCAAATATTCATGTAAACTGTTATCTTTACCTAAAGCTACTGGGCTGGCCTAATTCTTCTGGTCTGGCAGTATCTATGGAGAAAAAACAGAGTTAATGTTTTAAGTCCAGTGACCCTTCTTCAGAACTGCAGTCCTGCATGGTGAACCACTGACATTTTTGGCTTCTCCTGCATGTTGACAGATTAACCTTAGCTGTGACTAATTGGGATATCTTAGATCCTTCTTAACTCAAAAATACACCTCTATGGTAATGTGAATAGTGTCGGCTTTATATGCAGTTAAAAACATCAACTATCTATTCTTTAAATCCCAACTTTGCTTTATATTGGAAGCAAATATACAATTTAACATACAAATGTTTACAAAGTGACCTTCTCAGAACCGTTCCAAGATTTTAGAGAATCTCAGGATATCCACTGTTAGAACATAGAACATTACAGCACAGTACAGGCCCTTTGGCCCTCGATGTTGAGCCGACCTGTCATACCGATCTGAAGCCCAACTAACCTACGCTATTCCATGTACATCCATATGCTTATCCAATGACGACTTAAATGCACCTAAAGTTGGCGAATCTACTACCACTGTTAGAACTTGATGCAAAGGTAGCAGTTTATCTCCTCAATAAAGTAAGCTGAGCCACATTTAATCTTTAAAAGCCAAACCAACCAGGTTTGTTGCCAGCTAGACTACAGAGCAGGTCATTTCACCATAAAGATACAGTTCAAACAGTGACATTCTTATAAATCTCATGATTGAAACATTAGAAATTTTTACCTTTCTGTTTAAATTTATATTTAAAACTTTACAAATAACCTGAGACCTGTAGGGTATGAAGATAATACTGTGATCAAAAATGCATGCAAACATTCTTCAATGAAATTCAGGATTAAGCACCATTATTACCTTGTCTCGTAGGTGGTACCAGTTATATGACTGAGTGAAATTCTCTTCAAACTTCCAATCCACAAAAGGAATCAGCAACTCCCCCAAAAACACTTTCCGTTTGAGCATTGTACAGTGCCAAACGGAGACATGAAGAGTCCTCGTGTCCAACTGTGATCTTTCAATATTGTACTGTGGTATACAAAATAAAATATTAAATTTTTGAAATTAACAACCTGCTTTATAATATCTTAGCTAGCAACATTGAATTTGTGGTTCACTGAGTGGTGTAGACAAAAATTATAAGTTCCAAGGCGGCATTGATAGATTAAACAAGTGAGCAAAGCTATGGCAAAGAAATGTTATGTTGGGAAATGTGAAGCCATTCATTTTGGACCCAAGAAGTATAGATAATATTTTCTAAATACAATCTAAGTGTGAATCCCTGATGCCCAATTGCTGATTCTTGTAGTATATTGCTAAAGGCAACGTGCCAGCCTCAAAATTTCTGACTTATTCCTTCTACCTTATGACTTCTAGCTTTGTGTATTAATTCTTATGTTGAGGTGTACAAGGTAATGAGAGGCATGGACAGAGTCGATAGCCAGAGACTTTTCCCTAGGGCAGGATTGACTGCCATGAGGGGTCATAGTTTTAAGGTGTTAGGAGAACGGTATAGAAGAGACATCAAAGGGAGGTTCTTCACCCAGAGAGTTGAGAGTGCACGGAATACTTTGCCAGTGGTAGTCGTGGAAGCAGAGTCATTAGTGACATTTAAGTGACTGCTGGACATGCACATGGACAGCAGCGAATTGAGGGGAATGTAGGTTTGATTATTTTGTTTTTGGATTAGGATTATTCCACGGCACAACATCATGGGCTGAAGGGCCTGTACTGTGCTGTACTTTTCTATGTTCTATGTTCTATACCTTAATGAATGCATTTTGAAAAGACTGTGTCTACAGCCACTTCAATTACCCAGAACTTATTTACTACCTAGTTACAGAACCAATGACACCATATTAGCAATACTGCTAATTAGGTAACTGCTGCATCAAAGAATAGGACCAATAAAAGGGTTTATTTTCAAATGTTTTAGGTCGTTTCAACTCAAATCCATTGATCACAATACAAATCAGTCCGACTCCTCACTGCCATATTCCAACATTACTTACTGTTCCCCACAAACAACAGACAGCAGTGCAGCTAATAGGAGGAAGGCAATGGTGGGTTCAGGGCTGGGGCAGCCACTCCCTGGGAAAAGCAGCTGGGATGGTGACTAGAGTGGCAAAATCAAGAATGGTGCGAGTATTCTTTGGACATACAACCAACAGTGATACTGCACATGTGCCTATTGGCAGAATGGGCAATAACCTCCAATTCCAGACACACATCAATGACATCAACAACGTAGACTTAGAAATAAGAACAAGCATAGGCAGTTCAGCCCCTCAAGCCTACTGCACCATTCAGCAAAATAATGACTGATCTGATATGCCTCACATTCCAGTCCTTTCCAGCTTTTCACATAGACTCCCAACAGTGTGCAAACAGGTCTTTCGGCCCAACAAGTCCACATTGACCCTTGGAGCATCCCACCAGACCCATCACCATATAACACACCTAAGCCTCACATCCCTGAACATTACAGGCAATTTAGCACAGCCAATCCACCTAACCTGCACATCTTTGGACCATGGGAGGAAACCAAAGTACCCAGAGGAAACCCATGCAGACACCGGGAGAACTCCACACTGACAGTCACCTGAGGGTGGAACTGAACTCGGGCCCCTGGTGCTATGAGGCAGCAGTGCTAACCATCGAACCACTCTGCCACCCTGTAAGGGTGGTAAGCTCTGAGGTAAGGAGTTCCAAAAACTCACAACCCTCCAAAAGAAGAAATTCCTTTTCATCTCAGTCTTAAATTAACAATGAAACAATTTTTCATTGTTTCATTCATCTGTTTCATTGTTAGAATAAAAATGGGTGGCACGGTGGCTCACAGCATGAGCAGCCTGGATTAGATTCCACCTTTGGGCGACTGTCTGTGTGGAGTTTGCACATTCTCCCAGTGTCTGTGTGGGTTTCCTCCAGGTGCTCCAGTTTCCTCCCACAGTCCAAAGATGTGCAGCTTGCCCATGCTAAATTGCCCATAGTGTTCAGGGATGTGTAGATTAGGTGGGTTACGGGGGAATGAGTCTGGGTGGAGTGTTCTGAGGATCGGTGTGGACTTGTTGGGCCGAAGGGCCTGTTTCCACACTGCAGAGATTCCATGATAAACTGGCTGAGCAAAGCTGTCTTGTTGTAGACTCTCCCATGAGAGGGAACATCCTATCACCAATTACCCCGTCAAGAATCCTGTATGTTTCAATGAGATCACCTTTCATTGTTCCAAACTCCAATGAATAGAGTTATTTTATTCATTCACAGAATGAGGGCATCGCTGACCAGACAGCATTTATTGCCAATCCCTAATTACCCAAAGGGCAGTTCAGAGTCAACTACATTACTGTGTGTCTGGAATCACATGTAGGCCAGACCTGGTAAGATGGCAGTTTCCTTCCCTAAAGGACATTAGCAAACCAGATGGGTTTTTCTGACAATGTGTTCATGTTTTTCAATAGATTCTTAATGCCAGATATTTTATTGAATTCAAATTCCACAATCTGACATGGCAGCTTTCGAAACCAGGCCCCCAGAACATTATCTGGGTCACTGGATTAACAAACAGTCCGGCAATAATACCACTGGACCAGTGCTTCCCATCTATAAGGCAATCCCTCAATTCTGGGGATCATACCTCCCTTAAAGAAGGAGACAAAACTGCTCTCAATATTGCAGATGTGGTCTCACCAGCACCTTGTACAATTGCAGTAAGACTTCCTTACTCATACACTCCAACTCCCTTGACAACATGCATTATTTTTCCTGATTACCTGCTTGCACCTTTGTGCTAGTTTTCTGTGTTTTGTACACAAGTATCTGAAGTCCCTATGTGTTGCAGCTTTCTGCAGTGTTTCTCTATTTAAATAATACTATTCTTTTGCTCTCCCTTTCAAAATGAACAATTTCACATTTTCTCACATTATGGTCCATTCACCAACTTTTTGCCAGCTTACTTAACCCATCAATATCTGTCTCTAAACCATTTGTATCTCTCTCACAACTTGCCTTTCTACTTATTTTTGCGTCATGCAAATTTGGCTACAGTACATTCGCTTCCTTTCTCCACATCATTAATGTATATTGTAAATAGCATTGATCCCTGTGGAACCCTGCTTGTCAGATGGCAAGCCTAAAAGTGAACCTTATATCCCCACTCGCTTTTCTTGCCCATTAGTTAATTCTTTACCTGTGCCAATATACTACCTCCAACACCATGGGCCTTACCTTATGACTTAACTTTTTGTGGAAGTCCATAATACAGCACATCAATGGTTCCTCTCTATCCACGCTTGTTAAGCCTTCCTTGATAGACTCTAATAAATTAATCAGACATGATTTCTCTTTCATGAAGCCATACTAACTATTTGATTAGGTTGATTTTCCAACAGTTCTGCTATTATTTCCTTAAAATTGATTCCAATACTTTTCTAACCTGACTTGTTAGGCTAAATCAGCCCATAGTTACCTGCTATCTGCCTCCGTCCCGTTTGAATAAGGGTGTCACAATGGCAGTTTTCCAATCCTCTGGTATTTCTCCAGAATCCATGATGTTTGGAAAATAACAAGCAATGCATTCACTAGCTCAGCAACCTCTCATTTAGGAACCTAGGATGTAGGTCATACATGCCAAAGGACTTATCAGCCTTTAGCTCCATTAGTTTGTCTAATACTACTTCTTTAAGTCCTACTTTGTATTTATTAGTGTTCACAAGATCTTCCAACATAAAGAATGATGCAAAAGATTTGTTTAATTCCTCTGCCGTTTCCTCGCTTCCAACATATGTCCCCCAAGATTAGTTTTCTAAGGGGCCAATGCACATTTGGATGTCTCTCTCTTTCTTTGATATATTTAAAGAAGCTCTTAATACCAGATTTTATATTCTGCTCCAGTTTGCCTCATTGTTTATTTTCTCTGTCTTTATTATCTAATGTTACTGGGTCAGAATTCAAGAACTCAATTTCTAACAGCACTGTGGGTGTGCCTACGCCAAATGGACTGCAGAAGTTCAAGAAGGCAGCCAATCTCTTCATCTCAAGGGCAGTAGATGCTTGATCTAGCCAGCAAAATGCACGTGCCAGATAAATGTTTAAGAGTTTGCCTTATATGATGCTTTAAATCTGCAGTAAGATCTTTATTTGAAATTTTGATTGAGAATCCACAATTCCAGAATGGAATTTTAACTTCTCCACTAACATTTAAACAAATTGAAACAACAACATTAAATGTTGAACTTCAGCCTCTTGGGGTGGATGGCTTGGGGATGTTGTGGTTATTAGTGAAATTTATATTTGCTCACTTTAGAAAAATTCAGTAAAACTTGGAGATGTTATGGTCTCAAAAGACCATGTTTAACCAAATTATTGACATTCTCTGAAGGAGTAATATGCTATGGATAAAGAGCCCGTAGATGAATTGTACTTGGAATTTCCAGAAGGCATTTAATACATACATGAGGATCAATGGTCGGCACCACATCATGGGCTGAAGGGCCTGTTCTGTGCTGTACTGTTCTATGTTCTATGTTCTATTTGGTCTTATTTTGCTGGATTCTGAATTTATCCAGGTCTTTGGGGCTATCAATGACTTTTACCTCCTCATATGCTTTTTCTGTCAACTGAATACTCGTATTAACTTCCTTGGCTTTGGAATCAAACAGCAGAGAGAATTTAAGAAAGAATACAGGTACCTTTAGACCACGGATTATATTCTACACAGTGTTACAACAGAGATAGCACAGAAAATTTAAAGAGAAAATATTGTAAGGTACAGAAACTATAGAATGCTAACAATGGGGAGTTTAATTACCCAAATTATAGACTTAGGTAGGAACAGTGTAAAGGAGATAGCATAAAAGTGTGACGAGTTTCCAAAACGTGTCCAGGAGAGGTTTCTTGATCACTTCAAATCAGAGCCAATGACAAAGGAGATATTGCTGAATCTGATTCCAGGGAATGACAGGTGGATCAAATATCAGCTAAGGAAGATTTAAAGAACACCATAATAAAGTTTAGATTAGTTGTGTGAACAATAAACTTCAACCTGCAGCAAAAATAGTAGATTGGAGAAAGGCCAATTTCAGGAATAAAAACATATTTGTTCCATATAAAATGGAATCATGAATTAGCAGGCAAAACCCTAAAAAAACGATGGGCTGCATTTCAGGAGGATAGATTTCAGTACAGTCGAGGCACATTCCCACAAAAGGTAAACGTAAGGCAAGCAAAGCTAAAGATACCCAATGACAAAAAGGGGATAGAGAGTAAGATAAGCAGGAAAAGAGGTAACATTTCAAATATCAGTCTACAAGTGAGAACCAGCTGCACTTCCAGTTTTTAGAAGGGAAATGAACAAATAAGAGATGGAAGAACAATGAGAAGTTTGGAAGACGGTATAAAAGGGAAGACAAATGTGACAGAGATAATGAGAACTGCAGATGCTGGAGAATCTGAGATAACAAAGTGTGGAGCTGGATGAACACAGCAGGCCAAGCAGCATCGGAGGAGCACAAAAGCTGACGTTCGGGCCTAGACCTTTCATCTAAAAAGGGGTATGGGGAGAGGGTTCTGAGATAAATAGGGAGATAGAGGGAGGTGGATCAAAGATGGATACAGGAGAAGATAGGTGGAGAGGAGACAGACAAGTTAAAGGGGCAGGAATGGAGCCTGTGCCTGTTAGTGTAGGTGGGGCCATAGGGAGGGGATAGGTCAGTCCGGGGAAGATGGACAGGTCAAGGGGGCAGGACAAAGTTAGAAGGTAGGAAATGGAGGTGCAGTTTGAGGTGGGAGGAGGGGATAGGTGAGAGGAAGAACAGGTTAAGGAGGCAGGGACAAGCTGGACTGGTTTTGAGATGCACTAGGGGGAGGGGAGATTTTGAAGCTTGTGAAATCCACATTGATACCACTGGGCTGCAGGGTTCCCAAGCGGAATATGAGTTGCTGTTCCTGCAACCTTTGGGTGGCATTGTTGTTGCACTGCAGGAGGCTCGGGATGGACATGTTGTTTAAGGGATGCGAGGGGGAGTTGAAATGGTTTGTGACTGGGAAGTGCAGTCGTTTATTGCAAGCCGAGTGTAGGTGTTCTGCAAAGCAGTCCCAAGACACCGCTTGATTTCCCCGATGTAGAGGTGCCACAACGGGTACAGCGGATGCAGTACACCACATTGGCAGATGTGCAGGTGAACATCTGCTTGATGTGGAATGTCTTCTTGGGGCCTGGGATGGGGGTGAGGGAGGAAGTGTGGGGGCAAGTGTAGCACTTTCTGCAGTGCAGGGGAAAGTGCTTGATGTGGTGGGGTTGGAGGTGAGTGTGGAGCGGACAAGGGAGTTATGGAGAGAGTGGTCCCTCCGGAAAGCAGTCAAGTGTGGGGAGGGAAAAATGTTTTTGGTGGTGTGGTCAGATTGCAGATGGCAGAAGTGTCAGAAGATGATGCGTTAGATCCAGAGGTTGGCGGGGTGGTACATGAGGACGAGGGGGATTCTCTTTTGGTGGTTATTCCGGGCAGGGATGAGCTGCGGGAAATGCAGGAGACACAGTCGAGGGCATTCTCAACCACTGGGGGGGTGGGGGGGTGGTTTAGGGGGAGTTGTGGTCCTTAAAAAACGAGGACAACTGAGATGCACAGGAGTGGAATGCCTCATCCTGGAAGCAGATGTGGTGGAGTCGAAGGAATTGGGAATAGGGGATGGAATTTTTACAGGAAGTGGGGTGGGAGGAGGTGTATTCTGGGTAGCTGCGGGAGTCGGTGGGCTTGAAATGGATATCAGTTTCTAGGTGGTTGCCACACATTCTTTCCCCTCTTACCATAAACTGATGACCTCTAATCCTCGATTCCCCATCCCTGGGAAAAAAGATGGGGTGCATTCACCCTATCCATGCCTCTCACGGTCTTTTACACTTATATAAGATCCCTCCTCAGTCTCCTATCATTTAAAGAAAAATGTCCTCACTTGACCAACCTCTCTCTTTTAACTCAGTCCCTTGAGTCCTGGAAACATCCTTATAAATTGCTTCTGCACTCTTACCAGTTTAATGACATCTTCCTGTAGCAAGGTGGCCAAAATTAAACACAATACTCCAAGTGCAGCCTCGTCAACATCATGCACAACTGCATCATAACTTCCCAACTTCTATGCTCAATACTCTGACTGATGAAGGCCAATGTGCCAAAAGCCTTCTTCTCTGCCCTGTCTATCTGTGACTCTCAGAGTATCATGCACCTGAACTCCAAGGTCCTTCACTCCCACTACACTCCTTAAGGCCCTACTATGCACCATGCAACTCCTACTTGGATTTGACTTTCTAAAACGCAATACCTCACACTTATTTACACTAAACTCTATTTGCTATTTCTCGGCCCACTTCCCCAGCAGATCAAGATCCTGCTGCAATTTCTAATAACCTTCCTCACTGTCCGTGATACCACCAATTTTAGTGTCATCTGCAAACTCACTAACAATTTCTTGTACATTCTCATCCAAGTCATCAACATAGATAACAAACAGCAATGGGCCCAGCACCAACCCTGAGGAAAACCACTAGACACAGGCCTCCAGTCAGACAAGCAGTCTTCCAATATTATCCTCTGCTTCCGACTATCAAGCCAATTGTGTATCCAATTTGCCAGCTCTCCCTGGATTCCAAATGATCTAACCTTCCAGAGCAGCCTACCATGTAGAACCTTATCAAAGAACATAGAACACAGAACAGTACCATTTCTGGTTGAGTAGCAGCGAGAGCGGGAGCTTGGACCAGGGGCCTGTCAGGAAGCCGGTGAGTCACTGTTTTTGAATCTGTAAAAAGATTACCTCAAGTGTCGGTGCCTTCCATTTCTGGTTGAGCAGAAGCACAAGCGGGAGCTTAGACCAGGGGCCTGTTGGGAAGCTGGTGAGTCTCTGTTTTTGAAACTATAAAAAGCTTACCTCATGAATAGGCGGAGGTACGCTGAGCAGGAGCGGACACGGGACTGCTGAGTAAGTGAGGTAATATATTTGTGTCAATGAAATGTGAGGCTGGATGAACACAGCAGGCCCAGCAGCATCTCAGGACCACAAAAGCTCACGTTTCGGGCCTAGACCCTTCATCAGAGAGGTGTATGGGGTGGGGGTTCTGGAATAAATAGGGAGAGAGGGGGAGGCGGACCGAAGATGGAGAGAAAAGAAGATAGGTGGAGAGGAGAGTATAGGTGGGGAGGTAGGGAGGGGATAGGTCAGTCCAGGGAAGATGGACAGGTCAAGGAGGTGGGATGAGGTTAGTAGGTAGGAGATGGAAGTATGGCTTGGGGTGGGAGGAAGGGATGGGTGAGAGGAAGAACAGGTTAGGGAGGCAGAGACAGGTTGGACTGGTTTTGGGATGCAGTGGGTGGAGGGGAAGAGCTGGGCTGGTTGTGTGGTGCAGTGGGGGGAGGGGACGAACAGGGCTGGTTTTGGGATGCAGTGGGGGAAGGGGAGATTTTGAAGCTGGTGAAGTCCACATTGATACCATTGGGCTGCAGGGTTCCCAAGCGGAATATGAGTTGCTGTTCCTGCAACCTTCGGGTGGCATCATTGTGGCACTGCAGGAGGCCCATGATGGACATGTCATCTAAAGAATGGGAGGGGGAGTGGAAATGGTTTGTGACTGGGAGGTGCAGTTGTTTATTGCGAACTGAGTGGAGGTGTTCTGCAAAGCGGTCCCCAAGCCTCCGCTTGGTTTCCCCAATGTAGAGGAAGCCACACCGGCTACAGTGGATGCAGTATACCACATTGGCAGATGTGCAGGTGAATCTCTGCTTAATGTGGAAAGTCATCTTGGGGCCTGGGATAGGGGTGAGGGAGGAGGTGTGGGGGCAAGTGTAGCATTTCCTGCGGTTGCAGGGGAAGGTGCCGGCTGTGGTGGGGTTGGAGGGCAGTGTGGAGCGAACAAGGGAGTCACGGAGAGAGTGGTCTCTCCGGAAAGCAGACAGGGGTGGGGATGGAAAAATGTCTTGGGTGGTGGGGTCGGATTGTAGATGGCGGAAGTGTCGGAGGATGTTGCGTTGTATCCGGAGGTTGGTGGGGTGGTGTGTGAGAATGAGGGGGAACCTCTTAGGGCGGTTGTGGCAGGGGCGGGGTGTGAGGGATGTGTTGCGGGAAATGCGGGAGACACGGTCAAGGGCATTCTCGACCACTGTGGGGGGGAAGTTGCGGTCCTTGAAGAACTTGGACATCTGGGATGTGCGGGAGTGGAATGCCTCATCGTGGGAGCAGATGCGGCGGAGGCGGAGGAATAGGGTCTAGGCCCGAAACGTCAGCTTTTGTGCTCCTGAGATGCAGCTGGGCCTGCTGTGTTCATCCAGCCTCACATTTCATTATCTTGGATTCTCCAGCATCTGCAATTCCCATTATCACTAATATATTTGTGTGGTTGCGTTATCCGAAACACTACTCTGGTAGTGTCTCCCACCCATCCTCCTCCTCTAAGCAAAAAAAAAAGGTTCGGTGCGCCTGATTGGTAAGGTAACAAGTTTATTTTTTATTCTTTATTTTTTAACAGTCTTTTTGGGAATTTAGAACAATGGGAACGGAGGTCAGGGCAGTTGAATGTTCCTCCTGCAGAATGTGGCACGTAAGGGTCACCACTAGTATCCCTGCTGACTACATCTGTGGGAAGTGCACCCAACTCCAGCTCCTCGAAAACCACGTTAGGGAACTGGAGCTGGAGCTGGATGAACTTCGGATCATTTAGGAGGCAGAGGGGGTTATTGAGAGGAGTCACTGGGAGGTAGTCACCGATCAGGTACAAGAAAAAGGCAGATGGGTTACAGTCAGGGGACGGAAAGGGAACCAGCAGGCAGTGCAGGGATCCCCTGCAGCCATTCCCCTCCACAATAAGTATACCGTTTTGGATACTGTTGGGGGGAACAACTTACCAGGGGAAATCTGTGGGGCACAGATCTCTGGCGCAGAGTCTGTCCCTGCTGCTCAGAAGGGAACGGGCAAGAGGAGCAGAGCAGTAGTCATTGGGGAATCCATAGTTAGGGGGACAGATAGGAGGTTCTGTGGGGACGAGAGAGACTCATGGTTGGTGTGTTGCCTCCCAGGTTCCAGGGTGCGTGATGTCTCTGATCGTGTTTTTGGGATCCTTAAGGGGAGGGGGAGCAGCCCCAAATCGTTGTCCACATTGGCACCAATGACATAGGTAGGAAGAGAGATGGGGATTTAAGGCAGAAATTCAGGGAGCTAGGATGGAAGCTGAGAACTAGGACGAACAGAGTTGCTGTCTCTGGTTTGTTGCCCGTGTCACGTGCTGGTGAGGTGAGGAATAGGGAGAGAGAGGAGTTGAACACATGTCTACAGGGATGGTGCAGGAGGGAGGGTTTTGGATTCTTGGATAATTAGGGCTCTTTCTGGGGTAGGTGGGACCTCTACAAGCAGGATGGTCTTCACCTGAACCAGAGAGGTACTGATTAACTGGGGGGAAATTTGCTAAGGCTATTCAGGTGGATTTAAACTGATTCAGCAGGGGGATGGGAACCAAAATTGTACTTCGAGTATAGAAAAGGTTGCGAGTAGGGAGGTCTGAAATAAAGTTTCAGGGACGCAAGATGGCACCGGCAAGCAAGAAATTGGTTTCAAGTGTGTCTACTTCAACACCAGGAGCATCCGGAATAAGGTGGGTGAACTTGCAGCATGGGTTAGTACCTGGGACTTCGACGTTGTGGCCATTTCGGAGACATGGATAGAGCAGGGACAGGAATAGTTGTCTCGGGCCTAGACCCTTAATCAGAGAGGGGGATGGGGAGAGGGAGCTGGAATAAATAGGGAGAGAGGGGGAGGCGGACCGAAGATGGAGAGTAAAGAAGATAGGTGGAGAGAGTATAGGTGGGGAGGTAGGGAGGGGATAGGTCAGTCCAGGGAAGATGGACAGGTCAAGGAGGTGGGATGAGGTTAGTAGGTAGCTGGGGGTGCGGCTTGGCGTGGGAGGAAGGGATGGGTGAGAGGAAGAACCGGTTAGGGAGGCAGAGACAGGTTGGACTGGTTTTGGGATGCAGTGGGTGGGGGGGAAGAGCTGGGCTGGTTGTGTGGTGCAGTGGGGGGAGGGGACGAACTAGGCTGGTTTAGGGATGCAGTAGGGGAAGGGGAGATTTTGAAACTGGTGAAGTCCACATTGATACCATATGGCTGCAGGGTTCCCAGGCGGAATATGAGTTGCTGTTCCTGCAACCTTCGGGTGGCATCATTGTGGCAGTGCACGAGGCCCATGATGGACATGTCATCTAGAGAATGGGAGGGGGAGTGGAAATGGTTTGCAACTGGGAGGTGCAGTTGTTTGTTGCAAACTGAGCGGAGGTGTTCTGCAAAGCGGTCTCCAAGCCTCCGCTTGGTTTCCCCAATGTAGAGGAAGCCGCACCGGGTACACTGCCACAATGATGCCACCCGAAGGTTGCAGGATCAGCAACTCATATTCCGCCTGGGAGCCCTGCAGCCATATGGTATCAATGTGGAATTCACCAGTTTCAAAATCTCCCCTTCCCCTACTGCATCCCTAAACCAGCCTAGTTTGTCCCCTCCCCCCACTGCACCACACAACCAGCCCAGCTCTTCCCCCCCACCCACTGCATCCCAAAACCAGTCCAACCTGTCTCTGCCTCCCTAACCGGTTCTTCCTCTCACCCATCCCTTCCTCCCACACCAAGCCGCACCCCCAGCTACCTACTAACCTCATCCCACCTCCTTGACCTGTCCATCTTCCCTGGACTGACCTATCCCCTCCCTACCTCCCCACCTATACTCTCTCCACCTATCTTCTTTACTCTCCATCTTCGGTCCGCCTCCCCCTCTCTCCCTATTTATTCCAGCTCCCTCTCCCCATCCCCCTCTCTGATGAAGGGTCTAGGCCCGAAACGTCAGCTTTTGTGCTCCTGAGATGCTGCTTGGCCTGCTGTGTTCATCCAGCCTCACATTTTATTATCTTGGAATTCTCCAGCATCTGCAGTTCCCATTATCTCTCACAGGAATGGTTGTTGCAGGTTCCGGGATTTAGATGTTTCAGGAAGAACAGAGAAGATGGTAAAAGGGGCGGAGGTGTGGCATTGTTGGTAAAGGACAGTATTACAGTTACAGAAAGGATGTTTGGGTACTCGTCAACTGAGGTAGTATGGGCTGAGGTTAGAAACAGGAAAGGAGAGGTCACCCTGTTGGGAGTTTTCTATAGGCCTCAGAATAGTTCCAGATATGTAGAGGAAAGGATAGCAAAGATGATTCTCGATAGGAGTGAGAGAGACAGGGTAGTTGTCGTGGGGGACTTCAACTTTCCAAATATTGACGGGGAACACTATAGTTCGAGTACTATAGATGGGTCAGTTTTTGTCCACTGTGTGCAGGAGGGCTTCCTGACATAGTATGTAGATAGGCCAACAAGGGGCAAAGCCACATTAGATTTGGTACTGGGTAATGAGCCCGGCCAGGTGTTAGATTTGGAAGTAGGTGAGCACTTTGGTGATAGCAATCACAATTCTGTTATGTTTACTTTAGTGATGGAAAGGGATAGGTGTTTACCGCTGGGCAACAGTTATAGCTGGGCGAAAGGCAATTACAATGAAATTAGGCAAGATTTAAGGAGCATAAGATGGGGAAGGAAACTGCAGGGGATGGGCACATTAGAAATAGAACATAGAACATAGAACAGTACAGCACAGAACAGGCCCTTCAGCCCACAATGTTGTGCCGACCATTGATCCTCATGGATGCACCCTCAAATTTCTGTGACCATATGCATGTCCAGCAGTCTCTTAAATGACCCCAATGACCTTGCTTCCACAACTGCTGCTGGCAACGCATTCCATGCTCTCACAACTCTCTGCGTAAAGAACCTGCCTCTGACATCCCCTCTATACTTTCCACCAACCAGCTTAAAACTATGACCCCTCGTGCTAGCCATTTCTGCCCTGGGAAATAGTCTCTGGCTATCGACTCTATCTATGCCTCTCATTATCTTGTATACCTCAATTAGGTCCCCTCTCCTCCTCCTTTTCTCCAATGAAAAGAGACCGAGCTCAGTCAACCTCTCTTCATAAGATAAGTCCTCCAGTCCAGGCAGCATCCTGGTAAACCTCCTCTGAACCCTCTCCAAAGCATCCACATCTTTCCTATAATAGGGCGCCCAGAACTGGACGCAGTATTCCAAGTGCGGTCTAACCAAAGTTTTATAGAGCTGCAACAAGATCTCACGACTCTTAAACTCAATCCCCCTGTTAATGAAAGCCAAAACACCATATGCTTTCTTAACAACCCTGTCCACTTGGGTGGCCATTTTAAGGGATCTATGTATCTGCACACCAAGATCCCTCTGTTCCTCCACGCTGCCAAGAATCCTATCCTTAATCCTGTACTCAGCTTTCAAATTCGACCTTCCAAAATGCATCACCTCGCATTTATCCAGGTTGAACTCCATCTGCCACCTCTCAGCCCATCTCTGCATCTCTGCAAATGTGGAGCTTATTCAAGGAAAAGCTCCTGTGTGTCCGAGATAAGTATGTATCTGTCAGGCAGGGAGGAAGCTGTAGAGCGCGGGAGCCGTGGTTTACGAATGAAGTGGAATCTCTGGTCAAGAGGAAGAAGAAGGCTTATGTTAGGATGAGATGTGAAGGCTCAGTTAGGGCGCTTGAGGGCTACGAGGTAGCCAGGAAAGACCTAAAGAGAGAGCTTAGAAGAGCCAGGAGGAGGCATGAGAAGTTGTTGGTGAATAGGATCAGGGTAAACCCTCAGGCTTTCTATTGGTATTTAAGGAATAAAAGAATGACGAAAGTAAGATTAGGCCCAATCAAGGATAGTAGTGGGAAGTTGTGTGTGGAGTCAGAGGAGATAGAGGAAGCACTAAATGAATGTTTTTTGACAGTATTCACTCTAGAAAATGACAATGTTGTCGAGGAAAATACCGAGTTACAAGCTACGAGACTAGGTGGGATTGAGGTTCACAAGGAAGAGGTATTAGAAATCCTACGGAGTGTGAAGATAGATATGTCCCCTGGGCCGGATGGGATTTATCCTAGGATCCTCTGGGAAGCCAGGGAGGAGATTGCCAAGCCTTTGGCATTGATCTTTAACTCGTCATTGTCTACAGGAGTAGTGCCAGACGACTGGAGGATAGCAAATGTGGTTCCCCTGTTCAAGAAGGGGAGTAGCGACAACCCTGGTAATTATAGACAAGTGAGCCTTACCTCAGTTGTTGGTAAAGTGTTGAAAAAGGTTATAAGAGATAGGATTTATAATCATCTAGAAAAGAATAAATTGATTAGGGATAGTCAGCTAGGTTTTGTGAAGGGTAGGTCATGCCTCACAAACCTTATTGAGTTCTTTGAGAAGGTGCCAAACAGGTAGATGAGGGTAAACCGGTTGATGTGGTGTATATGGATTTCAGCAAGGTGTTCGATAAGGTTCCCCATAGTTGGCTATTGTACAAAATGCGGAGGAATGGGATTGTGGGAGATATAGCAGTTTGGAGCGGAAATTGGCTTGCTGAAAGAAGACAGAGGGTAGTAGCTGATGTGAAATGTTCATCCTGGAGACCAGTTACTAGTGGTGTACCGCAAGGGTCGGTGTTAGGTCCATTGCTGTTTGTCATTTTTATAAATGACCTGGATGAGGGCGTAGAAGGATGGGTTAGTAAATTTGCAGACAACACTAAGGTCGGTGGAGTTGTGGATAGTGACGAAGGATGCTGTAGGTTTCAGAGAGACATAGATAAGCTGCAGGGCTGGGCTGAGAGGTGCAAATGGAGTTTAATGCGGACAAGTGTGAGGTGATGCACTTTGGTAGGAGTAACCGGAAGGAAAAGTACTGGGCTAATAATAAGATGCTTAGTAGTGTAGATGAACAGAGAGATCTCAGTGTCCATTTACACAGATCCTTGAAAGTTGCCACCCAGGTTGACAGGGTTGTTAAGGAGGCATACAGTGTTTTAGCTTTTATTAATAGAGGGATTGAGCTCCGGAACCAAGAGGTTATGCTGCAACTGTACAAAACTCTGGTGCGGCCGCACTTGGAGTATTGCGTACAGTTCTGGTCACTGCATTATAAGGAGGATGTGGAAGCTTTGGAAAGGGTGCAGAGGAGATTTACTAGGATGTTGCCTGGTATGGAGGGAAGGTCTTACGAGGAAAGGCTGAGGGACTTGAGGCTGTTTTCATTAGAGAGAAGAAGGTTGAGAGGTGACTTAATTGAGACATAAAGAATAATCAGAGGGTTAGATAGGGTGGATAGGGAGAGCCTTTTTCCTAAATGGTGATGGTGAGCACAAGGGGGCATCGCTTTCAATTGAGGCGTGAAAGATATAGGACAGATGTCAGAGGTAGTTTCTTTACTCAGAGAGTCGTAAGGGAATGGAACGCTTTGCCTGCAATGGTAGTAGATTCGCCAACTTTAAGTACATTTACGTTGTCATTGGACAAGCATATGGATGTACATGGAATAGTGTAGGTTAGATGGGCTTCAGATCGGTATGTCAGGTCGGCACAACATCGAGGGCCGAAGGGCCTGTACTGTGCTGTAATGTTCTATGTATCTATATTCTATATAGTACAGCACAGTACAGGCCCTTCAGCCCACACTGTTATGCCGACCTATTATCCTAC
Source organism: Stegostoma tigrinum (assembly GCF_030684315.1). NCBI lineage: Eukaryota > Metazoa > Chordata > Chondrichthyes > Orectolobiformes > Stegostomatidae > Stegostoma > Stegostoma tigrinum. The sequence goes on along the minus strand of NC_081362.1, from coordinate 34,002,917 downwards.
TAGGATCAAACTACCTTGCATACCCGACATTTTACTATCCTCCATGTGCCTATCTCCGAGTTATTTAAAAGTCTCTAAAGTATCTGACTCCACTACCACTACCAGCAGCGCATTCCACAAACCTCACACTTGTCCGCATTAAACTCCATTTGGCACTTCTCAGCCCAGCTCTGCAGCTTATCTATGTCTCTCTGAAACCTACAGCATCCTTCGTCACTATCCACAACTCCACCGACCTTAGTGTTGTCTGCAAATTTACTAACCCATCCTTCTACGCCCTCATCCAGGTCATTTATGAAAATGACAAACAGCAATGGACCTAACACCGACCCTTGCGGTACACCACTAGTAACTGGTCTCCAGGATGAACATTTCACATCAGCTACTACCCTCTGTCTTCTTTCAGCAAGCCAATTTCCGATCCAAACTGCTATATCTCCCTGTATAAAGAACCTATCTCTGACATCTCCCCACACCTTCCTCCAATCACCTTAAGATTATGCCCTTAAGAGGCCTTGTTGAAGTCCAAATAGACCACATCAACTGCCCTGCCCTCATCAACCTACCTGGTCACTTCAGCAAAGCACTCTAACAAATTTGTGAGGCATAATCTTCCAACCACAAAGCCATGCTAACTACTTCTAATCAAACATGTCTTCCCAAATACGCATATATCTTATCCCTCAGAGTCTTCTCAAGTGACTTATCTACCACAGATGTTAAGCTTACTGATCTTTAATTCCCAGTTTTTTCTTTGCAGTTTTTCTTGAATAAGAGCACAACATTCACTCCTCTCGTCTTCCAGGAGTTCACTTGTAGCTAACGATGATGCAAATATATCAGCCAGGGTCCCCACAATTTCTTCCTTAGACTCTTGCTGGGTTCTTGAATATATATGGTCAGGACCAGGAGATTTATCCATCTGCATACATTTTAATATTTCGAACAGCTCCTGTACTGAGATATGGACTGTCTCCAAGATATTGCCACTAACTTCCCCAAGTTCCTAAGTCTTCATGTCGTTCTCCATGGTAAGAGGAGAAGTATTTATTGAGGACCTTGCCCATCTTTTGCAGTCACACACATACATGTCCACGTTGGTCCTTGAGGTAATAAAAATCTCTTTGGATTCACCCTAATCTTCTCAGCCAAATCTATCTCATGCACCTATCTTCTCCTTTATCTATCTTCGATCCGCGTCCCCCCTCTCCTTGTTTATTTCAGAACCCTCACCCCCTCCCCCTTTTCCGATGAAGGGTCTAGGCCCAAAACATCAGCTTTTGTGCTCCTAAGATGCTGCTTGGCTTGCTGTGTTCATCCAGTTCCACACTTTGTTATCACGGATTCTCCGGCATCTGCAGTTCCCATTATCTCTGATACAATTTTAACCTCACTGCGAAGCCTCTTCCAGGGATGCCTAACCTGAAGAAGTTACCCTCCTCCCGCCAGACAAACCTCAGGGGATCTCTCTCCAATGCAACTCTCTTGTAATCTCTTCGGCCACCTATCTTCTCCTCTATCCATCTTCGATCCGCCACCCCCTCTCTCCCTATTTATTTCAGAACCCCCCTCCCCCTTTTCTGATGAAGAGTCTAGGCCCAAAACGTCAGCTTTTGTGCTCCTAAAATGCTGCTTGACCTGCTGTGTTCATCCAGCTCCACACTTTGTTACCCCCTTTCCCCCCTCCTGATTTCCTTCTTCAGTAAACTCCTGTATCCTCTGTGTACCTCCAGGGATTTCCTTGATCGCAAATAGTCCCCAAATAGTCCACAGGAATTTGTGGAACAAATGTGCAAGGAGACTGAGGAGATATGCAGGAGAAATAGGGTTGTCAAAGGGGGGGATTTTAATTTTCCAAACATAGACTGGACTGTCATAGTATTAAGGGCTCAGATGGGGTAGAATTTGTTAAATGTGTTCAGGAAAGTTTCCTAAAGCAGTACATAGAGGGTCCTACTCAGGAAGGGGCAAAACCAGACCTACTCTTAGGTAATTGAATAGGACAGGTGACTGAGGTGATGGTGGCGGAGCACTTTGGGACTGGTGACCATCATTCTATTATTTTTAAAATAGTTATGAAGAAAGACAAAACTGGTCCACAGGTTCAAGTTCGAAATTGGGGCAGGACAAGTTTGATGGAATCAGGAGCTTGCAAGTGTTGATTGGAGTAGATCAGCCATGCCCAGTTCTTTTCTCGGGTCAAAGCCTCAATATGTTTTGTCATCCAGCGTTCCTCACTCCTACCAACCTTGCCTTTCACCCTTATAAGTACATAAAAGTCTTGAACTCTACCTATCAAACTTTTAAAGGCATCCCACTTTGCTTGCAAACAAACTACTCCAATCAATCCTATATCTCCTCAGTCTCCTTGCATATTTATTCCACAAATTCCTGTGGACTATTTGGGGGCCTATATTACAACCCCAATAATGCTTCCATCCCCTTTTTATTTCTTAGCTCCACCCACAAAGCCTCACAGGATGAACCCTGATCATTCTTCTAAAGTGAATATAATCCTAACCAATGCAATCTCTCATCATATGTCAGTCCTGCTATTCTAGGAATCAATCTAGTAAACCTTCAATGCACTCCCTCAATAGCCAGTACGTCCTTCCTCAAATGATGGGGCCAAATGTGATGGAAAGAAAATTGCTACCTGAAAATGTTTAAATGAAAGAATATTCTATTTTCATCAAGAAATGAATTACCCTTAATGTTTCATTAAAAACTGGATTCACCGAGTTCTTCTTCACTGTGCTCTTCAATTTACTCTGAGGAGACTTGTCAGGAAGCAAATAGGTCTTCACGTATCTAAAAAAAAAGCTTAGAATCACAAAGATGTGGTTTCAGCAAGTACACAACGCTCTTCATTCCAATTCTTGGATTTCATTATTTATTACTTGAATTCAAGGTGGTCAAGGTTGGGAAGGAAATAATCCAGAGTAACTTAACTTTAAAAACTATTGAAAAAAATGGAAACAGGGGAGAAGCTAGTCCTGAAAAAAAGGGATGAGACAAAAATATTTGTGAGAAAGAATCTCAAACCAAAAAATCAAGATGCAGAATCAATATAGGTACAGTGAAGAAATGGCCAAGGATAGAAAATATTCTTGGATGTTAAACGTTCCCCAATAGTTACAATGTCTGACAAAATACAGACCAGCAAATTTGAAGTGAGAAAAATGGTTAGGATATGGAGTGCACTGCTTGGAAGAGTGGTGCAGGCAATGATATGGGGGAAAAGCAGGGCGTATTTATGTAAAATGAGAGCATATTTATGGAAAAGGATAGGCCTGTTCCACAAGTTACATTTCTAAATTGGGGCAAATTCAATTTCGATGATATTGGACAGGAACATTAAACAGTTGATCAGAGGATAAGGGATGTCTGGCAAGTGGGAGGCTTTCAAAAGTGTGATAACAAGGGTTCAGGGCCAGCTTGTTCCTGTTAGTTTGAAAATCTGGCAGGAGCAGGGAACATTGTATGACTAGAGATATTGACGCTCTGGTCAAGAAAAATAAAATAGTATACGTCAGTTAAAGACAGTTGGGATCAAGTGAATCTTTGAAGTATAAAGGAGTACACATAAGTGGGAAATCAGGAGGGCAGAAAGGGGACATGAGATAGCTTTGGCAGATAGGGTAAAGAAGAATCGAAAGAAATTCTACAAGTATATTTAGGGCAAAAGAGTATCTAGGGGGACAATAGCCCCCCTAAAGATCAATGAGGTCATCTATGTATGGAGCCACAAGAGATGAGTGAATTCCTAAGCAAATATTTCTCATTAATATTTACTGTGGAGAAAGACATAGAAGCCTAAGGAACTCAGGGAAATAAATGGTGATGTCTTGAAAAGAGTCTACATTATAGAAAAGAAGGTGCTAGCAGACTTAAAATGCATAAAGGTAGATAAATCCTTGGGATCTGATCAAGTGTATCCCAGGATACAGTGGGAAGCTATGGAAGAAATTATGTGGCCCTAGCAGAATCATTTGTACTATCAAAAGTCATGGGTAAGGTGCTGAAAGACTGGAGGGTGGCTAATGTTGCACCATTATCTAAGAAAGGCTGCAAGAAAAAGTCAGGGAACTCCAGACCAACAGCCTAACACAAGCAGTAGGTAAGTTGTTAGTGGGGATTCTGAGAGACAGGATCTACGTGCATTTGGAAAGGCAAGGACTAGTTAGGGAGAGTCAGCTTTGAGCAAGGAAATCATGTTTCACAACTTTGATTGAGTTTTTTGAACATGTGACCAAGAAGATAAATGAAGGCAGAGTGGTAGATGTTGTCTACATGGACTTTAGCAAGATCTTCCAACAACCATGTAGACTGATTAGTAAAGTTAGATCATGTGGGATCCGGGGAGAGCCAGCCAAATGGTAGATGGTTTTTACTCAGACTGGAGGCCTGTGACCAGCGGTATGCTACAAGGGTCAGTGTTGGGTCCACTGTTCATCACCATTTTTAGAAACAACTCAGAACAGAATGTCGGAGGCATCGTTAGTAAGTTTGCACATGACACTGAAATTCGTGCTACAATGCTTAGTGAAGAAGGTTATCTAAGAGTACAGGGAGATCATGATCAACTGGGCCAGAGGGCTGAGGAATGTAGATGGAGTCTAAATCAGATCAATGCAAAATGTTGCATTTTGGTAAGACAAGCCAGGGCAGGACTTACACAGTTAATGGTGGAGCCCTGGGTATGTTGTCGAACAAAGAGACCTAGGGGTGTAGATACATAGTTTCCTCAAAGTGGCATCACATGTAGACAGGTTGGTGAAGAGGACATTTGGTTTCATTGGTCACAGCACTGGCTACAGGAGTTAGGATGTCATGTTACAACTGTACAAGACATTGATAAGGCCACATTTGGAGTACTGTGTAGAATACCAGTTGCCCTGCTATATGAAAGATGTTTTTAAACTGGAAAGGGTAGAAGAAAGATTTAAAAAGATGTTAGCAAGACTTAAAGATTTGAGTTATAAGGAGGGAGGCTGGATAGGCTGGGACTTCTTTTCCTGAAGGATAGGAAGCTGAGGTGTGGACTTATTGAGGTTTAAAAATCATGGGGGACATAGCCAAGGTCTTTTCCCCAGATAGGGGTGTCCAAAACTAGAGGGCATAGATTTAAGCTGAGAGGGGTACGATTTGTACTCCCTCCATAGCCAGAACATCCACCTTCATGAAAAGCCAAAACCAAAACTGCAGCACTCCAAGTGTAGTCTAAAGCCCTGCACAATTGAAACAAGATACCACTGCTCCTGTACTCGAATCCTCTTACTACAAAGGGCCAACGTACTCCTTACCTTCTTCACCACCTACTGCAGCTGCATAAATAAAAACCAAAAGAACTGTGGATGCTGCAAATCAGAAGCAAAAACAGAAATTGCTGGAAAAGCTCAGCACATCTGGCAACATCTGTAAAGAAAAATCAAAGCTAACGTTTCAGATTCAGTGACCTTTCCTCAGAACTGATGGTAGCTAGGAGAATGTCAGATTTTATGCAGAAATAAGTTGGGACAAAGTAATAAGGAGTAAATGATTCGTGATTCAGGATAGAGTCCAAAGAGAGTGAAGAACAGTTGGACTGACAAAGGAGTGAATAACGATCTGGCTAGGAGGATGAATTAATGGAGACTGTTACTGGCTGACAATGGGTTGTGTGTAATATCAGACTATGTGATCACAAGGCCTGGTATGCAGAGGTGGGGAGCTGGATATAAGAGAGCTCAAGCCCTAAAGTTACTGAGCTCAATATTGAGTCCTGAAATGAGGTGTTATTGATCCAGCTTACACTGAGCTTCGCTGGAGCACTCCAGCCAGCGTAGGTCAGAGATATTGGCCAGGGAACAGGGTGGTGTGTTGAAGTGGCAAGCAACTGGAAGCTCAGGGTCACATTTGCGGACAGAATGTAGGTGTTCTGGAAAGTAGTCACCCAATTTACGCTTTGTTTCCCCAATGTAGAGGAGATTACATTATGAGCAACGAATGCAGTTGGCAAGATTGTGTGAAGCACACGTAAATCACTGCTTCTCCTGGAATGTATGTTGGGGACCTTGGAAGCTGAGGAGGAACAAGATAAATGGCCAAGTCTTACACCTTCGGTGATTGAAGGGGAGGGTGCCATGGGGCTGTGGGAGGATGTTGGAAATGCAGGAAGAGTAGGCCAGGGTGTCCCAGAGGGAATGGTCCTCACCGAAGTTGAACAAGGAAGGGGAGGAGAAAATGTGTCTGGTGGTGGCATTTTGCTGGAGGTGGCAGAAATGGTGACGAATGATTTTCTGGATGTGGATACCAGTGGGATGGTAGGTAAGGACAAGGGGAACCTTATTGTTATTACGGGAGGGAAGAAAGCAGAGCCAAAGTGCGGGAGATGGATCAGATCTGGTTGAGGGCCTTATCAATAACGGTACTGGGGAATCTTCAGTTGAGGAAAAAGTAAACATTTTGGAGACTGCCTTGTAGAAATTGGTATAATTGCAAAAAATGTGATGAAGATGCAGACAGAGGAACTGGGAGAATGGAACAGAGTCTTTACAAGAAGCAGGGTGCAAGGATATATAGTCCAGGTAACTGTGGGAATTGGTGGGTTTATAGTGGAATTAGTGGCCAGTCTATCCCAGAAATAGAAACAGAGATGTCAAGGAAGGGAAGGGAGGAGTCAGAGATGGACCAGGTGAAAGTGAGGGCTGGGTGGAAATTGGAAGCAAAATCAATAAACCATTCCAATTCCGGATGAGAGAGGGAAGCAGCACTGAGGATATCATCAAAATATAGAAGAAAGAGTTGTGGGTGGGTCCTGGGATAGGGCTGGAACATGGAATGTTCCACATACCCCCACAAAGATACAGGCATAACTAAGGCCCATATGGGTACCTATGGCCACCCCTCTGACCTGAAGAAAATGAGAGGAGTCGAAAGACAAGTTGTTTAGGCTGAGGACAGCTGCATACTTACTTTCAATGACTGGCATACAAGGACACCCAAATCTTGACCCCTTTCTCAATCTATTGCCATTAAGATAATAATTTTCCTTCCTGGTTTTGCTACCAAAGTGGATAACCTCACTTTTATCTACATTATACTTCATCTGCCCACCCACTCAATGTAACCAAATGACACTGAAGCATCGTTGTATATCAGAGAAATAGGCCCTTCAGTCCACCATGCAACAAACTGCCAACCAACAAACACCATCACTTATCCCAATTACCTGCAATTGATCCAAAGCCTACAATGACCTGGCATTTTAAGTATTCATCCAAAAGCCTCTTAAATGTTGTGAGAATACCTGCCACCCACATCATCTCTAGCAGCATGTTCTGTATTTCAGGCATGCTCTGGGTAAAAAAAAATTTCTCAGAACCCCTCTAAACTACCGATTCCTCACCTTAAACTTGCACTTTCAAGTGTTAGACACATTTGCCATGGGATAAAGATTCTCACAATCTACTCTATGCTTCTCAAAATTCTGTATACTTCTATCAGATCTCCCTTCACCCTCCTTTACTCCAAGGAAAACAAATACAGCCTGTCTATTCTCTCCTCATAACAAGCTTCTCATCCTAAGCAACATCTTAGTGAATCTTCCTTACACTGTCTCCAGTGCAATCACATCTTTCAAATAGTGTGGTGACCAGGGTTGCACATAATATTCCATATGTGGCCTAACCAAATGTTTTGAAAAGTTGTACTTCCTACTTCCTAATTCTATATTCTATATCCAGCTAATGAAGACAAACATCCCGAATGCCTTCTTCACCACCTTGTCCATAGGAACAGACACCTTCAGGGATCTACATATGTCCCTACAAAGATCCTTTCATTCCTCATACTCCCAGGGGACCTACCAATCATTGTATATGTCCTTCCCTAATTAGAACTACCAAAATACATCACCTTGCACTTATCAGGACCATTATCTGCTATTGCTCTGCCTAATTTACCAGCTGATCAATATCAGACTGTAGCCTGGGACCATTTTCCTCACTACCAACACCATCAATGTTCGTGTCATCTGCAAACTTGCTAATTATATCTTTGACATTCATATTCAAGTTGCTAATACAAATAATAAACAGCACCAAATCCTTCAGTACACTGCTAGTCACAGGCTTCCAATGACAAAAATAACATTCTGCCATTACTTTTTGCCTCCTCTTAACAAACCAATTTGAATCCAGGTTGCCAACTTGCCTTGGATCCCATGGACTCTAGCTTTTGGACCAGCTTTCCATGTGGGAACTTGTTAAAGGCTTGAATGATGTCTATGTAAACCACAACATCTGCACTACCCTCATCAATACATTTAGACACCTTTTCAAAAGATTTCAGACAGGATCTCCCTTTAATAAATCTGTGTTGACTTTCCTTAATCAATGCCTGCCTTTCCGAATATTGCTTAATCCTGTCCTTCAAACTTTTTCCCAATAATTTCCCTACTAGTGACCTCAAACTAACCGATTTATAATTACCCAGCTTTATCCCTGCTGTTCTTCTTGAACAATGTATCACATTAGCTATCCTTCAGTCATCTGGGAATTTACCTGTGACCAGTTAAGTTTTAAATATCTCCACCACGGCCCCAGCAATCTCCGTCCTTGCCTCCCATTGCAGACTGGGATAAATCTCATCAGACTGTGGGGATTTGTGCACCTGTATGTCCATTAAAACATCTAATACCACCTCCCTAGCAACCCAACTGAAATTCTTGGCTACAATGTCTTTGTCCTCTGTGAGTACAAATGAGCAGTATTTATTTAATACCTCACCCACATCCACTGACTCCAAGCAAAGGTTGACCTTTCATCTCTGTTAGGTCCCATGCTTCCTTTGATAATCATCTCACTCTTAATTTACTCACAAAAAGCCTTGGGTTGTGGCCCTTCCTTGACATCCTAATTTCTGCATATCCAACCCATTTTCCCCTACATATGGATCCTATTATAAGTTTTTCTTTCTCTCTGGTATACCATTTTTCATCCCTTCATCTGCTTAATTGCATTCTCTCTCTCTGGGCTCCATCTCTGCTTATCTGCTCACTCTTTCCTTTTACTCCCGCTCCCGTCTTCAGCATATATAAACCATCTTTTCCTAGCTACTATCAGTTCTGAAGGAGGGTTAGTGGACTCAAAACATTAACTCTGCTTTCCTTCTACAGATGCTGCCTGATCTGCTTAGTTTCTCCAGCAATTTCTGTTGTTTCTGATCCACTCAACTGATGCTCAATGTTTCATCCACATAACAAAACTGTTAACTCATTTCCCCCAGCGTTCAACTCACTCCAGATCAGCATGTAACCGTCTTCAAATCCACAATCACCCACACAGCCCTACATCAAACTAAGCCAATCTGGCATTGACTCATCCTTCCAATATCTGAACTGCATAGTTCAGCAGGCAACGTACTCAAAGTTAACACATCCAGTCCCTCACCTTAAATGCATGCTCCCTAGTATTAGACATTTCAACTCTGGGAAAAAGATTCTGACGGTCAACCCTACCTGTGCATCTCGTAATTTTATACATTTCAATCAAGTCTCCCCTCAGCCTCTACTGCTCCACAGAAAACAGCCGAGTTTTTCTAGCCTCTCCTTGTAGGTCAGGCTCTTGGATCCAGCCAGTATCCAAGGGTCTAGGCCCGAAATATCAGCCTTCCTGCTCCTCTGATGCTGAATGGCCTGCAGTGTTCATCCAGCTCTACACCTTGTTATCTCTGTATCCTGGTAAACACCCTCTACACATTCTCCAAAGCTTCCACATGCTTCTTGTAAATGGTGACCAGAATTGAACACAGTATTCTAAGTGTAGCCTAATCAAAGTCTTAAAAAGCTGCAACATAAACTTGATGCAGATTAGTGGAAAAACTGCTGAGAGAAAATTGCATTAATAAGTTAACAGGAGTTATTCATGTGCCTAAAGATGAGAAACATTGGGTTAAAAAGTAGGGATGTCAATATCAGCATGTCTGCTCTTCTAAAAAGTCAAGAACTTGCATAGCCCTTCTTCTGTAATATTGGATATTAGAAAAGATTATCTGGTCATTAACACCTTGCTGGGTACCTCAAAATTTGGCCTTCTCATTACTGATATTATGAAAACATTTATATTTAAAAATGACATAATTGGCTTGTAGGCCATCTTGAAGTCACAAAAGTTCCCGTATACATCTAAGCCTTTTTTAAAATGAAAATCTTGATGTAGAAACATGCACGTACGGGTTACATCTTTTTTTTTTCTCATCTCCATAAGCTAGTTTTTTGCATGCTTTGATGTGGATTTCCAATGCTACAGCTTGAAAATTGTACCGTATAGACAGCTCAATTTCACCAGTAACATTCGCATTGCCCAAAGTCTCTGGTTCCGTGCATGTGCTGGTGATGCTGTAAATGCTACCCTATGGAAACATAATGAAAAACATGTTATAAATCATGCCTTATAAATGCTTTTCTTGTCATCCATTTTGAACAAAGAACAAAGGAGAAAGAAAGAACAAAGAAAATTACAGCACAGGAACAGGCCTTTCGGTCCTCCAAGCCTGCGCCGATTGAGATCCTCTGTCTAAACCTGTCATCTATTCTCTAAGGGTCTGTATCCCTTTGCTCCCTGCCCATCCATGTACCTGTCCAGATACATCTTAAAAGACACTATTGTGTCTGCGCCTACCACCTCCGCTGGCAACACATTCCAGGCACCCACCACCCTCTGCGGGAAGAAATTTCCACGCACATCTCCCATAAACTTTCCTCCTCTCACTTTGAACTCATGACCCCTTAGTAATTGAGTCCCCCACTTTGGGAAAAAGCTTCTTGCTATCCACCTTGTCTCTATCCCTCATGATTTTGTAGACCTCAATCAGGTCCCCTCCGTCTTTCTAATGAAAATAATCCTAACCTACTCAACCTTTCTTCACAGCTAGCACCCTCTTACCAGGCAACATCTTGATGAACCGCCTCTGCACCCTCTCCAAAGTATCCACACCCTCTTGGTAATGTGATACTTTGTTTTATTTTGAACTAGTAACCTCCCTCTTCACCTTAATGACAAATTGCACATTTTGTCAACTTTAATAATTCTGCAAACATAACTTCCATTACATTGCTTACAAATACAACAGTAACTGGATCATTGACTGCAACTAGCCTGTATCTATGTCCATCCCCTCGTGAAGAACAGTGCTAATCCCAAATTCCTGTTGCTTTGCTTCTGTCGCCAACTTGGATAGTGATTCCACATATTCTCAACCTCTGATATTTCATTAAATGTAAGAAATATTGGGCAATGTCTCCTCATTTTGGACCCCACAATTATTTGCACAGTGTGCTTCTGCCTTAATCCAGTCCAGTTCTGGATGTTGCCCTTTAGGAAAGACATGATGACATTAGGCAGAGTGTAGAAATGTTTCAGGAGAATGGTTCCAGGGAAGAGGCTCTTCAACTGACTTGGATACATTGAAGAATTTGGGACTGTTTTCCTAGGAAGAAGCAGGAAGTTTGATAAGGTATTCAAAATCTTGAGGGGTCTGGAGAGAGGAGATAGGAGAAACTCTTCCTAGTCATGAAAGGATCACACATGAGGGGGCACAAATTTAACGAAACTGCAAAAATGAAATTGCATTGGCAACATAAGGAAAAATCTTTTCATGCAGTAAATGTTTAAGGTATCAAAAACACCTCACAGTGTGGTGGAGGATGGTTCAACTGAAACATTCAAAAAGGGCTACAGAGAGAAGATGGGGAAATAGTACGAGGTGAATTTTTTATTTGGACAGCTGGCATAAATTTGATGGGCTCAATGTCCATCTGTGTTGTGACAATTATGTGATTCTGTAACCCTGTTTCATTTTTTCACAATTATAAACACATCTATGAAATCACCCCTCAATTTCCTCGCTGGTGCTGGCGCTGCAGCAGTCTGAGTATCTCAGAGGACCTGGTGTTAGAGAAACAATATACACTAACTTTAGGAAGGTTGTTACACCATCGGTCAAGATGGATAGAAGGCTGACTACCACGAGAGTCATGCAGGCAGTTTAGAAGCCTCCTGTGGCTACTCCCCTTTGAAACAAGGTATGCTTTTGTTCAATACTGTTTTGGGGAGGGATAGCCTCTCAAGAGATAGTACTAACAGCCAGACCTGTGGCACCACAACTGGTTCTGCTGTAGAGCAGGGTGTGGCAAAGTCCAGGTGAGCGATAAGAGTATGTGACTCAATAGTCAGGGGCACTGACAGGCATTTCTATGGCCATGAATGAGACAGTAGGATGGTGTTGCCTCCCTGGTGCCAGGCTCCTTTACGTGCCTGAGCATGTAGAGGATGTCCTGAAGCAGGAGAAAAAGAACCAAAAGTCATTATCCACATTGGCACAAATGACATAGGAAGGAAGAAGGAAGAGGTCCTGCAAAGACAATTCAGAGAGTTAGGTACAGAGCTAAAATGCAGGACTACCAGGGCATTAACATCAGGATTACTACCTGTGCCACGAGCTAGTGAGGCTAGGAACAGAGACAGAGTGCAGTTGAATATGTGGCTATAGAGCTGGTGCAGGAGGGAGGGCTTTAGATATATGGATCATTGGGATGTCTTTGGGGGAAGGTGGAACCTCTACTGTAAGGACGGGTTGCACCTGAACTGGAGGGGCACCAGTATCCTGGGCAGGAGATTTGCTTGAGCTCTTCAGGAGAGTTTAACATAATGTGGCAGGGGTGCAGGAATTGAAACGACAGGTCAGTAAGTGCAGGGACTCAGGACAAAGGAGAGACTGAGATATGCGTAGTGTAGAGTAAGAGCAAGCAGAAGGAAGATGTAAGGTTTGGAGGGACTGGAGGTCTGGAGTGCATTTACTTCAATGCAAGAAGTATAACAGGGAAGACAGATGAACTAAGATAACAAGGTGTAGAGCTGGATGAACACAGCAGGCCAAGCAGCATCAGAGCAGTAGGAAGGCTGATGTTTTGGGTCAAGGCCCTTCTTCAGAAATGGGGGAAGGGTAGGGGGTTCTGAAATAAATAGGGAGAGAAGGGGAGGCAGATAGAAGATGGATCGAGGAGAAGATAGGTGGAGAGGAGACAGACAGGTCAAAGAGGCAGGGCTGGAGCCAATACAGGTGAGTGTAGATGGAGAGTTAGGGAGGAGGTAGGTCAGTTCAGGGAGGACGGACAGGTCAAGGGGGCGGGATGAGGTTAGAAGGTAGGAAATTGGAGGTGCGGCTTGAGTTGGGAGGAGGGCATAGGTGGGAGGAAGGACACGTTAGGGAATTGGGGACGAGCTGGGCTGGTTTTGGGATGCAGTAGGGGTACGGGAGATTTTAAAGCTTGTGAAGTCCACATTGATACCAAGTACCATGGTTCCCAAGCGGAATATGAATTGCTGTTCCTGCAACCTTCGGATGGCATTGTTGTGGCACTGCAGAGGCCCAGGATGGACATGTCGTCCAAGGAATGGGAGGGGGAGTTGAAATGGTTCACGACTGGGAGGTACAGTTGTTTAGTGCAAACCAAGCGAAGGTGTTCTGTAAAGCAGTCCGCAAGCCTTAGCTTGGTTACCCCAGTGTAGAGAGGGACACAACGGGAACAGTGGATGCAGTATATCACATTAGCAGATGTGCAGGTGAACATCTGCTTGATGTGAAAAGTCTTCTTTGGGCCTGGGATGGAGGTGACGGGGAGGTGTAGGGGCAGGTGTAGCCCTTCCTGCGGTTGCTGGAAAACATACCTGGTGTGGTGGTGCTGGAGGGGAGTGTGGAGCGGACAAGGGAGTCACGGAGAGAGTGGAACCTCCAGAAAGCAGATAAGGGTGGGGAGGGTTAAAATTTCTTTGGTGGAGGGGTCGGATTGCAGATGGCGGAAGTGTTGGAGGATGATATGTTGGTTCCAGAGGTTGGTGCAGTGGTACGTGAGGACAAGGGGGATTCTGTTTTGGTTGTTATTGTGGGGAGGGGGTGTGAGGGAAGAGCTGTGGGAAATGCAAGAGACACGGTTGCGGGCATTCTCGATCACTGAGGGGGGTGATGTTGTGGTCCTTGAAAAACAAAGACATCTGAGATGTACAGGAATGGAATGCTTCATCCTGGGAGTGGATACAGAGGAGGCGAAGGAATTGGGAATAGGGGATGGTATTTTTGCAGGAAGGTGGGTGGGAGGAGGTGTATTCTAGGCAGCTGTGGGAATCGATGGACTTGAAATGGATATCGGTTTCTAGGCGGTTTCCGGAGATGGAGACAGAGAGGTCCAGGAAGGAGAGAGAGGTATTAGATATAGTCCAGGTGAACTAAAGGTTGGGGTGGAAGGTGTTGGTGAAGTGGATGAACTGTTCAAGATCCTCATGGGAGCATGAGGCGGCGCCGATACAGTCTTCCCAATGTAACGGAGGAAGAGGTGGTGTTTAGGGCCAGTGTAGGCACGGAAGAGGGATTGTTCCACATAATCTACAAAGAGGCAGGCATAGCTTGGGCCCATGCCCAATCTGCGGTTTGAGAGGGAGAAGGGAGAATCGGAAGTGTCAGTATTGCAGTTGAATAAAGGGAATTATGGAGCTATGAGGGAGGAGCTGGCCAAAGTTCAATGGTATAATACCCTAGCAGGGATGGCAGTGGAATAATGACAGGTATTTCTGGATATAATGCAAAAGGTGCAGGATCAGTTCATACTTCATTTCTTCAAAGAGGAAGAAAGATCCTAAGGGGAGGCAGGGGCGGCCGTGGCTGATGAGGGAAGTTAAGGACTGTATAAAGATAAAAGAGAAGTATAACATAGCAAAGATGAGTGGGAAGCCGGAGGACTGGGAAGCTTTTAAAGAACAACAACGGATAACTAAAAAGGCAATACACAGAGAAAAAATGAGTTATGAAGGCAAACTGGCCAAAAATATAAAGAAGGATAGTAAAAGCTTTTTTAGGTATGTGAAAAGAAAAAAAAATGGTTAAGACTAAAACTGGGCCCTTGAGGTCAGAAATGGGTGAATTTATTATGGGGAACAAGGAAATGGCAGAAGAGTTGAATAGGTACTTTGGATCTGTCTTCACTAGGGAAGACACAAGCAATCTCCCAAATGCAATAGTGGCTGAAGGACCTAAGGTAATGGACGAACTGAAGGGTATTTATATTAGGTAGGAAATGGTGTTGGATAAACTGTTAAGACTGAAGGCCAATAAGTCGTCCGGCCCTGATGGTCTGCATCCCAGAGTATTTAAGGAGGTGGCTTTAGAAATTGTGGGCGTGTTGGTAATTATTTTCCAAGGTTCTATAGATTCAGGATCAGTTCCTGCGGATTGGAGGGTGGCAAACGTTGTCCCACTTTTCAAGAAAGGAGGGAGAGAGAAAACTGGAAATTATAGACCGGTTAGCCTGACGTCAGTGGTGGGAAAGATGCTGGAGTCAATTATAAAAGATGAAATTACGACTCATTTGGATAGCAGTAACAGAATAGGTCAGAGTCAGCATGGATTTACGAAGGGGAAATCATGCTTGACTAATCTTCTGGAATTTTTTGAGGATGTATCTATGAAGATGGATAAGGGAGAACCAGTGGATGTAGTGTACCTGGACTTTCAGAAAGCCTTTGATAAAGTCCCGCGTAGGAGATTGGTGAACAGAATTAGGGCACATGGCATTGGGGGCAAAATACTGAGTTGGACTGAAAATTGGCTGGCTGACAGGAAGTGAAGAGTAATGATAAACGGGTGCCTTTTGGAATGGCAGGCAATGACCAGTGGGGTACCACAAGGTTTGGTGCTGGGACCGCAGCTGTTTACGATATATATTAATGATATAGACGAAGGCATTAAAAGTAATATTAGCAAATTGGCTGATGACACAAAGTTGGGTGGCAGTGTGAGGAGGATGTTATGAGAATACAGGGTGACTTGGACAGGCTAGGTGAGTGGATGGATGAATGGCAGATGCAGTTTAATGTGGATAAATATGTGGTTATACACTTTGGTGACAAGAACAGGAAGGCAGATTACCATCTCAATGGAGTCAAGTTAGGTAAAGAGGAAGCACAACGAGATCTCGATGTTCTTGTACATCAGTCAATGAAAGCAAGCATGCAGGTACAGCAGGCAGTGAAGAAAGCTAATAGCATGCTGGCCTTCATAACAAGAGGAATTGCGTATAGGAGCAAAGAGGTCCTTTTGCAGCTGTGCAGGGCCCTGGTGAGACCGCACCTGGAGTATTGTGTGCAGTTTTGGTCTCCAAATTTGAGGAAAGACATTCTTGCTATTGAGGGAGTGCAGCATAGGTTCACAAGGTCAATTCCCGGAATGGCGGGACTATCATATGTTGAAAGATTGGAGCGACTGGGCTTGTATACACTTGAGTTTAGAAGGATGGGAGGGGATCTGATTGAGATGGATAAGATTATTAAAGGATTGGACACTCTGGAGGAAGGAAGCATGTTTCTGCTGATGGGTGAGTCCAGAACCAGAGGACACAGTTTAAAAATAAGGGGTAGGCCATTTAGAACAGAGTTGAGGAAAAACCTCTTCACCCAGAGAGTGGTGGATATATGGAATGCTCTGCCCCAGAAGGCAGTGGAGGTCAACTCTCTGAATACTTTTAAGAAAGATAGATAGAGCTCTTAAAGATAGAGGAATCAAGGGTTATGGGGATAAGGCAGGAACAGGATACTGATTGTGGATGATCAGCCATGATCATAATGAATGGTGGTGCTGGCTCGATGGGCCGAATGGCCGACTCCAGCACCTATTGTCTATTGTCTATTGTCTATGCGGGTGCCCATGGCCACCCCCTTTGTCTGTAGGAAGTGGGAAGAATTGAACAAGAAGTTGTTAAGGGTGAGGACAAGTTCAGGTAAGCAGATGAAGGTGTCAGTGGAGGCGGACTGGTTGAGCCTGTGGGACAGAAAGAGGCGGAAGGCCTTTATGCCATCTGTATGGGGGATGCAGGTGTTTCGGGGCTGGATGTCCATGGTAAAGATGAGGTGTTGGGGACCCCTTCTGGAGGAGGTGGAGGGTATGGGTGGTGTCACGGACATAGGTAGGGAGTTCAGGGACTAAGGGGTAGAAAATAGAGTCAAGATAGGTGGAGATCAGTTTGGTGGGGCAGGAGCAGGCGGAGACAATGGGTCGATCAGTGCCGTCAGGTTTGTGGGTTTTGGAAAGGAGCCAGAAGCGGGTGATGCGGTGCCTGTGGTGATGAGGTTGTGGATGGTTTGGGAGATGATGGTTTGGTGGTTGGGGATAGAGTCATGATCAAGGGGTCAGTAGGAGGAGGTGTTGGAGAGTTGGCACCTGGCATTGGCGATGTTGAGGTCAGTGCGCCATACGACAACTGCACATCCCTTGTCCGTGGCTTTTATGGTGAGGTTGGGATTGGAGCAGAGGGAGCGGAGGGCTGCACATTCCTTAGGGGAGACATTGGAGTGGGTGAGAGGGGTGGAGAGGTTGAGGCAATTGATGTCTCAACGGCAGTTGGAGATGAAGAGTTCGAGGGAGGGTAGCTCATCCGCTCAGCTGAACTCTTCCTCACCCTCAACAACTTCTCTTTCAATTCCTCCCACCTCCTACAGACAAAGGGGGTGGCCATGGGTACCCGCAAGGGCCCAAGCTATACCTGCCTCTTTGTAGGTTATGTGGAACAATCCCTACACTGGCCCGAAACCCCACCTCTTCCTCCGTTACAGTGATGATTGTACTGGCACTGCCTTGTGTTCCCACGAGGAGCTCGAACAGTTCATCCACTTCACCGACACCTTCCACCCCAACCTTAAGTTTACTTGGACTATCTCTAACACCTCTCTCTCCTTCCTGGGCCTCTCTGTTTCCATCTCCGGCAACCACCCAGAAATCAAAATCCATTTTAAGCACATTGACTCCCACAGCTACCTAGAATACACCTCCTCCCACCCACCTTCCTGCAAAAATGCCATCCCCTATTCCCAATTCCTTCGCTTCCACCACATCTACTCCCAGGTTGAGGCATTCCACTCCCATACATGTCAGATGTCCACGTTTTTCAAGAACTGCAAATTCCCTCCCTCGGTGGCCGAGAACACCCTCGACCGTGTCTCCCGCATTACTTGCAACTCATCCCTCACAACCCCTCCCCACACTAACCACCAAAACAGAATCCCCCTCATCCTCACGTGCCACCCCACCAACCTCTGGATCCAACACATCATCCTCCAACATTTCCGCCATCTGCAATCCGACCTCGCCACCAAAGACATTTTTCCCTCCCCACCCTTATTTGCTTTCTGGAGGGACCACTTTCTCTGTGACTCCCTCGTCCGCTCCACACTCCCCACTGGCACCACCACATCCGACACTTTTCCCTGCAACCACAGGAAGTGCTACACCTGCCCCATACAGCTCCCTGTCACCCCCATCCCAGGGCCAAAGAAGACTTTCCACATCAAGCAGATGTTAACCTGCACATCTGCTAATGTGATGTACTGCATCCACTGTTCCCGTTCTGGCCTCATCAACGTTGGGGAAACCAAGCGAAGGTTTGCCAACCGCTTTGCAGAACACCTATGCTCGGTTCGCACTAAACAACTGCACCTCCCAGTCGCGAACAATTTCAACTCCCCCTCCCATTCCTTAGATGACATGTCCATCCTGGGCCTCCTGCAGTGCCACAATGATGCCACCCGATGGTTGCAGGAACGGCAACTCATATTCCACTTGGGAACCCTGCAGCCCAATTGTATCAACGTGGACTTCACAAGCTTTAAAATCTCCCCTACCCCTACTGCTTCCCAAAACCAGCCCAGCTTGCTGCCACCTCCCTAATCTGTCCTTCCTCCCACCTATTCCCTCCTCCCACCTTGAGCCCCATCCCCATGTCCTACCTCCTAACCTCATACCACCCCCTTGACCTATCCATCCTCCCTGGACTGACCTATCTCCTCCCTAACTCCCCACCTACACTCATCTTTTCTGGCTCCATCCCCGCGTCTTTGACCTTTCTGTCTCCTCTCCACCTATCTTCTCCTCTATCCATCTTCTATCCGCCTCTCCCTATTTATTTCAGAACGCCCTACTTCTCCCCATTTCTGAAGTAGGGCCTAGGCCCAAAACATCAACCTTCCTGCTCCTCTGATGCTGTTTGGCCTACTGTGTTCATCCAGCTCTTCATCTTGTTATCTCAGATTCTCCAACATCTGCAGTTCCTATTATCTCTGAAGCAGATGATCTGAGGACATAGATTGCTGCATGGAATTATGATGTTGTTTCTATTACAGAGACATGGTTAAAACAAGGACAGGACTGGCAGCTTAATATTCCACGATGTCGCTGTTTTAGGGAACAAAAGGGTGGGGGAGTTACATTGCTAATTAGCAGGATGGTAAGGTGGGGGGGAACAAGAATACTCAGCCAGTAAATGCAGCGACTGGGGACTAAAATGTGACAGAGATGTGCATAGCACAGAGTAAGAATCAGCACAGAGAAGTCGCAGGCTCAGAAGGGCTGGAGGACTAGAATGCAGTGAGGCATTATGGGTGGAGCTCAGCAATAGACCTCCCAACCGCCCACGTAAGACAGAGGAGCAGATATTAAGTCAGATACTAGAAAGGTGTGAAAAATGCAAGGTAGTTATGGAGGGTGACTTCAAATTTCCTCTTATTGACTAGGACTCCCTTAGAGTTTTTTTATGCACATATAAGAAGAAAGAGGATAGCAAGGGAAAGAGTAGGCCCTGTCAAGGATAAAGGGGGCCCCCTCAAGGATAAAGGAGAGAAACTATGCATGGAGCCACAGGAAGTGGGAGAGATCCTTTATAGGTACTTAGTACTGATATTCACCAAAGAGAAGGAAATGACTGATGTTGAGGTCAAGGATGAGTATGTGAATACTCTAGAGAATGTCAATATATTAAAGGAGGAAGTTTTAGATATCTTAAATTGCATTAAGTTAGACAAGTCCTCAGGGCCTGATGGAATCTATCCCTGGTTGCTGTGAGGGGCAAGGGAAGAAATAGCTGGGACATAGCAGAAATCTTCAAATCATCCTCAATCACAGGTAAGGTTCCAGAGGAGTGGAGCTGAGCCAATGTTGTTCCCTTGTTTAAGAAATGCAGCAAGAATAATCCAGGAAATTATAGGCAGGTAAGTCTGACATCTGTGGTGGGGAAGGTCTCTTGGAGAAGATAATGAGGGACAGGAAATATGCACTCAGAAGAAAATGGACTAGTTAGCAACAGGCAGCATGGTTTTGCACGGGGATGGTCATGTCTCACCAACCTGATTGGATATTTTAGAACATAGAACATAGAACATAGAACAGTACAGCACAGAACAGGCCCTTCAGCCCACAATGTTGTGCCGACCATTGATCCTCATGTATGCACCCTCAAATTTCTGTGACCATATACATGTCCAGCAGTCTCTTAAATGACCCCAATGACCTTGCTTCCACAACTGCTGCTGGCAACGCATTCCATGCTCTCACAACTCTCTGCGTAAAGAACCTGCCTCTGACATCCCCTCTATACTTTCCACCAACCAGCTTAAAACTATGACCCCTTGTGCTAGCCATTTCTGCCCTGGGAAATAGTCTCTGGCTATCAACTCTATCTATGCCTCTCATTATCTTGTATACCTCAATTAGGTCCCCTCTCCTCCTCCTTTTCTCCAATGAAAAGAGACCGAGCTCAGTCAACCTCTCTTCATAAGATAAGCCCTCCAGTCCAGGCAGCATCCTGGTAAACCTCCTCTGAACCCTCTCCAAAGCATCCACATCTTTCCTATAATAGGGCGCCCAGAACTGGACGCAGTATTCCAAGTGCGGTCTAACCAAAGTTTTATACAGCTGCAACAAGATCTCACGACTCTTAAACTCAATCCCCCTGTCAATGAAAGCCAAATCACCATATGCTTTCTTAACAACCCTGTCCACTTGGGTGGCCATTTTAAGGGATCTATGTATCTGCACACCAAGATCCCTCTGTTCCTCCACGCTGCCAAGAATCCTATCCTTAATCCTGTACTCAGCTTTCAAATTCGACCTTCCAAAATGCATCACCTCGCATTTATCCAGGTTGAACTCCATCTGCCACCTCTCAGCCCATCTCTGCATCCTGTCAATGTCCCGCTGCGGCCTACAACAGCCCTCTACACTGTCAACGACACCTCCGACCTTTGTGTCGTCTGCAAACTTGCTGACCCATCCTTCAATCCCCTCATCCAAGTCATTAATAAAAATTACAAACAGTAGAGGCCCAAGGACAGAGCCCTGTGGAACCCCACTCACCACTGACTTCCAGGCAGAATATTTTCCTTCTACTACCACTCGCTGTCTTCTGTTGGCCAGCCAATTCTGTATCCAAGCAGCTAAGTTCCCCTGTATCCCATTCCTCCTGACCTTCTGAATGAGCCTACCATGGGGAACCTTATCAAATGCCTTACTGAAATCCATATACACCACATCCACAGCTTGACCCTCATCAACTTTTCTAGTCACATCCTCAAAAAACTCGATAAGGTTTGTAAGGCATGACCTACCCCTCACAAAGCCGTGTTGACTGTATTTGATCAAGCCATGCTCTTCCAGATGGTCATAAATCTTATCCCTCAGAATCCTTTCTAACACCTTGCAGACGACAGACGTGAGACTTACTGGTCTATAATTGCCGGGGATTTCCCTATTTCCTTTCTTGAAGAGAGGAATTACATTTGCCTCTCTCCAGTCCTCAGGTACGACTCCAGTGGAGAGCGAGGATGCAAAGATCTTCGCAAGTGGCGAAGCTATTGCATTTCTCGCTTCCCAAAGCAGCCGAGGACAAATCTGGTCCGGGCCTGGCGACTTGTCAATCTTAATGTTTGACAAAATTTTCAGCACATCAGCTTCCTCTATCTCTATCCATTCCAGCATGCACACCTGCTCTTCAAAGGTTTCATTCACTACAAAGTTCGTTTCTTTCGTAAAGACAGAAGCAAAAAACTCATTTAGGGCTTCCCCTACCTCCTCAGGCTCCACACACAAGTTCCCTATGCTATCCCTGATCGGCCCTACTCTTTCCTTGATCATTCTCTTATTCCTCACGTAAGTGTAAAATGCCTTTGTGTTTTCCCGGATTCCCTCTGCCAAGCCTTTCTCGTGCCCCCTCCTGGCTCTCCTCAGACCATTTTTGAGCTCCTTCCTTGCCTGCATGTAATCCTCTCTAGCTGAATATTTTGAAAAGGTGACAATGATAATTGATGAGGGAGGAACTGTGAATGTAGTTTATATTGATTTTATTAAGGCATTTGATAAAGTCCTCACATGGCAGATTGGTACAAAAACTAAGATCATTTGGGGTTGGGATGGTGGCTGGATGGTTACAAAACTGGCTTGGTCATAGAAGACCGAGGGTAGTGGTTGAACGGTGTTTTTCAGAATGGAGGCCGGTAACTAGTGGTGTTCCACAGGGATCAATCTTATGTCATCTGTTCTTTGTCTTATATATAAGTGATCCAGAAGAAAATGTGGGTGGTCTGTCTAGTAAGTTTGCAGATGATATGAAGATTGGTGGAGTTGCTGATAGTGCTGACGACTGTGAAAGGATACACCAGAATATAAATGGGCAACTTAGGCACAGAAATAGCAGATGGAGTTCAATCCTGACAAATGCGAGGTGATGCATTTTGGTGGATCAAATTTAGATGTGAATTACACTGTTAATAGCAGAACCCTTAGGGGCAGTATGGTGGCTCAGTGGTTAGCACTGCTGCCTCACAGTGCCAAGGGCCTGGATTCAATTCCAGCCTCAGGCATCTATTGTGTGGAGTTGTGCACATTCTCCCCATGTCTGTGTGGGTTTCCTCCACATGCTCCATCCAGCTTCCCCCACAGTCCAAAGATGTGTAGGGTAGGTGGATTGGCCATGCTAAACTGCCCAGGGATGTTTAGGTCAGGTGGGGTAGATATGGGAAATTAGGGGAATACTGGGAATAATGTGTGGGATACTCTTCAGGGGGGCAATGTGGACTTGTTGGGCTGAATGGCCTGTCCACAACTGTAGGGATTCTATAAACATTAATATACAAATGGATCTGGGTGTGCAGGTCACAGTTCCCTAAAAGTGGCACACAGGTGGCCAAAGTGATTAAGAAGGCAGGTCATCAGCCAAGGAATGGAGTACAAGAGTTGGCAAAACATGCTTTTTCTTTTATTCATTAACAGGATGAGAACATCGCTGACCATCCCTGATTGCCCAGAGGACAGTTCAGAGTCAACCACACTGCTGTGGGTCAGGAGTCACATGTAGGCCAGACCAAGTAAGGATGTTAGTTTCCTTCCCTAAAGGACCAGATGGGTTTTTCCTGACAAATGACTTGGTCATCATTAGACTGTTAATTCCAGATATTTTTATTGAATTCAAATTCCACCATCTGCCGTGGCAGGATTTGAACCTGAGTCCCCAGAATGTTAACTGAGTCTCTGGATTACCCGTCCAGTGATAATGCCACAGGGCCATCACCTCTCCTTGCAACTATATAAAACCCCTGTTAGGCTGCATTTGGAGTATTGTGTGGTGACCAAAACTGCACACTAACAGAAGGATGTAGAAGCTTCGGAGACAGCACAGAGAAGGTTCACCAGGGCGTTGCCCAGTCTCAAGAGCATTGGCTATGATGAAAGGTTAAAGAGACTAGGATTGTTTTCACTGGAAAGACTGCATTTGAAAGGATACCTGATAGAGGTCTACAAATTATGCTGGGGTGGATAGTTAGAGGCTTTTTCCCAGATTGATGTTTCAATTACAAGGAGGCACAGGTTCAAGGTGAGAGGGCAAAAGTTTAAGGGAGATGTGCAAGGAAAGTTTTTCACACACAGAATTATAGGAGCCTGGAATGTATTGCCAGAGAAGGTAGTGGAAGCAGGCACTTTGGTGACATTTAAGAGGCATCTGGATGTTTACATGAATAGGGAAGGAATACAGGGATATGGACCGAATAAGGGCGGAAGGTTTGTTTTTTACTTTAGTCAGGGCATGATTATTGTCACAGGTTTGGAGGGTTGAAGGGCCTGTTCCTGTGTTGTTCTTTTCTTTTGTTCTTCTCTTTTGTTCTTTGTTCTTTTGTTTTTAATCATTGACTCCAGCATTTTGCCCAACACCGATACCAGACTAATTTCCCGTTTCTCTCTCCCTCCTTTTTTACAAAGTGGGATTACATTAACTACCCCCCAGTCCAAAGGAACTCTTCCAGAGTTTATAGAATGCTGGAAAATGATTACCGATGCATCCACTATTTCTAGGGTGATTTTCTAAGTACTCTGGAATGCAGAGCATCAAGTCCTGGGACTTGAGAATAACAAGGTGTAGAGTTGGATGAACACAGCAGGCCAAGCAGCATCAGAGGAGCAGGAAGGCTGACGTTTCGGGCTAACCCTAAAACATCCACCTTCCTGCTCCTCTGATGCTGCTTGGCCTGCTGTGTTCATCCAGCTCTACACCTTGTTATCTCAGATTCTCCAGCTTCTGCAGTTCCTACTATCTCAGGTCCTGGGACTTATCGAGTTTAATCCCATCAATTTCCCCAATACCATTTCCTGGCTAGTAATGATTTCTCCAGTTCCTCCTCCATGTTTGACCCTCTGTCATCTAGCATTTTTGGAAGGTTTTTTGTGCCCTCCTTAGTGAAAACAGATCCAAAGTATTTTTCAATTCGTCCATCATCTCTTTATTGTCCATTATGAATTCATCGGATTCTAACTGTAAGGGACTTCCATTTGTCTTCTCCAATCTTTTTCTCTTCACATATCTTTAGAAGCTTTAGCAGTCAGTTTTTATGTTTTCTGCAAGCTTACTCTCATATTCTATTCTCCCCCTCTGAACTAAAGCTTTTGTCCTCCGTTGAATTTTAAACTTCTCCCAGGCCTCAGGTTTGCTGCTTTCTCTGGCCAGTTTAGATGCCTCCTCCTTTGCTTTAACACTAGCCCCAATTTCCCTTGTCAGCCATGGTTGAGTCACCCTCCATTTTACTCTTATGTCTGATAGGAATGTACAATTATTTAAATTTATCCATGCATCCTTTAAATGTCTGTCATGGCTTATCCACCATCAATGCTTTAGGTATCCTTGGCCAACGTATCCTAGCCAATACATGCCTCATATCATCAAAGTTAGTTTTCTACAAGTTCAGGGCCTGAGTCTTAGATTTTACTGTGCCACTCACCATCTTAATGAAGAATTCTACCATGTTATGGTTATTCTTCCCCAAAGGATCTTGCACCACTATGTTGCTAATTAATTCTCTCACATTACACAATACCCAGTCTAAGATGGCCTGAAATGGTCTAGGCCCGAAACATCAGCTTTTGTGCTCCTGAGATGCTGCTTGGCCTGCTGTGTTCATCCAGCCTCACATTTTATTATCTTGGATTCTCCAGCATCTGCAGTTCCCACTATCTAAGATGGCCTGCTGTCTTGTTGGTTCCTCAACATATTTTGTTAACTCTTGTACTCCATTCCTTGGCTGATGATCTGCCTTCTTAATCACGTTGGCCACCTGTGTTGCCACTTTTAGGGAACTGTGGACCTGCACACCCAGGTCCATCTGTATATTGATGTTCATAGAATCCCTACAGTGTGGGGAGAGACCATTCAGCCCAACAAGTCCACATTGCTCCTCTGAAGAGCATACCACCCAGACCCATTCCCCTAATTTTCCCTATCTAACCCACCAGACCTAAACAACGCAGGGCAGTATAGTATGGCCAATCCACTTACCCTGCACATCTTTGGACTGTGGGGGGGGAAGCCAGAGCACGTGGAAGAAACCCATGCAGACACGGGGAGAACGTTTACAGCTCCACACAACAGTTACCGGAGGCTGGAATCGAACCCAGGTCCCTGGCACTGTGAGGTAGCAGTGCTAGCCGCTGAGCCACCATGCTGCACCTAAGGGTTCTGCTATTAACAGTGTAATTCAGATCTAAATTTGATCCTCCAAAATGCATCTCCTCACATTTTTCAGGATTAAACTCCATCTGCTATTTCTGTGCCTAAGTTGCCAATTTATATTCTGGTGTATCCTTTCACAATCATCAGCACTATCAGCAACTCCACCAATCTTCATATCATCTGCAAACTTACTCTCTTGTTGGTTCCTCAACATATTGATTACAAGAAATCCTCATCCAACGCATTGCTACAAATTTGGTTAGTCCAACCAATATGCAGATTGAAGTCAAAATAGCTACTGTACCCTTACTGTCCGTATCTCTAATTTCCTGTTTGGTACCCTCTCCAACTTCACAACTACTGTTTGGTGGTCTGTACACAACTGTCACTAACATTATTTCTTCCTTTTGGTGCTGCTAGCTCCACCCATACAGATTCCACGTCATCCAGGCTAACGTCCTCTCCTACTATTCTGTTAATCTCCTTCTTAACCTGCAATACTTCCCAACTCTCTTTCCTCTCTGTCTATCGCTCCTGAAATTGAATAGCCCTGGATGTTGGGTCCTCATCCTTGATCACTCTGAAGCCAGCTCTCAATGATCCCAATTATGTCATATCCATTAATAACTGCATGCGTAGTTAATTCATCCATGTTATTAGGAATGCTCCTTGGATTAAGACACTTAGCCTTTCGGTTTTTTTTGTTATTTACTGCCCTTTTAGAATTATGATGTAATATGGCCCTTTTGAATTTTGTCTTTGGTTTCTCTGCCTTCCATTTTCACTTTTCCCCATACAGCCTTTTGTTTCTGTCTCCATTTCACTTCCTTCTGACTTCCTACATTTAACCCATCCCCCTGCCATGTTAATGCCATATTGGAGGGGGATGATCCTGCACTGTCTTTCTATTCTTCCTCTGTCTAGTGCTCTCCCATTCCCTATCTTACTCAGCAATTTTTATCTGTGTGTGACCAACTTACTGAACATGCTATCCATGATTCCCTCAGCCTCACAAATCATCCAAAATGAATCTAGGCACAGCCCCAGGGCCATCAAGTGGTCATACAGGAGCAGAAGCTGTGCACAATTCCTACACGTGAAGGAGTCAGGGATATCAGAAGGGTCCCTCAATTTCCACTTTGCACAGAAGAAACATAACAACTGTCTGGGATCTCCTGCCATGATCTCACTCTTAAATTAACTAAATAACAACAGCCGCAGGGCCAAGAGAAAATAAGAGAGGTTGTTGGGAGGTCTGTAGAAAACTCCCAACATTGCCATTTCACCCTTCCTATTCCTGAGCTCCACCTGTAATGCCTCAATGCAAGATCCCTCCAACATGTCCTCTCTCAACACAGCAATGAGGAGATCCCTAATCAGCAATGCAACTCCCTAACCCCTTTTGTTTCCCTTTCTGTCCCTTCTGAAACAGGTTACTCAGAGAGGCAAGGGAGGAAATAGCTGGGCATTGGCAGATATCTTCACGTCCTCATTGACCACAGGTAAAGTTCCAGAGAACTGGAAATTAGCAAGTGTTGTTCCCTTGTTTAAGAAAGGATGCAGAGATAATCCAGGAAACTATAGCCCGGTGAACTTGATGTCTTTGGTGGGGGAGCTCTTGGAGAAGATACTGAGGGACAAGATACATGCGCATTTGGAGGAAAGTGGACCAGTTAGTGATAGGCAACATGGTTTTGTCCAACAGAGGTCATGTCTTACCCACCTGATTGAATTTTTGAAGAGGTAATGAGAATAATTGATGAGGGAAGAGCTGTGGATGTAGTTTATCTGAAATTTAGTAAGGTATTTGATAAAGTTTCACATGGCAGGTTGGTACAAAAACTAAAATCACACAGGAGTTTGGGGTAGCCTGGCTGGATGGATAGAAATCTGCTTGGTATTAGAAGACAGAGGGTCATGGTGGAAGGATGTTTTTCAGAATGGAGATCGGTAACTAGTGGTGTTCCACAGGGGTCAGTCTTAGGCCCTTTGTTGTTTGTGGTATATATACATGATCTGGAGGAAAATGTGGGTGATCTGATAAGCAAGTTTGCTGCTGACATGAGGATCAGTGGAGTTGCTGATAGTGCCAACAATTGTGGAAAACAACAACAGGATATAGATTGGCAACTTCAGCACAAAAATGGCAGATGGAATTTAATCCAGACAAATGCAAGGTGATGCCTTTTGGAGGATCAAATTTAGGTGTGAATTATATTGTAAATGGCAGAACCCTTAGAAACACTAACATTCAGACAGATCTGGGCGTGCAGGTCCGCAGTTCCCTGAAAGTGGCAACACAGATAGCCAAGATGATTAAGAAGGCATACGGCATGCTTGGCTTCATCACCCAGGGTATGGAGTACAAGAGTTGTCAAAATGTATTGCAGCTATATAAAACATTTGTGAGGCCGCATTTGGAGTACTGTGTGCAGTTTCGGGCACCACTACCAGAATGATGTGGAAACTTTGGAGAGAGGACAGAGAAGCTTCACCAGGATGTTGCCAGATCTCGAGGGC
The DNA here is from genome assembly GCF_030684315.1 of Stegostoma tigrinum. Classification (NCBI taxonomy): domain Eukaryota; kingdom Metazoa; phylum Chordata; class Chondrichthyes; order Orectolobiformes; family Stegostomatidae; genus Stegostoma; species Stegostoma tigrinum. The sequence goes on along the minus strand of NC_081362.1, from coordinate 33,974,548 downwards.
ATTGGCAATGAGGTGAGGTTGAAAAGACTAGGATTGCTTTCACTGGAAAGATGGTGGCTGAGAGGAGACCTAATAGAGGTCTGCAGAATTATGAGAGGCAAAGATAGGGTCGATAGTTAGAGGCTTTTTTCCCAGGGTTGAAGTTTCAATTACCAGGGGGCACAGGTTCAAGGTCAGAGAGCAAAAGTTTATGGGAGATGTGTAAGGGAAGATTTTCACACACAGAGTGGTAGCAGTCTGGAATTCACTACCAGAAGAGGTGGTGGAAGTGGGCAATTGAAGACATTTCAGAGGCACCTAGATGGGTTCGTGAATAGGGAGGGAATAGAGAGAAACGGATTGAAAAATGGCAGGTTTGTCTTTAGATTAAAATTGTCAGCTCAGGTTTGGAGCGCTAAAGGACCTAGTCCTGTGCCATACATTTTCATTTGTTCAAAAACTACTCACGAGTCACCAGCTACTCACTTGCTGGCTGTGACATTACAGTTTAATTTCAAAGAATAAAGAAAATTACAGCACAGGAACAGGCCCTTCAGCCCTCCAAGCTTGTGTCGATTAAGATCCTCGATCTAAAGCTGTTGCCTATTTTCCAAGGATTTGTATCCCTCTGCTCCCTGCGCATTCAAGTAGCTGTCTAGATACATTTTGCCCGCCTCTACCACCTCCGCTGGCAACACGTTCCAGGCGCTCACCACTCTCTGCATTAAGAACTTTCCTCGCATATCTCCCTTAAACTTTTCCTCTCTCACCTTGAAATCATGAACCCTAGTAATTGAGTCCCCAATTCTGGGAAAAAGCTTCTTGCTATCCACCCTGTCTATACCTCTCATGATTTTGTAGACCTCAATCAGGTCGCCCCTCAACCTCCGTCTTTCTAATGTAAATAATCCTAATCTACTCAACCACTTTTCATAGCTAGCATCCTCCATACCAGGGAACATCCTGGTGAACTTCCTCTGCACCCACTCCAAAGCATCCACATCCTTTTTGTAATGTGGCAACCAGAACTGCATGCAGTATTCCAAATGTGGTCGAACCAAAGTCCTACACAACTGCAACATGACCTGCCAACTCTTGTACTCAATACCCCATCCAATGAATGAAAGCATGCCGTACGCCTTCTTGACCACTCTATCCACCTGCGTTGCCACCTTCAGGATACAATGGACCTGAAAACCCAGATCGCTCTGTGTATCAATTTCCCTAAGACTTTTCTATTTACCACATAGTTTGCTCTTGAATTGGATCTTCCAAAATGCATCACCTGGCATTTGCCTGGATTGAACTCCATCTGCCATTTATCTGCCCAACTCTCCAGTCTATATATATTCTGTTGCATTCTGCAACAAGTCCCCTTCACTATCTGCTACTCCACCAATCTTAGTGTCATCTGCAAACTTGCTAATCAGACCATCTATACATTCCTTCAGATCATTTATGAATGTCACAAACAACAGTGGCCCCAAAATGGATCCCTGTGGAGCACCACTGGTCACATTTCTCCATTTTAAGAATCTCCCTTCCACTACAACTCTGTCTCCTGTTGCCCAGCCAGCACCTACCAATCTAGCTAGTACACCCTGGACCCCATGCGGCTTTACTTTCTCCTGCAGCCTACCATGGGATACCTTATCAAATGCCATACACATGTCCATGTACATGACATCTACAGCCATTCCCTCATCTATCAACTTTGTCACTTCCTGAAAGAATTCTATCAAGTTGAGAAGACATGGCCTTCCCTGCACAAAACCATGCTGCCTAACACTGATAAGTCCATTTTCTTCCAAATGTGAATAGATCCTATCCCTCAGTACCTTCTCCAGCAGCTTCCCCACCACTGACATCAGGCTTGCTGGTCTATAATTACCTGGGTTATCCTTGCTCCCCTTCTTAAACAAAGGGACAACATTAGCAGTTTTCCAGTCCTCCGGGACCTCACCTGTGGTCAAGGATTCCGCAAAGATATCTGTTAAGGCCCCAGCTATTTCCTTCAGTAACCTGGGATAGCTCCCTTCCAGACCTGGGGACTTGTCTACCCTAATGCCTTTTACAATACCCAACTCTTCATCCCTCCTTGTGCTGACTTGACCTAGAGTAATCAAACATCTATTCCTAATCTCAACATCTGTCATGTCTCTCTCCTCTGAATACCAACGCAAAGTACTCCTTAAGAATCTCACTCATTTTCTCTGACTTCTTGCATAACTTCCCTCTGTCCTTGAGTGGGCCAATCCTTTCTGTAGTTACCCTCTTGCTTCTGATGTATGAATAAAAGGCTTTGGGATTTTCCTGAACCCTGTTTGCTAAAGATATTTCAGGACGCCTTTCAGCCATCTTAATTCCTCATTTTAGATTGGTCCTACTTTCCCGATATTCTTCCAAAGCTTCATCTGCTTTCACTCACCTAGACCTTATGTATGCTTCCTTTTTCCTCTTTACTAGTCTCACAATTTTACTGGTCATCCATGGTTCTCTAATCTTGCTATTTCTATCCCTCATTTTCACAGGGACATGTCCGTCCTGCACTCTAATCAACCTCTCTCTGAAAGCCTCCCACATGTCAAATGTGGATTTACCGTCAAACAGCTGCTCCCAATCCACATTTCCGAGGTCCTGTCAGATTTTGCTATAGTTGGCCTTCCCCCATTTCAGCACTCTTCCTTTAGGATCACTGTCATCTTCGTTCATCAGTATTCTAAAACTTACGGAATTTTCTTCTACTTCTCATTTGCCTTTGTGTCTATAGCAGCTGCAATGGTTCACTCCTCTGATTACCTTACCTCGCTGCTGATCACCCTCCTTACTGAATCCAGGTATTCACTTAAGCCTACACTTCAACCTCAGGCTACCCTTCAACCATACAGCAACCCTTCTCAAAATGGCTGTTCCAAAAAATGGCCTCTCAGCAAGAGGTTGCCTTCCTTTCATTCGTTCCTGGCCAGTCACTGGTTACTGAGATAAGTCCACCCAGAATCCTTTTCTGTCAAGTTTCAGCAGTGCTCTGTTGGATGCTCTTGCACATTTCGCTAACAGCAGCTCTTCTGCACTCCCCACCTGGGTCACAATGACTGAGCCAACTCCTCCCAAAATCCTGCTCGGTTGTTTCTTAGCAGCACCCTCTGCCGAAAATAGAATCTAGAAAATAGTCTAGCTACAGGTAAATAGTTGTGCACTGTTGGCATCGAATTACAACATGAATCCTCTTGCAAATGTCCCTTTAAATATGCACAACACACAGACGGATAGCAAAAAAAAGATGTTATGGACAGTGGGAAAACTAGGAAAGCAGTTCAGTGAACATTATTCAACGGATCTATAGAGATGGCTCTTATGCTGATAAGAATACTGCTTCTTAATCTTCCTTTTTCCAAATGGTTCACTGTGAAAAGGTCTTTGACCTCTTCACAAAAGGTCATAGCTTACAACTGTTGAACAAAAGATAAACTGACTTTCTTAAAACTTAAAGTGCGGAGAACAGAGACAGCCCCTGTGCTGAATATTGTTAGTCTAAATAGTTACTCTATAACTCCAGTTCACAGCCCTAAGTTGTTCAGCCACCATGTAATTGTTGGCAGGTAGAAGATGACTTTCACTGACAACTCATCACTTGTCCACAAATCAAGCCATTACTTGCTGTCAATCAAAGCCCCATTTGTACCGAACCCTTTAGCTCCAATTTGTCTGTATCTACTGCAGTAACCCACAGCTGCAAACATATATTCACGCTGAATATCAAATTATTTGCTTTTATACCACGTAGCAAACAATGTCTATTTTTAAAACAGTTCTCCTCTTTTCAATGCACAAGTTACACTTAAATAAAGTCTTTAGCACAGTGATAAAGTGGTCTGTGACATTAGCTATGTAAAGTATCTACTTCTGATTATTGTTTAGCTAACCAGTGGGATTGCTGTCCCAATTTTAGCACAAAGCCCCAGAGGTTGTAGTAAGGAGGATTGTGTAGAAATGAGAAGTAGAATAAGAAGTAGAAGCAGGAGAAGGAGTAGGCAATTCAACCCCTCGAGCAGCTATGCAATTCAATATGATCATTTCTTTTCGTCAATTGCACTTCAAATTATTACTAATTAAAAATTTATCTATCTCCTCCTCAAACTTACTCAATGTCCCGGTGTCCTCTGCACTCTGGGATAGTGAATTTCACAGGCTCACAATCTTTTAAGAGAAGTAATTTCTCCTCATCTGTGTGTTAAATTTGCTACCTCTTATCGTAGAATTACGATCTCTCATTCTAGATTGCCCCTCAAGAAGAATCATCCTGTCTATGTCTACTTTGGCAATCCCTTGTAGCAATTTATATGTGTCTAGATTGCTCTCATTCTTCGAAACTCTAGAGAGTATAGGCCTAATCTGCTCACTCTCTCTTCATGAGCCAAAACCTTCTCTGGAATTAATCTAGTAAATCTCTTCTGAACTGCTTCCAAGCCCTCCTCAACCATACAATACTCCATGTGCAATCTTGTTAATGCCTCAAACAGTTGCAGCAACACTTCCCTGCTTTTATACCCTATTCCCTTTTACAGTAAATGCCAAACTTCCATGGCCCTCCTCATTACATATATGTACATACTAGGTTTCTATAATTCATGCATGCGTATACCCAGGATCTTCTACCTGTTACAAAAATAAAATGCCTTTTTATTCTTCCAACTGAAATCCGTAGTCCGTGTTAAACACCATCTGCCAAATTTTGACCCATTCACCGCTTCACAGGTCAGCGCAACATCGAGGGCCGAAGGGCCTCTACTGCGCTGTAATGTTCTATGTTCAATGTTCTATGTTCATCCTTTTGTAAATGCCTTATTTCCTCATTGAAAATTACTGTCCCACCTAATTTAGTGCCATCTGCAAATCTGGCTGTATGGCTTCTATCCCTGAATCCAAATCATTCACAGGGCATAAATAGTTGGGGCCTGAGGACTGAACTTCATGGCACCTCACTAATTACATCTTGCCAACCAGAGAAAGATCCATTTATCCCAACTCTCTGTTTTCTGTTAGTCAGCTAATCCTCAATCCAAGCAAATAAATTATTATTAAATCTATTTAAACTTACCTGGTGAATTTACCTTTTGTGCAGCTCCTTATCAAGTACCTTCTATGCTACATCTACAAGATCCCCATTTTCCACTTGTTGCATTGAAGAACTCTAGCAAATTAGTCAAACATGGGCGCCCCTTCACAAAATCATGTAGACCCTGTCTTTTGCCTTTTCAAATTTTCTGCTATAATTTCCTAATAACAGTTAAACTGACTGTTCTGTGGTTTCCTACTTTCTGCGTTCCTCCCTTTTTGAATAAGAATGTTGTTTTAGCATTTTTTCCCAATCCATCAGAACCTTTCCAGTACTGGAGGAATTTTAGTATATCATAACTAGTGGATCCACTATTTCTGCTGCCACTTCCATTAAGATCAGGCCCTGGGGATTTGCCTACCTTCGATGCCAACAGTCTGCTCTGTACTTTTTCCCTTGTAATGATTATTCCTATAAGTTCCTCCCTTTCTACAACCTTTATGTTGACCATGATACCATTGTCAATTTTTAGAAAAATCCATCTGGCACACTAATGTCCTTCAGGGAAGGAAAGCTGCCTTCTGGTCTGATCTACATGTGAGTCCAGAGCTAAAGTAATGTGATTGGCTCTGTACTACCCTCTGAAATCGCATTCAGTTGTAATAATCATGAAGAAGTTTCAATAAAGCAATTAAAGCAATGGACCATCTGGTATCAACCTAGGCATTGAAAAAAATACAATAGCAGAAACAATTCTGTCAACCTTCAAAGTCCTTCTTTACTAACATCTGAAGGCTACTACCAAAATTGGGAGAGCTGTCTCACTAGTCAAGCAAAATCCTGACACTGACTGTCAGGTATGATTCTGTGAGTATGGCTACATCCCAGAAAACATCATCCTGGGATACATTCTGTCCCACCAGCAGAACAGACTCAACAGAGGTGGTAGGCACATTGACTCCAGATCTCTCAAAGTCTTATAGCTTCAGGTTAAATATTGGGCTAGGAAACCAACTGCTAATTATTATGTATTGTCCCTCTTTAGCTAATGAATAAGTACTCCTCCTTACTGAACAGCACTTGAAGGAGGCACTTAGGGTGGCAAGAGTGCAAAATGTACACTAGTTGGGGGATTTCAATGCTGCAAGTCCTACTAATTGAACTGTTTGGATCCTAAAGGACATAACTGCTAGGTCGGGTCTGCAGTAGGTGATGGGAACTAACAGGAGGGAAAAACATACTGAACGTCATCCTTATCTACCTTCTGAAAGCTGTCCATGACAGTATCAGTAAGAGTAACCACAAGAGCCACATTATGGAAACAAAGTCCTACATTCACATTAAAAATACCCTCATGATATTGTTTGCCACTACCACTGTGCTAAATGGGACAGGCCTCAACAGATCTGGCAACTCAAGTATGGGCATTCATGAGGCACTGTGGACTATTAAGAGCAGTAGAAGCATATTCAAGCGCAATCTGTAAGATCATTGCATGGTATACCCCTACTCAACCATTACTATGATGTTAGGGAACCAACCCTGGTTCAATGCAGAGTGCAGGAGGGCATGCCTGGAGCAGGACCAGGCATACTGAAAAAAGTGGTGTCAACATTGTGAAGCTATTAAACAAGACTACTTGCACGCCAGACAGCAGAAGCAGCATGTAATAAACACAGCTAAGTGATCCCACAAGCAAGGGATCACATTCAAGCTCTGCAGTCCTGCCACGTTCAGTCATGTATGGTGGTGGTTGCTAGAGGAGGAGGGCGAGGAGGCAGCTTCCCAAACAACCACATCCTCAATGATGGAAGAACACAATACATCAGTGCAAAACATTAGATTGAAGCATTCACAGCAATTTTCGGCCAGAAGTGCCAAGTGGATGATCCATATCAGCCTTCTACAGTAATCCTATACAATTCAATATGATTGCAGATACTAGGCTTTAGCCAATTTGATTTACTCCATGTGATATCAAAAAACAGTTGGACAAGTGGACACTGCAAAAGGCCATGATGACATTTCAGCAATAGTATTGAAGACTTGTGCTCTAGAACTTGCTGCTCTTGTAGCTAAGCTCTTCCATTACAGTTACAACAATGGCATCTACTCGGCAACATGGAAAATCGTTCAGGTATACAAAAAGCAGGGCACATGCAACCCGACAGATTACCATCCCATCACTCTTCTCTCAATCATCAGTAAAGCGATGGAAAGTGTCAGCAACAGTACTATCAAGCAGCATCTGCTCAGCAATAACCTGCTCAGTGACAACCAGTTGGGGTTCCATCAGGGCGAGCCAGCTCCTTACCTCATTACACCCTTGATTCAAACATGGACAAAAGAGCTGAATTCCAGAGGTGAGAGTGACAGCCCTTGACATTGAGATCACGTTCGACTGAGAGGGGCATCAAGAAGCGCTAGCAAAACCAAAAACAATGGGTTTCACAGGGCAATTTCTCTGCTGGCTGGACTCGTTGTTGGCACATAGAAATATGGTTGTGGTTGTGGGAGGGCAGTCATCTCTGACCCAGACCCAAACATCTTCAATTGCTTCACCAATGACTTTCCCTCGATCATAAGGTCAGAAGTAGGAATGTTTGTAAATGATTGCCCAATGTTTACTACCATTCACAATTCCTCAGATACTGAAGCATTCCATGTTCAAAAGTAACAAGATTTGGACATTGTCCAAGCTTCAGCTGGAAAATAACATTCATGATACACAAACTGCAAGCAATGATCATCTCCAATAAGACAACATCTATTCACTGCCCCTTGGCATTCAATGGTATTTCCATCACTGTCTCTTCCAATATCAACATCCATGGAGTTACCATTGACCAGGAACTCAACTAGATTTGCCACATCAACACAGTGTCTACAAGAGCTGTCGAAGGCTAATAATACCATGGTGAGTAACCCACCTGACTTTCAAAGCCTGCCCACCATCTACAAGGCACCAGTCAGGAATGTGATGAAATACACTTGCTTGCCTGAATGAGTGCAGCTCCAACAACATTCAAGCAGCTTGACAGAATCCAAGACAAAGCAGCCCGCTTGATTGGCACCACACCCACAAGCGTCCAGTCCTTTCACCACTGATGGTCAGTAACAACAATTTGTACTATCTGCAGGATGCATTGCAAAAATTCACCAAAGATGCTTAGAAAGCACCTTCCAAACCCACAAACCACTTCCACCTAGAAGGACAAAGGCAGTAGTTACATGGGAACACTACCACCAGCAAGTTCCCCTCCAAGCCATTCACCTATTGTGACTTGAGAAAATATCACCGTTCCTTTACAGTCACCCAGTCAGAATCTTGGAATACCATCCCTCAGGGCATTGCGGGTCAACCTACGCCACGAGGACTTCAACAGTTAAAGAAGGCATCACACCATCACATTCTCAAAGACAGGAGGGCAAGTCTTATGAGGAAAGGTTTTGGGAGCTAGGGCTCTTTTCATTGGAACGAAGAAGGATGAGAGGTGACTTGATAGAGGTGTACAAGATGATGAGAGACATAGTCAGAGTGGGTACCCAGAGACTTTTTTCCCAGGGCAGAAATGATTATTACGAGGGGCATAATTTTAAGGTGATTGGAGGAAGGTATAAGGGAGATGTCAGAGGTAGGTTCTTTGCACAGACAGTGATGGGCATGTGGAATGCACAGCCGACAGTGATAGTGGTGTCAAATACTTTAGAGATTTTTAAGCAACTCTTGGATATGCACATGGAGGATTGTAAAATGTAGGTATGCAGGGTAGATTGATCTTAATAGGATAATAGATCAGCACAACATCGTCAGCCAAAGGGTCTGTACTGTGCTGCTGTTCTGTGTTCCCAGTCTAAAGATGCTCAGGTTAGATAGGTCAGCCATGCTAAATTGCCCTGTATTGCCCCGGAATGTGTAGGCTAGGTGGATTAGTCATGGATAATGTGGTGTTACATGAATTTGTTGGGGAGTGGGTATGGGTGGGAGGCTCTTCGGAGTGATGGGGCAGATGTGATGGGCCAAACAGCCTCTATCTGGACTGTAGGAATTTTACAATAATTTAATTTTGTTCTTTTTATTACGTTTTCATGACTTTTTATTGATTTTTAAAAGAAGTTTCCAAATCCTCCAGCCTGACAATGGAATTTGCAATATGGTATGCCTTAGATTTTGTCTGTTATCTTCAACTTCTTTGCTTAGCCATGGATTTTAATTCCAACTCTCATAATCTTGTGAGTGACCAGGAATTTAGCTTAGATATTGTTGTCTTGGTACCTAAGTCAATGCCGGGATGTTTTTTGTTCCACTTCTCACAATCTTTTGATTGACTCGGCATTCAGACTAGGTTCAATAATGCAAAATGCAGAAAGTTACCATGCAAATATTGCAAGCTATTAAAAAGGTGTGTTCTGGAGACACAAATTCAAATCACGCTAAGTCAGCTAATGGAATTTAAATTCAGTTAGTAATTGAAATTAAACAAAAGCTGGTTTCAGTTATGATGCCAATGAAACAGTGGGATTGTTATGAAAACCCATCCAGTTCATTCATTCTCTTTTGGGGAGGAAATCCCTGCCTGGAGTACAGATGACTCTAAATCCACATGATGTTTGTTTTGGTGCTTAAGTCAATGTTGAGTGAGATATTCAGTTCTTCAGTGACTTTTCAGTAGTAGCTTTGCGACAACTGAGTGGTTTGCTGGGTTATTTCAGGGGCTAGTAAAGAATAAACTACTTCATGGAGATTTGGAGACACACATATGCCAGACAGGGTAAGGACACAGGATTTCCGCCCAAAAGATAATGAATGAACTGAATGGGTGTTTATAACTAAGCCATTGTTTCATTGGCATCATAACTGAAACCAGCTTTTTGTTTAATTTGAATTATTAACTGAATTTAAAATCCAATAGCTGTCTTAGTGGGTTTGAATTTGTGTCTCTCTAAGAACACACCTTTTTAATTGCTTGCAATATTTGCTTGGTAACTTTCTGGATTCTGCAATAATGAGTAAATCTAAATTCTTCTGAACATCAACATTTAGAAGCTGTAAAGATTTTAAAGATTACACAAATATATAATCTTTTCCAATCTTACAACCAAAGTCAATAATGTTATGCTTCGCCATATTGTACTTCATTTGCCATGTTCTTGCCGGCTTGGTTAATCAACCTATATCTCTTTACAACTTCTTTGTGTCCTTCTCAGAGTTTGCACTCTCACTGAGATTTATAATACCAATAAACTCAAATACATTACTCTTCTGATCTAAATGACTAATATAGATAGTTAAGTAGTTAAGATCCAGCACTGATCCAGCTAACCAGCTTCTATTTCCTTGGTTTCTCTCTCTCTCCCTGAGAGAACCAGATAGATTTTTATGACAATCTTTGTAGATCATGCTCAGCAGAACTGGGACTAGCATTTTTTTCCCAATAGAAACCTATTGACTGAATTTAAATTCACTAGTTGATAGGGTGGGATTTGATTTCTTTTTAATCACATTATTACATTTATCAACATTTAATTTGCTTGGATCATTCTAAGGAGTTTTGGAAAATCATAGAGCACTTACTATTTTTGCAGCTATCTCTTTCAGAACCCTTAGGCACAGGCCATCAGGGCCTCATCAAATTTAATTTTAATCTTGATCTTCTCTGCTGATATTAATTACCACAGGTTTTTCAGTCTTCACTTCAGATATGTAATTTATGACTTCTACAATAAAGTCAGTTAAAATTTCTTAAATTTCTCTGCCATTTCCTCATGATAATATCTTCTGTTTTTGCCTCATGGCAACCAATGTTCGACATAACCACTTTCTTTCTTTTTACTTAGCTGTAAAACCTTTTATAATCATGTGCTAATATTTGATTTTTTTCCTTTTATTTAATCAATCTATTGGCAGTCTCTTGCTTGATTCTAACATCTCCAAATTTTAGGTTTGCAAATATTAATTTAAATATTATAAAATTATTTCAATCCAGTAATACTCAAATTCCTTATTAAGCCACAGAATTGTATTTCTTAAAGGAATTAATTTCTATTCCTTTAAAATTTTGAATTGTTTAGTTTAATATTTACCACCCCTTACTACTCGCAATACCTTTCAGTCTACTTACACAGTCAAGCTTAGTCAAATCTCCTTTCACATCTATGTAACTGCCTGTTGTTTTAGTTATTCAGCAGATAATCAGTAAGCCAGAAGAGTACTGGAATAATAACCAGAAGTCATGTGTTTCAAGAGGTCACAACAATTACTAACCCACTGTGGTATTTCATGTCGAGTATGAACCAGGCTTCCTCTTTTTGCATAGAGTTGACTTGATGTATAATTGACTTCCTCTGTCTGCTGCAAATCCATTTCACATAAATGTCCTCCATCTTTTTCATCTTGCTTGTTGACTTTGAGGAGACTGGCTGAGGTTGTTAGCTGCTACATAATTAGAAACATAATTTAGTAATGAGCTGAATTAGAAACATCATTTAGTACTGAACTAGTTGAAAAACACTTACATTGCAAACTTTTAAGATGGTTGAGTCAAAGTTCTCCAAACATTATCTGAATTAAATTACCCTTTCTTTCTTAATATTTTGGCAGATAAGATCTAATTGCTTTATGCAGAGATGCTATTATCTCTGGAGATGCCATGCTCTGGTTTATCAGCAAAATCATAAACTACTTTATAAAAATGACAGGAAGAATTTTTTTTTACAATTAAAACTTAAGGAAGAAGCCCATTTTTTTCCTGCCTTACAAGAATGTCTGAAAGAACATAGCCAGATTCAGAATTCTTAGGGAATCAAGAAATATTATACTTAATCAAGCAGAAAATATTGCAAATACTCGGAAGGTCTGGTAGTATCTGTGGACTGAGGAGCAGGGTTAACATTTCTGGTCAAAGACCCTTTATCAGAAATACACCTATATGTTTTCCTCACAGAATGACTAGTAAACGGAAAGACAGCAGATTATCCAACCTGAAGAAGGGTCCCCTGACTTGAAGCGTTAACTCTGGTTTCCCTCTAGAGATACTGCCAAATATGCTGAGCTTTTCCAGCAATATCTGTTTTATTTGTGACGTTATCACACCACTCTTGTCAATAATCAATTGAGGATTTATGGTCTAACTTTTCTTTTAAATTTCCTAGTATTCTTAGATGTTCCTAATGAGCTAACGACATATTTTAATTTATCCTGTGCTCAAGGGAGACATGTTCAAGCATCAGATTGGTTCTGCATTTCTAGGAGTTTGGTGCAGCAACTATAAAGGATGCCAATACAGTTCCAAGTCAACATGGTACATGGCTTAGAGTGAATCTTGCAGGTGGTAGCTCTCTGATGTATTTTCTGCTATTGCCCTTCTAGGTAGTGGAGGTAATGGGCTTGGAAAGTGCTGTTGAATAAGTCTAATTGAATGGCTGCAGTGCATTTTGTAGATTCTACACATATTGTCATCATATAATGGTTATGGAGGCATTGACATTGATAGTGCTGAACAGTGGGCCAATCAAGCAAGATGCTTTGTCCTGAATGATATTGAGCTCCTTGAACACTGTTGCATTTGCACTTATCGAGGCAACTGGGGAGTATCTTATCACAATCCTAATGTGTGCCGTGTAGTTAATAGGCGTGCTTTTGTGAGTCAGGAGTTCCTGCTTCAAAATTCCTAACCTCTTGCCTGTTCTTGTAGTCACAGTATTTATATGGCTGGCCAAGTTCTGTTTCTTGTAAATGGTAACCATCAAAATATTGACAGTGAAGGATTCAGTGGTGATAATGCCATTGAATGTCAAGGTGAAGGAGATGGTCAGATTCCTATTTGTTGGAGATGGTCTTATCTGGCTTTTGCGTGGGATGAATGTTACTTGCCACATATCATTTCAATGTTAGTGGTTGTCTTGGTTTCGCCAAATATGACCTGACCCTACTATGTACCATGGGAGTTTACTTCAACTATTCTGACTGCAGTTCCCTTCCCACCCCATGTGGAAGTGAAGAGAACATTTATAAAGAAACATAGAAGATAGGAGTAGGAGGAGGCCATTCAGCCCTTCGCTCCTTCACTCCTGCTCCTTCATATATCACAATGATGGCTGATCATTCAACTCAACAGCCCAATCCTGTTTTCTCCCCATAATCTTTGATCCCATTCACCCCAAGTGTGATATCTAGCTGCCTGTTGAATACTTTCAATGTTTTGGCATCAACCATTTCCTGCGGTAGAGAATTCCACAGGCTCACCAATCTTTGGGTGAAGAACTGTCTCCTCATCTCCTCTCTAAATGGTCTACGTCAAATCCTAAGACTGTGACTCCTGGTTCTAGACAGACCCACCATTGGGAACCTCCTCCCTGTATCTGCCCTGTCTAGTCCTGTTAGAATTTTAAGTCTTTATGAGACTCCAATCATTTGTCTGAACTCCAATGAAAAAGTCCAAACCTAGTCAATCTCTCCTCATAATGGGGTGTCATGGTGGCTCAATGCTTAGCACTGCTGCCTCACAGCACCAGGGACCCAGGTTCAATTCCACCTTTGGATGACTGTCAGTGTGGAGTTTGCATAGTCTCCCTGTGTCTGCATGGGTTTCCTTCCACACTCCAAAGATGTGCAGGCTAGATGGGCTGGCCATGCTAAATTGCCCATAGTGTTCAGGGATGTGTAGATTAGTTGGGCTATAGAGGGATGGGTCTGGGTGGGACGGTCTGAGGTCTGGTGTGGACTTGTTGGACCGAAGGGCCTGTTTCCACACTGCAGGAATTCTATGATCTCACCCCAGGGCTTGATAATTTGCATCTAAGAGTACCAAAGAATGCACTGGTGGTCATCTTAGTGGGAGGGCAAGGGAATTTAACACAACTATTTAAAAAAATGAAGGAGAGAAAAAGACAGAGCATTAAAGATCCATTAGTCTTAGGATTTGAAGCAGACCATTTAGAGAGGAGATGAGGAGACATTTCTTCACCAAAAGCATGTGGATGAGGGTAGGACAGTTGACGTGGTGTAGATGGACTTCAGTAAAGCCTTTGATAAGGTTCCACATGGTAGGCAATGAGAGAAAATGCAGAGGCATGGTATGGAGGGAGATTTAGCAGTTTGGATTAGAAACTGGCTTTCTGTAAGAAGGCAACGAGCGATGGTTGATGGAAAATATTCAGCCTGGAGTCCAGTTACTAGTGGTGTGCCACAAAGATCTGTTTTGGACCACTGCTGTTTGTCATTTATATAAATGTCTTGGACGCAGGCATAGGTGGATGGGTTAGTAAGTTTACAGATGACACCAAAGTTAGTGGAGTGGTGGACAGTGTAGAAGAATGTTGCAGGTTGCAGGGAGACTTGGATAAACTGCAGAATTGAGCTGAAAGGTGGCAAATGGAGTTCAATGCAGATAAATGTGAGGTGATTCACTTTGGGAAGAATAATAGGAAGGCAGCATACTGGGTCAATGGAAAGATTCTTGGTAGTGTGGATGTGCAGAGGGATCTTGGTGTCCATGTACATAGATCCCCAAAAGTTGTCACCCAGGTGGATAGTGCTGTTAAGAAGGCATACGGTGTGTTAGGTTTTATTGGTAGAGGGATTGAGTTCCAGAGCCGTGATGTCATGCTGCAACTGCACAAAATGCTAGTGCAGCCTCACTTGGAATATTGCATACAGTTCTGGTCGCCCCATTACAGAAAGGATGTGGAAGCATTAGAAAAGGTGCAGAGAAGATTTACCAGGACGTTGCCTGGTCTGGAGCAAAGGTCTTATGAGGAAAGGCTGAGGGATTTGGGTCTGTTCTCATTGGAGAGAAGAAGGAAAAGAGGGGATTTAATAAAGACATACAAGATGATCAGAGGATTATATAGAGTGGACAGTGTGAGTCTTTATCCTAGGATGATTACTTTGGCTTGAATGAGGGGGCATAGCTGAAAATTGAGGGGTGTTAGATTTAAGACAGATGTCAGAGGCAGGTTCTTTACACAGAAAGTGATAAGGGCGTGGAATGCCCTGCCTGCCAATGTAGTTAACTCAGCCACATTAGGGGCATTTAAACAGTCCTTGGATATGCATATGGTTGATGATGGGATAGTGTAGGGGGATGGCTTAGACTAGTTCACAGGTCGGTGCAACATCGAGGGCCGAAGAGCCTGTTCTGTGCTATAAGGAACAGTCTATTATAAAAGATGTAATAATAATTGAACAGTGTTAATGGGATCTGACAAAGTCAGCATGGGTTTAAGAAACAGAGATCATGCTCATAGCGTCATAGAATCCTATAGCATACAGACAGGCTTTCTGGTCTGAACTGATCTTGCTGGCAAAATGATCATCTACACTAAACCCATTTTCCTGAATTTGGTCCATATCCTTCTAAACCTTTCCTATCCATGTATTCAGCTAAATGCCTTTTACATGTTGTTAAAGTAGCCGCTTCAATCACTTTTGCTGGCAGCTCATTCCATATGCAGATCACCCTGCATGTAAAAAAGCTGCCGCTCAGATTCCCATGCATTCTTTCCCCTCTTACCTTAAACTGATGTCCTCTAGCCCTCAATTCCCGAAACCTGGGAAAAAGACTGAGTGTATTCACCCTATCCATGCCTCTCATGATCTTGTACATTTCTGTAAGACTCCCTCTTCAGTCTCCAATTCTCTAAAGAAAAATGTTCTAACTTGTCCATGCTCTCTCTATAACTCAGTCCCTTGAGTCCTGGCAACATCTTTGTAAATTTCTTCTGCACTCTTTCCTGTTTAATAACATCCTACCTATAGCAAGGTAATCAAAACTGAACACAATATTCCAAATGCGGCCTCACCAACGTCCTGTACTACTGCAACACAACTTCCCAATTTCTTTACTCAATGCCCTGACTGATAAAGGCCAATGTGCCAAAAGTCTTCTTTGCTGTCCTGTCTACCTATGACTCCACTTTCAGAGAACCGTGTATCTGAGCTTCATGGTCCCTCTCTTCCACTGCACGCCTTAAGGCCCTACCATTCACTATGAAACTCCTACCTCGATTTGACTTTCCAAAATGCAACACCTCACACTTGTCTATATTAAACTATATTAAACTTGTCTATGTTTCGGCACGGTGGCTCAGTGGTTAGCACTGCAGCCTCACAGCGCCAGGGACCCAGGTTCACTTCCAGTCTCGGGCGACTGTCTGTGTGGAGTTTGCACATTCTCTCCGTGTCTGCGTGGGTTTCCTCCGGGTGTTCCGGTTTTCTCCCACAGTCCAAAGATGTGCAGGCTAGGTGGATTGGCCATGCTAAATTGCCCGCAGTGTTCAGGGGTGTGTTGGTTATAAGGGGGGATGGGTCTGGGTGGGATGTTTCAAGAAGCGGTGTGGAGTTGTTGGGCCAAAGGGCCTGTTTCCACACTGTACGGAATCTAAACTAATCTAAACTCCACTTGCAATTTCTCAGCCCACTTCCCTTGGGCAGGTTTCTGTGTGGAGTTTGCACATTCTCCTCATATCTGCGTGGGTTTCCTCCAGGTGCTCCGTTTTCCTCCCACAGTCCCAAGATGTGCAGGCTCGATGGATTGACCATGCTGAATTGCCCACGATGTTCAGGGCTGTTCAGGTTAGGTGGGTTAGACCTGGGGAAATGCAAGAGTACGAGAACAGATCTGGGCGGGATGCTCTTCGGCAATGTTGACTTCTGAGGT
Source organism: Stegostoma tigrinum (assembly GCF_030684315.1). Lineage (NCBI taxonomy): Eukaryota > Metazoa > Chordata > Chondrichthyes > Orectolobiformes > Stegostomatidae > Stegostoma > Stegostoma tigrinum. Next base: position 33,957,853 of record NC_081362.1, on the reverse strand, counting down.
GGAATGGTCTGTTTCCACATTGTAGGGATTCTATGATTCCCCAGCTATCAAGATCCTACTGCAATTTCTGATAACCTTCCTCACTGTCGACAATACCACCAACTTTAGTGTCATCCGCAAACTTACTAATCATGTCTTGCACATTCTCATCCAAATCATTGATATAGATAACCAACAGCAATGAGCACAGCACCAATCCCTGAGGCACACTACCAGGCACAGGCCTCCAGTCTGGCAAGCATCCTTCCACTATTACTCCCTGCTTTCTGCCATTAAGCCAATTGTGTTTCCAATTTGCCAGCCAGATTCCATGCGATCTAATGCTGAATTGGAGTTTGTTCGAGATTCAACTGGTAGAATGGATAAGGAAGAACCAGTGAAGGTGACATATTTGATTTCAAGAAGGCATTTGATAAAATCCCCTATAATACTCCAGTGTCCAAAATTAAAACAAACTGGATAATATATTGCATGGATTGAGAATTGGTGACAGATCAGAAAAAGAGATTGAGAACGAAGTGTTGCTCTTGGGTGACATGCAGTGATTAATGGTGTCCAGTTGTGATCAGAGATTGGTCCCCAGCTATTCATGATATACATTTTTGACTCGGACGTGGGAAACAAATGAAATGTTTCCAACTTTGTTGATATCACAAAACTAGATGGGATTGTGAACTGTGAGCAGAATGCAAAGATGCTTCAGAGTGATCAAAAGACAATTTAGTTTGTGGGCAAACACGTGGCAGGTGTAACTTAGCTTGTATAATTTTGAAGTCATACACTTTGGTATGAAACACAGTATTATTTAAATAATGATATGTTTTGAAATCTATTCAAAAGAAGCCAAAGAACTGCAGATGCAGGAATCCAGAAACAAAAGCAAGTCTGGCAGCATCTGTGGAACCAAAAGAGTTGACGTTCTGGGCCCAGACACCCATCTTCAGAACTGATTGTAGCTAGGAAAAGGTGAAGGTGGGGTGAGGGGAGGGGAATGAGTAAATGATAGGTGGATATGGAGTCCAGAGAGACAGAAAAATAATTGGGCAGACAAAGGAATGGATAAAGGTCAGTCTAGGAGAATAAATGGTGGCTAATGAGAACACTTGTGATTGACAATGGGTTGTTTGTAGTCGCGGCCCATGTAATGACAAGACCTTGGTGTCTCAGTGTTGGGGTAAGACAATGGGAGAAGGTGCTCAAGCCCTAAAATTGTTGAACTTAATATCAAGCCCAGAAGGCTGCAAGGGGTCCCAAGCAGATAATAAGACGCTGTTCTTCCAACTTGAACTGAGCTTTTTGGAGCACTGCAGCAAGCCTGAGACAGAGATGCTGGCCAGGAAACACGGTGAAATGTTGAAGTGGCAGGCAACTGGAAGCTTGATCATTTCTGTGGACAGGATGTAGGTGCTCTATAAAGCAATCGCCCAGTATGCATTTTGTCTCCACAGCGTCAAGGAGACCACATTGTGAGCAGCAAATCCAATAGACTAGATTGAGTGAAGTGCAGGTAAATCACTGCTTCACCTGAAAGGTGTACCTGGAGCCTTGGATAGTAAAGAGGGAGGATGTACACAAGCAAGGAACTGCAGCTGCACAAAGTGATCTGAATTTTCAAGATTTTTGAGACGGTTTGTTCTTGTACACGAGTCAATGCATCAAACAATTGCAAAAGCATCTGGCATGTTGACCTTCATGACAAGTGGATTCAAATGAAGGAATGCAGTTATGTAGAGCATTGACAAGACTGCACCTGGAACACTGGACAGTTTCAGCTTCCCTATCTAACAGAGGGTAAACTTGCCGTAGAGGGAGTGTAGAAAAGGTTCACTAGGCTGACAGAATGACAGGACTAACCAGTGAGGAGAGTTGGTTTGGCTGGACCTGATTTCACTAGAGTTTAGAAGAATGAGAGGGGATCCGATTGAAGCATGTAAAATTCTAACTTGGCAAGATAGACTAGCTATAGGGAGGATATTTCCACTAGTTGTGGAATCCAGGACCAGTGTTAACAGTCTCAGGATGTGCAAATAAGCTATTTAGGACTGAGAGGAGGAACCATTACTTCAATCTCTACAGGTGGTCAATTTGTAGAAATTACTACTACAGAAGGCTTTGGAGGCCAGGTCAGTGAATTTATATAATAAAGAAACTGATAATTTTTTAGCTATTAATGACATCATGACAGAAAGTGAGAATATGGCATTGATCGGTCGTAAGCAAAATTAAATGGAATGAAGCAAGCTCTAAATAACCGATTGGCCTACTCCTGCTCCTGGTTTCAGTGCTTCTGTTTTAAGTCAGGAAAGCCATGGAATACTACTACTTATCTGGATGATAGCAACTGCAACAATACTCATCAAGCTTGACACCATCTAGAACAATTAGCCTACTTGACTGGCAACCCATTAGCAAAAATTCACTCACTCTACTGCCAATGCTCAATAAGAGCAGAGTATACCGCCTACAAGATGTGCTGCAGAAATTCACTCTGGCTCCTTTGAGAGCAGCTTCTGGATCCATGACCACTGCCATCTAGAAATACAAGGGCAGCAGACACTTGGAAACATCATCACCTGCAAGTTTCCCTTGAAGCCCCTCACCATCTTGACTTGGAAATATCATCATAGAATCTCTATAGTGTGGAAACAGGCTCATTGGCCCAACACCAGGTCTCAGAACATCCAACCCAGACCCATATAACCCACCTAATCTAGACATATAACCCCCTATAACCCACCTAATCTAGACATCGCTGAACACTTTGGGCAGATAACATGGCCAATCCACGTATCCTGCACATCTTTGGACTGTGGGGGAAAACAGAGTGCCTGCAGGAAACCCACACAGACACGGGGAGAATGTGCAAACTCCACACAGACAGTCACCCAAGGGTTGATTTGAACCCAGGTCCCTAGCACTGTGAGGCATTCCTTCAGTGTAGTCGGATATTAGGTCCCAAACAGTACTATGGAAGTGCCTGTACCAAAAGGATTGCAGTGGTTTAAGAAGATCACTCTCTACAACCTTCAAAAGGGCAACTAGGGACAGGCAGTAAATGCCAACAATATCCTCATCCAAATAATAAGAAGTCTTCTTAGTCTCCTAGAATTGTGCTTGGTTGCCTGCTGGGAGGTGTGGGTGTGAGGGATCAAATTTTCCCAAAATGTTTCTGTTTGATGCAGGTTATCATTTGGCCATGATGAAGATAGGAGCGTGCTCAAACTATACGACATAGATTTGATGTATTTAGTATTTTCCTATTTATTCATGTATTGGGCAATAAAGAAAGTGTTAGGGTCTGACTTGTCTCTCAAGTAAACTGTAATGAGATTTGAGTGGGAGGGTTCTGATCAGATCTTCATTCCAGATTTACAATAAGTCTAAGTAGTGTAAATTTATTATCAAGCTATCAATCCTAAAGTGTGTGCCATACCTTACAAGAGCTGGCTAAAGCTGTATCCGACTGACTTCTCCTCTCTTTCTTTAGCTCACAGTCTTCTATCCCATAACTTGCTGTAAGTAATTTGCCCTTCATCACATCTTCTTGGGACTTTGAGATTTCTAGACAGACTCAAACATTAAAAACTGGTATCGAAAACATTCTCTTGTTTCAGCTGAAATTACTAATCTTTTAAATACAAACGTTTTCACGACATTTCTAGTGAGACCCAAACATTAAAAACTAATAAAACAAAACCGGGCAGCATGGTGGCTCAGTGGTTAGTACTGCTGCATCACAGCACCAGCAACCTGGGTTCAATTCCGTCCTTGGACAACTGTATGTGTGGAGTTTGCACATTCTCCCCACATCTGCATGGGTTTCCTCTGGGTTCTCCAGTTTCTTCCCACAGTCCAAAGATATGCAGGTTAAGTAAATCGCCCATAGTGTTCAGGGATGTGTAGATTAGGTGGGTTACAGAGGAATGGTCTGAGTGCGATGCTCTGACGTTTGGTGTGGACCTGTTGGGCCAAAGGCCCTGTTTCCACACTGTAGGACTTCTATGATCTATGAAAACATTCTCTTGTTCCAGCTGAAATGGGTAGTCTTTTAAAAACATGCTTTTCTCACGACAAGAAGAGCCAATTTTAAAAAGTGTTCTGTACTGCATGTATTTAAAAAAACATATTCACAGGATGCCAGGCCAGCATTTATTGCCCAAATGGCAATAATGAATGATTAGATGAGGCTGCCATTTCAGCTTTACTCATTGACAAGTGGCTGTAGCATTTTCAACATTCAGGCCTCTATTTACCATTCAGTTACTTAAATGTACAGGATGGGGATGAGAATGTTGCTGTTGGGTAGCTGCAATAATAGTTCACACCATAGGATGCCAGAAAGAAAATAGGGAGTTGTTACACAATCAATGCGAGTCAGGAAGAATATGCTCCTAACAGGAAAAGTCCAATGATTGCTCATAATCAGGAGCATTCTTATACCTGTATAATCTGTCAAAGAATCCTTTCAATTATGAAATATTAAGTTATCTTTGCCTCTCCTGTTAAGTTTCAATGGCAGTTTTTGTGCTGTGTGAACCTCTCACATTTTAATTTAAAGTGGTAGTACAGTACCAGTGATGCCTTTGTGCAGCAACATTCAAATGCTACTTAGGCCCCACTTTCCCTTGTCAAGAGATCTTTCATACTGCCAGAATCTGGATTGGAGTAGACAAGAGTGCTTCAGAAAAGTGTAGCAAATCCTTGATTGTTATTTGTGCTACTGGTGAGCCTTGATCATGCTGGGAGGTTTAGTTAAATTCATACCTGGAAATCCTAAGATATTTTAGAGTTGGAGCTGCTTACTTTGGTTCTGATTTTGTAAAATTTGTTGTATGTTCTAGTGGACAGTGTACTGGCAAAGTCCTTTAAGATTACTGTTTTAAAATGTGACGGCCTCAGATCTTTTTGGTTATTTTTATTTGTGTAACTAACAGAGCATTTTTTAAAAAGTAAGTTTTCTTAAAAATGGGCTTCTTTAACTGTACCTTCCATATCCAAGTTTCAGCTAGAGTCAGGATTTTTACTATTGCAGTAGGTAGCTTGAGATAGAACTTTTCCAGCACACCACCCCCACCTCAGTAGAGATATCCTCAAATGGCAAGATCTTTGCTCCAGAGGTGGTTGTAAATAGTGTGGGCCCAGCTGCTCTCAGAAATAGATCAGAGATGGCCATAGGGTGTCTGTGTACCACGGTGAAATTGTTAAATGATACCGGTCTTCTGAGACTTTGTCCAAGTTGCTCAGTTGCATTTTAGGCCCATCATAACCCTTAATTTTTTTATAACTCGATGTTCTGGGATGACTCAATTCCAACTTATGTTGCCCCCGAACAAATCCCAATAGTCCACTGTAGCCTCCATATCAACTCATGACTTTCATATCCATTTACCCAGTATACGCTATATATATAGTGAACCTGACATTAAAAAGGGCAAGTGTGAAACTGCTACATTAAAACCATCTACTCATAATTGTTTGGTAAAAAATGGTATTTCTGCAACCTATAAAAGTGCCAATCAAACAGACTAGTGAAATATCAATTCCGTAAGCTTTAAGCACTTCACAACTCAACTTTGCGAAAATAAATACTGAGATTTTGACAGAAGAGATCACGAACAATTTATTACCTCCTCATAAAGGTGTTAATCAAGCAAAGTCAGCAGGTTTTTCCTCCAACTGTATAAACAACCTCACAATCATATAATCCTTTTACAAGCCTAGGCTCTGAGTGTGAATTGGGAATATCATAGAATCATAGAATCCCTACAGTGTGGAAACCAGCCCTTCAGCCCAACAACCTCATACTGAACCTCAAAGCATCCCACCCTGACCCACCCCACTATAACCCATCTAATCTACACATCCCTGAACACTACAGGTAATTTAGCCTGGCCAATCCACCTAACATGCATATCTTTGAACTGTGGGCAGAAACCGGAGCACCTAGAAGGAACCCACACAGACACAGGAAGAATGTGCAAACTCCACACAGACAGTCATCTAGAGTGGAATCAAACCTGGGTCCCTAGTGCTGTGAGACAGCAGTGCTAGCCACTGGGCCACTGTGCCACCCCAAAGGTGGGGATAGGAATAGGAGTGCCAGAATTGGGTCTTACCCAGCACAAAAATCTGGATTTAGGTCTGGAATGAAGCATTTCAGTGCACCCACAAATATAAACAAAATGTATTGATCGGTTTTCTAACTGCAGTAACTGACAAAGAATCAAAACATTTTTGCTCTAAAAATGGATCCATTTTGCAATTTTGTGGTCTCAATGGATATCAAGAAATGGTATTTCATCTTCCCAGGATTTCCTGTATATTTCAAAGTTTTCCCTCCAGTTTACAGCCTAAATATTAAGCCAGGAATAGTGTTAGGACTACATAATTTCAAGGGTCCCAGAGCGCATTAAGATGCTGGAGTAGACCTAGTATTAAATTGATGTGACATGAACGATTCCCAAGAAGGCAGCAGTGCGAAGCAAGTGAGGAGAATGTAGGGAGAAGTCAGCTCGTTTACTGAGAAGGGGATTACGGTGTCAAAGAACAGTCACTGAAAGAGTTATAGACATAACAGTTCTAGTCCAATATGTCTCAGAATATGATGTCGGACTCAAAAGGTTAACTCTGGTTCTCTACAGATGCTATCAGATGTGTTGGGTTTGTCATGCACTTTCTATTTTTGTTTCAGATTTCCAGCATCAACTGTGTTTTGCTTTTAGTACAGAATTACTGTTTCATCGAGTGACCACTAATTCCAAACAATGAGCTCAACATAATTTGTGAAAAGGAGTTGAAACATTTAACTTCTTCTAAGAAAGGGGTGTGAATAATCTAGAGATGTAATTTTATTTGCTTACGTTTGATGTGACCAGTGAGCGACCAAAACAAATTCTCCATTGATCTGGTGAATCCTTTTGAATGCTTATCTTCCTAAGAGTCATCAAAATAGCTTTGATTAGTTGTGCAGTGCTGACAAAGTTCATTCAATTTAGCTCTTAACAAAACAACAAACACATGGGTTGTGAGATTCGATCACCACTCTTAGACAGGCCAACTCACCTACATGTAAAACCACGTATGTGTCATTGTCTGCTAGCCAATAAATACTTTCCACCAAACACAACATCATGTAACTGCTTCCATAGTGCAGGTTGGGAGGTAACCCAAGCGAGTTTGTAAGCAGCACAGATGGCATTCTAGGTTAGTGGTGTCATGGATTGGGTTGAGTGACAGTGAGCTGGGAAGATGTTGCAAACATTAATGAGAGTAGTAGTGTAGAGGCCCTCGCTTTTTTTCTTCTATTTTCCTCATTTATTTTTGCTTTGCGACTAAGAGTTCAGGTTAAGACTTGCACTTTGAATAGAAGTTCCTTTTAAAGGAGAAGAGGAACAAAGATGTTTGTTTTTGGGAACTCGCCTGGAAGTTAATGCAACTTAATTATTGTTTTAAGGACACTGTGGATAATTTGGCATTAAGCTTTTTGAAGTGGCAATTCTTTAAAACATTAATTTCAAAATACTTCTCTCATTTCAGTCAACAACTTTTAAAAGCACATAAATAAAATACATGAACTTTACAGTAGGTATTAGCCTTTCTGGGAGGTGGGTACTGTAGCAGAGACAGATTGAGTGTAAGGTATTGGAGAGAAGATGCTGGAACTTACCCTGACAAGAGTGGAAAATGACATTGAACTTCTTCTGACAGTTCTGGGCTTTCCTCCAGTTGGCTGAGACTACTTTAACCCAGATAGCAGCACCATATCAGGTTTATATGGTCTGGTCTCATGGCCTCCACTACTGGTCCTTTGGAATGAGGAAGTCCAGCAGGACCTCCGGAACCTTTCCCACAAAGCAGGGCACTGTTTAGCCATCTGCCAATGGTCATGGCAAATGTCAGAAAACATACAGAGCAGTTGCACACTGACTGTATTTGTCTGGATGTACAGTGGGTTTTTAAAGAAGGTGCAGGCTCAAGGGAAGCAGGTGAATTCTACCATGTCCACTGAGTGACAAGTTGTACTGGGAATGGCACATGGTAGGATTGGCAGAAATCAAACGTGAGACATGCATGGAGACATGGCAGATACTGCAATTGATGAAACGCATTTGGCATGATACAGCTAGGAAACTCATTAAGCCTCATGGCGCAGATCCTCACAAATCCTAAAACATTTCTGGTTGCAGCAGCAGCATGAGCGGGAGCTTGGACCAGGAGCCTGTCGGGAAGCTGGTGAGTCACTGTTTTTGAATCTTTAAAAAGCTTACCTTGATCACAGCACCTCGGAGCAGAGGTTTCTGGGAAGGCAGTGACTGTTTTATTCATCCCTTGGCTATATAACTGATTGTTGTGTAAACCCGAGACCCTACCCTTGTAGGGCCTCCCACCCATCCACCTCCTCTAACCTTATACACCAGGGACAAATCAAGGTAAGCTTCTTTTTTTTTAACCTTCTGTTTAGGGGATTAGCAGGGATGGCAGTGCAGGTAGAGGAATGTTCCTCCTGCATGATGTATGAGGTGAGGGACGCCATTAGTGTCCCATCCAAATATGTCTGCAGGAAGTGCACACAACTCTTGCTTTTCCAAGACCACGTTAGGGAACTGGAGCGGGAGCTGGATGAACTTCAGATCATTCGGGAGGCAGAGCCAGTGATAGAGAAGAGCTTCAGGGAAGTAGTTACTCCTAAGCGTGAGGAAAGCTGGGTAACTGTTAGAAGGGGGAAAAAGCAGTCAGTGCAGGGATCCTCTGAGGTCGTTCCCCTCAAAAACAAGTATACCGTTTTGGATACTGTTGGGGGGGACGACTTACCAGGGGCATGCAGTAGGGTGCAGGTCTCTGGCACAGAGTCTGTCTCTCTTGCACAGAAGAGAAGAGAGGATAGGAAGAGAGTGATAGTCACTGGGGACTCAATAGTTAGAGGGACTGATAGAAGGTTTGCCGGGAACGGAAGAGACTCACGATTGGTGTGTTGCCTCCCAGGTGCCAGGGTCCATGATGTCTTGTTTCGTGTCTTTGGGGTCCTGAAGGGACAAGGTGACCAGCCCCAAGTTGTGGTCCACATAGGCACCAACGACATAGGTAGAAAGAGGGATAGGGATGTCAGGCAGGATTTCAGGGAGCCAGTGTGGAAGCTGAGAGTTAGAACAAACAGAGTGGTCATCTCTGGTTTGTTACCCATGCCATGTGATAGTGAGGCAAAGAACAGGGAGAGATTTCAGCTGAACACGTGGCTGCAGGGATGGTGCAGGAGGGAGGGCTTCAGGTACATGGACGATTGGGGCTCATTCTGGAGAAGGTTGGGCCTCTACAAACAGGACGGTCTCCACTTGAACCAGAGGGGCACTAATATCCTGGGTGGGAAATTCGCTAGTGCTATTCAGGTGGGTTTAAACTAGCTCAGAAGGGGGATGGGAAACTAAGGTATAGTCCTAGTACACAGGAGGATGAGCGTAGGGAGGACAAGGACACAACCTCACTGTCACAGGAGTGTGCTGGCAGACAGCAAGCTGGATTGAAGTGTGTCTACTTTAATGCCAGGAGTATCTGGAATAAGGTAGGTGAGCTTGCAGCTTGGATAGGTACCTGGGACTTCGATGTTGTGGCCATTTCAGAGACATGGATAGAGCAGGGGCAGGAATGGAAGTTGCAGTTTCCAGGGTTTAGATCTTTCATTAAGGTCAGGGAAGGTGGTAAAAGAGGGGGAGGTGCGGCTTTGTTGGTTAAGGACAGTATAACGGCGGCTGAAAGAACTTTTGATGAGGACTTATCTACTGAGGAGGTATGGGCTGAGGTTGCCAAGGAAGATTTGTCGACTGAGTCATTATGGGTGGAAGTTAGAAACAGCAAGGGAGCAGTCACCTCATTGGGGGTTTTCTACAGACCCCCAAATAGCAGTAGGGAGATCGAAGAACTCATTGGCTGGCAGATTGTTGAAAAGTGCAAACATAGCAGGGTTGTTTTTATGGGTGACTTCAACTTTCCCAATATAGATTTGAACCTCCTTAGTGCAGATGGTTTGGATGGAGCTGTTTTTGTCAGGTGTGTTCAAGAGGGTTCCTTACTCAGTACGTGGACAGGCCGACGAGGGGGGAGGCTATTTTGGATTTGGTGCTCGGCAATGAGCCAGAAGAGGTGTCAGATCTCGTGGTGGGAGAACACTTTGGCGACAGTGACCACAACATTTACCATAGCCATGGAAAGGGAAAGGAGCAGTTACCAGGGGAAGATATTTAACTGGGGTAAAGGAAATTATGACACTATCAGACAGGAGTTGGGAAGTACAGATTGGGAGCAATTGTTCCACAGAAAGGACACAGCAGACATGTGGAGGCTGTTTAAGGAGCAGTTGTTGTGAGTGATGTATAAACTTGTTCCTCTGAGACAGGTAAGGACGGGTAAGATTAAGGAGCCTTGGATGACGGGAACAGAGGTGCTTCTTGTCAAAAAGAAAAAGGCAGCTTACGTAAAGTGGAGGAAGCAAGGGTCTAGCACATCTTTAGAGGATTACAGGCTTGCTCGGAAGGAGCTCTAAAGTGGAGTGAGGAGGGCCAGGAGGGGGCACAAACAAGGCTTGGCAGGAAGGATTAGTGAGAACCCAAAGGCATTTTGCTCATACATGAGGTAGGGCCGATCAGGGATAGCGTAGGGAACTGGTGCGTGGGGTCTGAGCAGATAGAAGAAGCCCTAAATGAGTTTTTTGCTTCAATTTTCACTAAGGAAAGGGACCATGTTGTGAAAGAGAACTTTGAGGAGCAGGAAAACAGGCTTGAACAGATCAAGACTGAGGAAGTTGATGTGCTGGAAATTTTGGCAAACATTAAGTTTGATAAGTCCCAAGGGCCAGACCAGATTTATCCTAGGTTGCTCCGGGAAGTGAGAAAGGAGGTTGATAAGCCGCTGGCGAAGAAGTTTGCTTCCTCACTCTCCACGGGAGTCATACCAGAAGATTTGAGGGAGGCAAATGTTGTTCCACTTTTCAAGAAAGGGAATAGGGAAATCCCTGGAAATTACAGACCAGTCAGTCTTACGTCTGTGGTCAGCAAGGTTTTGGAAAGAATTCTAAGGGACAGGATTTATGACTATTTGGAAAAGCATAGCATGATTAAAGGGAGCAAGCATGGCTTTGTGAGGGGCAGGTCATGCCTTACAAATCTTATTGAGTTCTTTGAGGAAGTCACGAGACAGGTTGACGAGGGTCAAGCAGTGGATGTGGTATACATGGACTTCAGCAAGGCATTTGATAAAGTTCCCCACGGCAGGCTCATTCATAAAGTCAGGAGGTATGGGATACAGGGTGATTTGGCTGTCTGGATTCAGAATTGGTTGGCTGACAGGAGGCAGAGAGTGGTTGTAGATGGTAAGCATTCTGCGTGGAGGTCAGTGCTGAGTGGTGTCCCACAGGGCTCTGTTCTTGGGCCTCTGCTCTTTGTAGTTTTTATAAATGACTTGGATGAGGACGTTGAGGGGTGGGATAATATGTTTGCTGATGACACAAAGTTTGGAGGTGCCGTTGATAGTATCGAGGGCTATTGCAGGCTTCAGTGAGACATTGACAGAATGCTGAGCTGGGCTGAGAAATGGCAGATGGAGTTAAACCTGGATAAATGCGAAGTGATGCATTTTGGAAGATCGAACTTAAATGCTGAATATAGGATTGAAGGCAGGATTCTCGGCAGTGTGGAGGAACAGCGGGATCTTGGTGTTCAAGTGCATAGCTCCCTCAAAGTTGCCACTCAGGTGGATAAGGTTGTTAAGAAAGCATATGGTATTTTGGCTTTCATTAACAGGGGGATCGAGTTTAAGAGCCGCGAGGTTATGCTGCAGCTCTACAAAACCCTGGTGAGGCCACACTTGGAATATTGTGTCCAGTTCTGGTCGCCTTATGATAGGAAAGATGTGGAGGCTTTGGAGAGGGTGCAAAGGAGGTTTACCAGGATGCTGCCTGGACTGGACGCTTGTCATACGAGGAGAGGTTGACTGAACTCAGACTTTTCTCTGTGGAGAGAAGGAGGAAGAAAGGTGACCTGATCGAGGTGTACAAGGTAATGAGAGGCATGGATAGAGTTGATAGCCAGAGACTCTTCCCCAGGGCAGGATTGACTGCCACGAAGGGTCATAGTTTTAAGGTGTTAGGAGGAAGGTATAGAGGAGACGTCAGAGGGAGGTTCTTCACCCAGAGAGTTGTGAGCGCATGGAATAGTTTACCAGTGGTAGTTGTGGAAGCAGAGTCATTAGTGGCATTTTAGCAACTGCTGGACATGCACATGGACAGCAGTGAATTGAGGGGAATGTAGGTTAGGTTATTTTATTTTTGGATTAGGATTATTCCACGGCACAACATCGTGGGCTGAAGGGCCTGTACTGTGCTGTACTTTTCTATGTTCTATGTTCTATGTTCTAACTCAGACTTAGATGAGTAAATTAAGATGCAACCCAAACAGTCTGCAAAGAAACATAGATAGGTTAAGTGAGTGGGAAAAGGTTTGGCAGATGGAATATAATGAGGGTAAATATAAACTTGTCTACTTTGGTGTAAAGATTAAGAAAGTAGCATATTTTTTAATTGAAAAAAGTTACAGAACACTGACATATTGAATCATGTATTGATGTGTTTGAAGCAGTTCAGAGAAGGTTCATTTGACTGATTCCTGGACTGGGGCGCTGACATTATAAAGCAAGACTGAACAAATTGAACCTGAATCAATTGGAATTTTGAATAATAAGAAGTGATCCTGCTGAAACCATTGTAAGATCTGGAAAGGGCTTGTCAGGTGAATACTGCAAGGACTTTTAATGTGGGGAGACTAGAGCCAGACAAGCACTCTTGAGGGGCTAACCGGACTCCTCTGTTTCTATTTATATGTAGATATGTATGCTCATAAGATCTTTTAAGCTAAGATCTTCCCTCACTAATGTGCTCATGTCATCCTTTACTAGGGCATTTCCCCTTGTCACAGAGACCAGAAATAAAGGATACAGTTTAAAAATACTGAGTAAAGTGAAGCTGAGGAGAATTTTTTCATATCCCATAGGGTGGCAAGTCTTTGGACCTTTCTTTCTTGCCCAGTCAAGGAGGCAGGGTTATTGAATATTTTTAAGACAGAGGCAGACAGATTATTCACTGTCAACGGAGCTTTTGCTTGTCAGGGTACAAGGAATAAGGAGTTCAGGCATTTATCAAATCAATTACGACTTTATTAAATGGTGGAGCAGATGCAAACGATTAAATTGCATACTCGTGCCCTAATTTGAATGTTCCAATGCTCACATGTATCAGGGCTATGAGACTACCATTGCCAATTTGTGCTCTCTTGAAATCTTATGTACCATATAATAGTTATTTTCCAACCATAGTCAGCAGGTAACCATATTTCTGTAAATAGCATTGACAATAAGGTCATATTTGTGAAAGGGAGATCATGTTCAACCAATTTATTGGAGTTTTTGAGCAAGTAGCATGTGCTACATTTAAAAGAGAAGAGGTACTTGTACTACACTTAGATTTCAAGGACACATTTGATGGAAGTGCCACAACAAGTTTGGAAACTAAAAGTTCACAATGGATGGGGTTACATACTATCATGGAAATCAGATTAGCTTGTCAAAAGTAAATGGAACATAGTAAAAATGGTATAAAAGAAGGGTCTTGACCCGAAACGTCAGCTTTCCTGCTCCTCTAAAGCTGCTTGGCCTGCTGTGTTTATCCAGCTCTATACTGTATTATCATAGTAAAAATGGGTAATTTTCTGGTTGGAAAGATGCAACAAGTATTGAATGACAGGAATCAGTGCTGGTGCCTTAACTTCTAAGAATGTATACGAACAACTCTGATGATGGGACTGAAAGTATAGTTGCTAAATTTTTTGGTTACACAAAAATAGATAGAAAAGCAGTTGTGAAGAGCACAGAGGGTGGTTATAGAATAGGTTAAATGAGTGTAAAGGTCTCAGAAATTAAGTATAACTTGGAAGGATGCACAACATCAATACCAGTAAGAAGAACAAAAATGTACATTCCCTAAATGGTTTTGAGCAGTGCTCCGAGATGCAGAGGATTATGGGTATCTGAGTGCATAATCCAAAAAAGGCTTTTGTGCAGGCATAGCAAGTAATTTGGAAGGCTGTTGGAGTGGAATCATTTATTGCGAGGGGAACTGAATATAAAAGCACAGAAGTTATGCTTCCGTTATTCAGGGCATCTGTCAGACTACATCCAGGGTACCACGTAGTAATTGTCTCCTTATTTAAGGAAGGGTGTAAATTCATTGGAAGCAGTTCAGAGAAATTTACTAGATTAATATCTATCATGAAAGGCTTATTTTGTGAGATAAGGGTGCACAGTCCAGGCTGTATCTACTGTAGTTTAGAAAAGTAAGAGGCAACCTGAATTGAAACATAAGATCCTGAGCAGTCCTGACAAGATGGACATGGAGAGGATGTCTCCACTTCTGGCAGAATCTGGAACTAAGGATCACTGTTTTAAAATGAGGGATCACTCAAATAAGACCAAGATGAGGAGTACTTTCACTCACAGAGTGTTAAGAGTCGTGGGATCATCTTCCTCACTAGGAAGTGGAAGCACAGTATTTGAACATTTTGATGACTCAGCAAGTTTACCAAGAGCAAGTAGGACTGTGGAGTAATCAGATGATCAACTGGTGGAGGTATTCAGCAACATCTTCAACCTCTCCCTCCTACAAGCCAAAGACCCCACCTGCTTCAAGAAGACCACCATCATCCCGTTACTTAAGAAAGCACATGCAATGCACCTTAATGACTACTGCCTAGTGGCTCTGACCTCCTTAATCATGATAGACAAACAGGAGGCGAGAAAAACACAGCAAGCCAGACAGCATCTGGAGGAAGAGATGTCAATGTTTCGGGTATTATCCTTCTTCAGGACAGGATGTGAGGGTAAGGAAAGTTGCAGATAAAGGAGGAGGCAGAATGTAGCGGAATGGTGGTGATAGATGGACACGGGTAATGGATACAACCATAAGTGCTTCAAGAGGCTGGTCGCAGCCCACACCAACTCTAGACTCCCAGCCTGCTTTGATCCCCTATAATTTGCCTTTAAGGTAACAGGTCCATAGCGGACATCATTTGTCTAGCCCTGCACTCATTCTAGAACATTTGGACAAAAGAACATGTATGCCAGACTCCGGCTCATTGACTATAGCTCTATCTTCAACATCATGATCCCGTCCAGACTGATTTCAAAACTCCATGATCTTGGTATCGGCTCTACCCTCTGCAACTGGATCCCAAGCTTTCTGGCCCACAGAGTGCTATCAGTGAAGGTAGACAACAGTATTTCCATTACAATAACACTCAACTGAACACTTAATTGAAACATATAAAATAATCAGAGGGTTAGATAGGGTGGATAGGGAGAGCCTTTTTCCTAGGATGGTGACGGCAAGCACGAGGGGGCTTAGCTTTAAATTGAGGGGTGAAAGATATAGGACAGATGTCAGAGGTAGTTTCTTTACTCAGAGAGTAGTAAGGGAATGGAACGCTTTGCCTGCAACGGTAGTAGATTCGCCAACTTTAGGTACATTTAAGTCGTCATTGGATAAGCATATGGACGTACATGGAATAGTGTAGGTTAGATGGGCTTCAGATCGGTATGACAGGTCGGCACAACATCAAGGGCCGAAGGGCCTGTACTGTGCTATAATGTCCTATGTAATGTTCTGTGTTTAATACTGGAGCCCTACAGTTTTGCGTCCTCAGCCCTCTATTATACAACAGTGTTGCCAAATTCCGAATGAATGCCACTGACAAGTTTGCTGACAACACCACAGAGGTAGGACAGATATCAAACAATGAAGAGTCAGAATGCAGAAAGGAGATAGAGAGCTTGGTGATGTGATGCATTAAGAATGACTGTTCTCTCAATGCGGCAAAACAAAACAACTTGTGAAAAGTTGTTGTTGTTGTTGTGGAGAACTGATCATTGACTTCAGAAAGAGGGAGGAGAAAACGCCCCCACTAACTTCAGTGGAGCTGAGGTTGAGACTGTGCAGTGCTCCAAGTTCCCAGGAGTGACAAAAACCGACAACATCCCCTGGATTTGCCATGTAGATGTGACGGTCAAGTAGGCACAACACCACCTCTTCTTCCTCAGGCGGCTCAGGAAATTTGGCATGTCCTTAAGAATCCTCACCAACTTCTACAGATGCATACTGTCTGGGTACATAATGGCCTGGTATGGCAACCTTCCATTCATGGATGCCACTTACATGGTTCGCCATCACAGGGAAAGGCTGCCAAGGCTATATCAAAGACCAATCACACCCTGGTAATACTCTCCTACAACCTTTTCCATCAGACAAAAGATACAGAAGCTTGAACACATGCACCAGCAGGTTCAGAAACAGCTTCTTCCGAGTTGTTATTAGACTGATGAATGGACTCTCTTACATCAAATAATGCTGATCTTGCTAATGTTGATCTTGCCTAGCGTACACCCTGTACGACGTAACCCGTATGCCTCTGCCTAAGCCTATTTTCACTCTATAATCTGTATGTCCTTGCATACTATGGTCTGCCTGTACTACTTGTAAACAAAACTTTTCATTGTACTTTGGTACATGTGCCAATAAATAAATCAAATCAAATCTTACTGAATGGCAGTGCGGACTCAAGAAGTTCAGTGGCCTATATTTACTCCTAATTGGTATACTTATATCCATGAAAGCAGCAAGGGCACTTGTGGCACAGTAGTAGTGTCCCTAAATCTGAATGAGGAAAACTTGGTTCAAGTCCCACTTGCTCCAGAGGTATATTGTAATATCCCTGAACAGGTTGATTGGGAAATATTCATGAAAGCAGCTGTCTGTCTATCAGCAGTAAGGACTGAGGACCTGAGCTTTCAGTGCAGCAATGGCACATTTGTAGAACTTTGCTTGAGTAAAAGAGACAGTAGTCAAAACAATTGTTCCATCATGGATCAGTCAGCCTGGGCTGCCATGGAGGTACCCAACACAACAACAGAGGAAATCAATGTGTCATAATGGACTCCGGCTCCTCCATTCTCCAAGCCAGAGATTAGGGATTTTCTGGAAAGTCTACCAATGAAACAAACATTACTGAGCATATTCTTGAGCAATTTTCTGCAGTCTTTGCAAACACTGCCCTCTTCTGAGCACCCAACAGTAGAATTGATGTACGACTTTGATCTGCAGGTGATTCACACACAAACTGACCTTCACTCCCACACTGATTGCAGCCTTATGCCTGGTGAATCAGAATATTCAAATCTCAATTCTAAACAAGATATGTACTGTACCACTTGTAACCATTCCTTTACTATTGCTGGGTCAAAATTCTGGAACACACTTCCTCACTGCACTGCTGGTATGCTTATGAAGTGCAGTAACAGGTTAAGGCAGCACTCAACACTAACTTCAACGTCATAGGGAATGGTCAATAAATATTGGCCTGGCCAGCAAAGCTCACACACCATAAATAAATGAAAAAAGGTGTGAGCTGGTGGCTGCATGGTAAAGATAAGGAAAGTGTTTCTTCCTCTGATTTTTTTCCCTCCTCGCATCCTTTGATTTATATCTGGAGTGATTAAAATGCTGGCAATCCACAAATATCAGAAAGCATTAAATTTTGGTCCATCTTCAGCTGGGGCTATTCCTTTCAGCTTCAGTGAAGTCTCACTCTGAATCATTGTGCCTGGTATATGTGGTTCCTGCCCCTTCTTTTCCTCCTCTTCAAAGTCTTTCTCCTTTCCCCAACATGGTCCCCAGATCCAAGGAGTGGCTGGGCTCTTGTAACTGCAAGGTCATGGACAACTTGGCTCAGTAGTTAGTACTGCTGCCTCACAGCACCAGGGATCCAGGTTTGATTCCAGCCTCGGGCAACTGTCTGTGTGAAGATTATACATTCTCCCCGTGTCTGTGTGGGTTTCCTCCAGGTGCTCTGGTTTCCTCCCACAGCCCAAAGATGTGCAGGCTAGGTGGATTGGCCGTGCTAAATTGCCATAGTATCTAGGGTGGGAAATGCAGGGATAGGGTAGAGCATGAGTCTGGTGGTTGGGGTTGGTGGGGGGGGGGGGGGAGTGGAGATGCTCTTCTGAGGTTCGGTGTGGAATTTATGGGCTGAATGGCCTCCTTCCACACTGTAGGGATTCTATGATCTATGAACTTGGCACAGTATAACAAACATGAGGACCCCTTCAGGCATACGCTGCAAAGATATCCCTTAAATGGTCTAAGTACAAAAGCCTCTGATCTATAGCATGTTCTACCATGCTACGTATAGATGCAGGGCCTCTGGTCTTGCTTGGTGGATCCATGAGCCATCTGTGAATGAAAACATTTGTGAGTAGCAATTCTGGTGCCTCTTCTGATGACAGTTGTATTATTGATTGTTGAAGGATAATGTGCCATAGGTGCTGTCAGGATAGCAGCCATTCACCAAGATGAATTCACTGGTGTGGTCATACATCAACTGCTTATTAACTGAGTGGGAAGCCTTGGTATTGTTATACACAGCAAGTGGCCAGTGGATGATACCCTACATAATCATGCAATCCAACTCATAGTGAAACCACATGCCCTTTCAAATTGGTATTCACTCCTTTGGGATGAGGATGAGTTTCTGTCTTCTGCCTCTATTTATCCCTACCTGTATACTCCCAATGGCAAGAAGGAACAAGCTGCAAAGTATATATCAGTGATCTTCTTACCCACTGGGCATGCTGGCATGACCTGGTTTGAACCCCCAGGTGTTCATGATAATAGTGTCAAAAAGTCCAGAACCATCTCATTGGTGGCCCCCTCTCAGGTGGAGCCTCCCTCATTTTCTTCTCCCATCAGAGTTTCCCCTTCCTGCATGCTGCTCTTTCTGTCCTCCAATGCTGTGTTAGAAAGTGCTATTGCAGCAACTACAAGTCTTTGTAATTCTCTCACTTTTCTGTGATCAGCAGAAAGCTTCAAAATTCTCCAGCAATTCAGTATAATGTCTCCAGCAACTTTGCAATTCACAAGTAAGTCAAAAATGTCTAAGCTGTAATTTATTGAGTCACCCTTTAAATGGCTCCAAAATAAGTTCCATCTTGCATGCTAATGACTTGATTTCAGAGTAATTCAGGAGTTGCTGCATATTTCTTTGTCAATTTTGTTACTTGTGTGTTATACCAGCTTGTTATGATTTCACCCTTTCAACCACTGAGCACACACATATGACACACCGACTGGTGCCAATTCAGATGTGTGACAGCAGACTCTAACAGAGTTATGTGTTCCTTGGAGTTGCTAGAAGCAGGAAATGGCACAGTATCAGCAGAAACTCAACGATAGAATACTAACATGAATTTGGAAAGCCATTATAATATTAACATTAGCAGGATAACAGATTAGACTTTCAAGATAAACTGGAAGGGAATTAGACTACCATCATAAAAAGGCATTTGAAGAAGCAGCTGGAGTTGCTAAAGGAGCAACAGTACTGACAGTACTGGGACAATGTACTTGTAAGCTATCCAGTCAAGTACTTGTAAGTTCCTGCATAGGTCACCTCATAAATTATCTGGTGCACAGCCACACAGAAGAATTTCATGGGCCACACATTTAAATAAATCACCTGCAACCTCCAATCAGAACTTATAGTTAGTTGGTCACACATTACCAAATCCAGGTCAGCCAGATCAAAGAGAGATCTTTTATTTATTCATTCAATGAGGGCTTAGCTGGCTAGGCAGCATTTATTGCCTATCCCTAATTGCCCAGTTAAGCGTCAACCACATTGCTGCAGATCTGGAGTCACATGTAGTCCAGATCAGGTAAGAATGGCAGTTTTCTTCCCTGAAGAACACTAGTGAACCAGATGGGTTTTTCCTGACAATCGACAATGGATTCATGGTCATCACTAGCTTCTTAATTCCAGATATCTATCGAATTCAAATTCCACCATTTGCCATGGCAAGATTCAAATCCAGGTCCCCAGAACATTATCTGGGTCTCTGGATTAAAAATCCAGCAATAGTACCACTAGGGCATGGCCTCCATGAACATACTGGAAGGAGGAGAGGAAATGCAAGCTGACAGAACAAGGAGTAAATGGCTTTGAATGACAAAAGTTTCTACTTTATCAATAATATGTTTGCCGCAGAAGCCTTACATTACCTTTAAAGTATCCACAGGTGGAGGAGTAGGAGGTACAATGGCAATTTTACTGAAAGAGAAAACCATATTCAGATTTTCAATACTCTAATAATATTACAAAGGCAGCTTATTGACATAATACAGATAATTTCAATAGTATTTTATAAATCATATCCTTCATTCACTCTTCACTGATACTATGTATTGGTGAAAGATTTACAGCCAACCTTGATAATGAATATCTTTCAATATGATTCATCCAAATTCGTTCTCAGCAAATCTTATAAATTCTTGTCATCATACATTAATTTAAAAATGTTGTCAGAGGAGAGGACTTTTCAAAACAAATAAACTATTAGCTTCAAATAAAGAATGATCTAACATTTCCCAACAAACCAGAAATTAGAAATGAGTAATGCAGTGCCAGTATTTAACTGCTGCATTTGATATCACTTGCACTCATTCACCTGTGTTTTTTATTTGCATAGATTTACCTTGAAGCTACCCTACTATTGAATTTCCTAAATTCATACTTAAAGCATACATTAAAGAGAGACACAACAAAGGTGTTCCAGATATGAAACAAAGCAGAGAATTAGCATACAGCAGATTGAGTGAAAAAAAATTCAAAACAACTCACAATATCACCACCACATTCTGAATGGTAATTAAGCATAAATTGTAGCCTCATCATTCATATCTCATAGACAAATTATGCAAAACAAAAACGAAACTGGCTATCAAAATAGAAAATTAAAAGGAGCTTTTTTTTGTTGGGTACAGTTGAGTTTGGGTTAAGTAAGCAATCATTGCAAGGCCAAGCAGTGATCTGCTAAAGCTGTAGAATCTGCCTATCTATTTCTCTGCTATCAGTATAGTATGTATTGTATTCAAGTCAGCATGGTAGAAATGCGGCTTAGGTAATAGCGCAAAATGGGTGATAATGCATCAAATGCTTGATTTTCAGTTCCATTTGACATTTTTCAACTGTAGTAAATTTCTACAGTAATTCAAGGGGAGAGTGTTGGAAGATTACCTTTTTACATGCTAGTCATTTTATAATAAGTATATAATAACAAGGTATAAAGCAAATGTTGCTATTTCAGATATATCACATAACATAACATAGGTAAAAACTAACAATTCGCTCAAAGACATAGGAAGGGTAGGCCATTTGTTTAATCGAGTACACTCTGCCATTCAAACAGATCTTGGTTGAACTGAGAATCAACTCCACTTTCCTACCATTTTCCCATAACCCTCTATTCCCTTATTAATTAAAAAAATCTCTCCCTGAACCTTGAATATATGCAATGACACAGCATCTACAGTTAAGAATTCCGTAGATTCACCACCCTCAGAGAAGAAATTAGTGTCATAGAGTCATATTCTTCCTCATCTTGGTGTTAAGCGGGCAATCCCTTACTCTGTAATTATACCTTCTGATCCTAGACCCTTGCATCAGAGCAAACAGCTTCTCAGCATCTACCCTGTCAAGGCCACTAAAAATCTTAGATTCTAATGAGGTCATCTTTCATTCTTTTAAACTCTAATGAGTACAGGCCCAAATTACTCAATCTCTTTCCTCATTAGAAAATCCCTCCATATCCAAGATTAACCCAACAAACTTTCTCTGGACTGCTTCCACTGCCAGTACATCTTCCCTTAGAGAAAGGAACCAAAACTGTTCACAGATTCTAGATGTGGTCTAACTAGTGCTCTGTATTGATTAAGCAAATGTCCCTATTTTTATACTCCATTCCCTTCGCAGTCCCTATTATCTGCTGAATTTGTATGCTACCTTCTTGAGATTCATGCATGAGGGCTCCCAAATCCCTCTGCGGTAGCTTTCTGCAGCCTTTACCATTTAAATGACATTCAGTGCCTATGTTCTTCCTACCATATGCACAACCTACATCATATTCCGTTTGCCAAGTTTTTGCCCACTCCCTTATATACCCCAGAAACTCTTTGTGACATCCTCACCAATCTCCTTTCCACATACTTTTGTTCCATCTACAAACTTGGCAATTGTACATCATTATGGACCAGCCCAAACCCCATCAAAATATATCGAGGAGATAGCCTAGACCCCAGCTTTTATCTTATTTATAGTTAAGTATAAGATGCTGCATTCCAGATGTGATTCACTACTAAGCTTGAAGCAAAACACATTTATTCTTACATACAGCTAAAATACAAACAAGAGAAAGAATTAATACAACTTTAATTCATTCAGATAGGACAAATAAGGCAAGGAATACATGAAGAATGGTAGGACCCTGGGAAGTACCAAGGATCAGAGGAACTATAATGTTGTCCTTTAAGGTATCAGGACAGGTGGATTACATGGTTAAAAGGCATATTGAGATATTTGTCTTTATTAGCCGAGGCATAGATTTTAAGACTAATGAAGTTATATTGGAACTGTACAAAAAAGTGGTTAGGCCATAACTAGTATTATGTCCAGTTCTAGAATTCAAATTAAAGGAGAGATTTGACAGCAATGCAGAGGGGATTTCCTAGAGAGTTTTTAGTTATGAAGAAAGATTGGACATAGTGGAGTTGTTTTTCAATGATATTTAATTCATAGAATCCAAGCAGTGCAGAAACAGACCCTTCAGCCCAACATGTCCACACTGAACCTCAGAGTATCCCATGCAGACCCATTCCCTAAACCCACCTAATCTACACATCCCTGAATACTACAAACAATTTCCCATTGCCAATCCACCTAACTTGCACATCTTTGGACTGTGGGAGAAAACCAGAACACCCAGAGGAAAACCCACACAGACACGGGGAGAACATGCAAACTCCACACAGACAGTTGCCCAAGGGAGAATCGAACCCAGGCCACGACCACTGTGAGGCAGTGGTGCTAACCACTGAGCCACTCTGCCACCTTTGTTTTCTTTACAGCAGAAAAATTTGGAAGGGAACAATATGGAGATGTATATAATTTAAGGGGCAAAAATGGAGTAGGCAGGAAGAAACTTTTCCTTCAATGGATTGATCAATGGCCAGAGGCATAGATTTAAGGTAAGGGTTTGAGTTTTAGGGGGAACATGGGAAAACGTTTTCAGCCAGTGGGTGGAAGGAATTTGGAACTCGTTGCCTGTAAATGTGGTAGAGACAAAAAAGCCTCATGGCATTTAAGAGCCATTTAGATGTGCATTTGTGATGCCAAGGCATGCAAGGATATTGGCCAAGTGCTGGAAAATAGGATTAGAATAGATAACTCGTTGTTTCTGACCAGTGCAGATGCGGTAGACTGAAGGGCCTTACTCTGCTGTGATGTCTATAACTCTATGCTCCAGCCAGCTTTCTCAGTGATTGATGTTGCAAGTTCATCAACACCTCACACACCAACTCCCACACACAGTGTGAAAAAGAGACAATTGCATTTTATGCTTTGATTTACAAAGTGCAAATTACTATACCATTTTTAACAACTGTCAACTGGTATTGCCACCTTTAAAAATTTGTACATATTTATTCATGGTATTTCTGTCCCCAGACCCTTGTAGAAGTGTCCCTTCTATGTTATATCGCTTCTTGAAGAGCAGAGGTTTCTGGGAAAGGAGGGGCCTTTTTTCCCCCTCAGCTATATAAGTGAGTGTTTTCTAAACCTGAGGCCCTACCCTTGTAGGGCCTGCCACCCATCCACCTCGTCTAACCTTATACACCAGGGACAAATCAGGCAAGCTTCTCTTCTTTCTTTTTACTTTCTGGTAAGGGGACGAGTAGGGATGGCAGTGCAGGGAGAATGTTCCTCCTGCACGATGTTTGAGGAGAGGGATGCCATTAGTGTCCCGTCCAATTACATCTGCAGGAAGCACACCCGACTCTTGCTCCTCTAAGACCGTGTTAGGGAACTGGAGCGGGAGCTGGATGAACTTCAGATCATTTGGGAGGCAGAATCTGTGATAGATAAGACTTACAGGGAAGTAGTTACTCCTAGGCACGAAGAAAGCTGGGTAACTGTTTGAAGCGGGAAGAAAAGGTCAGTGCAGGGATCCCCGATGGTCAATCCCCTGAAAAACAAGTATACTGTTTTGGATACTGTTGGGTGGGTGCAGGTCTCTGGCACAGAGTCTGTCCCTCTTGCACAGAAGGAAGGGGGGGAAGGAGGAGAGTGTTAGTCATTGGGGTCTCAATAGTTAGTGGGCCAGATAGAAGGTTTGTTGGGAATAAAAGAGAGTCACGGTTGGTGTGTTGCCTCCCAGGTACCAGGGTCCATGATGTCTTGTTTCATGTCTTTGGGGTCCTGAAGGGACAGGGTGACCAGCCCCAAGTTGTGTTCCACATAGGTACCAACAACATAGGTAGAAAGAAGGATAGGGATGTAAGGCAGGATTTCAGGGAGCCAGGGTGGAAGCTGAGAGCTAGAACAAACAGAATAGTTATCTCTGGTTTGTTACCCGTGATAGCGAGGCAAAGAACAGAGAGAGATATCAGCTGAACACGTGGCTGCAGGGATAGTGCAGGAGGGAGGGTTTCAGGTATATGGATAATTGGGGCTCATTCTGGTGAAGGTGGGACCTCTACAAACAGGATGGTCTTCACTTGACCCAGAGGGGTACTAATATGCTGGGTGGGAAATTTGCTAGTGCTATTCGGGTAGATTTAAACTAGCTCAGCAGGGGGATGGGAACCTGTGGTGTAGCTCCAGTACACAGGAGAATGAGAATAGGGAGGACATGGACAGGATTTCACTGTCACAGGAGTGTGCTGGCAGACAGCAAGCTGGTTTGAAGTGTGTCTATTTCAATGCCAGGAGTATCCGGAATAAGGTAGGTGAGCTTGCAGCATGGATAGGTACCTGGAACTTTGATGTTATGGTCATTTCGGAGTCATGGATAGAGCAGGGTCAGGAATGGATGTTGCAGGTTCCAGGGTTTAGATCTTTCATTAAGGTCAGGGAAGGTGGTAAAAGAGGGGGAGGTGTGGTTTTGTTAGTCAAGGACAGTATAACGGTGGCTAAAAGAACTTTTGACGAGGACTCGTCTACTGAGGTGGAATGGGCTGAGGTCAGAAACAGGAGAGGAGAGGTCACACTGCTGGGAGTTTTTTTATAGACCTCCGCAAAGTTCCAGGGATGTGGAGAAGAAGATTGGCAAAACGATTCTGGGCAGGAGTGAAAGGAACGGGGTGGTCATTATGGGAGACTTTAACTTCCCCAACATTGACTGGAAATGCTATAACTCTGGTACGTTGGATGGATCAGTTTTTGTCCAATGTATGCAGGAGGGTTTCCTGACACAGTATGTTGAAGGGCCAACAAGAGGGGAGGCCACACTGAATCTGGCACTTGGTAATGAACCAGGCCAGGTGTATGATTTAGTAGTAGGTGAGCACTTTGGAGTAAGTGACCATAATTTGGTTATGTTTAGTTTAGCGATGGAAAGGGATAGGAACATGTCACAGTGCAAGAGTTGTAGATTGGGGAAAGGCAATTATAATGTGATTAGGCAAGACTTAGGAGGCATAGAATGGTGTAGCAAAATGCAGGGGATGGGGACAATCGAAATGTGGAGCTAGTTTAAGGATCGGATGTTGCGTGTCCTTGATAGGTATGTCCCTGTCAGGCAGGGAGGAAGTGATAAGGTAAGGGAACTGTGGTTTACTAAAGAAATTATATCTCTTGTTAAGCGGAAGAGGGAGACTTATGTGATGTTGAGACGAGATGGATCAGATGAGGCGATGGAGAGTTACAGATTAGCTAGGAAGTATTTAAAGAGAAGGTTAAGAAGAGCAAGGTGGGGACATGAGCATTCATTAGTAGGTAGAATAAAGGAGAACCCTAAAGCTTTCTATAGGTATGTTGAGGAGCAAGAGGATAACTAGGGTAAGAATAGGGCCAGTCAAAGACAGAAGTGGGAAGTTGTGTGTGGGCCCTGTGGAGATCGGAGAGGTGCTAAATAAATATTTCTCATCTGTTTTCACTCAAGAAAAGGAAAATATTATAGAGGAGAAGACTGAGATACGGGCTATTAGACTTGAAAGGATTGAGGTTAGAAGGAGAAGGTGGTATCAACTCTAGAAGGTGTGAAAGTAGATAAATCCCTTGGGCCAGATGGGATTTTTCCGAGGATTCTCTGGGAAGCTAGGGAGGAGGTGGCGGAGCCTTTGGCCTTGGTCTTTGAGTCCTCATTGTCTACAGGCTTAGTACCAGAGGACTGGAGGATTGCAAATATTGTGCCCTTGTTCAAGAAGTGCAGTAGAGATGACCCAGGTAATTATAGACCAGTGATCCTTACATAGAACATAGAACATAGAACATAGAACAGTACAGCACAGAACAGGCCCTTCAGCCCACAATGTTGTGCCGACCATTGATCCTCATGTATGCACCCTCAAATTTCTGTGACCATATACATGTCCAGCTGTCTCTTAAATGACCCCAATGACCTTGCTTCCACAACTGCTGCTGGCAACGCATTCCATGCTCTCACAACTCTCTGCGTAAAGAACCTGCCTCTGACATCCCCTCGATACTTTCCACCAACCAGCTTAAAAATATGACCCCTCGTGCTAGCCATTTCCGCCCTGGGAAATAGTCTCTGGCTATCAACTCTATCTATGCCTCTCATTATCTTGTATACCTCAATTAGGTCCCCTCTCCTCCTCCTTTTCTCCAATGAAAAGAGACCAAGCTCAGTCAACCTCTCTTCATAAGATAAGCCCTCCAGTCCAGGCAGCATCCTGGTAAACCTCCTCTGAACCCTCTCCAAAGCATCCACATCTTTCCTATAATAGGGCGCCCAGAACTGGATGCAGTATTCCAAGTGCGGTCTAACCAAAGTTTTGTAGAGCTGCAACAAGATCTCACGACTCTTAAACTCAATCCCCCTGTTAATGAAAGCCAAAACACCATATGCTTTCTTAACAACCCTGTCCACTTGGGTGGCCATTTTAAGGGATCTATGTATCTGCACACCAAGATCCCTCTGTTCCTCCACGCTGCCAAGAATCCTATCCTTAATCCTGTACTCAGCTTTCAAATTCAACCTTCCAAAATGCATCACCTCGCATTTATCCAGGTTGAACTCCATCTGCCACCTCTCAGCCCATCTCTGCATCCTGTCAATGTCCCGCTGCAGCCTACAACAGCCCTCTACACTGTCAACGACACCTCCGACCTTTGTGTCGTCTGCAAACTTGCTGACCCATCCTTCAATTCCCTCGTCCAAGTCATTAATAAAAATTACAAACAGTAGAGGCCCAAGGACAGAGCCCTGTGGAACTCCACTCACCACTGACTTCCAGGCAGAATATTTTCCTTCTACTACCACTCGCTGTCTTCTGTTGGCCAGCCAATTCTGTATCCAAGCAGCTAAGTTCCCCTGTATCCCATTCCTCCTGACCTTCTGAATGAGCCTACCATGGGGAACCTTATCAAGTGCCTTACTGAAGTCCATATACACCACATCCACAGCTCGACCCTCATCAACCTTTCTAGTCACATCCTCAAAAAACTCGATAAGGTTTGTAAGACATGACCTACCCCTCACAAAGCCGTGTTGACTGTATTTGATCAAGCCATGCTCTTCCAGATGGTCATAAATCTTATCCCTCAGAATCCTTTCTAACACCTTGCAGACGACAGACGTGAGACTTACTGGTCTATAATTGCCGGGGATTTCCCTATTTCCTTTCTTGAAGAGAGGAATTACATTTGCCTCTCTCCAGTCCTCAGGTACGACTCCAGTGGAGAGCTAGGATGCAAAGATCTTCGCAAGTGGCGAAGCAATTGCATTTCTCGCTTCCCAAAGCAGCCGAGGACAAATCTGATCCGGGCCTGGCGACTTGTCAATCTTAATGTTTGACAAAATTTTCAGCACATCAGCTTCGTCTATCTCTATCCATTCCAGCATGCACACCTGCTCTTCAAAGGTTTCATTCACTACAAAGTTGGTTTCTTTCGTAAAGACAGAAGCAAAAAACTCATTTAGGGCTTCCCCTACCTCCTCAGGCTCCACACACAAGTTCCCTATGCTATCCCTGATCGGCCCTACTCTTTCTTTGACCATTCTCTTATTCCTCACGTAAGTGTAAAATGCCTTTGTGTTTTCCCGGATTCCTTCTGCCAAGCCTTTCTCGTGCCCCCTCCTGGCTCTCCTCAGACCATTTTTGAGCTCCTTCCTTGCCTGCATGTAATCCTCTCCAGCTGAACTTGACCCTAGCTTCCTCCACCTTATGTAAGCTACCTTCTTCCTTTTCACTAGAAGCTCCACCGCTCTCGTCATCCAAGGTTCCTTTATCTTACCCCTTCTTGCCTGTCTCAGAGGGACATATTTACTCATCACTCCCAACAACTGTTCCTTAAACCGTCTATAGTTCCCTTACCATGGAACAACTGCTCCCAGTCCATGCTTCCTAACTCATGTCTAATCGCATCATAGTTTCCTCTTCCCCAATTAAATATCCTCCCATTCTGCCTAATCCTCTCCTTCTCCATAGCTATGTAGAATGTGAGGCAGTTATGGTCACTATCACCAAAATGCTCTCCCACCACAAGATCTGATACCTGCCCCGGCTCGTTTCCGAGCACCAAGTCTAGAATGGCCTCTCCCCTCGTCGGCCTGTCAACGTACTGCGTTAGGAAACCCTCCTGAACACACCTTACAAAAACAGCTCCATTCAAATCTTCTGCTCGAAGGAGGTTCCAATCAATATTAGGAAAGTTAAAGTCACCCATTACAACAACCCTACTGCGTGCACACTTTTCCAAAATCTGTCGACCTATGCTTTCTTCAATCTCCCTGCTGCTATTGGGGGGCCTGTAGTAAACCCCTAATGAGGTGACTACTCCCTTGCTGTTCCTAATTTCCACCCATACTGACTCAGTAGGCAGATCTTCCTCAACAAAGGAAGCTTCTGTAGCTGTGATACCCTCTCTGATTAGTAGTGCTACACCCCCTCCTCTTTTTCCCCCCTCCCTATTCTTTTTAAATGTTCTAAACCCTGGAACATCCAGCAACCATTCCTGCCCATGAGAAACCCATGTCTCTGTTATGGCCACAACATCATAGCACCAGGTACTGATCCATGCTCTAAGTTCATCACTTTTATTCCTGATACTCCTTGCATTAAAGCAAACACACTTTAACCGATCCCTTGGTTCCTTCCCAGGAAAATCCTTCCCACTAGCTGGTCTACCTCTTGCTACTGCCTCACCTGCATCAACGCTCACCTCTGGTATACAGCTCAGGTTCCCACCCCCCTGCCATACTAGTTTAAACCCTCTCGAACTACTCGAGCAAACCTTCCACCCAGGACATTGGTCCCCTTCCAGTTCAGATGCAACCCGTCCTTCTTGTACAGGTCCCACCTTCCCCAGAAGGCATCCCAATTATCAACATATCTGAAGCCCTCCCTCCTACACCAGCTGCGTAGCCACGTGTTCAGCTGCGCCCGCTCCCTGTTCCTCACCTCGCTATCTCGTGGCACCGGTAGTAAACCAGAGAACACTACTCTGTTCGTCCTGCTCTGCAGCTTCCATCCTAACTCCCTGAAATCACTTTTTATATCCTCAAACCTATTTCTGGCTATATCATTTGTGCCAATATGTAACACGATTTCTGGCTGTTCGCCCTCCCCTTTTAGAACTTTATACACCTGATCGGAGACGTCCCGGACCCTGGCACCAGGGAGGCAACATACCTTCCGGGAATCCCAATCTTGCCCACAAAATCTCCTGTCGATTCCCCTAACTATCGAGTCCCCTACCACGAGTACTTTTCTATTCTGCCCCCTTCCCTTCTTTGCCACAGTGTCAGGCTCAGTGCCAGAGAACTGACTACTATGGCTTTCCTCTGGTAGGTCATCCCCCCTAGCAGTATCCAAAACGGTATACTTATTGCTGAGGGGAATGCCCACAGGGGATCTCTGCACTGTCTGTCTGTCCCCTTTCCTCCCCCTAACTGTAACCCATCTATCTATCTGTTGTAGGAAAAGTTTTGGAAAAGATTATAAGAGATAGGATTTATAATCATCAAGCAAACAACAATTTGATTGGAGATAGTCAACATGGATTCATCAAGGGCAGGTCATGTCTCACAAACCTCATTGAGTTTTTTGAGAAGCTGGCCAAGCATGTGGATGAGGCTAGGGCAGTTGACGTAGTGTACATGGACTTCAGTAAAGCCTTTGATAAGGATCCACATGGTAGGCTATTGGAGAAAATGCGGAGGCATGGTATTGAGGGAGATTTAGCAGTTTGGATTAGAAACTGGCTTTCTGTAAGAAGGCAACAAGTGGTGGTTGATGGAAAATATTGAGCCTGGAGTCCAGTTACTGGTGGTGTGCCACAAGGATCTGTTTTGGGACCACTGCTGTTTGTCATTTTTATAAATGACTTGTATACAGGCATAGGTGGGTGGGTTACTAAGTTTGCGGATGACGCTAAAGTCGGTGGAGTGGTGGGCAGTGTGGAACAATGTTGCAGGTTGCAGGGAGACTTGGATAAACTGCAGAATTGGGCTGAAAGGTGGCAAATGGAGTTCAATGCAGATAAATGTGAGGTGATTCACTTTGGGAAGAATAATAGGAAGGCAGCATACTGGGTCAATGGAAAGATTCTTGGTGGTGTGGATGTGCAAAGGGATCTTGGTGTCCATGTACATAGATCCCTGAAAGTTTCCACCCAGGTGGATAGTGCTGTTAAGAAGACATACGGTGTGTTAGGTTTTATTGGTAGAGGGATTGAGTTCCGGAGTTGTGATGTCATGCTGCAACGGTACAAAATGTTAGTGCGGCCTCACTTGGAATATTGTGTACAGTTCTGGTCGCCCCATTATAGGAAGGATGTGGAAGCATTGGAAAAGGTGCAGAGGAGATTTACCAGGATGTTGCCTGGTCTGGAGCAAAGGTCTGAGGAAAGGCTGAGGGACTTGGGTCTGTTCTCATTGGAGAGAAGAAGGCTAAGAGGGGACTTAATAGAGACATTCAAGATGATCAGAGGATTAGATAGGATGGACAGTGAGAGTCTTTTTCTGAGGATGATGATGTTGGCTTGTACGAGGGGACATAGCTGCAAACTGAGGGGTGATAGATTTAAGACAGATGTCAGAGGCAGGTTCTTTACTCAGAGAGTGGTAAGGGCATGGAATGCCCTGCCTGCCAATGTAGTTAACTCAGGCACATTAGGGGCATTTAAACAGTCCTTGGATAAGTATATGGATGATGATGGGATAGTGCAGGGGGATGGGCTTAGATGAGTTCACAGGTCAGTGTAACGATGAGGGCAAAGGGCCTGTTCTGCGCTGTATAGTTCCATGTTCTATGTTCTATGTTCTTCTGTGCTTACTATCAAAATATATCACTTCACACTCCTCTGCATTAACTTTCATGTCACGCATCCAGCAATTCCACAAATAGGTCTATATTAACTTGATCCGTGACTGGACCCGAAATGTTAACTCTGATTTTTCTCCATGGATGCTGCCAGACCTGCTGAGCTTTTCCAGCAACTTCTGGCTTTGTTCCTGATTTACAGCATCCACAGTTCTTCCAGTTTTTATATCTCATCAGTTCTCTATCACATCATCCTCAGTTTCCAATACTTCCAATGTTTGTGTCATCTAGAAATTTTGAAATTGTGCCAGGCTTGCTCAGTTCTAAGCAGACAAAATTCAATAAGCAATGCAGTAGCCTCTACCATCAACTCCTCGGATGCCATGCAGTCAGGCTTTGAAGTTGTCGAATTCAGCACTGAGTCCTAGGGCTATAAAGTATCTAAGCAGATAGTGAGGCATTTCTCCCTGGGCTTGTGTTGTATTTTGTTCTAACATTGCAACAGGCCCAGTGCAGAAATGTTAGCATGAGAGCAAAGTGGTTTATTGAAATGGCAAGCAACTGGAAGGTGGGCATCATTCTTAAAGACAAAGCAGTTCTGCAAAGCTGTCACCTTGCCTGCATTTGGTCACACCAATGTAAAGGAGATCACATTATGAGCAGCAAATGCAGCAGACTAGATTGAAGGAATTAGAAGTAAAATATTGCCTACCTGGAAGGATGTTTGAGGCTTTAGCCAGAGAGGAGGGAGGAGGTGCCATGGAAGAAATGAGAAAGTTGGGAATTAGGAATGATGAAGGAGAGGACTAAGATGTCACTGAGGGAAGGATCCCTGCAGAATGCTGATGGTGGAGGGGAGGGGCAGATGTGTTTGGTGACAGCATTGGAAATTAGAAACAAAACTGATTAATTTTTCCGACTCCGGATAAGAACAAGAAGCAGCACCAATGGCATCATGATGTTATTAGAAAAATAGTTATGGCTTGGGAGCCCAAGCAGTACTGGAACAAGGAATGTTCCACTTAACCTACAAAGGGATAGGCCTAGCTGGGACCAATATATCCATATCTTTGACTTGAAAGTGAGCTTTAGTCAATGGAGAAATTTTCGAAGTGAGAACAAACTCGGACAGGTGAAGAAGGGTAATGGTGGATGGAGACTGTGCAAAACTCTTTTCAAGGAAGAAGCAATGAGCCTTCAGATTATCCTGAGGTGAAAAGAATGTATAAAGGGATTGCACATCAATGGTGAAAAGGCAGCAGCTAGGACCAGAAAATTGGAAATTTTGGAACCAACATAAAGCATCAAAATAATCAAGAATCTAAGTGAGGAGAGAATGAACAAGGAGAGAACAAATAGAATCAAGATAGGAGGAAACAAAGGGACAGGAACAGGCTGAAATGATGCCTTTACCAGGGCAGTCATGTCTGAAGATCTTGGGAAGAAAATAGAAGCGAGTGGTTGGGCAACTATGACATGGAATCTGTATAGGGGAGATGAGATTACTGACAGTAGTGGAATCAACGACTTGATGCTTAGTGGTGGTATTTTGATTCAAGGCAGATAGAACAAAGTGTTTGAGAGTTGGCACTCAAACTCTGGCAGGCAGAAATCAGCATGCTACATGACATAAACATCACTCTTATTGGTAGAGATAGTAAGAACTGCAGTTGCTGAGACAGAGATAACACATTGTAGAGCTAGAGGAACACAGCAGGCCAGGCAGCATTACTGGAGCAGGAAGGTTGACATTTCGTGAAAAAGTCAGGGTCGAACCTGAGAGAAAAAAGTGCAGCAAGTTCAGATGAAAACAGAGTGAGGGAAGCAAAGAAATTGAGGCTGTCAACATCATATCAGCAGTTCTCAATGAAGACATTGTGTTCAGCCAAAAGGCCAGAGCAAGTGATTGAGGCAGAGAAGGAGTATAGGAGGCTGGTGAAGGGTTCTGCGTGGCGCTGAGAGGACTCTTGTCATTGAGATGGAGGCATAAAAAAGGAAAAAGCTGAGTTCTTTGCTAAGCAGAGAGAGTTCAGAGTGTACATGTGCCAGTGAATGGTGCTGAGTATGGGTCTCAGGATGTGGTGGGAGCAGCCATATAAAGGAATGCTACGTCCAAGATATTTATAATTTTGGTTGGATTCAAAAGATGAAGAATAGAACTTCAGTTGGCATCTGTATGGGGTAAGGCAGAATCAAAGACAATGACTAAAGAAGGAAGAATGACTGTGAAAGCAAGTTTTAGCAAACATTTTATTTAACACTAGTTAGGAGATATAAATCAACGAAGGTGAACAGGCTGAAAGATTAAAACAGAAATCCTGTCTGAGAAAAGAGCAGAACTTCTTCAAGACATTATCTTGAATATGAAAAGTTGATCAGTTTTGTTTCCCATTTCCATTGTTCTCTCACTTTCACCTGGTGTATCTTTGACTCTTCCCTTCCCTTCCAATGCCCTCATGAACATTTCAATTGAACCTGCCTTTATTTTTAAAAGTTATCAGTCACTGAGGAGATCATATCTAAAATGTCACCTTTTTTAAAGTATATTACATTTAGAAGGGGCTAGTTCTGTACTACTACTATACTATTGCTTGAATTATGCAATTTAACAACCTGTTAGGTATCGTTAACATACTTGCATATCAAATTCATCCCGAGACTCTTACAACATCAATTTTCACAAACACGAGACACATGCAATATAGGTGTGAAACTGGTTAAGATCAGCATTGCCAAATGGGCTCATAGCTAACTGGCTGTCAGATTTTCATGAAAAATTAATTTGGCATTGTGTAAAACAGGCAATTTGACTCATTCAATTCAAGAGGTCTTGATCAACTCACTAGCTCAAGTATTGTTCCCCCTCTGCACTAAATTTCTAAATACAGTATATAATCTGAACCCTCTAATAGTTTTCATTATAGACTACTGGTGGAATGTCGAAATGTGTACCCACTAAATGTAACATCTCCAAATGCATCACAAACATCTTACCTCAGTGTTCGAAACGTCTGTAACAGCTTCTCACTTATTGTTTCGTGTTTACCTGTACAATAGCAAAAACAAAAGAATAGAAACAACAGTAAAATTAAGGGGGATGGTCATTATTGAGGATTGTTCAGTGATGAATGAAAAATTGTGTCTGCCCTTTGTTCACTGAGGAACTGCTGCACTTTTAGAGGTGCTATCACTCAGATGAGATGTTAAACTAAGGCTCTGGATGTTCTATTGGATG
Organism: Stegostoma tigrinum; assembly: GCF_030684315.1. Classification (NCBI taxonomy): domain Eukaryota; kingdom Metazoa; phylum Chordata; class Chondrichthyes; order Orectolobiformes; family Stegostomatidae; genus Stegostoma; species Stegostoma tigrinum. The sequence continues at coordinate 33,923,195 of NC_081362.1, read as the reverse complement.
GACACAACTTTGAAGAGGGGCAGGGGTTATCACTAGTTCCCTGACAAATACTGGTTCCTCAAGCAAAATCTCAGTGTCTGGTCAGTATCATGTTGTTTGTAGGAGCTTGTTATGCAGAAAAACATAATCAGGAGTCATTTCACAGTGTTAACAGTCAGGAAGCTGTTGTCATGTGTGTCTTAAACATTGACTCCAGACTCCATGAAATCACAGTGTCATCATGTCAAACATCAGCAAGCTAACCTCCTGCAGATTACTACATAATATCCTCCTTCAGCTGATGTAATCAGTATTCCAACATGTTGAACACCACATAACAAGAAGCATTGAGGGTATCAAGGGCACAGAATGCACCCTGGGAAGTGGTGTTAAATGTTCATTGCCAATAGTGGCTTGGTAACACCATTAGTGAATCCTGAAGGACACAACTGTCAGACTTGGGTGTGAAGGAAAAAACAAGACAGAAATGCCATAATGGGGCAGCACAGCGGCTCAGTAGTTAGCATTGCTGCCTCACAGCACCAGGGAACAGGTTCGATTCCAACCTTGGGCAACTGTCTGTGTGAAGTTTTGCACAGTCTCCCAATGTCTGCATGGGTTTCCTCTGGATGCTCTGGTTTCCTCATATAGTCCAAAGATGCGCAGGGTAGGTGGATTGACCATGCTAAATTGCCCATAGTGCCCAGGGATGTTTAGGTTAGGTGGGTTAGACAAGGGAAATACGGGGGTAGGGAAATGGGTCTGGGTGGGTGCTCTTTGGAGGTGCAGAGTGGAATTGTTAGGCCTAGTGGCCTGTTTCCATACTGTAGGGATTCTATGATTCTATGACATGATAATTACTTACTAGACTATGTTTTCAGCAATCTACCTATAACAGATCTATCCGTCCATGGCAGTAATGATGCAAGCAATTACCACTTAGTCTTTGGGCTGAACATTATATTTTATTGGCTGAGTCCAGTTTTTTAATATTTTGGAGGGCTGTTGCCATGACACCTAAAGTAGCTTGTTGGATCTTACCAAACTTGCCATATTGATTGCCTTCCCATCCGTATAGCGTCTCCCACACTGATTTTCATGCCATCTTCCCAGAATAATTTGTCACTCAGCAACTGTCTTTCCAAAAACTGGCATCCCTTGTGCTCTATTTTTTAAAATAACACATCGCACTACTTCAAGCACTGACACCCCAAAGCTGCCCTGCTCATTGAAGAATGTATCCACAAGATGTTGAAGAAGGGGAAGACAGTACCATGATTCACTAAGAGGAACCTGAATGCCCCAGTGGACAAGTCGGCACAAAAGAGGGGTATCATCTTCCTAGAGGGCTGCTAGAAATGGCCACACCACCAGAACCTGCCAGCCTCATCTGAGGTCATTACTAGAGTGAGTAGCTTCTCCAGGGCATAGATGAATGGCCAGCTGTCCTGCCAAAAGGTTAAAGACCTTCTCCTCTCTGCCTGGCTAAGTGCCCCATTTTTATCTGCCACTTCCCACTCACTCTCTCTCTCCCACAGTCCATAACACTCTCACCATTCCTTGCAACACTTTCTCTTACCTACCCTCACTCCTCAGCCTCTTATGCCACTAACCTTGCATGCTGTCTGTGCTGCCTCCTCAGTGCAACACTACATTCACCACCTTTCCTGCACATGCATCAGTACTAACATTTGTGCCTCTTCTTGTAATGTCACTAAGTTCCTGCCTTATTCACATTGCAGGAGAAGATAACTCATAACAGAGCAGAACCAGATTGGTGGATGTGGATGCATGCCCAAGATCAGGCTCCTTACCCACAAAGGGAGAATCTTGACCCTTGCAGGGAGATCACTCTTGCAGGGATGCTGTAACATCCATGTCACATCAGAATGAGTAAGTAGTGCGCTGCCTGCCACTGCGACTCTCCCATTAACCCTGCTATCACTCTTACTCACTGGATGCTATTTCTAACCATTGGCTGTGATACCTTCTCTCTTTTGGCTCACAGGTTCTGTTAGGTTACCCTCGACAGTATCAATACACCCAGCACCACATTTAGATTAGATTCCCTACAGTATGGAAACAGGCCCTTTGGCCCAACGAGTCCACACCGCCCCTTAGAGCATCCCACCCAGACCTATTCCCCTATAACCCACACCCTGAACACTATGGGCAATTTAGCATGGCCAATCCACCTAGCCTGCACATCTTTGGACTGTGGGAGGAAACCGGAGCACCCGGAGGAAACCCACGCAGACATGGGGAGAATGCGCAAACTTTGCACAGACAGTTATCCAAGGCTGGAATCAAACCCGGGTCTGTGGCGCTGTGAGGCTAACTACTGACCCACCGTGCCGCCCTAACATCTGGCAAGAAGATCATTGGCATGTCTAGCCAATCTAGCACAAACACTCCTGGCTCACCCCAAGAAAGCTCCTAGGCTAACAGCCTCTACATCCATTCAGCCCAGCTGCAGAATCATACATTGCTCCTCAGTATAGTGAAGGGAGAGAGATAAATAGAGAGAGATAGATAGAAATAGAGAGATAAAGTTAGAGTCCCAGAGCACGAAGACAGGCCCATTGGCCCAATTTGGTCCATACCAGCCAAAATGTCCATCCATGCTGACCCCATTTCCCAGCACTTGGCCCATATCTTTCTGAACTTTTCCTATCATGTACCCGTCCAAATGCCTTTTAAATGTTGTTAATGTACCCACCTCAATCACTTCTGCTGGTAGGTTATTCCATATGTGTACCACCCTTTGTGTAAAAAAGTTTTCCCTCAGGTTCCCATGTATTCTTTCCCCTCCTAACTCTCTTGTCCTTGATTCCCCAACCCTGGGAGAAAGACCGAGTGCATTCAACACTTCTATAAGATTGCACCCTCAGTCTCCTGCTCTCTAAAGAACAATGTCCTAGCTTGTCAAACCTCTCCCCATAACTCAAACCCTTGAGTCCTGGCAACATCCTTGTAAATTTCTTCTGCACTTGTTCCTGTTTAATAACATCCTTCCTATAGCAAGGTGACCGAAACCAAACACAATGCTCCATGTGTGGCCTCACCAACATCCTGTGCAACCGCAACATAACCTTCCAAACTCTGTACTCAATGCCCTGACCGATGAAGACCAGTATGCCAAAAGACTTCTTCATTGCCCTGTCCACTTTCAGAGAATCGTGCAACTGAACTCCAAGGTCGCTCTGTTCCAGTACACTCCCTAAAGCCCTACCATTCACTATGAATCTCCTACCTTGATTTGACTTTCCAAAATGCAACACCTCACACTTGTCTATGCTAAAATCCATTGCCAATTCTTGGTCCACTTCCCCGGCTGATCAAGATCCTGCTGCAATTCCTGGTAACTTTCCTCACTGTGCACAGTACTGCCTAATGCCATCTTGCAAGCTTGCTAATCATTCCTTGAACAGTCTCATCCAAATCATAGATAACGAACAGCAATGGGCCCAGCACTGACCCCTGAGGCACACCACTAGTCACAGGCCTCCAGTTTGACAAGCTTTCTTCCATTATTACTCTCTGCTTCCTACCATCAACCAAATTGTACATCCAATTTGCTAACTCGCCCTAGATTCCATACAATCTAGCCTTCCAGAGCAGCCTACCATGTGGAACCATATCAAAGGCCTTACTGAAATCCATGCAGACTACACCTACCACCTTGCCATCATCAACCTTCCTGATCACTTCATTAAAAAACTCTAAAAAATTTGTGAGGCATGATCTCTCACGCATGAAGCCCTGCTGACTACTTCTAATCAAATGCTATCTTTCCAAATGTACCCCCCAGAATTTTCTCAAGTAACTTACCTATCACTGGTGTTAAGCTTATTGGTCTATAATTCACAGGATTTTCTTTGCAGCCCTTCTTGAATAAAGTTACAACTTTTGCTACCCTCCAGTCTTCCAGAACCTCACCTAAGGCTAATGATGATGCAAACATATCAGCTAGGGCCCATGCAACTTCTCCTCTAGCCTCTTGCAGCATTCTTGGATATATCTGATCAGGAGATTTATCCACCTTCAGACATTCTAACATTTCCAGCATCACCTTTACTGTGGCATGGACTGTTCCTAAGATATTGCCACTAATTTCTCCAATTTCCCAAGTTTTCATGAATTTCTCCATGGTAAACACAGAGGAGAAATATTCATTGAGGGCCTCACCCATCTCCTGCAGATCCACACGTCCATAGATAGTAGGAACTGCAGATGCTGGAGAATCTGAGATAGCAAGGTGTAGAGCTAGATGAACACACCAGGCCAAGCAGCATCAGAGGAGCAGGAAAGCTGACGTTTTGGGTCTAGACCCTTCTTCAGAAATGGGAGATGGGAAGGGGATTCTGAAATAAATAGGGAGAGAGGGGGAGGCGGATAAAAGATGGATAAGGAAGAAGATAGGTGGAGAGCTGACAGACCCTCCTCTCTGTCTCCTCTCCACCTATCTTCTCCTCTATCCATCTTCTATCCACCTCCCCCCTCCCTATTTATTTCAGAACACCCTTCGCCTCCCCCATTTCTGAAGGAGGATCCGAAATGTCAGCTTTCCTGCTCCTCTGATGCTAGTTGGCTTGCTGTGTTCATCCAGCTCTACACTTTGTTATCCACATACACATGTCCACTTTCGTCCTTGAGGGGCCCTATTGTCTGTTGTCTGTCTCTAGTCATTCTTTCTTCTCTAATATACTTAAAGAATCTCTTTGGATTTACCCTAATCTCAGCCAAAACTATTGCCTGCACCCTTTCCACCCTCTGAATTCCTTCTTCTGTAAATTCCTGTATCCACTACATTTATGCGTTGCCAGCAGCAGTTGTGGAAGCAAGGTCATTGGGGTCATTTAAGAGACTGCTGGACATGCATATGGTCACAGAAATTTGAGGGTGCATACATGAGGATCAATGGTCGGCACAACATTGTGGGCTGAAGGGCCTGTTCTGTGCTGTACTGTTCTATGTTCTATGTTCTATGTTCTATTCCTCCAGGGATTCTCTTGATCCCAGCTGCCTGTTCCTGAGCCATGCCTCCTCCTTTTTTCTGGTCAAAGCCTCAATGTCTTTTCTGCCAGTGTTCCCTACTCCTGCCAACCTTGCCCTTCACCCTCACAGGAACATATAGACTTTGAATGGTAGCTAACACACTTTTAAAGTCTTCTCACTTGCCAGAGGTCCCTTTGCATGCAAACAAACTACTCCAATCAACCCTGCTAGCTCCTGTCTGATTCCATCAAAATTCGCCCTGCCCCATTTTGAACTTGAACCTGTGGGCCAGTTTCGTCTTTTTCCACAATTATTTTAAAATTAACGTAACTATGGTCACCAGTCCCAAAGTGCTTTCCCACTGTCACCTGTCCTACTCTATTTCCTAAGAGTAGGTCATGTTTTGTGTCATGGTTTTGTTTTGTGACATCCCCTTGTGACAGGTTTTGTGACATCCCCTTCCTATTTCTTAGCTCCACCCACAAAGCCTCACAGGGTGACCCCTGATCATTCTTATAAACTCCAGTGAATATAATTCTAACCAATGCTATCTCTCATCATATGTCAGTCCTGCTAATAGTATCACCATCCCCTTCTTATTTCTTAGCTCCGCCCACAAAGCCTTACTGGATGATCCCTCAGTTATTTCATCTCTGACTACTGCTGTGATACTCACCTTAATCAAAAATGCAATACACTCCTCCCCCCTTCCCCCACCTCTGTCCCACCTAAAGTACCTGTACCCAGCACATTAAACTGCCTGTCCTATCCCTCGCTGAGCCATGTTTCTTTAATCACTGTAATATCCCAGAGAGAAAAAAGAAAATGTATTGAGATCGTTTTGGTGGCACAGGTGAAGAAGGCTAGTTCACTTTTCAAAATTTGAGTATAAATGTCATTGACAGTAACTTGTTTGCATCCACATATGCTTATGAGTATATCTACATGTGTGCCCAATACACTGTCACACCATACAGCAGCAGTTTAAATTAGATAATTCATGGATTGTGGCTTACATATGGAGCTGCCGACATCAGCTACAAATTGGATGAAATGATGTGATTCGTCCTGGCACCTTTGGACCTCCTGGATGACGATGATTCCTAATGTTCAGCAACCTATTTGCACAAAGGTGTAGCTGCCAATGGGTCATTCAACAGCAGCAGTTCAGGGAGGAGCCATCTTCAGAGAAGGTCAACAATGCAGTGTAATCAAGGAGTATGCATTCTCTCATGCTTTGCACTAGACCTTTCAGGGGCATAGGACCTACATTACTGGTGGGATGCTCTTCAGAGAATCAGTGTAAACTTGATGGGTGAAATGGCATCCAGTTGCACGGTCAGGATTCTATGATTTATATATTGATCAATTGAGTCAATGGGCTGAAGAGTGGCAGGTGGATTTCAATTTGGATAAATGTGAGGTATTACATTTTGCTAAAACAATCAAAGGCAGGACTTAGAGATAGCAAGAACTGCCGATGCTGGAGTCAGAGATAACACATTATGGAGCTGGAGGAACACAACAGGCCAGGCAGCATCAGATGAGCAGGAAAGCTGACATTTCGAGTCGAGACCCTTCCTCAGAAAAGGGCAAGACATACACTTGAAAGTAGGGCCTTGTATAGTGCTGGAGAACAGAGTGACCTAGGGGTTCAAGTGCATAATTCTTAGAAGTTTGCATCACACATAGACAATAGACAATAGGCAATAGACAATAGGTGCTGGAGTAGGCCATTTGGCCCTTCAAGCGAGCACCACCATTCATTATGATCATGGCTGATCATCCACAATCAGTATTCTGTTCCTGCCCTATCCCCATAACGCTTGATTCCACTATCTTTAAGAGCTCTATCTATCTCTTTCTTGAAAGTATCCAGAGAGTTGGCCTCCACTGCCTTCTGGGGCAGAGCATTCCATATATCCACCACTCTCTGGGTGAAGTTGTTTCTCCTCAACTCTGTTCTAAATGGCCTACCCCTTATTTTTAAACTGTGTCCTCTGGTTCTGGACTCACCCATCAGTGGAAACATGCTTCCTGCCTCCAGAGTGTCCAATCCCTTAATAATCTTATACACCTCAATCAGATCCCCTCTCATCCTTCTAAACTCAAGTGTATACAAGCCCAGTCGCTCCAATCTTTCAACACATGATAGTCCCGAAATTCCGGGAATTGACCTCATGAACGTACGCTGCACTCCCTCAATAGCAAGAATGTCCTTCCTCAAATTTGGAGACCAAAACTGCACACAATACTCCAGGTGCGGTCTCACCAGGGCCCTGCACAGCTGCAGAAGGACCTCTTTGCTCCTATACGCAATTCCTCTTGTTATGAAGGCCAGCATGCTATTAGCGTTCTTCACTGCCTGCTGTACCTGCATGCTTGCTTTCATTGACTAATGTACAAGAACACCTAGATCTCATTGTGCTTCCTCTTTACCTAACTTGACTCCATTGAGATAGTAATCTGCCTTCCTGTTCTTGCCACCAAAGTGTATAACCGCACATTTATCCACATTAAACTGCATCTGCCATGCATCCATCCACTCACCTAGCCTGTCCGTCACCCTGTATTCTCATAACATCCTCCTCACATTTCACACTGTCACCCAACTTTGTGTCATCAGCAAATTTGCTAATATTACTTTTAATGCCTTCATCTATATCATTAATATATATCGTAAACAGCTGCGGTCCCAGCACTGAACCTCGTGGTACCCCACTGGTCACTGCCTGCCATTCCGAAAGGGACCCGTTTATCACTACACTTTGCTTCCAGTCAACCAGCCAATTTTCAATCCAACTCAGTATTTTACCCCCAATACCATGTGCCCTAATTTTGTTCACCAATCTCCTATGCGGGACTTTATCAAAGGCTTTCTGCAAGTCCAGGTACACTACATCCACTGGTTCTCCCTTATCCATCATCATAGATACATCCTCAAAAAATTCCAGAAGATTAGTCAAGCACGATTTCCCCTTCGTAAATCTATACCTATTCTGTTACTGCTATCCAAATGAGTCGTAATTTCATCTTTTATACTTGACTCCAGCATCTTTCCCACCACTGACGTCAGGCTAACCGGTCTATAATTTCCTGTTTTCTCTCTCCCTCCTTTCTTGAAAAGTGGGACAACATTTGTCAACCTCCAATCCAATAGTTAGAGTAGTTAGGAAGGTGCTTAGAATGCTTGCCTTCATTGCTCAGACCTTTCGTACAAGGGTTGGGATGTTTTGTTGAGGTTTTACAGGACACTGGTGAGCCTTCATCTGGAGTACTGAATCCAGTTTTGGTCACCCTGTTATAGGAAGGTGGAGGCATTTAGGTGGAGAGGGTTCAGAAGAGATTTGCCAGAATGTTGCCAGGAACAGAAGTTTTGCATTATAAGGAGAGGCTGGGACATTTTTTCACTGGAGCATAGGAGGTGGAGGGGTAACCTTACAGAGGATTATAAAATCATGAATGAAGGGTATAAATAAGGTGAATAACAAGGATTCTTCCCCTAGAGTAGGGGCTAATCAAGACCAAGGGGCATATTTTTAAAAACGGAAAGAACTATTGATGTTGTTAATCAGGAACAAAAATAGAAGTTGCTAGAAAGGCTCAGCAGGTCTGGCAGCAGCTGTGAAGTAAAAAAAATTCAGAGTTAATGTTTAGGGTCCTGAAGGTCTGAAGAAGAGTCACTGGACCCAAAACGGTAACACTGATCTGTTCTCCACAGATGCTGCCAGACCTTGTGTGTGTGTGTGTGTGTGTGTGTGTGTGTGTCATATTTTTAAGGTGAGAGGAGAAAGATTTAAAGAAAGACATCAGGGGCATTTTTTTCAGAGTGGTTTGTATGTGGGATGAACTTCCAGAGGGAGTGGTGAATGTAGGAGCAGTTATAATTTTAAAAGACATTTGGACACTCTCGGAAGGGTCACTGGGCCCGAAACGTTAACACTGTTTTTGCCTTCACAGATGTTGCCAGGCCTGCTGAGCTTTTCTAGCGATTTTGTTTTTGTTCTGGGAAATAAATGATGCCCTAGCCTAAAAACATCTCATCCCATGCATTAAAAATAAATATACTTTGGCTGAAGCGAGTTGCTCATATTTTAGAGATAATAAGGTGTCGAGATGAATGAACACAGCAGGCCATGCAGCATCCGAGGAGCAGGAAAGTTGACGTTGCGGGCCTAGACCAATATCTCATTTCTGAGGAAGAGTCTAGGCCCGAATAGTCAGCTTTCCTGGTCCTCTGATGCTGCTTGGCTTGCTGTGTTCATCCAGCTCTACACCTTGTTATCTCAGATTCTCCAGCATTGCAGTTCCTCCTATCTCTGTTCATGTTTTAGTCTTGTTTTTGCATTGCTCAGGTAGATTCCCCATCATCATGGATGGAAATATTTTTGGAGCAACCTCCAGCTGGTTGTTTAATGTTATTACTATTCATTTCTAAATGTGTTAAGTCTGCAGAGCATTGTTATAAAGCATTGAGTATGAGAATGGTTAGTTCTGTCAATCCCATGTTGTTTTCTGTATGGCATGCAATAATCCTCTGGTGTGATTTGACAAAGCACTCTTAGGCATGCCTAGCGCTATTCTTGGTTGTATGCATTTTTCACTGAACCAGCATATGGTAGCGTAAGAGATATTACAGATCATGATTGACTAAAAACATAATATTGCAAATTAAATATTAGGAAAGATGTGAAGGTGGTCTATGTGATTTGAAGGCAGAAAAGGAAAACCATTTACATAATTTGATGGGTCAAGGACTAAGGAACACAGATTTAAGATGTTAAGCAAGAAAAGCAGAGTGAATGAAAAATGATTTCTATGCAGGTGATTGGTAATGGAACTGGATATCTACAATTATAATGAAAACAAAAGCAACCAATGATTTATAATGAAATTGATGTACATTTGAATGAAATAAACTTCCAGAGCTTTGAGTATTGAGTAGTAAGACTGCCTGGATTGCTCCATGAGAGCTGACATAAACTTGATATATTGAAGTGTGTCCACCGTGTCATAAATCACTATGCCGATAGCCTTATTGATACACAAATCTGAGTTCTGGATGTGTTTTGAATCTAACCCATTTAACATAGTAGTAATGCCACTCAAACGGCAAGGAAGGTATCAATCCTGCAAAGACAGAATTTTGTGGAGACAAAGGTCAAAACCTGAATGTGAGCAACAAGCACTATAGAGTGGTGTGTGGCAGAATCAGTTGGCAAGTGACCAATCTTAATATGACCATCAACTCACTCCATCTTTTATGCTTTTCACAAAGAGCATTGCAAGATTAACACTACACAACAACATGATAACAAATGACCAATATAAAATGAAACAAAGGATGGCAGATGCTGGAAATCTGAAACAAGAACAGAAATTGCTGGAGAAAGTCAGCAGTTTGGCGACATCTGTGGACAGAAATCACAATTATCTTTTTGAGTCCAGTGACACTTCTTTAGAACTGATAGGACATTAGTGCTTGTTAACCAACGAGCACCACAACTCACCTCATTTATACTCAGACTCCCATCTTACCAAATTCACTAATAAGCTTGGCTTCAAGAAAATTTAACAAGGAAGTCAAACCATGATGGCAGATGTAGCTCACCACGTGTTATGAATCCTCTCCACATTGCCTGCAAGATACACAGGCATGAGCCACACTCACTCATCCTGTACAAACATTGACATCTGACCTCTGTCGCTCCATCTTGACCAACAAGGTACTTCTACTATTCACTAGCAGTGCAATTTGGTGACACAGCCTTGCATTGCAAGATACACCAACAATTTGGATTGTTGGATGGATTGGCTGTAATGAAGACACTTACCCAGGGGGACAAGCGCTCATCTCACATATACGGAATAGGCTGCATCTCAGGAATGTTCACTTGCTCAATTAACATAACTCACATAGCATCCACCTGTTTGCTCACAGCATCTCTATCTTGCCTTGCTGTGGCAATTCGCACAGTCATGCAACCAAGCAGCTAGTCTGGCTGCTTAACGGTCCTCAGTACAGGAAGCACATATCATGCTGTATAACACTGTGCTACATTTATCTTACACCTGCACTATGTGCCAGCAATTTACATGGCAAATACACAGCACCTGCAATAAGCAGGCAGCCATGAATCCAAATCTAAGGGGAATAATCCTTCAAACGAAGTCCAGGGAGGCACCTGTCTGTCAGGGACTTCCATCACAGTATGCCAAGGGCAGAATTCAAGGAAGTGACCACTGTAAGAAATCCAGTCTGATGGAGGTGTCTTGGTCAGGGGGTATGTGCTCTGAAGTCCAGGGCATGGGCCACAGTCAGTCCATTTGCACCATTGTGTCCATCGTGGAGTAGGGCTAATGCAATTGAGGAGATGTATAGGTAGCAGTCAAAGACTGGGCATGTCTTGCCAGTGATGTCTGATCATGCTAAAAAAAAAACTCTTATGGTGCAGTGTTAGTGTTCTTATCCATAGACTGAGAGGCCTAGATGTAAGTTCACCAGGTCCAGAGTAAAAATATGTTAAATTAGGTGGCATGGTAGCCCAGTGGTACTGCTGCTTCACAGCACCAGGGACCCAGGTTCAATTCCAGCCTCGGGTGACTGCCTGTGTGGAGTTAGCATATTTTCCCTGAGTCTATGTGGGTTTCCTCGCACAGGCTAGATGGGTTGGCCATGCTAAATTGCCCCTAGTGGAGATTAGATTGGTTATAGGGGGATGGGTCTGAGTGGGATGCTCTGAGATGTGGACTAATTGGGCTAAAGGGCCTGTTTCCACACTGTAGGGATTTTGTGATGAAAAAGGTGGGCCAATTAGGTAATTCAAAATCATTGAAGTATCAGAAGGAGGCGATTCAGCTCATCATGTCTGCACCAGCTCATTAAATGAACATTATTAGGTAGTGCCAATCTCCTACATTTTACCCATACTGCTGTACATTATTTTTATCCAACTAATCATTTAATGCCTTCGTGACTGCCTCAATTGAACCTGTTTCCAGGAAGTGAAATCCATACTTTACATATTCACTGATTGAAAAAGTCTTTCCTCATTTCACCCTTGATTCTTTGTGCCCCTACGTTCTCGTTCCTTTTTATGACTGGAAAGAGTTTCTCCCTATCTACTCTATCCAGCCTGCTCATGATTTTGTGCATCTCTATCACATTTCCACTTTGCCTTCTTCTCTCCAAACAAAAATTCCACTTTCTTCAATCAACCCTTCGAATTGAAGTTTGTTATCCCTGGAACTGCTCTGAAAAACCACTTCTGCACTCTCTCCCATACATTCATGGACTTCCTAAAATGTGGCACTTACAACAATACTCCAACTATTGTCCAACACGTATCTTATACAAGTTCAAATCACCTATGGCCTTATTCATAAAGCTGAGTCTACTATATGCTTTACTTACTCTCTCTGTCTCATCAATTTCATTATTTGTACATATATACACCCAGGTCCCTCTGCTCCTGCATCTCCCCTTAGAATTGAACCCCATTGTTTTGTATTGTCTTTCAATGTTCTTCCTACCAAAATACATCACGCTGTATTTTTCATTCCATCAAATTGCCTATGTCTTTCCAGAGTTCTACACTGTCCTCTTCAGAGTTTACAACTCTTCCAAATGACGAGTCATCTGTAAATTTTGGAATTGCCCTCCCGCACACCAAGATCTAGATCATGAGAAATATTACGAAAAGTAGGGGTTCCAATACCAGATAACAAAGTGTGGAGCTGGATGAACACAGCAGGCCAGGCAGCATCTTAGGAGCACAAAAGCTTACGTTTCGGTCCTAGACCCTTCATCAGAAAAGGGGAATGGGGAGAGGTTTCAGAAATAAATAGGGAGAGAGGGGGAGGCAGACCGAAGATGGATAGAGAAGATAGGTGGAGAGGAGAGTATAGGTGGGGAGGTAGGGAAGGGATAGGTCAGAAAGGGAGGATGGACAGCTCAAGGGGGCGGGATGAGTTTAGTAGGTAGGAAATGGAGGTGTAGCTTGAGGTGGGAGGAGGGGATCGGTGAGAGGAAGAACAGGTTAGGGAGGCGGGGACGAGCTGGGCTGGGTTTGGGATGCAGTGGAGGGAGGGGAGATTCTGAAGCTGGTGAAAGCCACATTGATACCATTGGGCTGCAGGGTTCCCAAGCGGAATATGAGTTGCTGTTCCTGCAACCTACGGGTGGCATCATTATGGCACTGCAGGAGGCCCAGGACATGTTGGACATGTCAGACATGTCGTCTAAGGAATGGGAGGGGGAGTTAAAATGGTCCGCAACTGGGAGGTGCAGTTGGTTATTGCGAGCCGAGTGGAGGTGCTCTGCAATGCGGTCCCCAAGCCTCCACTTGGTTTCCCCAATGTAGTGGAGGCCACACCAGGTACAGCAGATGCAGTATACCATATTGGCGGATGTGCAGGTGAACATCTGCTTGATGTGGAAAATCATCTTGGGGCCTGGGATGGGGGTGGGGGAAGAGGTGTGGAGGCAAGTGCAGCACTTCCTGCGGTTGCAGAGGAAAGTGCTGGGTGTGGTGGGGTTGGAAGGGACTGTGAAGTGGACAAGGGAGTCACGGAGAGAGTGGTCTCTCCGGAAGGCAGACAAGGGTGGGGTTGGAAAAATATCTTTAGCGGTGGGGTCGGATTGTAGATGGTGGAAGTGTCGGAGGATGATGCGTTGTATGCGGAGGTTGTTGGGGTAGTATGTGAGGACGAGGGGGATTCTCTTTTGGTGGTTATTGTGGGGGCGGGGTGTGAGGGATGAGTTGTGGGAGACACGGTCGAGGGTGTTCTCGACCACTGCTGGGCGGGAAGTTGTGGTTCTTGAAGAACGAGGACATCTGGGATGTAAGGGAGTGGAATGCCTCATCCTGGGAGCAGATGTGGCAGAGGCGAAGGAATTGGGAATAGGAGATGGAATTTTTGCAGGAACGTGGGTGGGAGGAGGTGTATTCCAGGTAGCTGTGGGGGTCGGTGGGCTTGAAATGGACATCAGTTTCAAAGTGGTTGCTTGAGATGGAGACACAAAGGTTCAGGAAGGTGGAGGATGTGTTGGAGATGGTCCGGGTGAATGTAAAGTTGGGGTGGGAAGTGTTGGTGAAATGGATGAACTGTTCAAGCTCCTCTTGGGAGCACGAGGCGGCGCCGATACAGTCATCGATGTAATGGAGGAAGAGGTGGGGTTTAGGGCCAATGTAGGTGCGAAAGAGGGACTGTTCCACACAACCTACAAAGAGGCAGGCATAGCTTGGGCCCATGCAGGTACCCATGGCCGCCCCCTTTGTTTGTAGGAAGCGGGAGGAATCAAAAGAGAAGTTGTTGAGGGTGAGGACGAGTTCGGCTAGGCTGATGAGGGTGTCGGTGGAGGCGGACAGGTCGGGTCTGCAGGACATGAAGAAGCAGAGGGCCTTTCGGTCATCTGCATGGTGAATGGAGGTGTCCATGGTGAAAATGAGGTGTTGGGGACCGGGGAATTGGATGTTCTGGAGGAGGTGGAGGGCATGGGTGGTGTTGGTTCCAAAACCAACCTGGCAGAACTCTACTGCAAACCCTCTTTCAGCCCAAACAACTCTCCACTTTTATCACTCAGCCAATTTTGCATCCATCTCGTTACTACTGACCATTATTCCATGACCCATTTCTTTCCTCACAAATCTGTGGGGCACCACTGTGTCAAATACCTGCTGAAAGTCCATGCATACAACATACAAAATAGAACATAGGACAATACAGTGCAGAACAGGCCCTTCGGCCCTCAATGTTGCGCTGACCTGTAAACTCATCTAAGCCCATCCCCCTACACTATCCCATCATCAATGTTATGCATATTCAAGGACTATTTAAATGCCCCTAATGTGGCTGAGTTAGCTATACTGGCAGGCAGGGCATTCCACGCCCTTACCACTCTCTGAGTAAAGAACCTGCCTCTGACATCTGTCTTAAATCTACCACCCCTCAATTTGCAGCTATGTCCCCTCGTACAAGCCAACGTCATCATCCTAGGAAAAAGACTCTCACTGTCCACCCTATCTAATCCTCTGATCATCTTGTATGTCTCTATTAAATCCCCTCTTAGCTGCCTTCTCTCCAATGAGAACAGACCCAAGTCCCTCAGTCTTTCCTCATAAGATCTTCGCTCCAGACCAGGCAACATCCTGATAAAAAAATGTGAGGCTGGATGAACACAGCAGGCCAAGCAGCATCTCAGGAGCACAAAAGCTGACGTTTTGGGCCTAGACCCTTCATCAGAGAGGGGGATGGGGGGAGGGAACTGGAATTTATTCCAGTTCCCTCCCCCCATCCCCCTCTCTGATGAAGGGTCTAGGCCCGAAACGTCAGCTTTTGTGCTCCTGAGATGCTGCTTGGCCTGCTGTGTTCATCCAGCCTCACATTTTATTATCTTGGAATCTCCAGCATCTGCAGTTCCCATTATCTCCAACATCCTGATAAATCTCCTCTGCACCTTTTCTAATGCTTCCATATCCTTCTTGTAATGGGGCGACCAGAACTGTACGCAATATTCCAAGTGAGGCCGCACTAGCGTTTTGTACAGTTGCAGCATCACATCACGGCTCCGGAACTCAATCCCTCTACCAATGAAACCTAACACACCGTATGTCTTCTTAACAGCACTATCAATCTGGATGGAAACTTTTAGGGATCTATGTACGTGGACACCAAGATCCCTCTGCACATCCACACTACCAAGAATCTTTCCATTGACCCAGTATGCTGCCTTCCTATTATTCTTCCCAAAGTGAATCACCTCACATTTATCTGCATTGAACTCCATTTGCCACCTTTCAGCCCAATTCTGCAGTTTATACAAGTCTCCCTGCAACCTGCAACATTCTTCCACACTGTCCACGACTCCACCAACTTTAGTGTCATCTGTAAACTTACTAACCCATCCACCTATGCCCGCGTCCAAATCATTTATAAAAATGACAAACAGCAGTGGTCCAAAACAGATCCTTGAGGCACACCACTAGTAACCAGACTCTGGCTGAATATTTTCCATCAACCACCACTTGTTGCCTTCTTACAGAAAGCCAGTTTCTAATCCAAACTGCTAAATCTCCCTCAATACCATGCCTCCACATTTTCTCCAATAGCCTACCATGTGGATCCTTATCAAAGGCTTTACTGAAGCCCATGTACACCACGTTAACTGCCCTACTCTAATGCATATGCTTGGTCACCTTCTCAAAAAACTCAATGAGGTTTGTGAGACATGACCTGCCCTTGATGAATCCATGTTGACTATCTCCAATCAAATTGTTGTTTGCTAGATGATTATAAATCCTATCTCTTATAAACTTTCCCAAAACGTTTCCTACAACAGACGGAAGGTTCACTGGTCTATAATTACCTGTGTCATCTCTACTGCCCTTCTTGAACAAGGGCACAATATTTGCAATCCTCCAGTCCTCTGATACTAAACTTGTAGACAATGAGGACTCAAAGATCAGGCCAAAGGCTCCGCCATTTCCTCCTTAGCTTCACAGAGAATCCGCGGAAAAATCCCATCTGGCCCAGGGAATTTATCTACCTTCACACCTTCTAGAGTTGATACCACCTCCTCCTTCTAATCTCAATCCTTCCAAGTCTAATAGCCTATATCTTAGTCTTCTCCTCTACAATATTTTCCTTTTCTTGAGTGAAAACAGATGAAAAATATTCATTTAGCACCTCTCCGATCTCCACAGGGTCCACACACAACTTCCTACTTCTGTCTTTGACTGGCCCTATTCTTACCCTAGTCACCTTTCGTTCCTCATATACCTACAGAAAGCTTTAGGGTTCTCCTTTATTCTACCTACTGATGACTGCTGATATCCCCTCCTTGCTCTTCTTATCCCTCTCTTTAAATACTTCCTAGCTAATCTGTAACTCTCCATCGCCTCATCTGATCCATCTCGTCTCACCATCACATAAGTCTCCCTCTTCCGTTTAACAAGAGATATAATTTCTTTAGTAAACCACAGTTCCCTTACCTTATCACTTCTTCCCTGCCTGACAGGGACATACCTATCAAGGACACACAATATCCGATCCTTAAACCAGCTCCACATTTCGATTATCCCCATCCCCTGCATTTTGCTACACCATTCTATGCCTCCTAAGTCTCGCCTAATCACATTATAATTGCCTTTCCCCCATCTATAACTCTTGCACTGTGACATGCTCCTATCCCTTTCCATCACTAAACTAAACATAACTGAATTATGGTCACTCACTCCAAAGTGCTCACCTACCACTAAATCAAACACCTAGCCTGGTTCATTACCAAGTACCAGATTCAGTGTGGCCTCCCCTCTTGGTGGCCCTTCCACATACTGTGTCAGGAAACCCTCCTGCACACATTGGACAAAAACTGATCCATCCGACGTACCAGAGTTATAGCATTTCCAGTCAATGTTGGGAAAGTTAAAGTCTCCCATAATGACCACCCTGCTCCTTTCACTCCTGCCGAGAATCGTTTTGCCAATCCTCTCCTCCACATCCCTGGAACTTTGCGGAGGTCTATAAAAAATCTCCCAGCAGTGTGGCCACTCCTCTCCTGTTTCTGACCTCAGCCCATTCCACCTCAGTAGACGAGTCCTCGTCAAAAGTTCTTTCAGCCAACGTTGTACTGTCCTTGACTAACAAAACCACACCTCCCCCTCTTTTACCACCTTCCCTGACCTTAATGAAAGATCTAAACCCTGGAACCTGCAACATCCATTCCTGTCCCTGCTCTATCCATGTCTCCGAAATGGTCATAATAGCAAAGTTCCAGGTACCTATTCATGCGGCAAGCTCATCTACCTTATTCCAGATACTCCTGGCGTTGAAGTAGACGCATTTCAAACCAGCTTGCTGTCTGCCAGCACACTCCTGTGACAGTGAAATCCTGTCCATGTCCTCCCTACTCTCATCTTCCTGTGTACAGGAACTACACCACTGTTTCCCATCCCGCTGCTGAGCTAGTTTAAATCCTCCTGAATAGCACTAGCAAATTTCCCACCCAGCATATTAGTACCCGTCTGGTTCAAGTGGAGACTGTCCTGTTTGTAGAGGCTCCATCTTCTCCAGAATGAGCCCCAATTATCCATATTCCTGAAACCCTCCCCCCTGCACCAACCCTGCAGCCACGAGTTCAGCTGAAATCTCTCCCTGTTCTTTGCCTCGCTATCACGAGGCACGGGTAACAAACCACAGATAACCTCTCTGTTTGTTCTAGCTTTCAGCTTCTACCCTAGTTCCCTGAAATCCTGCCTGACATCCCTATCCCTCTTTCTACCTAACATCAATAACATTACCTTGATCAAGCCTTTCTATATATCCCCTTTTTGGTCCCTAATCAGCTGTACTCTTACCATTCTTTCAAAGAAGGTTTTAGAACACATCTATGTTGGCTTCCAGTCTTTTCTCATAATTTCTCTTACTTGTTTTTGCAACTCCCCTCTGAAACATCAATATTCCTCTTGGTTCTCAATTTTATTTTCTAGCTGACACTTACCTTAAACACCCTTTTTCTCCTTTATCTTAATTTATTTCTCTTTTGTTATCCATGTAGCTCTGGATTTGTTCGTTCTACCTTCCCCCTTGGAGACTGTACCCAATCCACTTTCTCTTTGAAGGAAGGCCCATTGTTCAGATATCTCTTTCCCTACTGGTTTGTTCTTCTACTATCCTTTCCAGTGGTTGGTGGTCTACAGAATACATCCAGCAATGTGTTTGCATCTTTCTTATTCTTTAGATTTAGTCAAATTGATTTTGTGCTTGGACCCTCAAGTTATCCTTTCTCCAGCATTGCAATGTGCTCCTTAACAATACTGCACCTGGTCCTATTTTCTGTAATTTTCCATCTTTTTTGAACACCTCACAGCCAGGAATATTTAACGGCCAAACTTGTCCTTCCTGGAGCCAGGTCTCTGTTATCACCTCAACAAAATTCTACATAGCAACATGTACCTGTAAATCTCCAATTTTACTAACTATACTCCGTGCATTCACATACATGCACAGTAACCCTGATTTAAACAATTTTTTTCCTTCCTCACTGACTTAATCTAATAACTTTCAAATGTCTATATTAGGACCAGTTGCACTTCTTAAGCATTTTGTGAATCCTGGTCTTCTCCTTTATTACTCCTTTTTGATTCCAACCCCTTGCCAAAGCTTTCCCAATAGTACTATCAAAACGCATTGCAAGGAACTCACTCCCACCTCTGTTCAGAAGCAATCCGTCTGGCTTGTACACATGCCAGGGCCAGTCCCAATGTCCCAGGAACCTAAAGCTTTCACTCCTGTGCCACCCATCCATCCATACATTCATCTGCCTTACTCACCTATTTCTGCACAGTTGGTGTGTTGCCTCCCTGGTGCCAGGGTTCGTGATGTCTCTGATCGTGTATTTTGGATCCTTAAGGGGGAGGGGGAACAGCCCCAAATCGTGGTCCACATAGGCACCAATGACATAGGTAGGAAGAGCGATGGGGATTTAAGGCAGAAATTCAGGGAGCTAGGATGGAAGCTGAGAGCGAGGATGAACAGAGTTGTTGTCTCTGGTTTGTTGCCCGTGCCATGTGCTAGTGAGGTGAGGAATAGGGAGAGAGAGGAGTTGAACACTTGGCTACGGGGATGGTGCAGGAGGGAGGGTTTTGGATTCTTGGATAATTGGGGCTCTTTCTGGGGTAGGTGGGGCCTCTACAAGCAGGATGGTCTTCACCTGAACCAGAGGGGTACCGATATCCTGGGGGAGAAATTCGCTAAGGCTATTCGGGTGGGTTTAAACTAATTCAGCAGGGGGATGGGAACCAAAATTGTACTTTGAGTATAGAAAAGGTTGAGAGTAGGGAGGTCCGTAATAAAGTTCCAGGGACGCAGGATGGCACCGGCAAGCAAGAAGTTGTTTTGAAGTGTGTCTACTTCAACGCCAGCAGCATCCGAAATAAGGTGGGTGAACTAGCAGCATGGGTTGGTACCTGGGACTTCGATGTTGTGGCCATTTCGGAGACATGGATAGAGCAGGAACAGGAATGGTTGTTGTAGGTTCCGGGATTTAGATGTTTCAGTAAGAACAGAGAAGATGGTAAAAGAGGGGGAGGTATGGCATTGTTGGTCAAGGACAGTATTACAGTTACAGAAAGGATGTTTGGGTACTCGTCAACTGAGGTAGTATGGGCTGAGGTTAGAAACAGGAAAGGAGAGGTCACCCTGTTGGGAGTTTGCTATAGGCCTCTGAATAGTTCCAGATATGTAGAGGAAAGGATAGCAAAGATGATTCTCGCTAGGAGTGAGAGAGACAGGGTAGTTGTCATGGGGGACTTCAACTTTCCAAATATTGACTGGGAACACTATAGTTCGAGTACTATAGATGGGTCAGTTTTTCTCCACTGTGTGCAGGAGGGCTTCCTGACACAATATGTAGACAGGCCAACAAGGGGTGAAGCTACATTAGATTTGGTACTGGGTAGTGAGCCCGGCCAGGTGTTAGATTTGGAAGTAGGTGAGCACTTTGGTGATAGCGATCACAATTCTGTTATGTTCACTTTAGTGATGGAAAGGGATAGGTGTATACCACTGGGCAACGGTTATAGCTGGGGGAAAGGCAATTACGATGAGATTAGGAAAGATTTAGGGAGCAAGGGATGGGGAAGGAAACTGCAGGGGATGGCCACATTAGAAATGTGGAGCTTATTCAAGGAAAAGCTCCTGTCTGTCCTAGATAAGTATGTACCTGTCAGGCAGGGAGGAAGTTGTAGAGCGCAGGAGCCGTGGTTTACGAAGCAAGTGGAATCTCTGGTCAAGAGGAAGAAGAAGGCTTATGTTAGGATGAGATGTGAAGGCTCAGTTAGGGCACTTGAAGGTTATAAGATAGCCAGGAAAGACCTAAAGAGGCAGCTCAGAAGAACAAGGAGGAGACATGAGAAGTTGTTGGCGGATAGGATCAGGGTAAACCCTAAGGCTTTCTATTGGTACTTAAGGAATAAAAGAATGACGAAAGTAAGATTAAAGCCAATCAAGGATAGTAGTGGTAAGGTGTGTGTGGAGTCAGAGGAGATAGGGGAAGCGCTAAATGAATATTTTTCAACAGTATTCACTCTAGAAAACGACAATGTTGTCGAGGAAAATACTGAGATACAAGCTACTAGACTAGGTGGAATTGAGGTTCACAAGGAAGAGGTATTAGAAATCCTACAGAGTGTGAAAATAGATAAGTCCCCTGGGCCGGATGGGATTTATCCTCGGATCCTCTGGGAAGCCAGGGAGGAGATTGCTGAGCCTTTGGCATTGATCTTTAACTCATCATTGTCTACAGGAATAGTGCCAGAAGACTGGAGGATAGCAAATGTGGTTCCCCTTTTCAAGAAGGGGAGTAGAGACAACCCTGGTAATTATAGATCAGTGAGCCTTACCTCAGTTGTTGGTAAAGTGTTGGAAAAGGTTATAAGGGATAGGATTTATAATCATCTAGAAAAGAATAATTTGATGAGGGATAGTCAGCACGGTTTTGTGAAGGGTAGGTCGTGCCTCACAAACCTTATTGAGTTCTTTGAGAGGGTGACCACACAGGTAGATGAGAGTAAACCAGTTGATGTGGTGCATATGGATTTCAGCAAGGCGTTCGATGAAGTTCCCCACAGTAGGCTATTGTACAAAATGCGGAGGAATGGGATTGTGGGAGATATAGCAGTTTGGATCAGAAATTGGCTTGCTGAAAGAAGACAGGGGGTGGTGGATGATGGGAAATGTTCATCCTGGAGTCCAGTTACTAGTGGTGTACCGCAAGGGTCGGTATTGGGTCCACTGCTGTTCGTCATTTTTTTTATAAATGACCTGGATGAGGGCGTAGAAGGATGGGTTGGTAAATTTGCAGACGACACTAAGGTCGGTGGAGTTGTGGATAGTGACGAAGGATGTTGTAGGTTACAGAGAGACATAGATAAGCTGCAGAGCTGGGCTGAGAGGTGGCAAATGGAGTTTAACGTGGACAAGTGTGAGGTGATGCACTTCGGTCGGCGTAACTTTGGTCGGAATGCAAAGTACTGGGCTAATGGTAAGATTCTTGGCAGTGTGGATGAGCAGAGAGATCTCGGTGTCCATGTACACAGATCCTTGAAAGTTGCCACCCAGGTTGACAGGGTTGTTAAGAAGGCATACAGTGTTTTAGCTTTGATTAATAGAGGGATCGAGTTCTGGAACCAAGAGGTTATGCTGCAGCTGTACAAAACTCTGGTGCGGCCGCACTTGGAGTCGTGCATACACTTCTGGTCACCACATTGTAAGAAGGATGTGGAAGCTTTGGAAAGGGTGCAGAGGAGATTTTCTAGGATGTTGCCTGGTCTGGAGGGAAGGTCTTACGAGGAAAGCTTGAGGGATTTGAGGCTGTTTTCGTTAGAGAGAAGAAGGTTGAGAGGTGACTTAATTGAGACAGATAAGATAATCAGAGGGTTAGATAGGGTGGATAGGGACAGCTTTTTTCCTAGGATGGTGATGACGAGCACAAGGGGGCATAGCTTTAAATTGAGGGGTGAAAGATATAGGACAAATGTCAGAGGTAGTTTCTTTACTCGGGGAGTAGTAAGGGTATGGAACGCTTGCCTGCAACGGTAGTAGATTCGCCAACTTTAAGTACATTTATGTCGTCATTGGACAAGTATATGGACGTACATGGAATAGTGTAGGTTAGATGGGCTTCAGATTGGTTTCACAGGTCGTCACAACATCGAGGGCCAAAGCACCTGTGCTGTGCTGTAATATTCTGTGTTCTATGTTCTATGCACACACTTGCAATGTGGCACTAGGAGTAATCCAGGGATTATTATATGTGAGATGCTGCTTGCTAACCTGTGTAGCTTCTGAAATTTTGATTATAGGACTACATCCCTCTTCCTCCCTAAATCATTGTTACCAATGTGGACCTCCCCCAGAAGAATGTCCTGCTGATACTCTTTGACATCCTTGAGCCTGCCACCAAAGGGAGGCAAAATACCATCCTGGAGTGATATTAACTGGCACAGAAACACCTATATGTTCCCCTAACTAACAGATCCTCTATCACTATTGCTCCTCCTTTCTTCTTCTTCCTTTCGTCCTGTCCAGCAGGCCCCTTGACCACCTCTCTGAATGCAACTCTCAGCCTCAAAATGCCACAACGTCTACAGATGTTCTTCAAACTCTGAAATGCAAAGCTCAAGTTTCTGCAGATGGAAGAACTTTCTGCACATATTGTTGTCTTGGACCTCAGTAGCATCCTAAAAGAAATTCAAGGATCAGAATGTTGCTGAAGTGAAAATGAAGGAGAAGGTAGCTGAGACATTAGCTTCATAAAAAAGAAAAAAATGCAGTTGTTAGAAAGAACCAGATCAGATTCCTTTGAAGATATACAAGGAATTAAGGGTGGAAGTTGCAGAGACGTTGTCTACAATCTCTCAGTCTCTTCAGACCTATGATTGATGCCAGAGAATTGAAGAATTGCAAAATTTCCATTCTTATTCAAAAAATCAAATGCAAGATTTAACCTTGATAAAAAAACTTACAGAAATGATAATTTTGGACAAAATTAATAGCCACTTGGTTAACTGTGGATTAGTTAAGGAATGCCAGTAAGAAATCATTAAATTAAAATCCCACTTAAGTAACCTGAGTTTTTGATGAAGTGGCAGAGCGTTAACAAGAGTAACCCAACTGATGTGGTGTAAATGATCTTCCCATAGGTGTTTTGAAAGGCTTGCCAGCAAAGTGAACCCATGGAATCAAAAGAACAGCAGCAACATGATACTGAGTAACAGGCACTGAGAGCAGGAGTGCATAATTGTTTTTCAAATCAGAGAAAGTATCTGTGCACTGATATATTAATGACCTAGACTTAAACAAATCCAAAACAAGTCCTAGGTGTACAGGTTGAAATCTCAAGATTTGCAAATGCTGCAAAACTTGAATGATTGTCAATGATTCCAGAAGGAAGATAGATGGAAACTTGAAGGAAATAAATGCAAGGCAAACATGATTAAGTGAGACTGACTGGATTGCCCTGCACAAATTTGATGGTCCAAATGACCTCCATCTCTGCCATAAATAACAAAGACTCAATGATGCTGGAACTACAGTACTCCTACTTTTTTCTGCTATTAATTTTTGTTGTTCATGCTGAGAGATGTGGGCATTAAGCAGTAGTGCTCCAAATACCTTCCTCTTGGTGAAACTTCTTTGCTCTTTCATCAATGAACCATTCTCCAGATTTCACCTTCATTTGCCTGTAATACAGAATCAGTACAATTTATTTTAAAATGGAACTCCAGTTCTTGCAGAACAGTTCATTACAAGCAATTCAATCCGGATAAGTGCACTTGGGTTGGACAAACAAGGCAATGGAATAAATTATGAATGGTAGGACCTGAGAAGTACCAAGGATCAGAGGAATCTTGGGAATGTGCATGTACTCTTGACCCTTAAGGCATCAGGGCAGTAGATAAAGTGGTTAAGAAGACATACTGGATACTTGCTATTATTAGCTGATGCCTAGAGTTTAAAAGCAGGGAGATTATGCTGGAATTATATAAACATTGATTAGGCTACAGCTAGAGAACTGTGTGTAGTTCTGGTCCACATGATAAGAGGGATGTGTTAGCACTTGAAAGGATGCAGAGGAAATTTTGCAGGATGTTGTCTGGCTGGAGCATTTCTGTTATGAGGAGAGATTGGACAGATTGGGGATGTTTTCCTAACAGCACAGGACATTAAGGGGGTGTGACTGGGAGGAATCACATTATGAGGGACATAAATTAGGTAGATAAGAAGAAACCTTCTCCTTGCTGTAGGAATCAATGACCAGAGAACAAGGTTTATGGTAAGGGACAGAGGTTTAGAGGAGACGTTAGTGGTGTGGTAGGAATGTAAGGGTGGTAGAGGCAGAAACGCCTTTAAATGTAGTGAGTAAGCAGTACTTTCATCTCAGAGTAAATGTCAGGGTTGGGGGAGTCTCTCCAGTGTTTGTGCACATTACCTAGCACATCATAT
Source organism: Stegostoma tigrinum (assembly GCF_030684315.1). NCBI lineage: Eukaryota > Metazoa > Chordata > Chondrichthyes > Orectolobiformes > Stegostomatidae > Stegostoma > Stegostoma tigrinum. Next base: position 33,898,211 of record NC_081362.1, on the reverse strand, counting down.
AATATTTGATGTGTTGTCTTTCGGATGAGACCTTAAACATTGCATGTTCTGTCATGTAAATACAAATGATCCAATGGTACAACTGACAGAGTTGGGGTGTTGGGGTAGGGGTTCTTTCATGATATTTTGGCCAAAATAAATGACATCACTAAACATCTGGTTATCAAATTGCAAGTATCTTGCAACTCTGACTACATTTCAAATCAATTCATTTGCTTTAGAATGTTTTAGGGCATCCTTATTTCATGAAAATCATTAATGAAATTTACTTCTTCTTCTGTCATATCTCTTACAGTGAAAATGGTGAAATTGTTCACAACTGTGTTCAAGGATACAAAGTTTATTGTCAATGCCATGTTTCCCAGTGGGCTGTAATGGGGCTGCATCCTTTCACTGCGTTAGCTAATGATTTAGATGAAGGATTACTGAATAAGTGGAAACAGAAGGTTACCAATGCTCATGGAGACAGAGAGCAGGAAAACTTGCTGACAAAGGCAAACATTAAGAAATGAACCCCGTTTGATGAAAAAAAACAAAAACAGAACATTTTTAGTTACTTTGTCATTGAGTGTGGGCATTGCTGGCTGGGTCAGCCTTTAATACCCATCCCTAATCATTGTAGAGGTGAAAGTGGTCACCACCTTCTGGAACAACTGCAGTTCATTTGATGCAGGTACAGACACAATGTCTTTAGGAAGGGATTTTGACACAATGATAATGAAGCACTGCTGCCTCTCAGGGCCAGGGACCCGGGTTTGATTCCAGCCTCAGGCAACTGTCTGTGTGGAGTTTGCACATTCTCCCCGTGTCTGCATGGGTTTCCTCCAGGTGCTCCAGTTTCCTCCCACAGTCCAAAGATGTGCAGGTAAGGTGGATTGGCCATGCTAAATTGCCCATAATGTTCAGGGAGGTGTAGATTAGGTGGGTTATGGGGGATGGGTCTGGGCGGGATGCTCTGAGGTTCGGTGCGGACTTGTTGGGCTGAAGGGCCTGTTTCCACACTGTAGGGATTGTATGATTGTATGTATGAAGGAAAAATGATGTATTTCCAAGTCAAGAAGGTGAGCGGCTTGGAGAGGAACTTGCAGATGGTGGTAGGCCCATGTGTATACTGACTTTATCCCTCTAGATGCCAATGGTTACAGGTTTGGAAGATGCTATCGAAGCAGCCTTTGTGAATTTCTGCAGTGCAACTTCTAGATGGTACACACTTCATACAGTGCATCTATGGTGAAAGGACTGAATGTTTGTTGATGTGGTGTCAAACAAATAGGCTGCTTTGATTGGATGAGGTACACACCCTCATTGTTTTTCTTTTATTTTTCTCATTTTTTGGTACAGCAGTGAATGAAGTTAGGGTTAGTTGAACTCTGAACAGCTGTGTGTTTAAAATAGAAGAATAGACAAACCTATATGTTGCTAGTGGTGACTGGTCTAGAAGAAAATGATTCTGACTTTCTAATCTAAGGTGCACTGTGGATTATTCAATGTGAGTTGCCATGCCAGGGTTAGTAGGTGGGTGAATGTTGAATTAGTCCATCAAGGGAAGACCAATATTAACCACATTTACAACCACAGAGAATATTGATTTTTAAAAAGAATAGAAGGGCATAAGCCAGTCCTGATTGGTCTTGGCAGAAGCAGAGTGGTTTCCAGAAGGTGCAAGATCAGGTGCAATGTTTTACTCTCCATAGCTTCTCACAAGTTACAAAAATGTTGAATGTTCTGAGAAAAGAATTCCAGGCTATAAGAGATTTGTAAACACTTCTAGAAGCCTATTGAACTGTACTCATTAGCCAGTGACTTCGAAATTAGATATTCAGTCATACAAAGAACAAACAAAGAACAAAGAAAATTACAGCACAGGAACAGGCCTTTCGGTCCTCCAAGCCTGCACTGATCGAGATCCTCTGTCTAACCTGTCATCTATTTTCTAAGGGTCTGTGTCCATTTGCTCCCCACTGATCCGTGTACTTGTCCAGATATATCTTAAAAGACGCTAACGTGTCTGCATCTACCACCTCCGCTGGCAACACGTTCCAGGCACTCACCACCCTCTGCGTAAATAACTTTCCACGCATATCTCCCTTAAACTTTCCTCCTCTCACTTTGAACTCATGACCCCTAGTAATTGAGTCCCCAACTCTGGGAAAAAGCTTCTTGCTATCCACCCTGTCTATACCCCTCATGATTTTGTAGACGTGTGAGAACAACTTATTATTCAAAGATTGGAAGAAAGAAGTGGCACCCAACTGTTTGAAACTGTTTAATTGAATTGACAAATTACAATTTAAAAATTTATCCCTTGACCATGTCTGTGTGCAAATAAAGTGTAAGATTAAAGAAAATTGGGTTTGAATTACAGATTTTAATTAGATTATGCTGTCATTTAGCTTTATCTGTTAAAGTTACAGCATGAATAAATTGCTAATTTTTGTTTTAAGTGTGGAACTCAGTTTTTTTGTAACCTTCATTTGGAAAACTTAGGCAATTTTGAGGGTCATTAAATATTTCAATATCACAATGTTGAGAATCAAATGATGCTAAGACTGATTTTATTTGGTTTCCTATCCCTAGTCTTAACAATGGTATCAAGTTTCCTAAGTGAGTTGCAGCTGTACCCATCAAGGCAAATGGAGAGTATTCCATCACACTGCTGGCTTGTGACTTGTAGATGGTGGACAGGCTTTTGTGGGGTGGGGAGAGAGAGGGGGTCAGGGGGTGAGTTACTCACTGTAGGAATCCTAGCTTCTGATCTGTTTTTCTAGCTAAACTATTTATTTGGCTGGCCCAGTTCAGTTTCCTCAGGCATGCTCATAATGAGTGATTCAGCAATGGTAATGTCATTAAATATCAAACAGAAATAGTTCTGTCTTAATGAATATTATCATGGCCTAAAATTGTATGGCTCAAATGCCACTTGCCACCTATTGGTCCCAGTCTTCATGTTTTTCAAGTTCTTGCTGAACATGGATAGGATGTGCTTTAGTATCTTAAAAGGAGTTGCAAATGGTGTTGATGGCTGTTCAGCTGTAACAAGCATGCTCAGCTCTGATCTTATGATGGAGGGAAGATTATCAATGAAACAGCTGAAGATGGATAGGCCGCGGGCACTATCCAGAGGAATTCCTGTGGTGATATCCTAGACCTAAGATAATTGGCCTCCAATAGCTACAACCATTTTCCAGACAGTGAAGAGTTCTCCCTGCTACCCATCAATGTGTGAGGTGATACATTTTGAGAAGTCAAATGCAAGAGGAAAATATACAGTAAATGGCAGAACCCTTTAAAGCACTGGCATAGAGAGACATCTTGGGGCCAAGTCCACAACTCTCTGAAAGTGGCAACACAAGTGAACGAGGTGGTAAAGAAAGCAAACAGCATGCTTGCCTTCATCGGTTGGAACACTGAGTATAAAGTTGGCAAGACATGGTGCAGGTGTATAAAACTTTTGTTAGGCCACGTTTGGAGTATTTTGTGCAGTTCTGGTTGCCACCAGAAGGATGTAGAGGCTTTGAAGAGGGCGCCTGGATTGGAGTGTATTAGCTCAAGAAGACATTGGAAAAACACATCGTTTTTATTAGTGCATTGGTGACTGAGGGCCAAATTGATAAAAGTATATAAAAGGTATGACAGGCATGGATAGAGTTGATAGTTGGAGTCTTCTTCCCGGGGTGGAAATGTTAAATACTAGGGGGTGTAAGTTTAAGTTGAGAGGGGAAATGTTTAAGGGAGATGTGCAAACAAAGCTTTTTTTGAGGGTGGTAAGTGCCTGGAATGTGCTGCCAAGGGAGGTAGTAGAAGAAGATATTTTAGCAAAACTTAGGGTACATACAAACACATGAACAGGCAGGGAATAGAGGCGAAAAGGGCCATGAACAGGCATATGGGAATAGTTTAGAATGGCACCATGGTCGGCGCAGATTTGGTGGGCCAAAGGGCCTGTTACTGTGCTGTATTGTTCTACATTTTAATTATAGTTTTGTTGCCATAGTTGTTCAGATACTGATATGATGTCAAGGCCTGTCACTGTCACATCACTCTGGGAACCAACACTTTTGTCGATGTTTGGCTGGCTCAGTGGTTAGCACTGCAGCCTCACAGCACCAGGGGCCCGGGTTTGTTTCCAGCCTCGGGCAACAGTCTGTGCGGAGTTTGCACATTCTCCCCGTGTCTGCGTGGGTTTCCTCCAGGTGCTCCGGTTTCCTCCCATAGTCCAAAGATGTGCAGGCTAGGTGGGTTGGCCATGCTAAATTGCCCTTAGTATTCAGGGGTGTGTGGGTTATAGCAGGATGGGTTTGGGTGGGATATTCCAAAGGGCGGTGTGGACTCGTTGGGCCGAAGGGCCTGTTTCCACACTTTAGGGGAATCTAAGAAATCTGTAATGAGGCCAGGAGCTATGTGGGCTTAATGGATGACAAACTGACTTTGGTTAGCAGGTTATAAAACCATAAAAGGTAAAAGCTCATCAAGTCTACTATCTTTCATGACACCATGGCTGATCTGATAATCCTTAACTCATTTTCTTGCCCATCCCCATAGCTCTTGACTGCCTTATTGATTAAAAATCTGTCTATCTCAGCCTTGAATATACTTAATGACCCAGTCTTAGCAGCCTTCTGTGCTAAAGAATGCCACAGACTCACAACCCTCAGAGAAACAAAGGCAACACAGTAAGAAATTAGAGGAACACCGCAGGTCAGGTAGCATCAGAGGAAAAGGAAAGTCAACATTTCGGGTTGGGACCCTTCTTCAGTGAAACACGTTCTTCCTCACCTCTATCTTACATGAATTATTCTGAAATTATGCCCCTGGTCCTAGAGATTCCTAGAAGAGAAAACTAAACAAGGTAATCTAATCAATACTTATGATTAAAACAATCTTCTTTGTTTGCATCCCCGTTCTCACACACATTTAAGGGATAAATTTTAAATGTCATAATTTGCAAGTTCCATAAAAACCAGGTTTTTATGGAATCTTTGAATGATGCATTATATTACAAGCACATAGCAACACACCTTACTTGAATTCCAAAGTCACCATTCAATACAAACAATTTCCAGCAGGGTCCGAGTAATGTTCACTTATTTCTTAAGAACTCAGATTCTTCCGTCAGACATTCAATAATTCTTTAACTGAATATAAAGCTATAGAGAGCGTAAAACTTTGACACAGCTTCCCAGAGCAGCAGCTTCCCTACACTCTTCTGCTATTAAGTCAAAATTAGCTTAATCTATGGTTTCTTTTCCTTTTTCATCATTCTCTGTAGTTCTCATCCCTGGGTTCGCTAAAGAACGCATGACACGTAAATGATTTGGAGGAAGGTCTGATCAGCAAGTCTGCAGATGACACTAAGATTGGTGGAGTAGCAGATAGTGAAGGGGATTGTCAGAGATTACAGCAGAGTTGGGCAGATAAATGGCAGATGAAGTTCAATCCGGGCAAATACGAGGTGATGCATTTTGTAAGATCTAATTCAAGAATGAACTATACAGTAAATGGAAAAGTCCTAGGGAAAATTGATGAACAGAGAGATCTGGGTGTTCAGGTCTATTGTTCCCTGAAGGTGGCAATGCAGATCAATAGGGTGGTCAAGGAGGCATATGGCGGGCTTTCCTTCAACGGACGGGGTATTGAGTACAAGAGTTGGCAGGTCATTTTACAGTTGTATAAGACAGTGTACAGTTCTGGTCACCACATTACCAAAAAGATGTGGATGCTTTGGAGAAGGTGCAGAGGAGGTTCCCCAGGATGTTGCCTGGTATGGAGGGTGCTAGCTACGAAGAGAGGTTGAGTAGATTAGAATTATTTTCATTAGAAAGACGGAGATTGAGGGGGGACCTGATTGAGGTCTACAAAATCATGAGGGGTATAGACAGGGTGGATAGCAAGAAGCTTTTTCCCAGAGTCGGGGACTCAATTACTAGGGGTCATGAGTTCAAAGTGAGCGGAGGAAAGTTTAAGGGAGATATGCATGGTAAGTTTTTTTATGTAGAGGGTGGTGGGTGCCTGGAATGCGTTGCCAGCGGAGGTAGTAGACGCAGACACATTAGCGTCTTTTAAGAAATATCAGAACAGGTACATGGATAGGCGGGGAGCAAATGGACACAGACCCTTAGAAAATAGGAGACAGGTTTAGACAGGGGATCTCAATCAGCACAGGCTTGGAGGGCCGTAGGGCCTGTTTCTGTGCTATAATTTTCTTGTTCTTTTCTTTGTTCTTTGACAAAGGAGTGCTGCTAATCTTGAAAACATTACAAGACTCCAGGTTAATACTCAATGATAAAATGTGAAGTTTCAAAGCCAATGATAATATTTTTGGACCACATTGTCCAGGCAGCAACAACTCAGGGGACACACAAAAGATGGAAGACATCAAGACATTTCCACCAACCAGGAATACTTCTGACCTCCAAAGATTTATGACATGCATATATACTAACGTTTTCCCACCTACCATCAGTTTGGAGGAAGGGTCACTGGATCTGAAACACTAATTCTGATTTTTTTCTTCACACATGCTGCCAGACCTGCTGAACATTTCCAGCAATGTCTGTTTTTGTTCCAAAGATTTATGGGATATGGTGAATTCAGTAGCTTTCAGTTGTAAAGGCAGAGACTTCCTCATCCCCATGGACTTTGTGCGATAGCAGACACTTTGTAAGTTGACACACTTATAGCTCTGCACCCTCTGATTTATGCTTTGGAAGGGTTCATCCCCACTTTGCCTTTCTCAGCTTATCTGGAACTATCTGTATTCTAGAAAGTTCTTGGGCTAGGAGCAGTGGAATTCATTACTCACTAGAAATCTGTGCCCTCAATCAAGTTTCAGTCTTTGAACTGTTTTAATGACTTCCCCTTCCAATTCAACTGTGGGGCCGGCTAAAACATTTTTCATTTGCTTCTCTTCCATGTTGCCAAGTTTCTATTCCAGTATTTTCTTGCTGCTTTACACCATTTACATGGGTATGGTCACTGCTTGCCAGCATTTAGGATAATCAATAGAATTGTAACAGTAGAGGATCCAACAGGTGGACTGCACTGGCAATCAAACCCCGATACTCTTTAAAGGAACCGTACAAAAAGGATAAATGTTTTATTCATCACCTAAACATCCTTCTATTACTACTACCCAAAAATAAAGATGGGGAGAGAGAAACAGACAGACAAAATATAGCTTTTTACTGCAAGCTTTCTGAAGTCTTTTCTTCCACAGACAGACTCAGGAATACCTATGAAGAACAACTTCAATCCAGAAGCTGTTGCTAGGTAACCATTAACACAGGGAAATTAATGCCATAAAACACTGAACATCCATCTCTTATATCTCTTAGAAGCTTAGCTGCCTTCTCTCCACAAAATCTGACTTTTTGTCATCAGTAGGTGATCCACAGCACCCTTTAACCTTCTGACTTTTCAGTTCCAAGAGGTTACATGGTAAATCCTCCTTAACCCAGAAATTATCTAAATGCTTCTTTAAAAAATACTATGTATTTCCAACACCATGTGCTCAAGACATACTAGGGCTGATCATTTATTCCCAAAAAACTAAATACATAAGCATGGCACAGCAATGCTTTACCTATCAAGTCTTAGTTGCATGTAACCTGAGAGCACCACAACACAGCAATTGAACATCTGTGTAAGAAACTATTATTAATGTACAGGTATAGTCGATGCTTTACCCATACTGATCATGTAACCACTTATCAGCAATCACGTTAATGAGCGGAAACATGTCCTGAGTGGAACAGGATACATTCCTGACATTAGAGTGAAGTTAGAACTTACATTTACTGTATTATTTTGAAAACACCATGGAGAATAACACTTTTACATTATGATATGTCCTAGGTCAAAAACACTCAGATCAACTGAAAAATCAGAAGGTTAAAGTGTGCTGTGGATCACTTACTGTTTACAAGAAGTCCAATTTTGAAGAGAGAAGGCAGCGAAGCAAATTTATTAATAGATGGTAGACCTTCCATTACTAGACAAAGTACAGATCAAAAATGGCAGCATGGGACAGCACGGTGGCTCAGCATTTAGCACCGCCGCCTCACAGTGCCAGGGACCTGGGTTTGATTCCAGCCTCAGGTGACTGTATGCATGGAGTTTGCATATTCTCCCTGTGTGTGCATGGGTTTCCTCCCACAGTCCAAAGATGTACGGGTGGATTAGCAGAATACACATAGATTGGAGAGTCGGGCAGGTAAACGGCAGATGGAGTTCAATCAGGGCAAATGTGAGGTGACAGGTTTAGACAGAGGATCTCATTCAGCGCAGACTTGGAGGGCTGAAGGGCCTGTTCCTGTGCTGTAATTTTCTTTGTTCTTTGTTCTTTAAATTGCTTATAGTGCCCAGGGATGTTTAGATTAGGTGGGTTGGACATGGGAAATGCAGGAGTAGGGGAATGGGTCTGGGTGGATGCTCTCTGGTATGGACTTGTTGGGCCAAATGGCTTGTTTCCACACTGTAGGGATTTTATGATTCTACAATAAGTACTTCACTGGCTTTGAATTACATTTCAAGTGTTCAGACTGTGCTAGATACAATATAAATGCAAGTTCTTTCTCAGTCTTTAATCCTGTGTCAATTCTAAACAAAACTTCCAGTTTCTGAACGGATGAATAAAAAACAGGCAAATTTACCATCCACGTCATCACAGCATTTGCAAGGTGGCGTTTACACCAGAAGTAGAAGAAATGGAAAAGGTAAAGGAAATTGTTTATGCAAAAATGCCCCACAATGTCATTCTCTCATATTTAAGAGCTAACCCAAATTGGAAAGTTCTTAGAGCAGCCCAATCCCCACCAGCACTGTCAACTCTGGTCTGTAGCATTCCTATCAGTTTGATCACATGATATTCTGACCACTAACATTATATAACATCCAACATGGCATCTGAGCAAATGACTACACAATCTATTACAACTGTAACAACTATATTTTTTAATGTAAACTGGGAAAACAGGAAGTTTGGGTACAGCTGTGCTTTCGTGAATGCATCAGGTACATTTTTTCACAACTTAAAGTTCAAAGTATGTTATGCATTTTTGGTTACACAAAGCCTTTTGAGAAGTTGGATTTTATAATTTTGCGAGAAAAGCCAGCACCAGGTGCCTTTGGGATTTTTATGCTGCAGTTTGTTACAGACTTGAGAAGGGGAAGTTGAACTCAGTCCTCATTAAACCTACAGGCTAGCATAAGCCTGTCTTTCTTTCTCACTCTCCATGTGAAAAAAAAAGCTCAAACTCTGAAAAGAAGAACTTCTAAATCAAGCAAAGACCCAGGTCCAACAGACTGACCACTGAATTGAGGGTTTTTGTTTGCTCTGTGGCCAATAACAAAATTATGTCATTGCCAAAAGCCAAAATAACAGAAATATTCACTACATTCCACACTCATGGTTTCCACTATTGATCCACAGACTTTTGTTCTTTTTTACTTCCGTTTTCTACCTATAATATTTGGCAGAGCTGTCTTTCATATGTCCTATTTGTGAACTAATGTGTGCACATCTAGATTTATGGGGGATACAGTTTGCATTGTAATAGCTATTAATCCATTCTTACAAGTGTTAAAAGTTTGTTTATAATAATCTTTTTTATGATTTTGATAGCAGAGTCAGGCAAATTAACCATTTTGGTGATTCAACTGGTCATTTATACAGGAGTGGCAGCTCATGCAACAGTTTGGGACTTCATTGTCACAGCACTCTTTTCATCAGTCTACAGATGGAAGGTGGCCATTCATGGAAGCTGATCCAGGATTTCTCAACACACAGTGCAAAAAATGATCAGTGTTTTAAAAGTTCTTACCTGTGAGCATGACATACTGTGCATCTCCACACTTTATTATTTTTGTACACACAGCATTCATGGCACACTTTGTGACTGCAAAAGCTACACACCACGCCAACTTTAAATACCAGTCCTAGGGTTGTCTGACATCGAGCACAGGATCGGCTGCTACGGTCCCACTGAGAGATTTTTGCTCCCTTTCGTCGAATTTCTTGATATTCAGATTTTAACTTTCTGCTCAAAATAGGAGAGGCATTTTCAATGACACAAAGTGACCACAGAGATTACTTTTCTCAACAATGAAAGCAATGAAGTGAGCATTGCAGCTTTACAAAGAACAAATAAAGAAGAATGCAGCACAGGAACAGCCCCTTCAGCATACCAAGACTGCACCGATAAGACTTAAAAGAACGTTGCCAGGGTTGGAGAGTTTGAGCTAAAGGAAGAAGTTGAATAGACTGGGCCTGTTTTTCCTGGAGCATCAGAGGCTGATGGGAGACCTTATAGAGGTTTATAAAATCATGAGGAGCATGGTAAAGGCCAATAGCCAAGGCCTTTTACCCATTGTAAGCGAGTCCAAAACTAGAAGATATAAGTTTAAGGTAAGAGGGGAAAGATTCAGAAGGGACCTTTGGGGCAACTTTTTCATGTAGAGGGTGGAGCATGTATGGAATGAATTACCACAGAAAGTGGTGGAGACTGGTACAATTACAACATTTAAAAAGGCATGAGTACATGAATAGGAAGGGTTTAGAGGGATCTGAGCCAAATGCTGGCAAATGGCATAGGATTAATTTGGGATATCTGGTTGGAATGTATGAGTTGGACTGAAGTATCTGTTTCCACGCTGTACAATTCTATGAATCTATGACTTTGGTGCAGCATGGCAGCTCAGTGATTAGCACTGCTGCCTCACAGCACCAGGGATCTGGGTTCAATTTAACTCTTGAACAACTGTCTGTGTGGAGTTTGCACATTCTCCCCATGTCTGTGTGGGTTTCCGCTGGGTGCTCCAGTTTCCTCCCATTGTTCTAAGATTAGGTTAGGTGGACTGGCTGTGCTAAATTGCCTATAGTGTCCTGGAATATGCAGGCTAGGTGGATTAACCATGGGAAATACAGATTTACAGGGATAGAGTGGGTCTGGTGGGATGCTCTTTGGAGGGTCAGTGTGGACTTGAGGGCCAAATGGCCTGCTTCCACATTGTAGGGATTCTGTGACTCAATTCTTTCTATCCATGCACATTATGATAGTGTAAACTTCTATCAAGTCACCCCTCAACCTTTGGTATTAAAGTGAAAACAAACCAACTTTGTACAATCTCTTCTCATAGCTAATATCTTCCAAACCAGGAAGCATCCTATTTACCTGTTTCTGTACCCTTTCCAAAGCCTCCGTTGTCCCTCTGGTGGAATGGTGACCAGAACTGTACACAATTTTCTAAATGTGGCCTCACTAAAGTTCTATACAGCTGCTACATGACATGCTAATTTTTATACTCTATACCCTGACCAATGAAGGCAATCATGCCATATGCCTTGTTGACCAGAACATCTTCAGAACATCACTGGTCACAGATCTCCAATCAGGAAAAAGCTCTTCCTCTGCTATTCTCTGTCTCGTATGACTAAGCCATACTTAGTCTGTATCAATCTTTGCAGCTCACCAAGGATTCCACATGGGGGTGGCATGGTGGCTCAGTGGTTAGGATTGCTGCCTCATACCCTTCAGGCCCCGGTTTGATTCCATCTCGGGCAACTGTGCAAACTCCACGCAGACTTTGTCCCTGTGTCTGTGTGGGCTTCCTCTGGGTCTTTTGGTATTCTCCGACAGTCCAAAGATTTGCAGATTAGGTGAACTAGCTGTGGGAAATTCCCCCACAGTGTCAAGGGATGTGCAGGCTAGGTGAATTAGTCATGGGAAGTGCAAGCTTACAGAAATAAAGTGAAGGGGAAGATCTGGGTGTGATGCTCTTCAGAGGGTCAGTGTGGACTCAATGGGCTGAATGGCCTGCTTCCACGTTATAGGGTTTCCATGATTATATGTAACTTCATTTTTGTATCAGCCTGTCATGAGGAACTTTGTCAAAGGCTTTGCTAAAGTCCATATAGACAATGTTTACTACCACCCTGCCCTCATCACTTCCTCAAAAAATTCAATCAGGATGTGAGACATGACCTTCCACACACATACTGCCTAGTACAAATAAGTCTATGTTTTTCCCTATGTGAATAAATCCTATCTTTAAAAATCTTTTCCAATAATTTCCCTACCACTATTGTAAGGTTCACACTGAGGAGTATTGCCAGAGGGTACAGAAGGATATAGATAGGCTAGAGACTTGGGCAGAGAAAGGTTCACAGGCATGTAATTTCCCAGATTATTCTTGTTGCCATCCTTAAACAAAAGTGCATCATTGGCTATCCTCCAGTCATCTGAGACCTCCTATGTGACACAAGACAATATAAAAATTTCATACAAGGAAGAGGTAATTTGTGTTACCTGCCTCCAACTGCATTCTGGGATGAATCCCTTCAGGTCCTAGGCACTTGTCTAACTTAATGTGTTTTAAAACACCCAACACTTCCTTTTACATTTTTTATATTGACAAGCCCAATACATCAACATACTCCTCCCAAGACTCACCAGCCATCATGTCCTTCTCCTTTGTAAAAACCAAAGCAAATTACTCAATAAGGACTTCAACTACTTCCTCTAGCTGCATGCATTAATTCCATTCATTGTTCTTGGATTTACCTACTCTTTCCCTAACTATCCTCTTGTTCCTCACATATGCACAAAAACTTGGGTTATTCCTTAGTCCCATATGCCAAAGATATTTCATGGCCCTTTTTAGCCCTCTTAATTCCTTGCTTGAGTAATTTTCTGCTATCTTTGCATTCTTCTGTCTGTCTTCAGTTTTACAAACCTACATTTGCCTCCTTTTTCTTTTTTTATTGAGCACTCAATTTTTCTTCTCATTCAAGCTTCTTGCCAGCCTTATCCTTCCATTTCCAAAGGAACATGTTAGTCCTAAACCCTAATTAACTGCCCTTTTTAAAGATTCCCACATGACACATAACGTGTCATTTCTCCTGATGAAGGAGCAGCACTCTGGAAGCTTATGATTTCAAATAAACCTGTTGGACTATAACCTGGTGTCGTACAACTTCTGAATCGTTACAATATAGACCAAAATTTCTGGATGCCCATCCTCCCCATCTGTTTTGCCCCTTTAACACCCCTTTCTGATTTAAATGGAATCTTTCAGAGAGTTCCAGGCTTTAGTCAGGTTTTTGTTATAGCAACGGCATCATGCTGCCACATGTCAGTCTGTGCCCCTAGTTCATCTGCGTTGTTTGTAATTATTCCTTGCATTGAAGTATCTCCATCAGTACAGACAACAAAGGAATTGCCTGAGAAATTGAAAATTTTTCTGGACAATTCCTCTATGTCTGGAACTCTCTGAAAGATTCCATTTAAATCAGAAATGGGTGTTAAAGGGGCATAACAGTTGGAGAGGATGGGCACCCAGAAATTTTGGTCTATATTGATCAACAAAAGTAAAAGCCCAGGGATTATGGGGTAATGGGTTGAATTGGATCCAAAATTGTCTTATCAACTGGAAACAAAGGGCAATGGTCATTGGCTGCGAATGGAAAGCTAATTCAAGTGGTGTTCCACAGGGCTTGGTAGTGGGACCCTGTTGTTGTTTTATACATTAATGATTTGAACTCGAATGTGGGGACGCAACTGGGAAATTTGCAGATAACTGGAAAATTGATTGTAAATAGGGCAGCTGTAAATCCCAAAGTGATATAGATGGGTTGGTGGAATGGGTAGGAAAGTGGCAGATGGAGTTCAACAATGATAAGTGTGACGTAATGCATTTAGGGAAGTCAAATAGTAAAGGAGAATGCACAGTAGAAGGGAATTTGGGGAGGCAATGGCCGAGTTGTATTATTTCTGGACTGTTAATCCAGAGACCCAGATAATGTTCTGGGGAACGGGTTCAAATGCCGCCATAACAAATGGTGGAATTTGAATTCAATAAAGTATCTGGAATTAAGAATCTAATGATGACTGTGAATCCACTGTTGATTTTCGGAAAACAGCTCTGGTTCGCTAATGTCCTTTAGGGAAGGAAACACCCATACTTGCCTGATCTGGCCTACATGTAACTCCGGACCCATAGCAATGTGTTTGACTCTTAACGCCCCTCTGAGCAATTAGGGATGGGCAATAAGTGTTACCTAGTCTGCGATGCCCTCATCCTGCAAATGAATTTTTTTAAAATGCACAATAAATGGGAAGGCACAAGAGGGTTAGATGAAGTGACAGATCTTGGCATGAAAGTGCACAGGTCCCTAAAGATAGCAGTAAAGGTAGATAAGGTTGTAAAGAAGGCATATGGAATGCTCTCTTTCATTGGCAGAGGTATAGAATACAAAAGTACGGATATAATGATGAAACTGCATTAGATACTGGTGAGGCCACAAATGGAGTAGTGTGTTGTTGTGGTCACCACTTTCTACGAAGGACATTATTGCTCTGGAGAGGGTTCAGAGAAGATTTACTAAAATATTGCCAGGGTTGGAGAATTGTAGATACAAGGAGAGATTAAAGGTACTTTCCTTGCATACAAGAAGGCTGAGGGGTGTCATGGTTGAGGTATACAAAATCGTGAGGGGCAGAGACAGAGCAGACAGGAGGAACCCATTTCCCTTGGCAGAGTTCAAAAACTGGGGGTTGTAGATTCAAGCTAAGTGGCAAAAGGATTGAGGTGACAAGAGAAAAAAGCATTTCATGCAGTGGGTATCTGGAATTCGCTGCCTGAGTTGATGGTGAATTCTTTTATAAAGTATCTGGATTTGCACCGTAAGTGTTGTAGGTTGAAAGGTTATAGGAAAATGGGATGAGAAAGGGCCCTCTGAATGTCTTTGGATCGACAGGGACAAAATGCGCCAAATGTCCTCCTTCTGTGCTGAATCATTTCTATGGCTCTGTGGTTCTGTGTGAGTATGCACAACACACAAATTGGCTGCCAAATGTTTCATTTGATATATGTTTTGACACTGAAGAAAATACTAATTTGTTTGTAAAATGCTTTAAGACTTTAACCAAACCACTAAGAAGAACTGATACAGCACCAGGGACCCGGGTTCGATTCCAGCCTCGGCCGACTGTCTGTGTGGAGTTTTCACATTCTCCCTGTGTCTGCCAGGTTTCCTCCAGGTGCTCCAGTTTTCTCCCACAGTCCAAAGATTGGCAGGCTTGGTGGATCGGCCATACTAAATTGCCCGTAGTGTTTAGGGGTGTGTGGGTTATAGTGGGATGGGTCTGGGTAGGATTCTTCAAGGGGCGGTGTGGACTTGTTGGGCTGAAGGGCCTGTTTCCACACTGTAGGAAATCTAATCTAACCTAAGCCATTTTATTGATATTATTTTGCATCAATATTTCCTGTGGAGCACCTTCAGCAGCTATGGTATTTTACTTGGTCAATATAATCATATAAAGCTGTTTTGCTATCAGTATCTTGACTCCAAGTGTTGCTTTGGTCTCAACATTCATTATAATTCTAAACTTCTTTAGATATGCTAGTAATAGGTCCCTCACTGTAGCACTGAAACTCGTCTTTGAATGGATCTTTAAAGACTTTTATGTTGCTCACCTTATCCGGTCCTCATCAGCTTTACGTAGTATTTCATCCCGTTGAAGGACTTCCAGCACCTTCTCACGTTCTAGATTTTTGAGAGCTTTGATATCCACGTCCATTTCCATTCTTATGTCTATCCAGTTTCAAGTGTCACAATTGTTTAACAGTTTAGAGGCACAAATTTTAACGTGCAAATCACGGCAGATTCCCAGACCAACAAGTTGAGAGAAAATTGTGTGAACTGCGTAGATCCAATAGGTTCTTAATGCTGCATCATATTTATGGATTGACAATTTGTTATTAAACTTATCACCACCGTATTCTCATTTTCAGTCTGAAGCATTTTTTCATAATTTCCCTCTGGTGACTTCATAAACCAATTTTACTCTTTTCCTTTCAGATTGATGTATTCAAAATTATTCTCTCTTCAGTTACTCGTCATAAGAATACCAAACTTTGATACTCGGCTGGACTTCTCCACCAGGATTACTTTCTTGCACACAGTGAAGTGCAACATTCTTCCAGTGACATCTAAATTTGAACAGACAGCATTGTTCTGGTTCATAAATAGCTTCAGACCCTAACAGTAAGCAAATGACAGCCTGTTTATTTTCATCACTGCTACTTTATTGAATTAAAACATTATCTTATCTCAGATTATGCTTTCATGGCACTACTCATCAGGAACTTTATGAATGTTTCCTTGTACTCATAGTTTTCATTAGATATTAATGGATTAGAAAACTGAAAAGCCATTGATTGCACCAGTGTAAAGTTATTAACGAGCTACATTATAGCTAGTTATAATCCATCTCTGATTGTCACATTGTATTAGAAACAGTTTTAACCAACATTAAACAATTATTTTGAAATGTTTAAGTTTGAAAATTGTATTAAATTATCAGCCATTCCCTCCCTGATACCCTATCCAGTTCTAAGCCTTCTATAAGAAACGAGAAAACATGGTGATGGTATTACATCTAGAAAGCTTGAAGTGGCAAGGTTTTCCTTCTTTCCGAATCTGCAGTGACCAGACAATTATAGCGTCAGAGTTATCTTTGTTCACCAGCTTTATTCAGGCATACACCAGATAGAAGGTGCCTCAGTCCAGCTGGACTGAACGAATCTCAAAATTCACAAATTAAGAACTTATACTTCATTAACATCAATCACTTTTTAAGTGGTCTGCTTTTGCAGCCGTCCAATTGAGGCCCTGCATACACTGTTCATGCAGTAAGTACAAGATCACTGGTCAGTCCCTTTGGGGATCATTTCAATACATTACAGCAATTAGTTATAGCCAGGCTGCGTTTGCTGAGATCTGCGCTTACAGACCATCACATGCACATTTAAACTAGCACACAGGAGATGGCATGGGCCAATTTTGGGGTTGGGGAAACAGCACTCGAATGAGATGAGGGAAGGGATACCGAGTCAGAAAGGGGGGCACTGGAGGAGGAGACCTCCCAAGTCCCACGTCCTCACACTGCCTCAACTCTGTTCAGTTCCCACATGTCCTCAATCCCGACCCCTCAGTGTCTGCAGTATCCACTGACCTGCTTTTCAAAATCACGCTTCACTGCACGTGCACACTGTGGTATTTACAAATGACACGATGCGTAAATTTTATACAATGACATGTTGACTCTGGAAATCTCCACACGTGTGTTTCCGGATTCGTAGTGCAGGTACGGGTGTTCACAGACACTGCTAATCATGTACAACTTAGAAATTTACTGACATTCCTTCTTATTCCAAATACGTGCAAGGTACATTCTTATGTCATCTATTAATGGTCCTTATCAATTTTGTGCAAGCCAGACAATGAAAGCATTAGAACAAAGACGGTACAATCCTTAGGTCCGGATGGGATCTATCCCAGGTTGCAGAGGGAACAGTCCAGAAGAGGAACAGGCAGCATTAGAGGAGCAGGAAAACTGACATTTCAGGTCTAGACACTTCTTCAAAAACGGGGGAGGGGAAAGGGTCTCTGAAATGAATAGAAAGAGGGGAAGGCGATGTTAGAAGATGGATAAAGGAGCAGATAGGTGGAGAGAAGATGGACAGGTCAAGGAAGCAGAGATGAAGCCAGTACAGATGAGAGTAGGTAGGGAATTCGGATGGGGGTTGGTCAGTGAGGAGGGAGGGGCAGGTAGGTGGGAGAGAAGATAGACAGGTCAAGGAGGCGGGTTAAACCCCACCCCAACTTCCTACCTACTAGCCTCATCCCCGCCTCCTTGACCTGTCTCCACCTATCGGACGGTCTACACCTGGACAGGGCTGGAACCAATGTCCTAGGGGCTGCTTTTGCTAACGCTGTTGGGGAGGGTTTAAACTAATGCGGCAGGGGGTTGGGAACCAAATGAGGAGGTTAGTGGGCAGTAAGGAGGTAGTAACTAAAGCCTACAAGGAAGTAGATAATGAAGTCAGTGTGACTAAGGGGAAGAGTAGGCAGAGAGAAGATGATGAACACAAAGGGACAGGTAGCCTGAGATGTATTTGTTTTAATGTGAGAAGTGTAGTAGGTAAAGCAGATGAACTTAGGGCTTAGATTAGTACCTGGGAGTATGATGTATTTGCTATTACTGAGATTTGTATGAGGGAAGGGCAAGATTAGCAACTAAATATCCCAGGATATAGATACTTCCGGCAGGATAGAGAGGGGCGTAAAAAGGGTGGACGAGTTGCATTACTGGTCAAAGAGGATATCACAGCTGTGCTGAAGGAGGGCACAATGGAGGACTCCAACATTGAGGCAATATGGGCAGAGCTGAGAAAAAAGGGTGCAGTAAGAACATTGAGGCTGTATACAGGCCTCCCAACAGCAAGCATGAGATAGAGGCACAAATATGTAGGCAGATTATGGAAAGATGTAGGAGCAACAGGGTGGTGGCGATGGGAGATTTTAATTTTCCCAACATTGACTGGGATTCACTTAGTGTTACGGGTTTAGATGGAGCAGAATTTGTAAGGAGCATCCAAGAGGGTTTTTTAGAGCAGTATGTAAATAGTCCATCTTGGGAAGGGGCCATACTGGACCTGGTGTTGGGGAATGAGCCCTGCTAGGTGGTTAAAGTTTCTGTAGGGGACTACTTTGGGAATAGTGATCACAATTCTGTAAGTTTTAGAAGACAAGAGTGATCCTAAAGGAAGAGTGCTGAATTGAGGAAGGCTAACTATAGAAAATTTCAGCAGGAGCTGGGGAATGTGGATTGGGAGCAGTTGTTTGAGGGTAAATCCACATTTGATATGTGGGAGGCTTTTAGAGAGAGGTTGATTAGAGTGCAAGACAGACATGTCCCTATGAAAATGAGGGATAGAAAGGACAAGATTAGGGAACCATGGATGACCGATGAAATTGTGAGACAACCAAAGAGGAAAAAGGATGCATACATAAGATCTAGGTGATTGAAAACAGATGATGCTTTAGAAGAAAATTGGGAAAGTCGGACCAATCTGAAACGAGGAATTAAGAGGGCTAAAAGGGGTCATGAAATATCTTTAGCAAACAGGTTTAAGGAAAATCCCAAAGCCTTTTATTCATACATAAGGAGCAGGAGGGTAACTAGAGAAAGGGTTGGCCCACTCAAGGACAAAGGAGGGAAGTTATGCGGGAAGTCATGGAAAATGAGTGAGATGCTTATGAGTGCTTTGCATCGGTATTCACTAAGGAGAGGGACATGATGGGTGTTGAGGTTAGGGATAGATGTTTCATTACCCTAGGTCAAGTCAGCATAAGGAGGGGTGAAGGCATTAGGATGGACAAGTCCCCAGGTCTGGATAGGATCTATCCCAGGTTACAGAGGGAAGCATGAGAGGAAATAGCTGGGGCCTTAACAGATATCTTTGCAGCATCCTTGAGCATGGGTGAGGTCCTGGAGGACTGGAGAATTGCTCATGCTGTCCCCTTGTTTAAGAAGGGTAGCAAGGATAATCCAGGAAATTATAGACCAACAAGCCTGACATCAGTGGTGGGGAAGTTGCTGGAGAAGATACTGAGGGATAGGATCTATTCAAGTTTGGAAGAAAATAGGCTTATTAGTGATAGGCAGCCTGGTTTTCTGCAGGGAAGGTCATGTCTTACCAACTTGATATAATTCTTTGAGGAAGTGACAAAGTTGATAAATGAGGGAAGGGCTGAAGATGTCATATACATGGACTTCAGTAAGGTACTTGATAAGGTTCCCCATGGTAGGCTGATAGAGAAAGTGAAGTTGCATGGCATCCAGGATATACTAGCAAGATGGATAGAGAATTGGCTGAGCAACAGGAGACAGAGAGTTGCAGTGGAATGGAGTTTCTCAAAATGGATAACTGTGACCAGTGGTGTTCCACAGGGATCCATGTTGGGACCACTGTTGTTTGTGATGTACATAAATGGTCTGGAGGAATGTATAGATGGTCTGATTAGCAAGTTTGCAGTAAACACTAAGATAGGTGGTGCAGCAGATAGTGAAGGGGACTGTCAGAGAATGCAGTAGAATATAAAAAAAGTATAACGAACAAAGAAAATTACAACACAGGAACAGGCCCTACAGCCCTCTAAGCTTGAGATTCTCTGTCTAAGCTTGTCATCTATTTTCTAAGGGTCTGTATCCCCTTGCTCCCTGCCCATCCATGTACCTTTCCAGATACATCTTAAAAGACACTAACGTGTCTGCGTCTACCACCTCCGCCGGCAACACGTTCCAGGCACCCACCACCCTCTGCATAAAGAACTTTCCACGCATATCTCCATTAAACTTTCCTCCTCTTACTTTGAACTCATGACCCCTAGTAATTGAGTCCCCCACTCAAATATAGATAGATTAGAGAGTTGGGTGGAGAAATGGCAGATGGAGTTCAATCCAGGCAAATGCGAGGTGATGCATTTTGGAAGATCAAATTCAAGAGCAAACTATACAGTATATGGAAAAGCCCTGGGGAAAATTGATGCAGAAAGAGATCTGGGTGTTCAGGTCCATTGTACCCTGAAAGTGGCAACACAGGTCAATAGAGTGTTCGAGAAGGCACATGGCATGCTTTCATTCATCAGATGGGGTATTGAGTACAAGAGTTGGCAGGTCATGTTACAGTTGTATAGGACTTTGGTTTGATCACATTTGGAATACTGCGTACAGTTCTGGTCACCACATTACCAAAAGGATGTGAATGCTTTGGAGAGGGTGCAGTGGAGGTTCACCACGATGTTGCCTGGTATGGAGGGTGCAAGCTATGGAGAGAGGTTGAGTAGATTAGGATTATTTACATTAGAAAGACAGAGGTTATCGGGGAACCTGATTGAGGTCTACAAAATAAGGAGAGGTATAGACAAGAAGAATCTTTTTCCCAGAGTGGGGGCTCAATTACTGAGAGTCATGACTTCAAGGTGAAAGGGGAAAAGTCTAAGGGAGATATGCGTGGAAAGTTCTTTACACAGAGGGTGGTGAGTGCCTGGAACGCTTTGCCAGCGGAGGTGGTAGAGGCGGGCACGATAGCGTCATTTAAGATGCACGGTGGCTCAGTGGTTAGCACTGCAGCCTCGCAGTGCCAGGGACCCGGGTTCAATTCCTGCCTCGGACGACTATGTGTGGAGTTTGCACATTCTCCCCGTGTCTGTGTGGGTTTCCTTCGGGTGCTCCGGTTTCCTCCCACAGTCCAAAGATGTGCAGGTTAGGTGGATTGGCCATGCTAAAATTGCCCGTAGTGATCAGGGGTGTGTGGGTTATAGGGGGATGGTCTGGGTGGGATGCTTCAAGGGGCGGTGTGGACTTGTGGGCCAAAGGGCCTGTTTCCACACTGTATGGAATCTAATCTAATCTAATACTTGAATGGGCAGGGAGCAGAGGGATACAGATCCTTAGAAAATAGGTGACAGATTTAGATAGAGGATCTAGAATGACGCAGGCTAGCAGGGCCGAAGGGCCTGTTCCTGAGCTGTAATTTTCTTTGTTCTTTGCTCTTTGCTGTATCTGTTCTTCTCTCCACCTTCTATCATCACGTCCCCCTCTTCTGAAGAAGGGTCCAGACCTAAAACGTCAGCTCTCCTGCTTCTCTGATGCTGCCTGGCCTGCTGTGTTCATTCAGCTCCACACCTTGTTATCTCAGACTCCAGCATCAGCAGTTCCTACTATCTCACAGAAGAGGGTCAGGCCCTTCCAACCACTGGCAGTATTTAGACAGCATATTCCTGAAGGATAGTCCAGTGAAGTAATATGGGTAGAAGTAAGAAATAAGAAGGTAATTATCACTTTGCTGGGACTGAACTATAGGCTCCCCAACAGTCAGTGGGAAGTTGAGAAATTAGGGAGGTCACAGATAGTAGGGGACTTTAACGTTCCAAGTATAGATAGATTGGGACTGCCATAGTGTTAAAGGCTTGGATTAGAAGGAATTTAATTGTTCAAGAAAACTTTCTCAATCAATATGTGCATGGCCCTAATAGAAAAAGAGCAAAACTCGACCTTCAGTAAATGAGGCAAGGCTAGTGACTGAGTGTGTTAGTAGGGGAGTATTTTGGGACCAGTGACCATTATTCTGTTTATTTTAAAATTATTGTGGAAGAGGATAGGTGTAGTCTAGTAGTTAAAGTTCTAAATTTGGGCAAAGCCAATTTTGATGGTATTAGAGAGAACTTTCAAAAATTCATTGGGGGAGGCTATTCATGGCTAAAGTGATGTCTGCCAAGTGGGAGGCTTTCAAAAGCAAAATTGTCCATGTCTTGAGCCACAGGAGATGGGTCAAATCCTAAATAAATATTCCTCATCAGTATTCATCGTGGAGAAGAACATGGAAGCAAAGATACTCAGGGAAATAAATAGTGATGTCTTGAAAAAGAGTTCTTATAACAAAACAGTAGATGCTGGAAGTCTTGAAATCTCATAAAGGTAGATGAATCCCGGGACCTGATCAAGGGTGTCCCAGGTATTTGTGGGAAGCTAAGGAAGAATTTGATGGGCGTCTGGCAGAGATATTTATATCATTGACATCTGTAGGTGAGGCCCCAGAAGAGTAAAGGCTAATGTTGTGTTATTATTTAAGAAAGACATTTAAAAGGAACAGCAGTCCTGGGTGAGCCTGAAGCCAGTGGTGGGTAAGTTGTTGGAGGGGATTCTGTGAGTCAAGATCTACATGTATTTGGAAGGTATTGTCTACGTGGACGTTAGCAAGGTTCCACGTGGAAGGTTCAGTCACATGGGATGCAGGGAACCAATTAGATATGAAATTGGCTTGATGGTAGGAGGCAGACTGGAGGCCTGTGACTAACAATGGGCCAAATGAATGCTGGGTTCATTGTTCACCATTTATATAATCGATTTGAATGAATATAGGAAACACGGTTAATAAGTTTGCATATGACACAAATTTCAGTGGTATAGTGCACATTGAAAGAAGGTTATCAGGTTGGGGCTCTTCTTAAGAAGTCTGAAGAAGGGTCCCAACCCAAAATGTCAGCTTTCCTGCTCCTCTATGCTGCCTGGCCTGCTGTGTTCCTCCAGCTCTACACTGTGATATCTCAGACTCCAGCATCGGCAGTTCTTACTATCTTATCTAAGAGTACAACTGGATCTTGAACAACTAGGCCAGTGAGTGGAGGAATGGCAGATGGAGTTTAATTCAAATGTTGCATCTTCGTAATACAAACCACGGCGGGATTTACACAGTTAATTGTAGTACTCTGGGCGTGTTGTCAAACAGAGACACCTGGGGGTGCAGGGGAATTGTTCCTTCATAATGGTGTTACAGGTAGACAGGGTAGTGAAGGTGTTTGGCACATTTGCCTTCATCATGTTACAGCTGTACAAGATCACATTTGGAGTATTGCGAACAATTCTGGTTGCCCTGCTATAAAAAAAATGTTACTGAACTGCAAAGAGTGCAAAAAAAGTTTTACAAGGATATCACCGAGACTGGAAGGTTTGAGTTATAAGGACAAGCTGCATAGGCTGGGACCTTTTTCACTGGAGCATACGAGGCTGAGGGATCACCTTATAGAGATTTACAAAATCATGAGAGGCATAGATAAAAGTCACAGCCAAGATTCTTTCTCCTGGGTAAGGGAGTCCAGAACTAAAGGTGAGAAGGGAAAGATTTAACAGGTACCTGAGGAGCAGCTTTCTTCACACAGAAAGGTGATGCACACACAGAACAAACTGCCAGAGGAAGTGGTAGAGGTGGATACAATTACAACGTTGTAAAGACATTTGGACTGGTATGTGGATTGGAAAGATTTTGAGGGATATGGTCAAATTCCACCAAATAGGACTAGTTCAGTTAAGGAAACCTTGCTGGCATAGCTGAATTGGGCTGAAGGGCCTGCTTCCATGCTGCACGACTCTATGAGACTGCGCTGATACATTGTGCCTTTCTAAACTAAAAACCGTTTACCTTTATGTGGTCCATGCCCCTCTATTCCCTGCTATTCTTAAATCTGTCAAGATGTCTCTTAAACATTGCTATTGTATCCACCTCCTTTGGCCACACATTCCAGGCACTTGCTGCCCTCTGTGTAAAAAAAATTGCCTCTTACATCTCCTTCAAACGTACCCCCTTCTATCTTAATCTTATATGCCCTAGTAATTACCATTTCCACCCTGAAAAAAAGACTCCACAGTTATCTATTCTATCCATGCCTGTCATAATTTTGCAAACTTCCATCAGGTTGCCTCTCAGACCCTTACATTCAAGTGAAAACAAGCCGAGTTCGTTCAAACACTTCTCATAGCTAATACCCTCCCAATCAGGCAATATTGTGGTAAATCATTTCCAAGCACTTTCCAAAGCTATCACGTTCTTTTGATAACATGGCAACCAGAACTGTATGCAGTATTCAAAATGTGGCCTAACTGGGGTTCAATACAGCTTCAACGTGACTTTACGATTTTTATATTCTATGCCCCAGACAATTAAGGCAAGCATGCCCTACACCTTATGGGCCACCTTATCTATTATTTGCTTACAAGCCACTTTCAGGAAACTGTGGACCTGTATGCATAGATCCCTCTGTATGTTGATGCTTCTAAAAGTTCTGCCATTTACTGTACACTGCCCTTCTACATTAGGCCTTCCAAAATGCATCACCGCACATTTTTCCAGATTAAACTCCATCTGCCATTTCTCCATCCAATGTATAATGATGTAATATATATATGTTACAAATAAAAGGGGTCCCAGGACTGATTCCTGTGAAACACCATTAGTCACAGATCTCCAGTCAGAAAAATACCATTCCACTGTATTTCTGTGCCTGCTATGACTAAACCAGTTATGTAACCATCTTACCAGCTCACCACAGATCTCATGTGACTTCACCCTTCGTAACAGTCTGCCATGTGGGACCTTATTAAAAGCCTTGCTAAAGTCCATATAGACAGCACCACCCTGACCTCATTAATCATCTTTGTCACTTCCTCAAAAAATTCAGTTTTGAAGGTTCTAAAAGGGGAGGGCGAACAGCCAGAAATCGTGTTACATATTGGCACAAATGATATAGCCAGAAATAGGATTGAGGATATAAAAAGTGATTTCAGGGAGTTAGGATGGAAGCTGCAGAGCAGGACGAACAGAGTAGTGTTCTCTGGTTTACTACCGGTGCCACGAGATAGCGAGGTGAGGAACAGGGAGCGGGCGCAGCTGAACACGTGGCTACGCAGCTGGTGTAGGAGGGAGGGCTTCAGATATGTAGATAATTGGGATGCCTTCTGGGGAAGGTGGGACCTGTACAAGAAGGACGGGTTGCATCTGAACTGGAAGGGGACCAATGTCCTGGGTGGAAGGTTTGCTCGAGTAGTTCAAGAGGGTTTAAACTAGTATGGCAGGGGGGTGGGAACCTGAGCTGTATACCAGAGGTGAGCGTTGATGCAGGTGAGGCAGTAGCAAGAGGTAGACCAGCTAGTGGGAAGGATTTTCCTGGGAAGGAACCAAGGGATCGGTTTAATGCAAGGAGTATCAGGAATAAAAGTGATGAACTTAGAGCATGGATCAGTACCTGGTGCTATGATGTTGTGGCCATAACAGAGACATGGGTTTCTCATGGGCAGGAATGGTTGCTGGATGTTCCAGGGTTTAGAACATTTAAAAAGAATAGGGAGGGGGGAAAAAGAGGAGGGGGTGTAGCACTACTAATCAGAGAGGGTATCACAGCTACAGAAGCTTCCATTGTCGAGGAAGATCTGCCTACTGAGTCAGTATGGGTGGAAATTAGGAACAGCAAGGGAGTAGTCACCTCGTTAGGGGTTTACTACAGGCCCCCCAATAGCAGCAGGGAGATTGAAGAAAGCATAGGTCAACAGATTTTGGAAAAGTGTGCACGCAGTAGGGTTGTTGTAATGGGTGACTTTAACTTTCCTAATATTGATTGGAACCTCCTTCGAGCAGAAGATTTGAATGGAGCTGTTTTTGTAAGGTGTGTTCAGGAGGGTTTCCTAACGCAGTACGTTGACAGGCCGACGAGGGGAGAGGCCATTCTAGACTTGGTGCTCGGAAACGAGCCGGGGCAGGTATCAGATCTTGTGGTGGGAGAGCATTTTGGTGATAGTGACCATAACTGCCTCACATTCTACATAGCTATGGAGAAGGAGAGGATTAGGCAAAATGGGAGGATATTTAATTGGGGAAGAGGAAACTATGATGCGATTAGACATGAGTTAGGAAGCATGGACTGGGAGCAGTTGTTCCATGGTAAGGGAACTACAGACATGTGGAGACTGTTTAAGGAACAGTTGTTGGGAGTGATGAGTAAATATGTCCCTCTGAGACAGGCAAGAAGGGGTAAGATAAAGGAACCTTGGATGACGAGAGCGGTGGAGCTTCTTGTGAAAAGGAAGAAGGTAGCTTACATAAGGTGGAGGAAGCTAGGGTCTAGTTCAGCTAGAGAGGATTACATGCAGGCAAGGAAGGAGCTCAAAAATGGTCTGAGGAGAGCCAGGAGGGGGCACGAGAAAGGCTTGGCAGAAGGAATCCGGGAAAACACAAAGGCATTTTACACTTACGTGAGGAATAAGAGAATGGTCAAAGAAAGAGTAGGGCCGATCAGGGATAGCATAGGGAACTTGTGTGTGGAGCCTGAGGAGGTAGGGGAAGCCCTAAATGAGTTTTTTGCTTCTGTCTTTACGAAAGAAACCAACTTTGTAGTGAATGAAACCTTTGAAGAGCAGGTGTGCATGCTGGAATGGATAGAGATAGACGAAGCTGATGTGCTGAAAATTTTGTCAAACATTAAGATTGACAAGTCGCCAGGCCCGGACCAGATTTGTCCTCAGCTGCTTTGGGAAGCGAGAAATGCAATTGCTTCGCCACTTGCGAAGATCTTTGCATCCTCGCTCTCCACTGGAGTCGTACCTGAGGACTGGAGAGAGGCAAATGTAATTCCTCTCTTCAAGAAAGGAAATAGGGAAATCCCCGGCAATTATAGACCGGTAAGTCTCACGTCTGTCGTCTGCAAGGTGTTAGAAAGGATTCTGAGGGATAAGATTTATGACCATCTGGAAGAGCATGGCTTGATCAAATACAGTCAACACGGCTTTGTGAGGGGTAGGTCATGCCTTACAAACCTTATCGGGTTTTTTGAGGATGTGACTAGAAAGGTTGATGAGGGTCGAGCTGTGGATGTGGTGTATATGGACTTCAGTAAGGCACTTGATAAGGTTCCCCATGGTAGGCTCATTCAGAAGGTCAGGAGGAATGGGATACAGGGGAACTTAGCTGCTTGGATACAGAATTGGCTGGCCAACAGAAGACAGCGAGTGGTAGTAGAAGGAAAATATTCTGCCTGGAAGTCAGTGGTGAGTGGGGTTCCACAGGGCTCTGTCCTTGGGCCTCTACTGTTTGTAATTTTTATTAATGACTTGGATGAGGGGATTGAAGGATGGGTCAGCAAGTTTGCAGACGACACAAAGGTCGGAGGTGTCGTTGACAGTGTAGAGGGCTGTTGTAGGCTGCAGCGGGACATTGACAGGATGCAGAGATGGGCTGAGAGGTGGCAGATGGAGTTCAACCTGGATAAATGCGAGGTGATGCATTTTGGAAGGTCGAATTTGAAAGCTGAGTACAGGATTAACGATAGGATTCTTGGCAGCGTGGAGGAACAGAGGGATCTTGGTGTGCAGATACATAGATCCCTTAAAATGGCCACCCAAGTGGACAGGGTTGTTAAGAAAGCATTTGGTGTTTTGGCTTTCATTAACAGGGGGATTGAGTTTAAGAGCCGTGAGATCTTGTTGCAGCTCTATAAAACTTTGGTTAGACCGCACTTGGAATACTGCGTCCAGTTCTGGGCGCCCTATTATAGGAAAGATGTGGATGCTTTGGAGAGGGTTCAGAGGAGGTTTACCAGGATGCTGCCTGGACTGGAGGGCTTATCTTATGAAGAGAGGTTGACTGAGCTCGGTCTCTTTTCATTGGAGAAAAGGAGGAGGAGAGGGGACCTAATTGAGGTATACAAGATAATGAGAGGCATAGATAGAGTTGATAGCCAGAGACTATTTCCCAGGGCAGAAATGGCTAGCACGAGGGGTCATAGTTTTAAGCTGGTTGGTGGAAAGTATAGAGGGGATGTCAGAGGCAGGTTCTTTACGCAGAGAGTTGTGAGAGCATGGAATGCGTTGCCAGCAGCAGTTGTGGAAGCAAGGTCATTGGGGTCATTTAAGAGACTGCTGGACATGTATATGGTCACAGAAATTTGAGGGTGCATACATGAGGATCAATGGTCGGCACAACATTGTGGGCTGAAGGGCCTGTTCTGTGCTGTACTGTTCTATGTTCTATGTTCTATGTTCTATGTTCTAAGGGCTTCCCCACACAAAGTCATACTGCCTATCACTAATGAGTCCATACTTTTCCAAATGTAGATAAATCCTATCCCTAAGAATCTTCTCCAATAATTTCTCTACTACTGATGTAAGGCTCACTGGCATGTAAATTTCCCAGATTATCCCTTTTGTCCTTCTTAAACAAAGGAACAACACCGGATATTCTCCAGCCCTCTGAAACCTCTACTATGACTAAACAGGAAAAAAGGTTGTTATATAAGGCCGCAGCATTTGCTTCCCTCAGCATTGTGGGATAAATCCGACCAGGTATTGGGGACTTGTCTACCTTAATGCTTTTCAAAGCACCCAACGCTTCTTTTTCACTTTGACATGCCCTAGGATATCAACACACCCCTTCCAAGATTTGCCATACACCTTGCTTTTCTACTGTGTAAATCCTGATGCAAAGTATTCATTCAGGACCCCAACCATTTATGGAGTCCTAGAATCATACAGCACAGAAATGGGCCCTTCAGTCCAATTTGTCAATGCTGATCAAGTTTCTTAAACAGAACCACTTCCATTTGCCTACATTTGGCTCATATTCCTCTAAGCCTCCATTTCTGTGTGCAGCAGCAGCCTGAGCGGGAGCTTGGACCAGGGGCCTGTCGGGAAGCCGGTGAGTCAGAGATATTAAATCTTTAAAAAGCTTACCTCAAACATTGGAGCCTTCCATTTCTGTGTGCAGCAGCAGCGCGAGTGGGAGTTTGGACCAGGGGCCTGTCCAGGGGAAGATATTTAACTGGGGAAAAGGAAATTATGATGCTATCAGGCAGGAGTTGGGAAGTACAGATTGGGAGCAATTGTTCCACAGAAAGGGCACAACAGACATGTGGAGACTGTTGAAGGAGCAGTTGTTGCGAGTGATGCATAAATTTGTTCCTCTGAGACAGGTAAGAAGGGGTAAGACTAAGGGGGCTTGGATGACGGGAACAGAGGTGCTTCTCGTCAAAAAGAAAAAGGCTGCTTACATAAGGTGGAGGAAGCAAGGGTCTAGCACATCTTTAGAGGATTACAGGCTTGCTCGGAAGGAGCTCAAAAGTGGACTGAGGAGGCCCAGGAGGGGGCACAAACAAGGCTTGGCAGGAAGGATTAGGGAGAACCCGAAGGCATTTTACTCATACGTGAGGAATAAGAGAATGATCAGGGAGAAGGTAGGGCCGATCAGAGATAGCGTAGGGAACTTGTGCATGGAGTCTGAGCAGATAGGGGAAGCCCTAAATGAGTTTTTGCTTCAATTTTCTCTAAGGAAAGGGACCTTGTTGTGAATGAGAACTTTGAGGAGCAGGGAAACAGGCTTGAACAGATCGAGATTGAGGAAGTTGATGTGCTGGAAATTTTGGCAAACATTAAGATTGATAAGTCCCCAGGGCCAGACCAGATTTATCCTAGGTTGCTCCGGGAAGCGAGAAAGGAGGTTGCTAAGCCGTTGGCGAAGATCTTTGCTTCCTCACTCTCCACGGGAGTTGTACCGGAAGATTGGAGGGAGGCAAATGTTGTTCCTCTTTTCAAGAAAGGGAATAGGGAAATCCCTGGAAATTACAAACCAGTCAGTCTTACGTCTGTGGTCAGCAAGGTTTTGGAAAGAATTTTGAGGGATAGGATTTATGACTATTTGGAAAAGCATAGCGTGATTAAAGGGAGTCAGCATGGCTTTGTGAGGGGCAGGTCATGCCTTACAAATCTTATTGAGTTCTTTGAGGAGGTCACGAGACAGGTTGATGAGGGTCAAGCAGTGGATGTGGTATACATGGATTTCAGCAAGGCATTTGATAAAGTTCCTCATGGCAGGCTCATTCATAAGGTCAGGAGGTATGGGATACAGGGTGATTTGGCTGTCTGGATTCAGAATTGGTTGGCTGACAGGAGGCAGAGAGTGGTTGTAGATGGTAAGTTTTCTGCCTGGAGGTCAGTGCTGAGTGGTGTCCTGCAGGGCTCTGTTCTTGGGCCTCTGCTCTTTGTAGTTTTTAAAAATGACTTGGATGAGGAGGTTGAGGGGTGAGTTAGTATGTTTGCTGATGACACAAAGGTTGGAGGTGCCATTGATAGTATGGAGGGCCATTGCAGGCTTCAGTGAGACATTGACAGTATGCAGAGCTGGGCTGAGAAATGGCAGATGGAGTTCAACCTGGATAAATGCGAGGTGATGCATTTTGGAAGGCTGAGCTTAAATGCTGAATATAGGATTAAAGGCAGGATTCTCGGCAGAGTGGAGGAACAGCGGGATCTTGGTGTTCAAGTGCATACCTCCCTCAAAGTTGCCACCCAAATGGGTAAGGTTGTTAAGAAAGCATATGGTGTTTTGGCTTTCATGAACAGGGGGATTGAGTTTAAGAGCTGCGAGGTTATGCTGCAACTCTACAAAACCCTGGTGAGACCACAGTTGGAATATTGTGTCCAGTTCTGGTTGCCCTTTTATAGGAAAGATGTGGAGGATTTGGAGAGGGTGCAAAGGAGGTTTACCAGGATGCTGCCTGGACTGGAGGGCTTGTCTTACGAGGAGAGGTTGACTGAGCTCGGACTTTTCTCTGTGGAGAGAGGGAGGAAGAGAGGTGACCTGGTCGAGGTATACAAGGTAATGAGAGGCATGGATAGAGTCGATAGCCAGAGACTTTTCCCCAGGGCAGGATTGACTGTCACGAGGGGTCATAGTTTTAAGGTGTTGGGAGGAAGGTATAGAGGAGACGTGAGAGGGAGGTTCTTCACCCAGAGAGTTGTGAGCGCATGGAATAGTTTGCTAGTGATAGTCGTGGAAGCAGAGTCATCAGTGACATTTAAGCGACTGCTGGACATGCACATGGACAGCAGTGAATTGAAGGGATGTAGGTTTGGTTATTTTATTTTTGGATTAGGATTATTTCACGGCACAACATTGTGGCCTGAAGGTCGTGTACTGTGCTGTACTTTTCTATGTTCTATGTTCTAAACCTTTCCTATCCATGTACCTGTCCAAATATCTTTTAAATGTCATAATTGTACCTGCCAACAAGACTTCCTCTGGCAGCTCCTTCCATATACACATGGCCCTTCCTTTGGCTCCACACATAATTTCCCTCCTTAGTTCTTGAATGTACATGCCTTTTTTCTTAGCTTCTTTTCTTTTTCTTTTCTTAGCAAGATGGCACTTGAAGTTGGTTTGAAGTGTGTCTACTTCAACACCAGGAGCGTCCGGAATAAGGTGGGTGAACTTGCAGCATGGGTTAGTACCTGGGACTTCGATGTTGTGGCCATTTCGGAGACATGGATAAAGCAGGAACAGGAATGGTTGTTGCAGGTTCCGGGATTTAGATGTTTCAGTAAGAACAGAGAAGATGGTAAAAGGGGGGGAGGTGTGGCATTGTTAGTCAAGGACAGAATAACAGTTGCAGAAAGGATGTCTGGGGACTCGTCAACTGAGGTAGTATGGGCTGAGGTTAGAAACAGGAAAGGAGACGTCACCCTGTTGGGAGTTTTCTATAGGCCTCAGAATAGTTCCAGATATGTACAGGAAAGGATAGCAAAGATGATTCGCGATAGGAGTGAGAGAGACGGGGTAGTTGTCATGGGGGACTTCAACTTTCCAAATATTGACTGGGAACACTATAGTTCGAGTACTATAGATGGGTCAGTTTTTCTCCACTGTGTGCAGGAGGGCTTCCTGACACAGTATGTAGACAGGCAACAAGGGGCGAAGCCACATTAGATTTGGTACTGGGTAATGAGCCCGACCAGGTGTTAGATTTGGAAGGAAGTGAACACTTTGGTGATAGTGATCACAATTCTGTTATGTTTACCTTAGTGATGGAAAGGGATAGGTGTATACCACTGGGCAACAGTTATAGCTGGGAGAAAGGCAATTACAATGAGATTAGGAAAGATTTAGGGAGCATAGAATGGGGAAGGAAACTGCAGGGGATGGGCACATTAGAAATGTGGAGCTTATTCAAGGAAAAGCTCCTGTGTGTCCTAGATAAGTATGTACCTTTTCAGGCAGGGAGGAAGCTGCAGAGCGCGGGAGCCGTGGTTTACGAAGGATGTGGAATCTCTGGTCAAGAGGAAGAAGAAGGCTTACTTTAGGATGAGATGTGAAGGCTCAGTTACGGCGCTTGAGGGCTTCGAGGTAGCCAGGAAAGACCTGAAGACAGAGCTCAGAAGAGCCAGGAGGAGACATGAGAAGTTGTTGGCGGATAGGATCAGGGTAAACCCTAAGGCTTTCTATTGGTATTTAAGGAATAAAAGAATGACGAAAGTAAGATTAGGCCCATCAAGGATAGCAGTGGTAGGTTGTGTGTGGAGTCAGAGGAGATAGGGGAAGCGCTAAATGAATATTTTTCAACAGTATTCACTCTAGAAAACGACAATGTTGTCGAGGAGAATACTGAGATACAGGCTACTAGCCTAGCTGGGATTGAGGTTCACAAGGAAAAGGTATTAGAAATCCTACAGAGGGTGAAGGTAGATAAGTCCCCTGGGCCGGATGGCATTTATCCTCCGATCCTCTGGGAAGCCAGGGAGGAGATTGCCGAGCCTTTGGCATTGATCTTTAACTCGACTTTGTCTACAGGAGTAGTGCCAGACGACTGGAGGATAGCAAATGTGGTTCCCCTGTTCAAGAAGGGGAGTACAGACAACCCTGGTAATTATAGACAGTGAACCTTACCTCAGTTGTGGGTAAAGTGTTGGAAAAGGTTATAAGGGATAGGATTTATAAACATCTAGACAAGAATAAATTGATTCGGGATAGTTAGCATGGTTTTGTGAAGGGAAGGCCGTGCCCCACGAACCTTATTGAGTTCTTTGAGAAGGTGACCAAACAGGTAGATGAGAGTAAACCAGTTGATGTGGTGTATATGGATTTCAGCAAGGCGTTCGATAAGGTTCCCC
The DNA here is from genome assembly GCF_030684315.1 of Stegostoma tigrinum. Taxonomy (NCBI): domain Eukaryota; kingdom Metazoa; phylum Chordata; class Chondrichthyes; order Orectolobiformes; family Stegostomatidae; genus Stegostoma; species Stegostoma tigrinum. The sequence goes on along the minus strand of NC_081362.1, from coordinate 33,865,101 downwards.
ACAGTAGGCTATTGTACAAAATGCGGAGGAATGGAATTGTGGGAGATATAGCATTTTGGATCGGAAATTGGCTTGCTGAAAGAAGACAGAGGGTGGTAGTTGATGGGAAATGTTCATCCTGGAGACCAGTTACTAGTGGTGTGCCACAAGGGTCGGTGTTGGGTCCACTCCTGTTTGTCATTTTTATAAATGACCTGGATGAGGGCGTGGAAGGATGGGTTAGTAAATTTGCAGACGACACTAAGGTCAGTGGAGTTGTGGATCGTGACAAAGAATGCTGTAGGTTGCAGAGAGACATAGATAAGCTGCAGAGCTGGGCTGAGGGGTGGCAAATGGAGTTAATGCAGACAAGTGTGAGGTGATGCACTTTGGTAGGAGTAACCGGAAGGCAAAGTACTGGGCTAATGGTAAGATTCTTAGTGGTGTAGATGAGCAGAGAGATCTCGGTGTCCGTGTACACAGATCCTTGAAAGTTGCCACCCAGGTTGACAGGCCTGTTAAGAAGGCATGCAGCGTGTTAGCTTTTATTAATAGAGGGATCAAGTTCTGGAACCAAGAGGTTATGCTGCAGCTGTACAAAACTCTGGTGCGGCCGCACTTGAAGTATTGTGTGCATTTCTGGTCACCGCATTATAAGAAGGATGTGGAAGCTTTGGAAAGGGTGCAGAGGAGATTTACTAGGATGTTGCCTGGTCTGGAGGGAAGGTGTTACAAGGAAAGGCTGAGGGACTTGAGGCTGTTTTCATTAGAGAGAAGAAGGTTGAGAGGTGACTTAATTGAAACATGTAAAATAATCAGAGGGTTAGATAGGGTGGATAGGGAGAGCCTCTTTCCTCGGATGGTGACGGTGAGCACAAGGGGGCATAGCTTTAAATTGAGGGGTGAAAGATATAGGACAGATGTCAGAGGTAGTTTCTTTACTCAGAGAGTAGTAAGGGAATGGAACGTTTTGCCTGCAACGGTAGTAGATTCGCCAACATTAGGTACATTTAAGTCGTCATTGGATAAGCATATAGATGTACATGGAATAGTGTAGGTTAGATGGGCTTCAGATCGGTATGACAGGTCGGCACAACATCGAGGGCCAAAGGGCCTGTACTGTGCTGTAATGTTCTATGTTCTATGTTCTACTCAACCCCACTTTGAGCAGCTTGCATACATACGGTTTCTGAATCTTGCTGTATTTCCAGTTTCAATGTATCTGCAACATTTTAGGTAGACTGGCAAACAATATGAAAGCATTAAAAAAATGCAATTACAAATCATTTGTAATGTCTCTTTATGTTCTTAATTTTCAAACATCTGCCCTTCTAAAAGAGGAAGGGCATTCAATCCATTGAGTCCATTCTAAATATCAGAGACCAATTTTGTTGGTCTCACAATACTTGCCATCCCAGTATCCCTGCAATATTTTTCCTCTTCGTCTTGAAGGCACAACTGAATCTGCCATTCTTCTAAAGCTGTGCATTCCAGTCACTGCGTGCCAGGTGCTGAATTCTTAGGAACCCCATTTTATACTTTTCTCAAGTATTAAAACCTACTATTCATCATTGTTCTTTGCTTTCTGTCATTTGAAACAATTTTGTATCTATACTACCACTGTCTCTTTGATTCCATGCATTCAACTTCACTCACATACCTATTATGATGTGACACTTTATCAGCACCTTTTCGAAGTCCATATTGCCTGCAACAACTGCAACAACCTTATCAGTGCTCTCCAACACTCATCCAAAAAGCAACTAAAGACAGTTAAATGTAATTTGCTCTTAACAGATCCAGACTAATTTTCCTTAATTAGTTCAGAATAGTCCAATTGACCACTACACTTTTGTCTTAGTTTATTGTTTCTAAAATATTTCCCACTGTCCAAATTGGCCTGTAGTTGCTCAGTGTATCCATACATACTTCTTTTGATCAAGAATGAAACATTTACAATTCTCCAGCCCTCTGACAGTACTACTGTAATTAATGAGGATTAGGAGACCATGGCTAGTATCTCTGCAGTTTCTATTTTCCTCCATGAGCACCTCCAGGTGCAATCCATCCAGACGTTGTTAACTTTAAGTCAACATTCTAATTTTTCATCTTGGTATCAAGCTTTAGCGCACATGGTACCCTAGCCATCTCCTCACATTCCATGACAGTAGCAGTTTCTTTTTCATTCGTAAAAGATGGGCAATGTATTCAAAGTAGAGCAAACACAGCTGGGAAGATGAAATGCTGACGCGTCAACCGCTTTGTGAAACATCTACAGTCTGTCTGCAAAAATAATCCTGAATGTCCTGTTTCCTGCCACTTCAACACACATGTTCCCTGGCCAACATCTACGTCTCAGGCTTGCTGTGGTGCTCCAGTGACACTCAACATATGCAGGAAGAAATGAATCTCATTTTATGCTTGGGGACCGAACTTTAGAGCCTGCGTACTTCTCCTAGATCCTTACCTCAACACCCACACCAGGCCTCATCATCTCATGGTGTGCTACCATAAACAACCCATTGTTAGGGACTAATGGTCCCCATTAGTAGCTATTGATTCTTCCAGGCTGACCTTAACCATTGCTTTGTTTGCCCAGCTGTTTTCTCTCTGTGTCTCTCTCTGGGCTCCAACCCCACCTTATCGTTTACACCTCCCCCCATCCCCATTGCATCTTCTGCGTATATATCAACCTTTTCGTCACTAAAATCAGTTCTGAAGAAGGGTCACTGGATCAGAAATGTGAACTTTGCTTTCACTCCACAACAGCTGCCAGACATGCAGAGTTTTTCCAGCAATGTCTGTTTTTCTTTCTGATTTCCAACATCTGCATTTCTTGGTTTTCTTCATTCTAGATTTCATAGTTTTGAGCATTCAATATTTCACGATACAATTGAAAACTGTAATAGAATCCACAATAAATCTGCAACTTATTTCTAATACCCAACTTAATATGTGGTAAACATGGACCACCATGATAAAAAGTCTCACTGCACATTTTACAATAGCAGATGCAATCAAGACCAATCCACAGATTTCTCCGTAATTCCCCAAACATTACTGGCACATTCTGTTTGATCACCCTTCTTTCCGAGTTCCCCTGGACTCCAAAACTGCATCCAGTACTGATTTACTGACACAGCTCTACCTTTACACCTCGGGCTAAATTCACCAACTCAAAAACTGCTCTACTGTTCCCTGAGGTCTGATTTTGCTCAGTTGCATCAAGCAAATGCTGCTTGCAACTTTTCAATCGTTACTGACAACAATCTAATAGAGAATGCCACTACTTCTACATAATTCTGTTCACTATTAATCAGTTTAGATAAACTCTGACATCAAATGATGAAGTTTCAGGATAATCAAAATTATTTTGGCCCATGGATTTCCAGTGCCAGTCTGACATTTCACTTCTTGGGAATGGTGCATCTCAACTTTAGTTCAAGTCTAAATTCACACATCTTAAAATCTTATGTAGAAAGCACTTGGAGCTAATATTTTTTTCATATCAAGCCATGCATGGAATGCATTTTAATGTGCAATGCAGCTCCTACCAGACTTGGTCCAACAGCAGAAAGGTGGGAGAGTATAAAAACACCGGTACCCATCATCTTGACAAAATCAGGGCATCTACCTTTCAGAATCAGTCTCATTCTTGAGCACACATATCTTCATCAAGGGTGGACACCTCAGTACTTCACACTACTGCAAGCCCATGGAAAACCTCATGATGCTGCACTTCTGCAGCTTCCACCCTAAACATATTAAAGAAGCCACCCCCTACAGACAAGCCCTGCACATACACAGGATCTGCTCAGATCAGGAGGAACATGATGGACACCTAAACATTTTGAAGGACACCCTCATATGTCCTCACTAGACAGACACTGGATATGACCGATAGAGTACCGTTCATCATCCAGTTATTCCCTGGATCAGGGAGACCACGCCATGTTCTTCACAGCCATCAACATGCCATTGATGACAACAAGCATCTCACCAAGATCATCCCTAGGCCTCTACTTGTTGCCTTCAAACAATCACCAAACTTTAAACAGACCATCATCTGCAGCAAACTACCCAGCCTCCGGGACAACATCAACCACAACACCACACAACTCTTCCACAGCAAGCTCTGCAAGACGTGCCAGAAGTGACATGGATATTATTATCACACGTGGGAACACCACCCTCCGCATACACAGCAGACACTCATGTGACTCAGCCAATGTTGTCTATCTCATACACTGCAGACAAGGATGCCCTGAGGCATGGTATACTGGCGAGACCATGTAGATGCAATGGCAATGGATGAATGGACACCTCACAACAATCGCCAGACAGAAATGTTCCCACCCAGTCAGGAAACACTTGAACAACCAAGGATATTCTGCTTCCTATCTTTGAGTAAATGTCCTCCAAGGTAGCCTTCAAGACACGCAATAATGCAGAATCATCAGGCAGAAACTGATAGCCAAGTTCCATATCCATGAAAATGGCTTCAACCGTGATCTTGGGTTCATGTCACACTACATGTAACCTCACCACACCGTTCTGTATCTGTAAAATCTTCCTTACTATCCTGTTTTGTCACCATCACCTGGATAAATTGTTATGTTCTCTTTACCTTAATTAGTTTGTACAATTTTGGATTACTTATTACTTTGACTAAACCCTCAACATGCAACTCTTACACCTATCACATTATTCCAATCATTTAGTTTGTCTCCAGCACTACAGTACTTTTTTTTTGTAATTATCTCTCTGCCTCATTTAATCAGATTTAACCATCCCTTCGCTTGTTATTCAACTGTTGACACTTTACTCACACTGTTTAACACTTCAGATCACCTGCAGGAGCTTGTTATTTGACACACCATTTGTATGACCTTTTGATCTCTCTGCCCTTGATCTCTCTGCCCATAAATTCTGTATTCTGTGTGCTTCTCTCTCACAGCACCTGGTGAAAGGACTATGTTCCAAAAGCTTGTGATTTCAAATAAACCTGTTGGACTATAACCTAGCATCTTGTAACTTCTGACCTTGTGTTTCCAGGCAATAAAGATAGCTAGTTTGGAAGGTGCTGTCAAAAGAGGTTTGGTAAGCAGTACAATTCGTAGGTGGGTACACATTGCAGCTACTTTGTACCAGTAATGAGGGGTGAGTGTTGAAGGTGAAAAATGGGATTTCAATCAGGCTTGATCCAAAATCATTCCTGAATGGTGTTGAGTTTCTTGAGTGCAGCTGGAGATGCACCATCCAGGTAATGGACATTACTCGATCACACTCTTGACTTGTGCTTTGTAGATGAAAGACAGGCTCTGGGGAGACAGGTGAATTACTTGATATCAAACATGCCCACATCTTGCTTATGATGGAAGAAAGATCATCGATAAATAAGCTGAAGATGGATGGACCTGGGACACTACACTGAGAAACTAAGCCAGGAGATACCATTCAAGCCCCTCTGCTCCAAAATTGTGTAATAACGTCTGCGAACAGGCTGATCAGAAAACATCTACCCTGAAAAACTATTGGAGTAATAACCTGCAAGGGAGGTGACTGACCTCCATGAATCACAACCATCTTCCTTTGTGCTCAATGTGACTCCAAGTTGTGGAGAGATTTCCCCTCTGATCTGCACTGATTTCAATTTTGCTGGAGCTCCTTGAAGCTTCTCTGTGTGATATGCTATCATGTTGTCAAGTCACCCTCACCTCATCTTTTTTTCAAATCATTCATGGGATGTGATCATCGCTGGCTAGCCCAGCATTTACTGCCCATCCCTGATTGTCCAGAGAACAGCCAACCACATTGCTGTGTGTTTAGAATCACATGTAGGCTAGACCAATAAGGACAGCAGATCTTCTTCCCCAAAGTACATTAGTGATCCAGTTTTTTTTGTGATAATTGGCAGCAGTTACATGGTTACCACTAGGCCAGCTCTTTACTCCAGAATTTTTTTTACTGAATTCAAACTTCACCGTTTGCCATGATGGAATTCAAACCAGTGTTCCCAGAACATAGGCCTGGGATACTGGATTGCTACTCCACTACACTCCCCCGTCTTAGGAGTTCAGCTCTTTTGTCCATGTTTGGATCAAAGCTGGAATGAGGTCAGGATTTGGGTCAGAACCCAACGACTGCTGTGTCAGTAATGATACCTTCTGCCATCACTTCCCCGATAAAATGAAAGTAAACTGATGTGGCAGCAATTGACTGGGTTTAGTTTGTACTGTTTCTTTTGTAAACAGAGCAAACCAGGGCAATTTTCCACATTGCTGAACAGATGACAATTTTGTGGCTGCATCACCACCAGAACGTTATTTGGTTCAATTCCCTTTGCAGTTCCAGTATCCTGTTCCTTCAATGTTTCTTAATACCATGTGGAGTGAACCAACTTTCCCAAGACTAGTATCTGTGATGCTGGGGACCTCAGGAGGAAATTTGGGCTAGATAATAAGATAAGAAATAGGTGGGTGTGAAAGGCCTACAGCTGCTCCTATTGCCTCAAGCTCATGCCTTCGAGAAGATCATAGATGATATTTTGATAGTTCGGTATTCCCTTGTTAATGTAAACATCTTCTCAACACCTGCCTTGTAAGGGCTCCTCAGAATTTTCTATATTTCAAAACAATTACTCTTCATTGTTCTAAACTGTAATGAATAAAGGCCTAGTGATAATGGGAACTGCAGATGCTAGAGAATCCAAGATAATAAAATGTGAGGCTGGATGAACACAGCAGGCCCAGCAGCATCTCAGGAGCACAAAAGCTATGAATAGCTTTTGTGAAATATGAATAAAGGCCTAGCCTGTTTCGCTGTTCTTGATAATTCAGCCCCTCATCACAGGAATCACCCCAGTGAATCTGTTTTGAATCACTTCCAATGTCAATACATTCTTTCTTAAGTACCATGATGCAAATCCACACAAAGTACTCCTTACCAGCATTCTATACAGTTGTATCAAGACTCACGTACTATAAAACTCCAAGCCCTAGTAATTAAGGCCAAAATTCTAAAAGGTGGCACGGTGGCTCAGTGGTTAGCACTGCAGCCTCATAGCACCAGAGACCTGGCTCCGATTTCAACCTTGGGTGACTGTCTGTGCAGAGTTTGCACATTCTCCCCGTGTCTGTGTGGGTTTTCTCCAGGAGCTCCGGTTTCCTCCCACAGTCCAAAGATGTGCAGGCTAGGTGGATTGGCTATGCTAAATTACCTGTAGCGTTCAGGGGCATGTGGGTTATAGGGGGATGGGTCTGGGTGGGATGCTTCAAGTGGCAGTGTGGACTTGTTGCGCTGAAGGGCCCGTTTCCACACTGTAGGGAATCTAAACCATTTGCATTTTTAATTACCTGCTGCAACTGCATGCTAACATGTTCTGTTTCAGGCACAATAACACCAAAATCCCCCTCTGCACTGAACTTTTTGGTGTTTTTCTCTCTCTCTCTCTATTTAAATAATAATCTGCTATGTGATTCTTCCTACCAAGGTGTATGAGCTCACACTTTTCCCACATTAAACACCATCTGCCAAATTTTTGTCCACTCACTCAACCGATCAATATCCACTTGCAGATTCCTCATGTCCTTATCACAACATATTCTTTCAGCTGTTTTTATGTCCTCAGCAAATCTGGATACACTACACTCTGTCATTCCACTAATTCTTTAATACAGATACTAAGAAATTGAGTAAATAATTAATTACCATCTTAAAAACTGATAATACCCCCAGTGAGACTAGTCTATACCTTAAATACACTACTGAACAGCTGACTAATACCCCTAGTCTAACCTGCCCACCATGACTGTCTAGCTCAACCCAACTATCCCCAATCACTTACTTTCCCTCCCACCAGCCAATTACATTCCCAATATCCCTATTGCCCTTACAAACAACCTATTCAAAAACTCACGCTTATTCATGGAAGTCTGGACATTTTTAAAGACTTACCTGAATATCAGAGCTAACGTCATAAAAAAGGGGGTATTTCCCCTCTTTGTCCCAAAACTACCCTGCTCACTGGATTTAGATGGGAGATCCTAAGCTGTCCATTCCATGTCAACTGGAGGTGGAAGAAATGATTGCTGTGTAGAAGAAATTCCCTCACTGGATGCCCTGTGCTAAATATCACAAAAACAAGCAATATGCAGTCAACAGTTCATCTAAATTCTATTCTGGAATTCCCTCTGAAAAACTCTACACTTCTCTATCTCCTGCTTCTGATATCTGATGAGTGCTTAGTCACCCCTCCTAATATCACGTTAACAAGCTCAGTATCAATTGCTTCTATTCACGTACCTGTGAACAGATTGAGGGTGCATTCCTATATTAAAAATGATATTTAAGTATTGTTGTTGCTAATGGTATTCAAATTGCTTCTGGGCCAGTGCCAAACCTTTATTATGTCCAGAAGGATGGCCATTTATGACATGAAAACCCAATAAAACTTTTATGATGCTGCTTGGCCTGCTGTGTTCATCCATCTCCACACTTTGTTATCTTAAATCTTTTATGTAACTGTCTTTTATACTGCTGAAGGCAATCTACTTTGAAGTGTTTGTCTTTAACTATTCTTCAAAGACCTGAGCCTCTTTGTTCAAGACCAACTATTTTCAGGGAGTGCTGGTCAAACAGAAATATTTGGTGTAAATATCACTCACAGAAATATTTGGTGTAAATATCACAGCACTCAAATTTGGAGGTGGGGGAGAGAAGACAGTGTGGGGTGGAAATGAATTGTTCACTCGTCTAAATTGCACAATCTGCTTCTTATGCAAAACTGAGTGATATTAACCCAGTCACCACTATAATGACATTACAATGATTTTGTATTAACTGTTTCGGGCTCACATTAGCAACTTCTCAAATTCTAGTTGATTCATCTAAATTTCTGACTATGTGCACCATTACAGAGATGGCAAGTATCATTTTGCAAGACAAGTGATGGAGCAGTGATGGAGTAGGCAGTGACTGGGCTCCTCAGCCCAGGCTCAGGGCTTGTCCATCCCATCCACTCTTTCTTTGTTTTTCTCCTTTTCTTGAAGGGTGGTGACATCATTGGAGCAGCTGAGGGCCAGAGCAGCACGGTCTAGAGGCAATGAGCAGAGTGGAACAGCCAGCAAGCTAGAGGCCTGGTGCAGAGCAGGATGGCCAGGGTACCTGGTGTGGAACTGGACAGGAGGCCTGAGCAGAGTGGGGACAGGTTTTGGACTGGGTACTAGTGCAGGTGGTACTAGTGGCTTGCGAGCCTGGTCAGACCATGTGTGGAAGCCCTGTGCATTGACCTACTGCAGGTCCTTTTCAGAAAGACACTTATTTCTTATTTTTTCTACTTACACTATGAATAACTGTAAGGTAATGTGCCTTTTTTAAATTCTTCTATTTTGTATCCAACATTTGTACCTAAGTACTTTGTAAAAAAATAGGGCAACTAGGGAGAAGGTAGGGCCACTCAAGGATAAAAGAGGGAACTTGTGCTTGGAGACAGGGGATGTGGGTTAAATCCTAAATGAGCACTTTGCGTCAGTATTCACCCAGGAGACGAGTATAGACCATAGTGAGATTTGTGTGGAGCATGCTAATATAACTTGGGCATTTGGAGGTCAAGAAAGAAGTGGTGTTGGGTCTCTTGAAGAGCATAAGGTGGATATGTCCCCAGGACCCAATAGTGTCTACTCCAAGTTTTTGAGAATGGCAAGAGAGATGATTGCTGGGGCCTCATCCGAGATCTTTGTATCCTCATTAGCCACTGGACAGGTCCTAGAGGACTGGCATATAGCTAATGTTGTTTCTTTACCAAGAAGGTAAATGTGGATAATCCAGGAAATTATAGACCAGTGAGTGTCACATTGGTGGTTGGGAAGGCACTGGAGCGAGTTCTTAGGGGTAGCATGGCTTGATTAGGGAGAGTCAGCATGGCTTTGTGTAGGGCAGGTCATGACCTACTAGCTTGATTGAATTTTTCAAGGAAGTGATAGAAGTGATTGATGAGGATAGAGGAGTGAGCTGTTCCCTACATGGATTTTAGTGAGCCTTTCAACAAGGTCCATTGTGGTAGGTCCATTTGGCAGATTAAGATGCATTGGATCCATGGTGACCTGGCTGCAGATTCAGAATTGACTTGCCCAGAGTAGGCAGAGGATAGTGGTGGAAGGTTCTTTTTCAGGCTGGAGGGCCATGACTAGTGGTATTACACAGGGATCCATACTGGAACCTCTGCTGTTTGCGGGAAAATGTAGATGGCTGGGTAAGTACATTGACAGACCTTCCAAAGTTCTGTGGACTTGTGTATAGGTAGGTGTTGGTCAAAGGATACAGCAGGATATAGATCAGTTGGTGGTACGGTTGGAGAAATAGCAGATAGAGTTTATTCTGGGTAAGTGTGAGGTGCTGCACTTGGGAGATCAAATGTTAGGGAAAAGTATACAGTTAATGGCATGACCCTGAGCAGCATTGATATACAGAGGGATCTTGAGGTTCAAATCCGTAGTTCATTGTAAGTGGCCATGCAAGTAGATAGGGTGGTGAAGAAGGTATATGACACACTTGAGCATTCATGAGGAACTAGTACAAGAGTCAGGATGTCATGTTGCAGCTTTATAAAACTTTGGTTAGGCCACACTTAAGAGTAAAGCATTCAACTCTGGTTGTCACATTACAGCAAGAATGTGGAGGCTTTGGACAAGGTGCAGAAGAGGTTGCTGCCTAGATTAACAGGTCTGAGCTATAAGGAGAGGCTAGAAAAACTCAGGTTGTTTTCTCTGGAGCAGCAGAAACTGATAGAAAATTTTGAGAAGCATAGATAGGGTTGACACTTCAGAATCTTTTTCCCAGATTGAAATGTCTAAAACTATGGGGCATGCATTTAAGTTCAAAGAAAATATGAGGGTCAAGTTTTTTTACATAGAACAAAAAACAAAGAGCAAAGAAAATTACAGCACAATAACAGGCCCTTTGGCCCTCCAAGCCTATGCCAATCAAGATCCTCTGCCTAAATCTGTAATCTATTTTCTAAGGGTCTGTATCCCTTTGCTCCCTCCCCATCCATGTCCAGACACATCATAAAAGACACTATCATGTCTACATCTACCACCTACGCTGGCAACACGTTCCAGACACCCACCACCCTGTCCATAAAGAACTTTCCACGCATATCTCCCATAAACCTTCCTCCTCTCACTTTGAACTCATGACCCCTAGTAATTGAGTCCCCCACTCTGAGAAAAAGCTTCTTGCTATCTACTTTGTCTACACCCCTCATGATTTTGTAGAGCTCAATCAGGTTCCCCTTCAATCTCTGTCTTTCTAATGAAAATAGTCCTAATATACTGAACCTTTCTTCATAGCTAGCACCCTCCATACCAGGCAACATCCTGGTGAACCTCCTCTGCACCCTCTCTAAAGCATCCACATCCTTTTGGTAATGTGGCAACCAAAACTGTACGCAGTATTCTCAGTGTGGCCAAACCAAAGTCTTATACAACTGTAACATGACCTGCCAACTCTTGTACTCAATACCCCGTCCAATGAAGGAAAGCATGCCATATGCTTCCTGACCACTCTATTGACCTGCATTGCCACCTTCAGGGAACAATGGGCCTGAACGCCCAGATCTCTCTGAATATCAATTTTCCCCAGGACTTTTCCATTTACTGTATAGTTTGCTCATGAATTAGATCTTCCAAAATGCATCACCTCACACTTGCCCGGATTGAACTCCATCTGCCATTTATCTGCCCAACTCTCCAATCCATCTATATTCTGCTGTAATCTCTGACAATCCCCTTCACTATCTGCTACTCCACCAACCTTCATGTCATCTGCAAACTTGCTCATCAGACTACCTACACCTTCCTCCAAATCATTTACATATATCACAAACAACAGTGGGCCCAGCATAGATCTCTATGGAACACCACTGCTCACAGGTCTCCAATTTGAGAAACCCCCTTCCATTACTACTCTCTGTCTCCCGTTGCCTAGCCAGTTTTTTATCCATCTAGCTAGCACACCCTGAACCCCATGCGACTTCACTTTCTCCATCAGTCTGCCATGGAGAACCTTATCAAATGCCTTACTGAAGTTTATGTATATGACATCTACAGCCTTTCGCTCATCAATCAACTCTGTCACATCCTCAAAGAATTCTATTAATTTGGTAAGACATGACCTTCTCTGCACAAAACCATGTTGCCTAGCACCAGTAAGTCAATTTTCGCCCAAATGGGAATAGATCCTATCCCTCAGTATCTTCTCTAGTGGCTTTCCTACCAATGACGTCAGGCTCGCTGGTCGATAATTACCTGGATTATCCCTGCTACCCTTCTTAAACAAGGGAACAATATTAGCAATTCTCTAGTCCTCCAGAACCTCACCCATGTTTAAGAATGCTGCAAAGATATCTATTGAGGCCCCAACTATTTCCTCTCTCGCTTTCCTCAAAACCTGGGATAGATCCCATCTGGACCTGGGGACTTGTCCACCTTAATGCCTTTTAGTATACCCAACACTTCCTCCCTCCATATGTCAACTTGATCTAGAGTAATCAAACATCTAGCCCTAACCTCAACATCCGTCATGTCCCTGTCCTTGGTGAATACCGATGCAACGTACTTGTTAAGAATGTCACCCATTTTCTCTGACTCAATGCATAACTTTCCTTCTTTGTCCTTAAGTGGGCCAATCCTTTCTCTAGTTACCCTCTTGCTCTTTATATATGAATAAAAGGCTTTAGGATTTTCCTTAACCATGTTTGTTAAAGATACCTCAGGTCCACTTTTAGCCCTCTTAATTCCTCATTTCAGATTCGCCCTACATTCCCGATATTCTTCCAAAGCTTCGTCTGTCTTCAGTCGCCTAGACCTTATGTATGCTTCCTTTTTCCTCTTATCTAGTTTCACAATTTCACATGTCATCCATGGTTCCCTAATCTTGCCATTTCTATCCCTCATTTTCACAGCAACATGTCTCTCCTGAGTGCTAATCAACCACTCTTTAAAAGCCTCCCACATATCAAATGTGGATTTACCTTCAGACAGTTTCTCCCAATCTACATTCCCCAGATCCTGCCGGATTTTGGTGCAGTTGGCCTTCCCCCAGTTTAGAACTCTTCCTTTAGGACCGCTGTCATCTTTGACCATGAGTCTTGTAAAAATTACGGAATTGCGGTCGCTATTTCCAAGGTAGTCTACTGCTGTAATTTCAACGACTTGAGCAGGCTCATTCCCCAACACCAGGTCCAGTATGGCCCCTACCCGAGTTGAACTACACTCATACTGCTCTAGAAAACCCTCCTGGATGCTCCTTACAAATTCTGCTCCGTCTTGACCTCTAACACTAAGTGAGCCCCAGTCAATGTTGGGAAAATTAAAATCTCCCTTCATCACTATCCTGTTGCTCCTACACCTTTCCATAATCTGTTTATATATTTGTACCTCTATCTCACACTCGCTTTTGGGAGGCCTGTAGTACAGCCCCAACATTGTTGCTGCACCCTTCCTATTTCTGAGTTCTACCCATATTGCCTCACAGCTCGACTCCTCCATAGTGCCCTCCTTCAGTACAGCTGTGATATCGTCTTTGACCAGTAATGCAACTCCTCCACCCCTTTTACCTCCCTCTCTGTCCTACCTGAAGCATCGATATCCCGGGATAGAGTGGTAGGAATGTGAAACATGGTGGTGGAGGCAGTTGCGATAGGGACATTTAAGAGACTTTTAGATAAGGACATGAAAATGCAAGGAATGGAGGGATATGGACCAAGAGCAAGCAGAAAGGATTAGTTTAATTTGACATCATGTTCAGCACAACATTGCAGGTCAAAGGGCCTGTCCCTATGCTGTGCAGCTCTATGTTATATGGCGCTGAATGAGATGGCATTGTAAACTCTTCACTTTTGTATTTGAGTGCACATGACAATAAACTAATTCCAAGTCTATTCTCCTGAACAGCAATCCCTCCAAGAAGTCTCAATAAAATCAAGACAAGACAAGACAAGAGGAAGCTATTTAATTTATCAAGCATATGCCAGAACGTAGCACTGCGCAGGACAAGAATAGGTCATTTGGCCTGGCCTATCTATGCCAACCATGATGCTATTCTAAACCAATCCTATCTGCCTGCACATCGTCAGTATCCCTCTATTTTCTGCCTATTCATGTGTCTATCTAAATACCTCTTAAACTTTGCTTTTGTATCTGTTTCTACCACCTCCCTCGCATGTTCCAGGCAGCTACACCCACTGGGTAAAAAATATTCCTTGCACATCTTCTTTAAACTTTCCCCCCCCTCACCTTAAACCCATGCCCCCTAGTATTTGACATTTCTACCCTGAGAAAGAGATCTTGACTATCCACCCTATACATGCCTCTCAACATTTTACAAGCTCCATGTTTATCCATCCTCTCCTTATAGCTAATCCAGGCAACTTCTGGTAAATTCCTACACCATCTTCAAAGCCTCCACATCCTTCCTATAATGTGGCAACCAAAGCTGCGCACAGTATTCCAAATGCAGCTTGAACAGTTGCAACATGACTTGCCAACTTATACTCAATACCCTGACCAATGAAGGCAATTATGCCATATGCCTTCCTTACCACCTTATCCACTTGTGTTGCCACTTTCAGGCAGTTATGGATTCAGGCCCAAAGATCTCTCTGTACATCAATGCTCTTAAGGGTCTGGCCATCTTCAATCCATTTTCCTCTTGCATCTTCCTCCTCCAACTCCCAAAATGCATCACCTCACACTTGTCCATACTACACTCTCTGTACAGAAATCTAGTCACCCCCAGTCCCCATTCTTAGTCTCAAAACTGTAAGCGTTTGCTTCACGTGCCCTCGAACCAGAGTGCTTAGTCTGAGAACTAAATTAGGGAGGTAACTAACAGTTTCTGTTTTGTCTCCATGTCAACAATAGCTCCACCGATCAGCATCCTCTTCCCATATAAAATGTATTAGTGTCCCTGTATTCAAATCTCGCCCTTGCATCCTCGTGCTGTTGAGTGCAAGATGAAAAGTTTTAACTTTATGTCTCCTTTTAACAATGTCCAAGTTCTGTACTACCAAGCATCTTTTTAAATACATACTATCCACAAACAGTCCAACTTGGAGAGTCTTACAAATGCTAAGTTGCAAAGTTTATAAATCATAAATGTGGAAGAAATATGCTTGCTATTTTTATTACTGCTATTTTTGTACAGATGCAGATGCCTTTAACACAAACATATGGCACTTGCAAAAAGCAGCTGTGCAAAAGCAACGTAGCACAAGCAGATGAACGATTTTGCCAGCTGGAATTTCTATTCTGCAAATTCAGATTGGTGTTTTCGGTTTAGAATATTGCACATCATATTGAGCATGTGTTATAATTGTACAGTGTACAATTGTACAATTGTACTTTCTGAGTAGAAGTGTGAATGAGGCAGGAAAGAGAGCACTTGTGAGCAATCTCCTGTTCAAACCTATAGAATGCAATGGCAAAATCTTACAATCTTTACAATTTTTAGCTGTTGGGACCAATTGCTGACTCCACTGTTGTCAATTGGCCAGATGGTGTCGTCATCTTCTTTGGCCTGTGGAGGGATTCACACAATGTTCCCTGTTATAAAGGACAGGAGGTCAAATCAAAGGCCCCACGGGTCTGAAAGCCCCATTAACAGATAGGTGAGCGCTACTGACACAGGGAGACAGCCACAAGTACAGCTCAAAACAGAAGGTCTATCTGAAGCATGATGGAAAATTCAAAATAAAGAATTCCCACAGCTATTAGGTCCATCACAGCACCTCCAAATGATTGCCAATGACAGTGACCTTCTCATCCCAAAAACTCTGCAATTGAGGGAAATAAAGAAAGGAATCAGTAGTCCTTGGATCTGTTCTAGGAGACTACTTCCAGAGATCTGGCAGCAATTAGGTAGAGGGTGGCACAATGGTTAGCACTGCTGCCTCACAGCGCCAGGGACCTGGGTTTGATTCCAGCCTCGAGTGACTGTCTGTGTGGAGTTTGCACATTCTCCCTATGTCTGTGTGGGCTTCCACCAGGTGCTCTGGTTTCCTCCCGCAGTCCAAAGATGTGCAGGGTAGGTGGACTGGCCATGCTAAATTGCCCTTGGTTTTCAGCGAGGGATTAGATGGATTATAGGGGGATGGGTGTAGGTGGGATGCTCTGAGGTTGAGTGGGGACTTGTTGGGCCAAAGGGCCTGTTTCCACACTGTAGGGATTCTGTACCTACCTTGCAAGTTCTGGAAATGGCTCCAGTCTGTGTCAGAGCCTCAACTGCACTAATTAGCTACGCAGTAAACTTACAGAGGCAGGGACCTGCTGGGGAGCAGACCTGAGCAGAGTTCTTAATTATTCCCTGTTCCCTACTAGCCTGACAAGATACTGTCCATTAACAGTTTCTCAAATTTACACAGTAACCTTTTATTCCACATGGCAACAGAAATAATGGATGTAATTTTAATACATGTTCAGTAACAGGCTGAAAACAGTTTGTAATTGGTATGGGCTTTGCCTCAGCTTTCTATCACAGAAGGCTTAAGCATTCCACTTCCATGTTTCCCAACCAATCACAAAAGGTAGGTAAACGTTGTGCTGTATCTGTCACAGGAAAACTTTAACTAGAAAGGACACCAGTAGAGATCAAAATGGCTGAATTTTCAGCAACCACAATCCTGGAAAGGGGACATGAGATGTTGGCACCCAGGTCTTACTCAGATACTGAAGTGAGATGATATTTCTTACAGGTGTTCAGACAAGATAGGTTTGGTTGGAAGTGGCTGAGGAAATCAATTGCAGAGTGGTTTAGCACTTTCAGGAATCATGCCTCTAACCAAGCCTTAGACTCTAACTTTCCCAGCAAAGACTCAGGCATGCCCCAGACTTTACCTTTTCTGCCAGTCCTCCACAGGCCAATACATCTGGAAATTACAATCATCATTCCTCAAAGCACCTCCACAAATTCTCACCCTAACAATGATATGTACTCTTGCATAGACAAGGCAGATTACCTAAAGTTAACAGCAAAGTGCTCTATTGTCAACAGGAACTTGCCCTGGGAATCCTCAACATTGACACTAGACCTCTTTGAAGTCACATGGCCTCAGGTCAAACATGGACATAGAGCTTTTTGCTCATTACCACCTACTGCTCATCTTTAACCAAGGAATCAGTTTTTCTCCACATTGGACACCACTCTGAAGAAGCACTGACACTGACAAGGGCACACAGTATACTCTGGGAATCTTCAACATCCATCACCAAGAGTGGCATCATAGCACCACTACTGACCAAGCTGTTCAAGTGCTGAAGGACATGATGGTGGCAATGACATAGTAGAATGTCACTGGGCTAGCCACACAGGACACCAGGCCAATGTTCTAGTGATATTGGCTTGAATTTGGACATGACAGGTGGTGAAATTTATATTCAATAAAATCTTGCATAATGAACTGGCCTAACGGCAACCACTGTCTATCATTATAAAAACGCATGCGGTTAACTAATATCTTTTAGGGAAGGAAATCTGTCGTCCTTACCTGATCTAGCCTAGAAGTGATGCCAGACCTAAAGCATTGTGAATGGGTCTTAACTGCCCTATGGACAATAAATGCTGGTCTTGCCAGTAATGCGCACATTCCACAAATGTGTATTTTAAAAACAGCTGCTAGACTGGGTCTATAGCATTTGGTGAGAAAGGCAACAAGAGAGAAAAAGCTACTGGGCCTCATCCCTATCAAACTACTTATGCCAGATGAATCTGTCAATGACAGTCTCATAAGGAGGAATAACCATTAGGGAGGTAAAATCTCCAGATTCACAAGACCAATATTCTCCATCATGCTGTGCGAAAATGGGATAGATTTCAATCATAACCAACAACTCATCTTCCATCAGCTGTTGTGGAGCATCAGCAGCAAAAAAAATTGTACTCAACCACACTCAATAATCTCATGGCCCAGCATATCCCCCACTTTATCAAGCCAGAGAAGCAACCTGATATGACGAAGTCTGCAGGAAGCCATGCCAGGAGGTGCACCAGATAAATATAGGAATGATGTGTCAACCCAGTGAAGATACAGCACAAGAGAACCTCTGTGCCAAGTGGCTGAAGCAGCAACAGTAGCATCCAATAAATTGGGTTAGCAATGCCACAACCAAAACAACACACCAGTTCTAAGCTCCACAAGTTCTACCATATCTAGTAGTGAATGATGGCTGACAATTAAACAACTAGTAGTAGGAGGCTTGATAAATATCCTTCTCTGCAATGTTGACGCAGCCCAGTACAACAGTGCAAAAAGCAAGACTTAGGCTTTTGCAACTATCTTCAGCTGAAAGTGCCAAGTGGGTGACCCATCTCGACCTCCCTCAGAGGTCGCCACCATTGCAGATGCCAGTCTTCAGGCATAGAACAAAGAACATAGAACAGTACAGGCCCTTTGGCCCACGATGTTGTGCCGTCCTATTGTCTTACTCTAAAATCAAACTACCCAATTCAATTCATTTCTTGTCACATCAAAATAATAGGTGGAGGCATTGGATGCAGCAGAGGCAATGGGTCTTGTCAACATTCAATCAACAGTACTGAAGACTTATGCTCTAAAACTAGCCATCCCCTGAGCCAAGCTGCTCCAGCTACAACACTGGCAAC
Organism: Stegostoma tigrinum; assembly: GCF_030684315.1. Lineage (NCBI taxonomy): Eukaryota > Metazoa > Chordata > Chondrichthyes > Orectolobiformes > Stegostomatidae > Stegostoma > Stegostoma tigrinum. The sequence continues at coordinate 33,846,462 of NC_081362.1, read as the reverse complement.
TAGTCTGGAATGTGGAAAATAGCACAGGATCACCTGTACAAAAAAACAGAACAAATCAAACATGGCCAACTGCCATTTATCAGACTATTCGATCACAGAAAAATGATGGAAGGAGTTATCAACAGTGCAGTCAAGGGGCATTTGCCCAACTGTAACCTGTTCACAGATACTCAGTTTGGATTCTGCAAGAGGCACTCCAGCCCTGATCTCATTACAGCCTTGGTCTATGCATGGGCAAAAGAAATGAAAGCCAGAGTTCAGGTAAGAATGATTACGCTTGACATCAAGGCAGCATCAATTAGCCCAATCAAAACTAAAGTCAATGAATCAGGAATAATGGGAACTGCAGATGCTGGAGAATCCAGGCCAACAAAGTGTGGAGCTGGATGAACACAGCAGGCCAAGCAGCATCTCAGGACCACAAAAGCTGACATTTTGGGCCTAGACCCTTCATCAGAGAGAGCTCTCTGATGAAGGGTCTAGGCCCGAAACATCAGCTTTTGTGCTCCTGAGATGCTGCTTGGCCTGCTGTGTTCATCCAGTTCCACACTTTGTTATCAATGAATCAGGGAGTTTATTCTCCACTGGTTGGAGTTATACCTAGCACAAAAGGAAGATGACCGTAGTTTCTCAGGCTCAGGACATCACTGCAGGAATTGCTTAGGGTAGAGTCCTGGGCCCTACTGTATTACTTGTTTCATCAATGTCCCCCCCCCCCGGCCTTTAATTGTAAGGTCAGAAGTGGGGTTGTTCACGAATGCACAACATTCACCACATTTACCGTTTCTCAGATACTGAAGCAACCTATGTCCATATGTAGCAAGACCAGGACAATATCTAGGCATGGGTTGTCAAGTGGTAAGTAACAAGTGTCAGGAACTCACCACCTTCAATAACAGAGTTAAAATGTCTTCCCTTGGCATTCAATGCTATCATCAACACTGAATTCTACTTTTTATGTCTACCATCACCTTGGGAGTTACCAGTGACAAGAAACATAATTCAACCAGCTATATAAATATGGTCACTGTAATAGAAAATCAGAAAATAGGATTTCTACAGCAAATAGTTCATCTCCTATCTTTCCAGTGCCAGTCAACCCATCTATAAAGGCACAAGTCAGGAGTGTAATGAAATTCTCTCTATTGGTTTAGATGGGTAAAGCTCCAACAATTCTCAAGAAAACAATACTAATCAGGACAAAGCAGCCCATTTGATTTGCAACTTATCCACAACCTTCAATATTTAGTCCTTTCACAATTGAGACATAGTGGCAGCTTGCACCATCTATAAGATACTTCGAAGAAACTTACTCAAGCCATTCAACAGCATCTTTGAAATACATATCCTCTACCACTTAGAATGAATGACAAGGGTATGGGAATGCATGGGAACAAATGCATAGGAACTCCACAACCTGCAAGTTTCCCTCCAAGCCAAATACTACCCTGACTTGAACTGTATTGCTGTTCCTTAACTGTCATTAAGTCAATATCCCAGAACTCCCCTCCAACAGCATCATTGTTGCACCTACAAAAGAAATTCAGGATGACAGTTCAACATCACCCTCTAAAGGGCAATTGGGATAGACAGTAAAATTATGGCCTAGCCAGCAACATCCATGTCCGATGAAGAAACAGAACAAAAAAATCTGCCACCCCCACACAGTCTGGCCTTCATGTGATTCCAGTTCAACTCTGAATGCCCTCACAACAACTAAGGAATTAGTGGCACAAGTGGCTCAGTTAATATTCACACTGTAAGAATAACCCATCTCCAGCTTCTCTGTTGAGAAGGAGATGATAGTGGCAACATCAAATATTATTAATGATCATGCCTTATGTGTAACTGAGGGCAAGCGGGGTAAAGAGGAAGAAGGGAAAAGAAATAAAAGGCAATTTTTCCCATATCTAAATTAATGGTTTTAAAAGCTCTCAGACCACCTAATTATAGTACATAATCAGGATAAATTTCCTTGTTTGTTAGAATGCCAAAATATTTATCTGATGGTTTTCTTCACTTGGTAAAATAGGTTAATTAATATATAAACATTTGAAGCAACCTGTGCTTTTTACCCCTTTGCTACAATACAAACAAGTATTTTTTAAAAGCGAAAAAAAATTTACATCACCACCAAGGATCAAGTAAACCAGATTATGAGTCACTTTTGAAACAATTCAGTTTCCTACAGACTATTTCTGTCATCAATTTGGGAGTCAAATGGAATTGGCATTTACTTCCATAACCGGACATATGAGTTTTCTCCCATCCTTTAGGCACAACATTGCAAAATCAGCACTCATTTCACAATGGCGTACAAACTTCTACAGGCAACTTGTAAGAAGCACTCAGCATTCTCAGCCTGAAAGTTATTATAGAAACACACAATCATTACAGCACTGGGCTTAAACTTACCAGTTGCATGATACTTAGCTCTGTTTCAAGATCCTGCTTTGCAAAGTATTCTTACTTAAACTACATTTTTCTTTTAAAATGGCACAAAACTCAAAAACTACTCACAAGAAGAATAAAAAAGTATGTGGTTATCCCTCACTTTGAATTGCTCAACTGTCTTGGCTTCCGTTTGCATTTAGATACTCACTGAACCCATATAACCACAGGCCACAGCATGTTGCTGTAACACTACTGAAAAGTGCAAGCAAACTGAAAATAAACCACCAGCAGCTCTTGAATTTAACATGTAGAAGGAACGTTTTCAAGGGGTACCTCTATGTTAAGGAGATTTAATATTCTAACATGCTTGTGAATTGGCGGTGCCTGAATATTCAGTTAAAGGCAACACTTTTGTAGACATAGTATTATCTATTAATTAACAAACTGTAATTTTTAAGTATATGATCAAAACTGCATGATCTCTGCACCGATATTATGTACTTCCTACTATATTTCTATTCAAATATTAAAGGTTATAATATGTGTGAAAGGCAGGAGTAGCCTAGAGCTTGAGTTTAATTTTAATTTACAATTTGAAATAAAATGGAGGTATCCTACTGAAACCTAAACATGTCTCAAAATTAGTCATCATGAAAGGTAAAGGAAGCAGTAGAGGAGCAGCATCTTTCATATATAAAAGTTTCTCAAGAGAGTTTATTAAATTTATTCAGGGTGGCACATTGGCTCAGTGGTTAGCACAGCAGCTTCACAGCGCCAGGGACCCGCGTTCGATTCCAGCCTCAGGCTACTGTCTGTGTAGAGATTGCACATTCTCCCCATGTCTGTGCGGGTTTCCTCCAGGTGCTCCGGTTTCCTCCCGCTGCCCAAAGATGTGCAGGCTAGGTGTATCAGCCATGCTAAATTGCCTGTAGTGTTCAGGGGTGTGTGGGTTATAGGGGGATGGGTCTGGGTGGGATGCTTCAAGGTGCAGTGTGGACTTCCTGCGGTTGCAGGGGAAAATGCCGGGTGTGGTGGGGTTGGGGGGGAGTGTGGAGCAGACAAGGGAGTCCCAGAGAGAGTGGTGTCTCCGGAAGGCAGGGGATGGTCTTTAGTGGTGGGGTTGGATTGTAGATGGCAGAAGTGTCGGAGCACAATGTGTTGTATCTGGAGGTTGGTGGGGTGTTATGTGAGGATTAGGGGGATTCTCTTTTGGCAGTTATTGCGGGGGTGGGGTGTGAGGGATGACGTGCGGGAAATGCGGGAGACTCAGTCAAGGGTGTTCCTGACCATTGCGGGGTGAAGTTGCGGCCCCTGAAGAACGAGGACATCTGGGATGTTCAGGAGTGGAATGCCTCATCCTGGGAGCAGATGTGGCGGAGGCAAAAGAATTGAGAATAGGAGATGGAATTTTTGCAGGTACGTGGGTGGGACGAGGTGTATTCTAGGTAGGTGTGGGAGTTGGTGGGCTTGAAATGGACATCAGTTTCTAGGTGGTTGCCTGAGATGGAGACAGAGAGGTCCAGGAAGGTGAGGGATATGTTGGAGATGGTCCAGGTGAATTTGAGGTTGGGGTGGAAGGGTTGTTGAAGTGGATGAACTGTTCAAGCTCCTCTTGGGAGCACGAGGCAGCGCCGATACAGTCATCAATGTAACGGAGGAAGAGATGGGGTTTAGGGCCAGTGTAGGAACGGAGGAAGAGAATCCCCCTAGTCCTCACATACCACCCACCAACCTCCACATACAATGCATCATCCTCCAACACTATCCTCCAGCCATCTACAATCCGACCCCACCACTAAAGACATTTTCCATCCCCACCCTTGTCTGCCTTCAGGAGAGACCACTCTCTCCAGGATTCCCTTGTCTGCTCCACACTCCCCTCCAACCCTACCACACCCGGCACTTTCCCCTGCAACCACAGGAAGTGCTACACTTGCCTCCACACCTCCTCCCTCACCCCCATCCCAGGCCCCAAGATGATTTTCCACATCAAGCAGATGTTCACCTGCACATCCGCCAATGTGGTGTACTGCATCCGCTGTACCGTTGTGGCTTCCTCTACATTGGGGAAACCAAGTGGCGGCTTGGGGACCGTTTTGCAGAAGATCCACGCTCGGTTCGCAATAAACAACTGTACCTCCCAGTCGCGAACCATTTCAATTCCCCCTCCCATTCCTTAGACGACATGTCCAACCTGGGCCTCCTGCAGTGCCAATAATGATGCCACCCGAAGGCTGCAGGAACAGCAACTCATATTCTGCTTGGGAACCCTGCAGCCCAATGGTATCAAAGTGGATTTCACCAGCTTCAAAATCTCCCCTCCCAACACTGCATCCCAAAACCAGCCCAGCTCGTCCCTGCCTCCCTAACCTGTTCTTTCTCTCACCTATCCCCTCCTCCCACCTCAAGCCGCACCTCCATTTCCTACCTACTAACCTCATCCCGCTCCCTTGACCTGTCCGTCCTCCCCAGACTGACCTATCCCCTCCCTACTTCCCCCACCTATACTCTCCTCTCCACCTATCTTCTCCTCTACCCATCTTCAGTGCCAGTATGAGACACAGCACCTTTTGGACTATAACTTGGTGTGGCGTGCTTCTGACTTTTTCCACCCCAGCCCAATACCAGCACTTCCACATCATAGGTTAGGTGGATTAGCTATGGGGAATGCAGGGTTATAGGGATAGTCTAGGGGGTGGGTCTGGTAGAATGCTCTCTGTAGAATTGGTGTGGACTGAAAGGGCTGAATTGCCTGTTTCCACACTGTAGGGATTCTATGATTTGAGCTATATAGATAAGGTAGACAAGAAGGAGCTGCCTCCCCCTCTCTCCCTATTTATTTCAGAATCCTCCCCCCCTCCCCCTTTTCTGATGAAGGGTCTAGGCCTGAAACGTCAGCTTTTGTGCCCCTAAGATGCTGCTTGGCCTGCTGTGTTCATCCAGCTCCACACTTTGTTATCTCGGATTCTCCAGCATCTGCAGTTCCCATTATCTCCCATTGCTTAGTATCCCTACTTCTTAAATATTGAGGGCTTCTACCTCTGCCAACCTTGCAGGCAGTGAATTACAGATTCTAATCACCCTCTGGATGAAAAGCATTTTCCTTACATCCCCTCTAAACTTCCCGTCCCTAACTTTAAATCTATGCCTCTGGTCACATATCCCTCTATCAAGGGCAACAGTTCCTTCTGTAACCCTGCATTCCCCATAGCTAATCCACCTAACCTATGATGTGGAAGTGCTGGTATTGGGCTGGGGTGGGAAAAGTCAGAAGCACACGACACCAAGTTATTGTCCAAAAGATGTTGTGTCTAATATTGGCACTTCCACATCACAGGTTAGGTGGATTAGCTATGGGGAATGCAGGGTTATAGGGTTGGTTTAGGGGTTGGGTCTGGAGAATTGGTGTGGCCTCAATGGGCTGAATTGCCCGTGTCCACACTGTAGGGATTCTATGATTTGAGCTATATAGATAAGACTAGAATCAAACCCAGGTCCCTGGCACTGTGAGGCAGCAGTGCTAACTACTGAGCTACTGTGCCACCCACTTTATACTATGGGAGAAAACTGGAGAACTCAGACAAAATCCACACAGACACAGGGAGAATGTGAAAACACCCAATAGTGGAATTGAACCCAGGGTCTCTGGTACTGTGAGGCAGCAGTGCTGAACACTGAGCCACCTTGTCATCCAAGCTCAATCATGTTCCCCCTCAGCTTTCTCTGCTCCAAGGAAAACAACCCCAGTCTATTCAATGCCACTATATAACTAAAATCTCCAGCCCAGGCAACATTCAGGTAAATCTCTTGTGCACTGTCTCCAGTGGAATCACATCCCTCCTATAATATGGATTCCAGAACCGCACACATAGTTGTAACAGTTCTAACATAAACTCCCTGCTCTTAAATTATATGCCTCAGCTAATAAAGGCTAATATCCTATATCTTATCCCATATATTAGACACATTATCTCCCTGTTCCACTAGATTAAGGATGATGGAGGAGCATCCTTTATGCTGTTTAACACAATGTTCAATTTTACATTGCACTTCAAAATGGCAACACTCCATCTAATTAGTTTTACTCTCTGGTTGACATCATAATTTTACATCCTTTGCATGGCGTTGGTAGACATTAATTAGATATGTGTAAAACCTTTGCAAAGGTGTTGTTCAGTCCACTTCCAAGCAGAGATGTATGCACAGGATACAGACTCTTAAGAGGCTCATAGGATTCAAAATCTGGGTGCTAAACAGTCTTACTACACTTCTGTCAAGGATTTTGAAGAAGAAAGAGGGTGCAAGGAATTAAGGGAGGCTTTCATAGAATCCCTATAGTGTGGAAACAGGCCATTTGAGCCAACAAGTCCACACCACCCCTCAGAAGAGCATCCCACCTAGACCCTCCCCTTGATTTCCCCATGTCTAATCCACCTAACCTAAACATTCCTGAGTACTTTAGCACAGCTAACCCACCTAGCCTGCACATCTTTGGACTGTGGGAGGAAACCCATACAGACACAGGGAGAATGTGCAAACTCCACACAGACAGTTGCTCTAGGCTGGAATTGAACCTGGGTCCCTGGCACTATGAGGCAGCAGTGCTAACCACTGAGCCACCATGCCACCCTAAAATCTATCAGCACAAGTGGCCGTGATGGTGCTCAAAGATGGAGAAAGCACCAAAGGAGGAAAGAACGGAACAGAGAGAGGTACTGAACATGGCAGAACTACCAGTCTGAAGTGTGTATGTTTTAATGCAAGGAGAATGACAGGTAAGACAGATGAACTTAGGGCTTGGATTTATGATTATGATGTTGTAGCTATTATACAGGGCATTAGTGAGAAGTAACTGAGAAGGATTCTGAGGGAAGTCAACTCCATCATGACTGTGAAGGGGATCATGGACATAGGCTTAGCTGCTCAGGAACCAGGTTTGTAGACTGAATGAGTAGTGCCCGAGGAGAGATACCTTCTGTGGTTTGATTTGCTAGGAACAGAGAGTGGGACTGAGGGATGTAAATTTGGTGACTAGAGAGTAAGGTGGTGTGATCACTTCCTGGATTGTTGGCTGTAGTTCATAAGGTTGGTTTAGTTGATCAGGTTCGAACTGGCAAGAGAACTTAGACCATGGAGTCCTCCTCATACAATATGTGGGAAATCAGGGACACTCCCAGTGTCCAGGCTGGCTATATATGCAAGAAGTATGTCCAGCAGCAACTTCTGATTTGCCACACATAGGGTCTAGCACTGTGGATTGATTCACTACGGAGATTCCATGAAGATTAGTGTGTCATGGATAGCATGTTTAATGAACTGGTCACACCACCAATAAAAGTTACCATACAGAGAAGAGTTGGGTGGATCAGGAAGACTAGTAAGCATGGGCAGGCAATGCAGGAGTCCCCTGTGGCCATTTCCCTCTCAAAAAAGTATATCGTTTTGAATACTGTTTGGGGTTATGGCCTCTTGGGGTAAGCAGCAGCTGGATCTGTGGTAACATGACTAGCATTGTTGTACAGCAGGCAGGGTTAAAGTGTAGGCAATCAGTGGTGATAGGGGACTCTATAGTTGGAGGATAGACAGGAATTTCTGTGGATACAAGCAAGACTCTAAGATGATGCGTTGCTTCCCTGGTGCCAGGGTCAAGGATATCACTGAGAAGGCATAGAATATTCTGACAGGGGAGGCTGAGAAGCCAGAGGTTGTGATCCAGGTTGGTACTAACAGCATTGGAAGAAAAAGATGAGGCCCTGCAAAGATAGTTCAGGGAGTTAGATCGAAAGTTGAAAAGCAGTAGCACTAGAGTTGTAATCTCAGGATTACCTCCTGTGCCATATGCTACTGAGGCTCAGAATAGGAAGATAGTAAAGTTTAAATATGTGACTAAAGAGCTGGTTTAGGAAGGAGGACTTCAGGTATGTAGATTACTGGGATGTCCTCTGGGATATGTGGGACCTGTAAAAGAAGGATGGGTTGCACCTAAACAGGTGGGGTACCAATATCCAGGCAGGGAGTTTTGTCCCTTGGATGGGTTTAAACTAGTGTTTAATCGTGGTGTTGGGGAGGTGGGCAAGGTCTGGAGGAATTGAGACCAGTAGGTCAGCAGGTAAAATGACCAAGGAGGAGTCAGAGACTAAGGTCAATAAAGGTAAGAGGAAAAACAGACAGGGAGAAGTACTGAACACAGCAGAACTGGTTGTCTGAAGTGTATTTTTTTTTAATGCAAGTAGAATGACAGGTAAAGCAAATGAACTTAGAGCTTGGATTAATATGTACAACTGTAATGTTGTAGCTATTACAGAACTTGTTTGAGACAGAGACAAGACTGGAAGCTTAATGTTCCAGGATTTAGAAGTTTCAGGCAAGATAGAGAGGAATGTAAAAGGAGATGGGGGAGTTGCATTACTGATATGGGAGAATATCACAGCAATCCAAGGGAGGACACTTGGAGTGTTCATCCAGCTAAGCCATATGGATACAGGTCAGAAATGGGAAGGTTGCGATCACTTTTATGGGATTATACTATGATTTCACAGCAGCCAGCAGGAGATAGAAGAACAGATATGTGGACAGCTTAGGGAAAAATGAAAGTAAGAGGCTTGTTATTTTAACTTCCCCCATGCTGACTGGGACTCACTTAGTGCCAGGGGCTTGAACTGGGGGGAATTTGTTAGGTGTGACCAGGACAGTTTTTCTGAAATAATATGTAAATAGTCCAACTAGGGAAGGGGCCACAGTGGACCTAGTATTGGTGAATGAGACTGACCGGATGATCAAAATTTCAGTGGGGAGCATTTTGGAAAGAGTGGACATTATTCTGTAAGTTTCTTGTTACTTATGAATAAGGAGAAGAGTAGACCTCCGTGAAAGTATTAAATTGGGGAAAGGCTAACTACTACAATATTAGAAAAAGAACTGAGGAATGTAGAATGGGAGCAGCTGATTAAGGATAAATCCACGTCTCTCATATAGAAATCTTTTAAAGGGCAGTTGATTAGAGTTCAGGACCAGCATGTCCCAGTGAAAATGAAAGATAAAGTGGCAAGATTCAGGAACTTTGGATAACAAGAGAAATTGAGAGCTTAGTCAAAAAGAAAAAGGAGGCATACAGAAGGTTTAGAAAACTGAAGACAGAAAGAGCCCTCAAGAATACAAAAATAGTAGGAAAGAACTTAAACAAGAAATTAGGAGGGTTAAAAGGGGCCATGAAATGTCTTTGGCAAACAGGATTAAGGAAAATTTTCAGGCATTTTATATATCCATAAGGAGCAATAGAGTAGATAGGGAAAGGGTACATCCGCTCAAGCCAAAGGAGGGAATTTATATGTGGAACTGGAGGAAGTAGGTGAGGTCCTTAATCAATACTTTGCAGCAGTATTCACAAAAGAGAACTGCTGGATGGTGAGTCATGGAAGTGGTATTTTGATATTCTAGGGCTTGTCAATATAATAAAGGTGTTTTAAGGTAGACAAGTCCCAAGGACCTCATGGGATTTACCCCAGAATGTTGTGGGAGGCAGGTGAGGAAATTGCCTGTGCCTTGTACAAAATCTCTGTTTCCTCTTTAGTCACAGGAGAGATCCCAAAGGCCTGCAGAATAGCCAACCTCGTTGCTTTGTTGAAGCAGGTCAATGAGGATAGTCTGAGAAATTACAGACCAGTGAGCCTTATGACAGAGGAAGGAAAATTCCTGGCGAAGATTCTTTAGAGATAGGTTGTACTCACAATTGGAAAAATATGGGCTTATTAGCAATAGGCAGCATGGCTTTGTGTGGGGAAGGTCATATCTCACAAACTTAATTGAGTTTTTTTGAGGAAGCGGCAAAGATGATTGATGAGGCCAGAGTATCTATATGGACTTTAGCAAGGCCTTTGACAAGGTCCTTCATGGCAGGCTGGTATTAGAGGTGAAGTCACATGGGATCTGTGGTTCACTGCTAAAATGGATACAGAACTGGCTCAGACATAGAAGACAGAGATTAGGAATGGGTGTTTTTCAGACTGGAGATCTGTGACCAGTGGTGTTACACAGAGGTCTGTGTTGGGACCCCTGTTGTTTGAAAAATATGTAAATGATCTGGAGGAGTACGTAGGTGGCCGGGACTAGTAAGTTTTAAGACAACACAAAGATTGGGGAAGCTGTGGATAGTGAGGAGAACTGCCAGAGGATACAGCAGAATACAGATAGACTAGAGATTTGGGCAAAGAAATGGCAGATGGTGTGTAATACAGACAAATGCAAGGTGGTGAATTTTAGGGGATCTAATGCAGAAGGAAGTATACAGAAAATAAAGTTTACCAGGGTGATTCCCAATTTGGAGCTATGAGTAGAGATTGGACAAAGTTGGTTTGTTTTCACTTGAACATCAAAGGCTGAGGGGTGATCTGAAAGAAGTTTACAAAATTGTTGAAAAATATCTGAGGAAGGGTCACCGGACCCAAAACGTTAACTCTGTTTTCTCCTCCACAGATGCTGCTAGACCTGCTGAGCTTTTCCAGTAACTTTGTTTTCGTTACAAAATTATGGGTGGCATGGAGAGAATACATAGTCCAGAATCTTTTTCCCAGGCTAGAAATGTCATTTACTAGGAGACATAGGTTTAAGGTAAAATAAGTAAGCTTAAAGGACATGTGAGAGGCTGGTTTCTTTTACACCAAGGATGGTAAATGCCTTTATTGCACTGCCAGAGGAGGTGGATACAATAGCAAGGTTTAAGAGACAATTTTACAGATATGTAAATAGGTCGGGAATGGAGAAATACAGAGAGAATGGAGAGAAAAAGCTTTTAGTTTAGAAAGGCATCATATATTGGTGCAGTCTTGGTGGGCTTTGTGGCTGTTCTAGTGCTGTCCTTTTCTTTGTTCTTTCAACAGGGAAGTTACAACGGTGAGATCTGGTAACATCCCCCAATCACCCCCCACAAGCACCATACCCTTCTTGCTTCACAATTCACCTGATTTACCTGGTGCCATCCTTTCATATTGTTTTGTTTCTGTCACATGGCTGCTCTCTTCCAAGTTCCAAGTTCCAAGATACTACTAACAGTGCTCCAACTGGCCAACTGTTCCAGATTCTGTTTTACATGTTTTCTTGTGGAGAAAAATCATGAGAAATGACACATTCACTCACTCACTCTTAAAAATCATATTCATTGCATTATCAGTTCTCTGCTGCATTGAGAGTTTACACACAGGTCAAGGAATCAGCTATGACATTACGGGAAAAAAAAATTTGCGAATGATTTTTACATTGAAGGCTGAAAGAGGAACTCCAGCAGACTAACATGACATTTGTCGCTTTGAACTTTTCCAGAAAATTGTCAAAGCATTTTGGTCTCTATACAGCAGTACAGCCAAAACTAAAAGGCTCATGGCATCCCTCTGCTCACACCATCACATATAACATAGAACAAAGAAAAATACAACACAGAAACAGGCCCTGCAACCCATGATGTTGTGTCGAACATGACGCCAAATTAAACTAATCTCTTCGGCTTGCAATTGGTCCATATCCCCTCATTCTTTGCATATTCATGTGCATATCTAAAAGTCTCTTAAATGACCCTATCGCACCTGCTTCTATCACCACCTGTGGCAGCACATTCCAGATTCCTACCAGTTTCTGTGTAAAAAACCTGACTTTAACATCTCCTTTGAACTTTCCCTCTCTCACCTTAAAAAACATCACCATAGTTTTAGATATTTCAACTCTGGGAAAAAGATTCTGACTGTCAACTCTATCTATGCATCTCATAATTTTATAGACTTCTGTCAAGTCTTCCCTCAGCCTCCATTCCTCCAGAAAAAAACAAACCCAAGTTTTTCAAGTCTCTCCCTACAGTTTATGCCCTCTAACCCTGGTAAATCTCTCCAAAGCCTCCACATCCTTCTTATAATGTGGCAAGCAGAATTGAATGCAATACTCTAAGTGTGGCCTAACCAAAGGCTCATAAAGCTGCAACATGCCATCCTGACTCTTGCACTCAATTCCCTGACCAAAAAAGGCAGGCAAGCATGCTGTATACCTTCTTTACCACTCTATCTACTTGCATGGCCACTTTCAGAGAGCTATGGATTTGAATCCCAAGATCCCTCTATTTATCAATGTTGTTCAGTATCCTGCCATTAACTGTATACCTTTCCTTCTCCCAAAGTACAGCACTTCATACTTACCTGCATTAAACTGCATCTGCCATTTCCCCACCCATATCTGCAATGGATCTATATCCCACTGTATCCTTTGACAACCTTCAATACTATCCACAACTCTACCAATCTTTGTATCATCTGCAAACTTACTTACCAATCCATCTACATTTTCATCTGAGTAATTTATATTATAAACAGTAGAGGTCTCAGTACAGATCCCTGTGGAACACTAGTCACAGACTTTCAGTCTGAAAAGCACCCTTTCACCACTACCTTCTGTCTTCTATAGGCAAGCCAATTCTGAATCAATGCAGCCGAGTAACCATGGATCACATGCATCTTAATCTTCTGAATGAGCCTACCATGAGCAACCTTGTCAAAAGCCTTACTAAAATCGATGCAGCCAACATCCACTGCTCTACCCTCCTCAAAAAATTCACTCAAATTATTAAGACATGACTTGCCCTGCACAAAGCCATGCTGACTGTCCCTAATTAAGACATTCTTTTCCAAATGCGTGTAAATCCTATCACTAAACATAGTCTCTAGTTTCCTGGATTATACCTACTTCCCTTCTTGAACACAGGAACAATATTAGCTACTCGTCCACTGGGACCTCTCTAATGGCTAATGAGGGTACAAAAATCTTGGTCAAGACCCCAGCAAACTTCTCTCTTGCCTCTCTCAAAAACTTGGGGTAGATACCATCAGGCCCTGGGGTCACATCCACCTTAATGCTTTTCAAGAGGCCCAATACCACTTCTTTCTTGATCTCAAAGTGCCCTAGCCCATTAGCATGCTCCACACAAATCTCATCCTCCATATCCCTCTCCTGGGGTTATACTGACGCAAAATATTTATTTAAGATCTCACCCACATCCTCAGTCTCCAAGCACAAGTTCCCACGTTTATCCTTAAGTGGTCCTACTGAGATGTTATTGGGATAACATCCCATAGATTTCTATATTGTTATAAATTAATGTCCTTTATCTGCCCTCACATAGGCATGTAGACACTGCCTTAAAACTTGCTGCCCACTAAAAATTAGGTGTAAAACTTTGTAACTCCTTATCTTCCTGCACATACGTATGCAGACGCTGCCTTAAACTTCCTGCCTGAATAGAATTAGAGTTAAACTGTGCAAATCTTTATCTTCCTGCACGGGGGTATGCAGAAACTGTCTCAAATAAGGTTAAGTGAGGAGGATTTGTAAAGGTGTGAGGCTTCCTAAGTATGTAACTTCTGTCTCTGACAAAGGGGCCAGGGCACTGACTTTTGTTCAAGCCAGACACTTCGGCAGCTTGAAATTACATTCTGTCACTTCGGCAACTTGAAATCGCCTCCTGTCATTAGCAGTCACTTTACGAACATTCCATACAATATGTCTCTTTATGTTTTCAATGTAGTAATTGTCTTGTATCATGTCATTGTCTGTTGTAGTGATTGTTTCATGTATCATGTCATTGTGAGATGTAAAATTGCTTTATGTATTATGCACTTGGTAAAGTATAAAAAGCGGGGACTGTCTGCTGCTCGGGGAGAATTGCTTACGAGACTGCACTCTGTGCCGAGTTGAGTACAGTGATTCTCCACAGCTTGTACTTGCTTTGTAATAAAGGATTTGTGTTTTTTTCTAAACAGGTCAGTTTCTTGTTATTGCAGCAAGTCCGTGAAGGTCTCTAAAAACAAACCTAACATTTGGCGCTGTGAGCAGGGTTCCAACATGTACAGCAGTCTTACGTGGAGGGCTGAACAAGTGATCGTTCGAGTGTCGGTGGAGTGAGATGGGCAGGCCCACAAGGTACGATTCACCTTGGTCTCTCTCACTAACCTGCCACCCATGTGACTCCTCGTCCCTGCGTGGCTCTGTACTGATGGAACCCCGAGACGACTCATGGTCTTGAACACTGCTAAACGCCTGGAGGTTCGAGTCCCCAGGTTAGTAAAAAACAAAATCCTGGAGGTTAGAGTCCCCTGGTGGCTGGGGTTAGAGTCCCTAGGTCAGGTAAATGGGGAAAGGGAGGGGCTTAATTTAAGACTGGGAAGGTATAATAAGTGTTCAGACATAGGTATAGAATTGTTACAGCGTCTGTCTATCTCAACTACCCTGCATTAGACCAGTTGTTAAGAGCGGAAAACCCCCATACAAAGGTCAGGACCCTGAAGTGGCTGTTGAGACTAAGGACACCGGTGTAGTATATAGAAACAAGTAAACAGTGAAAGCGCTGGATAAGTCGGGTGTCAGAACCCCGACCATAACCATCGGTTATGCCGGGATGACCCCGAAAATGAAGTACAGTACAGACGTCTGTCGGCATGCCTAAACAAAAAATTGGGAAATGAGAATTGGCCATTGGGGGAACGTGGGATATAGATCTGTGTACTAAAGCAGAAGAGGCACTATGGACACGTCATGCAGGAAGCAAATGGAAAGGGTTAGTGTCATTCTGGAGAAAGAGAGCTGAGGACCTGACTGAAAAATCAAAACTGGCCAGTTGGGTGGATAATGCACGTAGGAGAGGGACCAGTGCCTGTGATAATGAGGGGAAACCTAAAACTTGGGAGGTTTTAAAACTGCAGTGTGAGGATCATGAGATGAATGAAAGAGAAAGAGTTAAACAAGAAAGGCAGGAGAGAGAAAGACGAGACGAAGAATGGGGACTGGAGCGACAGGCTGCATTGACAGAAAACAAAAAATCAGAGGTACCTCCTGACATATCTGGCATGCCGATGTTGCTCCAAATTAATGATACAGATGAACAAGATGAGGAGGACTGGGGAAGGGACCCCTCTGCCCTATCGGGACCACTACCCCCTCCACAACCCTACCCGTCCTTAGCCATCTGCAGGCACCCCAACACTGCCATCAGTCCCAACAAATCGCCCATAGCCCTATCACCGCCACCGTACGCTGACCAAACCAAATCTCCTACAGAATCTCCAAGCCCTTCAGTAGTCAGCCCACATGAATCCCCTGACAAACCCATGGCTTGTGCAGACCCTATCTCCTGTCGTACTAGGTGTAAAACTAAACAGACAAACAGGAAACAGAATACCTAACGGACCGTTAGTAGACAAAAGGAGAGATGGCAGAATTCTTTTAAAACCCACAAGGGGAGCCCGGAAAAACATAAGTCCCGTATGCGGTTCACTAGACCCTCTAGCACCTGTTTAGTGTTCCCTAGCGATTCTACAAGTAGTGAAGAGTATGATAGTCCTGATTCACAGGCAGACGATAGTGAATCTGAGGACAGAGTTTGGGAGAGACCCTCAGATAACCGTCCCCTAAAGAAGGACCCCCGTAAGAAAAATCACCGACAATTTCCTAATCGCATGGTACCTCACCTGAACCCAACACACAAAGGGGTCAAAATACAATGCAGGTCTGTACCCCTTGGAAGCCACAAAAGATGTGTTTAATTATGTCAAGGGCCCCTGGTAGAAAGACAAACCCAAAAGATTTTATAGATTACATCCTGGGCACTATTCAAATGTACCAAGCCACCCCCCCCAAGACCTCTTCAGCCTGTGCTGCATCTCTGCTGCGCTCTCCAGCCCTCAGGGTCAGTCCCAGGAACTTGACCTCCCTCAACTCTATCTGTGCCTTCTTAGGGTTTACCTTCAACTCGCTCTTGCACAGGAGTTGTAACAACTCACTAACTGGAGGGCTATGTTCCTCACTATTGTCTGTGAACAACAGGATGTCATCCACGTACTGTACAAGCCTGTGTGGCTCACTGAAATCTTTTTAAACAGTCTGCCATACACTGGTGGAAAATGCTGGGGCTATTATGGAAACCCTGTGGCAGACAACTCCACATGTACTGTTGTCCTTTAAAAGTAAACGCAAATTCGTACTGGTCCTCCTGCCGAACTGGGACAGACCAGAAATCATTCGAGATATCCAGCACTATGAAATTCCCACCCTCCCTACTTTAAGGCAGGAGAGCGCCTTTCCATCAATGGCACGCACCATCGTTTTGAAATTCACAACCACTTATCCAGGTAATTGATATCTCTTGAAAATGCCAGCGGCGGTTTCTCCCACAGCTGTGGCTCCGCTGGGTCCTAGGGCCCATCATCCATTTATTCATTCATCCATTCCAGTTCTGAGGAAGGGTCGCTGGACCTGAAACATTAACTCTCTTTTTTCCAAGAATTTCTGATTTATGTGTGTGGTAAATTTGGTTAATTTTTTAGCATGTATAATTTGGTCAATCAGTTGTATTTTTCTCCTATAACCAGTGAAAGGAATCCTGGAGCCATGATTTTCCTGATTGTGCTCGGTCATAATTATTCGACAGAAATGGCGTTTGCTGCTGGTTTTTTTAAGAGCAACCTTTATGCTGAACCTTTCAACGACCATTCTGGGTCTGCTCAAACAGTGTTTACACTATAATTCTTGAGTAGTTGTTGACTGATGGTGATGTACACACACATCTCCGAAACATCCAACTCTTGCTTGGTAATTTTTTAAACGATAGAACATAGAACAGCACTGTACAGGCCCTTCGGCCCTCGATGTCGCGCCGACCCGTGAAACCAATCTGAAGCCCATCTAACCTACACTATTCCATTATCATCCATATGTTTATCCAATGACCATTTAAATGCCCTTAAAATTGGCGAGTCTACTATTGTTGCAGGCAGGGCATTCCACGCCCTTACTACTGAGTAAAGAACTACCTCTGACATCTGTCCTATATCTTTCACCCCTCAGTTTAAAGATATGTCCCCTCGTGATAGCCATCACCATCCAAGGAAAAAGGGACTCACTGTCCACCCTATCTAATTCTTTGATCATCTTGTATGTCTCTATTAAGTCGTCTCTTAACCTTCTTCTCTCAAACAAAAACAGCCTCAAGTCCCTCAGCCTTTCCTCATAAGACCTTCCCTCCAAACCAGGCAACATCCTGGTAAATCTTCTCTGCACCCTTTCCAATGCTTCCACATTCCTTCCCATAATGTGACCAGAACTGTATGCAATACTCCAAATGTGACCGCACCAGAGTTTTGTACAGCTGCAACATTACCTCATGGTTCTGAAACTCAATCCCACTACCAATAAAACCTAACACACCGTACGCCTTCTTAACAACATTTATGTACTTCAGTAAGGCATTTGATAAGGTTCCCCATGGTAGGCTCATTCAGAAGGTCAGGAGGAATGGGATACAGGGGAACTTAGCTGCTTGGATACAGAATTGGCTGGCCAACAGAAGACAGCGAGTGGTAGTAGAAGGAAAATATTCTGCCTGGAAGTCAGTGGTGAGTGGGGTTCCACAGGGCTCTGTCCTTGGGCCTCTACTGTTTGTAATTTTTATTAATGACTTGGATGAGGGGATTGAAGGATGGGTCAGCAAGTTTGCAAACGACACAAAGGTCGGAGGGGTCGTTGACAGTATAGAGAGCTGTTGTAGGCTGCAGCGGGACATTGACAGGATGCAGAGATGGGCTGAGAGGTGGCAGATGGAGTTCAACCTGGATAAATGCGAGGTGATGCATTTTGGAAGGTCGAATTTGAAAGCTGAGTACAGGATTAAGGATAGGATTCTTGGCAGTGTGGAGGAACAGAGGGATCTTGGTGTGCAGATACATAGATCCCTTAAAATGGCCACCCAAGTGGACAGGGTTGTTAAGAAAGCATATGGTGTTTTGGCTTTCATTAACAGGGGGATTGAGTTTAAGAGTCGTGAGATCTTGTTGCAGCTCTATAAAACTTTGGTTAGACCGCACTTGGAATACTGCGTCCAGTTCTGGGTGCCCTATTATAGGAAAGATGTGGATGCTTTGGAGAGGGTTCAGAGGAGGTTTACCAGGATGCTGCCTGGACTGGAGGGCTTATCTTATGAAGAGAGGTTGACTGAGCTTGGTCTCTTTTCATTGGAGAAAAGGAGGAGGAGAGGGGACCTAATTGAGGTATACAAGATAATGAGAGGCATAGATAGAGTTGATAGCCAGAGACTATTTCCCAGGGCAGAAATGGCTAGCATGAGGGGTCATAGTTTTAAGCTGGTTGGTGGAAAGTATAGAGGGGATGTCAGAGGCGGGTTCTTTACACAGAGAGTTGTGAGAGCATGGAATGCGTTGCCAGCAGCAGTTGTGGAAGCAAGGTCATTGGGGTCATTTAAGAGACTGCTGGACATGCATATGGTCACAGAAATTTGAGGGTGCATACATGAGGATCAATGGTCGGCACAACATTGTGGGCTGAAGGGCCTGTTCTGTGCTGTACTGTTCTATGTTCTAACCCTATCAAACTGAGTGACAAAAAAAGTCACCTTCTCAAAGAACTCAATAAGGTTTGTGAGGCACGACCTACTAGAGTTTTCTTCCCCCTCCTGCCACTCTCTCTAAGTTCAGGACACCATGGCAATGTTAGTGCCCATACTGCCTCCCTGTTTCAGTTTAGCAAATGTGAATTGTGACACTGTGCAAATGAGACATGAGACAGAGCAGAGATTCCTCCTGTGTACTAACCCTGTTGCCCTTCCTCCTAAATGACAGCAATCATCATGTAGAGTGGGTATTGAAGCTGTCCCACCCCGTGTGTAGATCTGCCTCACTACCACTAGTGTCATCACTGCCATGGGTCAGTCTACGGTCCTTGGTGCTCCCCTTAAGTCCACAAGGTGAGGGAGAGAATGCTCCTATTCCAATCCCCTGCCCCATCTCAGTGTTCACTGTTTACTGCCTGTAAATGGAAAGTCATCCTACTCTCGTCAGCTGCTTCTGCATGCACCAGGGCTACTCTGAAGCCACGTGATTAAAGTCAGCCAATTCTGAACCCCCACTATGTGCTGCAGCATTTCTACTGTGTTTGCATGATTGGTCAGCTGATAAATTGATTACTTTTCTTTGTACCGTACAGCTCTGTTAAGGTAGTGATTGTGTTGCAGACCTTCACTGACACTCCCCCCGCTGCCCCACCACCTGCTATTCCTCAATAGTGAACATAGGACTAAAGGCAGGATGAAGGGTCTAGGCCCGAAACGTCAGCTTTTGTGCTCCTGAGATGCTGCTGGGCCTGCTGTGTTCATCCAGCCTCACATTTTACTATCTTGGATTCTCCAGCATCTGCAGTTCCCATTATCACTGTTAAGCCTTGCAAATGTGTTCTGCCATTTACTAAGATCACGACTGATCTCATTGTGGTTTCAACCCTACATTCCTGTTTCTTCCTCTTGTGTCTGTGCTGCCATTCTTCAGATATCAAGGACGTAACTGTCGCAGTCTACTACATCACTTACACACACACATACGTCATACTGAAACTGACAGGTTTACAGTAGGCCCTTTAAACTTGAATTATAATGACCAGTTGCCTACTACTCCACTCGCCTGGACACTGTAGCTCAGGGATTACCCCCTTGTTCCCAGATTCTCCCCGCAATTTATTCCTTATCCCTTCCTGCTCCACTATTCACCCAGCCACATTTTTGAGTGAACCCCCAGATGAGCTCTTAGAGCCCCCACATGACTGTCTGCTAAGGAAGCAATTTCTAACCTCTCCCCGCCCCGACCTTACTGATGCCCCACTCTCTTCTCCGGGCCTTATCCTGTTTGTTGATGGCAGTTCCTCCATATCCCCCTTGGGTATCCCCCATGGGTAGCCCCCTTTCTGGATACGCGATTGTCGATGCTGCCTCCACATTAGAATCGGCGGCATTTGAGCCCCCAGTATCTTGCTCAGAAGGCAGAACTTCTTGCCCTCACCCATGCCTGCGTTCTAGCTGCAGGCATGTCAGCAAATATTTATACCGACTCTCAGTATGCCTTTGGAGTCTCCCATGACTTTGGCCAGTTGTGGTCTCAGCGTGTATTTTTAACGTCCTCAGGTACGCCCATCCAGAATTCCCTGTATGTTAAAAACCTTCTCCAGGCAACCCTGCTCCCTAAACAATTGGCTATTGTCAAATGGACTGCCCATGCCTCCGATGATTCGATAGTCACTCGGGCAACGCTCGGGCTGATCTGGCTGGTAAACAGGCTGCTGCAGACCAAATTTTTCTTATACCCTCTGTGAACAAGCAGGTAGTAAATCGCACGCCTCCTTCAGACAAGACGGGCATACCAAATATAGTCACTATTCAGCACTTACAGGGGGATGCCCCTGCTTCTGAAAAGGATATTTGGAAGGCATATGGATGTTTGCATTCTGCATCCCCAGGCCTTTGGGTTACCCCAATCGGCCAAGTGTGTATACCTGATGCTTTGTTACCTATGCTTGTTGACTGTCTGCATTCTGACACCCACCTTGGCAAGGAGGGAATGAGTGGTATTATGCTCCATACCTGGTGGCACCCCAGACTGGCTGAGGCAGGCCAGTCTCATATAACATCATGTCTCACTGGCCAGCAAAACAACGTGGATCAGGGGGTGAGATGCTCACCAGGAAAAACACCCTTGCCAGGTGGACCGTTTAAATGCATTCAGCTAGATTTTATTGAATTACCGCATGTAAGCTGTTATAAATATTGTCTTGTCGTTGTAGATGTATTCAGTAGGTGGATACAGGCTTTTCCAACAACAAACAACAAAGCCTCAACAGTAGTAAAACTATAATTAACTGAAGTAATACTGAGGTTTGGAGTGCCACAGCAAGTTAGTTTGGATAACAGCCCTCACTTTGTAGGAAAGATTAATAAGGAACTGTGTGACACGTCACGCATCCAACAGCAATTCCACTGTGCCTACTACCCCCGGGGCAGCAGGGATAGTGGAAAGAGTTAACGGAACACTCAAAGCTAAATTGACCAAGTTGACATTAGAGACCGGCGGTAATTGGCTAAAGGTTTTGCCACTAGCCTTGTATCACATGTGAATAACACCCCACTCTACTACCGGGCTCTCGGCAGCAGAAATAGTCTATGGCTGACCCAGCAGAACACCCTGGGATGCCAATACCAGCCCACCCACCCAAATTGACCTGAACGTGATGGGAGAAGAAATG
This sequence comes from Stegostoma tigrinum, assembly GCF_030684315.1. Lineage (NCBI taxonomy): Eukaryota > Metazoa > Chordata > Chondrichthyes > Orectolobiformes > Stegostomatidae > Stegostoma > Stegostoma tigrinum. The sequence continues at coordinate 33,824,964 of NC_081362.1, read as the reverse complement.
CAAAGGTACTTCCAGCAACTAACACCACCTTTAAAGTTTCTCCATTCACAGGTGAAGTGCGCCTTCGGACTGCCTCTGCAGACACTGAATCAAGACCTCAAGAATCAGGATTGGTCGTCATGGCTGCAGATTGGAGATTCTGTACTTGTCCGGGACTGAGATCGTCCCAAGCTTGACCAAGGTGGAAAGGGCCTTATCAAGCGCTTCTTCAAACTCCGACAGCTCTTAAAGGATCCACCTAAGTGACTGCAAACGATGGATTTCCTCATTAGTTTGCAACTAACCATTGGACTGAGTATTATTCTGCCCATGCATGGCCAGCAGGACAATCTGTTTTACAGAACACACATCCAGCTGCACAGGAATCAGACAGCATGCTGCCCGCTAGCACGATCTGTAGAAGCGTTATTTGTGGCAACACCAACCTGGAACCCTAGATAACAAAGTGTGGGGCTGGATGAACACAGCAGGCCAAGCAGCATCTTAGGAGCACAAAAGCTGATGTTTCAGGTCTAGACCCTTCATCAGAAAAGACCCTTTTCTACCATTTACCTTTTTTTCCCTCTAATCAACCTGTTCAGGGGTGTTATTACACACCCCTGGAGCAGATAGGATTTGAACGCCAGCCCCCTAGTCCACGGGTAGGGGCACTACTACTGTGCCACAAAAGGGGTCCAAGCATTCCCAGGGCATTCCCATCCAAGCATTAACAAGGCTCAAGTCCCCTTAGCTTCCATGCTCAGATGAGATGAGACATTTTCTACCATATATTGTGTATTCCCTTGCATTTGTCTGTTCTCCACAAATACAAAAATCCTATTTCTCTGAAGGAAACTTTTATTCCCACTTTCCTATCAACATGGTCAAATCATATCTTCCTGCAGTCTCCAGATCACTTTCTCATTATCAGCAAAGCAACTAACCTTTGTGTCACCTGTAACCTTCCTAAGTTAGGGTTTCCCACACTTAAGTCTAAAATTTTGACATAGACCGTGACAAAGGACAGTGGGATGAACACAACAGAACTCCACTGGAGGTTGCCTACTCGTCATACTCATATCTGTTGACTGCATCCTTTGCTTTCTCCAACAGAGCCACTTGCACATCAATCCTAAGGACTCCTACCATACTGACCAGTCAAACATATGCAACTTTGTCAGAATTCTTGCTACACTCATGTAGACAACATCAAATCTGCTGTCAACGGATACTCAAAATATTTAATCTAGTCAGTCAAATATGACCTCCTCATGACAAATCTACGTTGAATATATAATGCTTTACTAAGTACTATATTATATTACAGATTTTTTCAATAATTTACCCACGTTAGGTTGACTATTCTTGCTCACTCTTAAAACAATGGTGCAATATTAGCACTCCTCAAGTACCACACTTGTTGCCAAAGCAATTAGAAAATGATGGCCAGAGCATCCATTATTTGTTGCCATGTTTCAGCAGCCTGGGACTTCCAAAGATGCTAGTCTAAATACTTATTTTCCGATTATACGATCCATTAGTCCACATTCCCTCTCCTTAAGATTAGATACCCTACAGTGTGGGAACAAGTCCACACTGCCCCTTGAAGCATCCCACCCAGGCCCATCCCCCTATAACCCACACACCCCTGAACACTACAGGCAATTTAGCATGGCCAATCCACCTAGCCTGCACATCTTTGGACTGTGGGAGGAAACCAGAGCACCCAGAGAAAATCCACACAGACACAGGGAGAATGTGCAAACCCCACACAGACAGTTGCCCGAGGCTGGAATCGAATCCAGGTGCCTGGTCCTGTGAGGCTGCAGTGCTAACCACTGAGCCACCATGCCACCCTACAATTCTGTACAGTTCCCTTCTTCTGTGAAGTGCAAAGTATTTATCAAGAAACTTGGCCACATCCTTCCAAATTTCCTTTCTGCCTTCTGACCAACCCTTCTATTTGCTTAGTTCTATATGTCTGAGCTTCTACTTCAGCTCTCAGACATTAGATGGCTTCTGCCTGGCTTGCAAAGACAGTCAGACAAATGCAGAGAATAGAGGGATATGACCCATGTGCAGGCAGATCAGATTAGTTTAGGATGGCATCATTGCTGAAACAGACATGGTGGACCGAAGGGCCCGTTCCTGTGCTGTTCTATGTTCTAAAGGCATTAAGCATATTTGTGTGTATCCACTCTGCTATTCTCTGCATACTTCTCCATCTAAGGCTTCATTCCAGTTCCCTGTAATAGAACTCATCTGTAATCTTGCTCCATGGAGCTGACCTAGTCCCTAACTCACTGTATGCTGATCCACTCTCTAAACACAGTGCCAGTGTCTGAGCCAGCAGTTGAGGATAATGATGCATCTTCAGCAATCAATTCGTCATCTTGTCAGGTTGAACTCGTTTGCCAGGTGGTAATTTTTGGATATATGGAAGTAAATGCAGAAATGAAGGACTGGAGTAAGGGTGAAGATAATACAGTAACTGCATTGAATTTGAGATTTGTGTGGTCTATATTGCACAAACATACTGTCATCCTGGATGCTTTAATATTAACCATCCCGCCAATTTTTGTATCATCTGCAAGCTTATTGTTGAACGCATCTACATTCAATTATACACACCACAAGCAGCGAGGCCTCACCATTGATCCCCATGGGACCCCACTGGACATAGACTTCCAGCTGGAAAAACATCCCTCAACCATCACCCTTGGCCTCCTGTCACTCAGCCAACTGTGGGTCCACTTTACCAAATTTTCTTGGCTGGCATGGGCTCTTACCTTCACTGTCAATTTCCCATGCAAGACTTTATCAAAAGCATTGCTGAAATAAAAGCAGTCAACATCAAAAGCATTGACCTCTTCTACACAACTGGTCACCTCTTCAAAATATTAAATCAAGTTAGTCAGACATGCCCTCCCCACCTTGTTCTTGATTAATCTCTGCCCCTCCAAACAGATTCATTCTGTCCCTCAGAATTGCTTCCAAGTTTCCCCACTACTGAGAGTTTCCTGGTTTATTCCCTGCTGCCTTTTTAAATAAGAATTACATATTGGCAGAAATTCCAGTGCCTCTCCAGCAGCCAGGGCGGAATTGAAAATTTTTGCAAGCACCCCTGCTGATTCCTCCCAAACCTCACTCAACAACCTGGCATATATTTCATCTAGCCCACGAAATGTATTCACTTTTAAGCCTACTAGATCAGTCAGAAATTTCCCATAACATCACTGCTCCATGCACAAATTACTGCTGAGCTCTACTATTTCTCTTGTTATCCTTTAATGCATTTGTGAAACAATTTAGGATTGTTCTTTATTTAACCTACCAGCATCATGACCCTTTTTAACTTTCCTAATCTCCTTTTTAAATTCCCTTATGTGCATCAATGCTCCTCTAGGGCTTCTGCCATTTTGAGCCCTCAGTATCTGTCATAAGCTTCCCTGTATCTTCTAATCCAATGCTGTTATATCCCTTGATTCAGCCATTGGTCATGGTACATATTGATACCAAAGATGTAAAAGGAGTGAGGTCCTACGAGCTGAGTCTAGGGAGTTAGCATGTAAATTGAAACAGTTGGGCCTCAAAGGCAGTAATTTCATGGATTCTGCCAGTGTCATGTGCTGGCAAATGTAGAAATAACAGATTTATCAGATTAAAATGGAAGAAATATAGAGGGGGAGAGGCAGATTCCTGGCATCATTTCTGGGTTACATCTGGGTAGAAGTGGGGCCAATGCCATCAGGAGACTGTTTGTTCATGCTAGATTGGCAGGAGGATGGGAATCTGAAGACTGAGATGGAGAAAGGGTGATCAAAGACAGAGATGAAAAGTAGAAAATTCAGAAGGAAAAGTAGAAGGCAGAAAAAAGGGTGAAAAACAAGCGGAGCCTGAGTGCAAAATTAAAATAAGAAGGTGATAACAAGGTGATCAGGTCAGGTTTAAAGGCATCAGAGATAATGGGAACCGCAGATGCTGGAGAATCCAAGATAATAAAGTGTGAAGCTGGATGAACACAGCAGGCAAAGCAGCATTTCAGGACCACAAAAGCTGATGTTTCGGGCCGCGACCCTTCATCAGAGAGGGGGATGGGGTGAGGGAGGGTTCTGGAATAAATAGGGAGAGGGGGAGGCAGACCAAAGATGGAGAAAAGAAGACAGGTGGAGAGGAGAGTATAGGTGGGGAGGTAGGGAGGGGATAGGTCAGTCCAGGGAAGACGGACAGGTCAAGGAGGTGGGATGAGGTTAGTAGGTAGGAAATGGAGGTGCGCCTTGGGGTGGGAGGAAGGGATGGGTGAGAGGAAGAACAGGTTATGGAGGCAGAGACAGGCCGGGCTGGTTTTGGGATGCAGTGGGGGGAGGGGACGAACTGGGCTGGTTTTGGGATGCGGTGGGGGAAGGGGAGATTTTGAAGCTGGTGAAGCCCACATTGATACCATTGGGCTGCAGGGTTCCCAAGCGGAATATGAGTTGCTGTTCCTGCAACCTTCAGGTGGCATCATTGTGGCACTGCAGGAGGCCCATGATGGACATGTCATCTAAAGAATGGGAGAGGGAGTTGAAATGGTTCGCGACTGGGAGGTGCAGTTGTTTATTGCGAACCGAGTGGAGGTGTTCTGCAAAGCAGTCCCCAAGCCTCTGCTTGGTTGCCCCAATGTAGAGGAAGGCATTGTGCCTTACGGAATGGAGCATTCCCAATAAAGTTGATAAATTAAACATACAAATAGATATACGTGTTTTTATATCACTGCAAATACAGAAACATGGCTGAGGATGATCAGGGATGGGGGCAGAGCACCCTGGGATATTCAACAGTTAGAATTAACAAATTAAGAAGATGGGAGAGCATCGTTAGTAAAGAATGGAACCAATGTAAATGTGAGGAATAATACTGGCTCAGAAAGTCATGATGTGGAATCTGTATTGGTGAAGACAATACCAAAGGACAGTAAATGTTGATGGGCGTTGTCTATAGGTTTTCAATAGATTAAACGGAGATTAGGCGAGGCATGAAACAAGACATCAAAGACATATGCATTCTAGCCACGTTCAATGACATATCCTCAAACATCATCCGGGTCCCGCTACTCCTACATCCCTTTTGAAATTGTACTTAATTTAATTCTTTAAGTTAATAACTGCAGCTTATTTCCCTGTTTCAAAATGCTAAGTATTTCCAGCCATTTGTCTTTTTTCCCTACACCAGGTGCGAACAGAAATTTGCTTTGCTTCGCTAAACGTGACATAATTCAATCGTTCGATTACCACTAACAAATCAGCCTGTCTGATGAAGGGTCTAGGCCCGAAACGTCAGCTTCTCACTTCATTACCCTGTCATCTACCTGCCGCGAGACTTTCCAATGACCATTGCGTGATCTTTGTCGGAAAATCACGCGAGCGTAAATAAAACCGTTAGAAAATGGACGAATATCAGAGCGGAGAGGAGGTAGGTGAGGGATGGGGGTTAAAAATAAGGTGAGTCGTTTTGCCGGAGTATTCAGAAACTGGTATATGACTAGTCATGCACCTGAGAGTCACAGTCTATTTCCTGTATGAGGGAAATGAAGGCCTTTCGATAATTTGATCGTTTCTGGGAATCATAAGAAGTGACAACGTCAGGCACGGAAATAGGGCCAACGGGAGAAGAGGGAGAGGAGGAACTAGATGAAAGGTAGTGATGGAGTTCTTGGAATGGCGATGGGGGCGAGGGAAGCTATGGAGGTGAAGGTTTGCAGCCATCGCGGGATCGGTGATGGTGGATTGGGAGGGATATGAACGGTTGCAGGATTAAGGTGAGAGATTGCTGAAAGATGGGGCTGTTGTGGGATTGGCAGGGTAGAGATGGGGGTTGCAGGATTGTTTGGGGATTTGCGGGAGTGGGAAGTAGTAAGATGGGGGGCGTTTGGTTGTGGGTTGCAATGCAATTAGTGGGGTTGTGAGAATTATGGGTGAGTGTGAGATCAATGTGGGGGGAATGAGTTGCAGGATTCAGGAGCACATGGGTGAAGGGTTTGTGGGATTAGGAAATGGAGGGAGAGTTGCAGAATAAGTGTGGAGATCAGGTTGCAGGATTGAGGGATAGAAGGATTGAGTGAGAGATGGACTTGTTGTAGGATTGGAGAAGGGAGAGTCATGGAGACCTGCAGTGGGGAAGAAAGCCCTTTGCCCCATTGCATCCTTGCCAGTCAAAAATAACCACCTGACTATTAATTATCCCTTTTTCAGCACTTGGTCTGAATCCTTATATTGCCTTGGTATCACAGTTGCACATTTAAATACTTCTTAAATGTTATGACAGTTTCTGTTTCTACTATCCATACAGGTAGTGAATTCCAGGTTCCCTCCACAATGTGGGTGACATAGCTTTTCTTCATATCTCCCCTAAACCTTCTGTCCCTTACCTTAAAACTATACCCTAGTCTCTTGTTGGTCTGTCAAGGTTCCTTCCTGTCTACCCTATCTTTGACATTTATAACTTTATATATTTCAACCATGGCCTGTCTTAATCTCTTCCACTCAATGGAAACTGCATTAAAGGATAACAATAGATTCCAATGGAAACAATTTCATTCTGTCCTATCTCTCTTCCTGACTGCAACCTTGCAGGCAGGCAACATCTCTGCACCCTCTGCAGTGCTGTCACATCCATCCTATAATGTATATTCCAGATCTGCAGTTGGGGCTGGTTCAGTGGTTAAACACTGCTGTCTCACAGTGCCAGAGACCTGGGCTTGATTTTTAACCTCAGATGATTTAATGTGTGGAGTTTGCATATTCTCTGCATGGGTCTTTGCTGGGTGCTCTAGTTTCCTCCCACAGTCTAAAGATGTGCAGGTTAGGTGGATTGGCCATGCTAAATCGCCTGTAGTGTTCAGGGATGTGTAGGTTAGCTGCCTCAAGCCATGGAGAATGTTGGGTTACAGGGATGGGGTAGGGAGATGAGTCAGGTGGGATGCTTTTTGGAGGGGCAGTGTGGACTTGTTGGGCTGAATGGCCACTGTGCCACCACCACTGTTCCTCAGAACTGAGATCACTGGACCTGAAACATCAACTCTGATCTTTTTTTCTTCACACATGCGTCCAGACTCGCTGAGCTTCTCCAGCAACTTCTGCTTTTGTTTCTGATTTACAACATCCACAGTGCTTTGTTTTTACCTGGTATGGAGGGATTGTCTTATAAACAAAAGTTAAATAGGTTGGGACTCTACTCAATGGAGTTTGGAAGAATGAGAGTTGATCTCATTGAAACATATAAGATTCTTAAAGGGCTTATACTTTCACTCGCTTGAAATAAGGGTGAACATTTCATTAGCTTCCTGATTACCTGCTTCATCTGTCAAATAACTTTCTGTTTCATGCATGAGTACCCCCAAACGACTGTGTTGCATCTTTTTGCTGTTTTTCTCTTTTTAAATAATAATTTCCTAAATGAGCAACTTCACATTTTCCCAGATTATTTGCTCAGATTTTGTGCAGTTAACCTATTAATACCTCACTCAACACAAAATCTCCCTAACCCTACCCACTTGCCCCCTCCTCCTTTAACACCCTCACCAACTAAACTCGCTCAAATCTCCTTTCCCCCTGCACACTCTTCCCCCCCCCCCCCGCCAAGCCTCTCTCCTCTCTGCTCCTCTACCCTCCCTCAACCCCCCTCCTCCCTGCCACACACAGCCCCAATTCATTTCCCATATTTCTCCCTACCCCTCCAAACCTTTCTTCCCTCACCCAACTCTTCAACTTCCTGCCCTGCTCCAATCTTCCCCAAGTCTCCCTCCTCTAAATCTCCCAACACCATATCCTTCCCCTAACAATCCTCTACTCCATTTCCCAGACCCCACCTCATTCTCATAATCCACATTTCCCCTTCTGCAACCACATCACCCTTCCAAGACCCATTGCCACCTACTTGCAAATCCCCAATCCTTCCCCGATCTCTACACCCCAGTGCTGCAACCCCTACAATCTCTGTGCCCCAATCCCACAGCCCCAATTGTGCCCTCACAATTCCTCATTCCCACAATATCCCCAACAATCCCAACACCCCATCGTCTTCTCCTTGCACACCCTGCAATATCCCATCTCCCCAATCCAGCAAATCTCATATTTCTTCTCACAGTCCTGCAATCCTTTTCGTACCCAGCCAATTTCACAACACCTCCCCATCTCCTTCGTCATTTCCTCAACTCTGTTTCCCCAATCTTTCTGCTGCCAACCTTGTCCTCTATTTTACCATTTCCCCCCTCGTCTACGCAAACCATCATTATTCCCCGATCCACACCCCCATCTCACTCCGAATCCTTTAAAACCCCCTCCTCCACTCCCCCACTGCCTGTCCTCCAATCCTGCAAACACCCCTGTCTCCCTCCCAATTCTGCAACCAACTATGTCTCAATCCAGATAAATGAGGTGACATACTTGGGCAGGACAAACAAGGCAGAGGAATGTTTGTCAAACAGTACAATCCTGGGAAGCACCAAGGATCGTAGGGATCTTGGTAGGTATGTACACCTGTCCCTTCAGGTATCAGAACACATAGATAAAAGTGGTTAAGAATGCATATGGCATTTATTAATCAAGGCATAGAGTTGAAGAGCAAGGAGGTTATGCTGGAACTATATAAAACATTGGTTCGGCCACAGCTAGATTATCATGTGCAGTTTTGGAATCCACATTATAGGAGAGATGTTATAGCGCACATGCTATCACAGCTAGCAGCAGGTGCAGAAGAGATTTACCAGGATGTTGCTTGCCTGGAAAGTTGCAGTTAAAAAGATCGATAGGTCAGACTGTGATTGGTTTCCTTAGAGCAGAGGAGATTGAGAAGGGACACAGTTAGCACATATAAAGATATAAAGGGCGTAAATAGGGTAGCTGGAATGGAACTGTTCCCCTTGACAGAGTGGGATGTAACTAGGGCATAGATTTAAGGGAAGGAGCAGAAGGTTTAGGGCAGATGTGAGGAAAAGCATTTTTCCTCAGATTGTGGAGGGAACCTGGAATTCACTATCTGTCAGGATGGTAGAAGGCAGGAACCCTTATAACATTTGAGAATGTAATTGCAAGTGCAGAAGCAATGCCATAATATATGAGGATATGTATCAAAGTGCTGAAAAATGGGATCATAATAGTTAAAGTTGTTTTTGACCGGTGTGGATGCAATGGGGCAAAGGTCTTTTTCTCTGTGCTGCAAGTCTCTTTGACCCCTTTGACTCTCCCTTCCCCAATCCTACAACTTGTCCCATCTTTCACCCTCAATCCTGCAACCACCCCGTCTTTCTCCCTTAATCCTGAAACCTGATTTCCACAACAATTCTGCAACTCCCCTCCATTTCCCAATCCCACAATCTCCATGTTCTCCTCAATCCTTCAACCCATTTCTCCTCATGAATCACACAAATCCTCCCCATCAAACCCACAACAACTCTATCCCCTCCAATCCCACAATCCCATTAACTCCATTGCAATCCCAAATGCGCCCCATCTTTCCACCCCATGTGACAAGAATTTTTTTCTGGGATGAGGAACTTTGGTAAACACGTTGGTGAAGTTGGGTATCTTTTCCTTGGAGAAGAGAGGGTTAAAAGGAGATTTGATAAACATATTCAAAATCATGAAGGGTTTGAAAAGTAGACAGAGAAAAAACAGAGTTTGCCCAGTCATGGGGGTCAAGAGCAAAACAGCACAAATTTAAGGAAGCTGACAAAGAAAAGATACCTGAGGGGAAACCTCTTCACATGGTAGTTAAGATGCATTGCTTGAGAGTGTGATGATGAGAGCATATTCAATTGCAGCATTCAAGAAAGAATTGGATTTTAATCTGAAATGGAAGTACGTGCACGGTTAAAGGGAATAGGCAGAGGAATGGAACTGGGTGACTTCCTTATTCATGCAAGCATGATGGGTCGAATTGCTTTCGGTTCTCTTAATAATTCTGCGATATGAATAACCAAAACCAAACACTGATGTACAGAGAATCTTGTGGTAGATTGGATGGTAAAGAAAGTATATGGTATGCTTGCCTTAATTGGTCATGGAGTTGAGTACAAGAGCCAGGGTGTTATGTTGCAGCTTTACAGGACTTTGGTTCGGCTACAGTTAGAGTATTGCATTCAGTTCTGTCACCGCATTACAGGAAGGATGTGGAGGCTGTGGAGAGGTTGCAGAAGGGAACCAGGATGCTGCCTGGTTTAAAGGGCTATGAGAAGCCAGAAAAACTCAAGTTGTTTTCTCTGGAGTGGTGGGGGCTAAGGGGAGACTTGAACGAAGTCTATAAAAGTATGAGATGCATTGTTGAGATTGATGGTCAGAATCTTTTTCCCAGAGTTGAAATGTCTGGTACTGAGGGGTGCGCAATTAAGGTGAGAGGGGAAATTTTCGAAGGAGATGTGAGAGGCAAGATTTTTTAGACAGTGGTAGGAGTCTGGAATGCACTGCCAGAGGTGTGGTGGAGGCAGATTCGAAGGAGCATTTAAGGGACTTTTAGATAAGAAATTGAACATACAAGGAATGGAAGGATATGGACCAAGGGCAGGCAGAAGGGATTAGTTTAATTTGGCATCATGTTCAGCACAACATCTTGGGGCCAAAGGGCCCATTCTTGTTCTGTACTGTTCAATGTTCTAAGCATTGTGATTATTTCTGCTGGATAGAGAAGGTTTGGAAATGTTATGCAAGATTCTTCAAATTGATAATGAAGCAGGACTGTGCCTTAACATGTATTTTGAGATTTTATTATGTTGTCTGAAAATACAGAATTATAATCACTATAATGTAACAAATCTATCAGGACATCAAGTCAGCGTCAAATTCTGTAGGAGCCATTCACCTGGCTCCAAGCCAATTAGGAATTGGTGACTTTGAATAATCTGGCATCAGACAGGCGAGAGCGGTTAAACATGGCACATTTCCTTTCCTTTCTTAAAGGCATTTGTGTACTTGGATGCTTACTACAGTCTGGCCATTCATTATTCTGCAACCAGCTTTTATTCCAAGTTTATTTATTAACTGTGTTTAAATTCCCCAGCGGTTGTGGGATTTTGAACTCACAAGCCTAGTAAAGAGGTTACTCATTCGCTGGCTATGGTTATTAATCAGGATTTGAGCAATGTGCTCTGAAACCAGAAAATGCAAGCTGCTCATCAGCTATGCCATAGTCTATCTATAATATTTTCTTGCATCATGAATGATTTTCAGGTGACCATACAATGAATAGATTTCTTATGTAACAGCATTTTAGAAAGATATGAAGTCTAAAATTAAACTTTTTTTTCCTCTCGAGACTGCCTTTATTGTTGACGAAATTAGTGGCATTATTAAAGAGGTAAGACGTTATTGAAAATAATTCAGTTCTAACTAACCTTTCAACACTTAGCTGTTGAAAACTTACCAGTTTTCTATTACTTGCAGTCAATAGAGGCTGCAATTGGTGGAAATGCATATCAGCCTAGCAGAGTTAGTCAGTGGACAACAAGTGTGGTGGAACTGTGTCTGAGTCAGCTCACTAAGTTGGGAAAACCCTTCAAGTATATTGGTAAGTGTTACAAACGGTTGGATGACTCAGTGAGACTGAAATATACTCAGCCATCATATTTAGTACTTATGACCCTTGTATAAGGTTGTGCTAGCTTTTCAGATGTCTTGCAGTCTTCCTTTGTGTTGCTTGTTTGTTATGTTATCACTGAGGACTAGTTGACTCTTTGTAACAGTATGTTACAAAAAGGCAACATAGTGTTTGAGTATTGTACTGAGAACAATGTCTCTTTTTCCTTCCTCTTCTTCCCACTTCTACCAACACCACCCACAAAAGAAATCATTTCTTGCAGGAATGTGATTTTTTTTTTGTTAATCATCTGGTACTTTAGTCAAGGAGATGTTAGTCTGAGAATTTAAATCAGCACAGTTAAAAGACTGTTTGACTATCAAGGCCTGCTGATGAGCCTTGGGAGATGGACACAGAGGTAACTTTAGAAAAAGATGAAGGACAATCCTGAATGAAATAATTAAATGGGAGAAGGCCAATTTCACTGAGATGAGAACAGATTTGAATCTAAGTTTGATGAGTAAAATAATAATTAAACAATTCGGTACCTTTTACAGAGGAGATTGTTCAGGCACAATCAATATACGTTCACAAATGGCAGAAAGATCAAATAAAGCCACAGCTTCCTGGATCATGAAGGAAAGAATAAAATGAAACTAAATTAGGCCGCATATGACAGATGCTGGGTTCATAATGCAAAGTTCAAGTGAAAAAAGTAACGACTAACTTCTCACCTTCGGGAAGCAGTCAGCTCAGGATCTGCGAGGAATATTGATCATCAGGAAAGGATAAAGGAGAGCATGGGAATGAGACCTGACACTCACCTTCAGGATAACAAAATGTGGAGCTGGATGAACACAGCAGGCCAAGCAGCATCTTAGGAGCACAAAAACTGATGTTTAGGGCCTAGAAGAAAATGATGGTTTTTCTGATGAAGGGTCTAGGCCTGAAACAGCAGCTTTTGTGCTCCTGAGATGCTGCTTGGCCTGCTGTGTTCATCCAGCTCCACACTTTGTTATCTCGGATTCTCCAGAATCTGCAGTTCCCATTAACTCTGATACAACTCACCTTCAGGAAGCTGTCAGTTCTGGAGATGTGATGAACAACTTTTCAAACAGTGCAATGAGTTTAAAAAGAAAATCAGAGTCCCATCACAGGAAAGTAGGAAAAACTGGTTGGTGAGTATTATTTAAAAAGTTGAAGCTAAAAGAAAAGGTATTATTTATTGGGAAAAGTTATTTATTATCTGTATTCAGATTTAAGCAAAATTAAGACATGTCAAGATAGGACAGTAGTGCAGAATGTGTAGCTTGTCAGATGTTAGGAGTCATGGACACTGTCAGTGTCTCAGATGACTATATTGTTATAAAGGGATGCTGAACCCTGTCAGAGAGCTAAAACTAGAGGCCTTGCCCTTTTAATCTGAAAAAAGAAATGTAAAAGTGGTGTTACCTACCTTTCAACAACTTCTAGTGGTTCAATAAAATAAATCCCTGACACTAAAATCAACAAGTAACCATTTACTTGTCTAACTCTGACAGTGTAAAATTAACTAAACTACTAACAAACTAAATAAATCCCATCTAACTACTAACTATTCCCAAATAAAATTCTAATGGTATGCTTTTTCAATAAATACAAATCCCACTTATATAAAAAAGAATTTAGTTATTGAAGTTACACCCAGGTTACGAGTCTTCCAGATTGTTCTGTGCCTCCTCCATCGATTCTTTTGTCAGGAATATTAACTAGTTGTGCGATGGGTACCTTTGTTATTTAGATGATGCTTCCTCTAACACATAGAGGAGGCCGTGAGAGCCAACAATTTTCTCCTTTAGAGCTGAGGGCTGCAAACTCTGGTGAATGGCATTTGGCTTTGTCCAAATGCCCCTTCTTTTATACCCTTGAAGACATGTCAATATTTCTTATAATTATTAGTCCTGTGTTGTCAAAACCACCAGATTTAAATTTAATTGAATTTTAGTATCTAAGTGCCTGGTTCAAATTGATTGGCTAAATTCAAACGCTTGTTTTAGTAAAACTGCTGTGTGGCCTGCTAACTGTATGGCCTTTTGATACAAATGTTTCAATTTGGGTGCTCTCAGTGTACTTGCAAACTTTCAAGCTGCTGCTCACAGACATCCATTTAAATCTCTAATCACTGAAAAAGCATTTTATCTTTTAAAGGAACCACACTATGCTACCTCTTCCCCCAGCATTTTCCAAACACCAAATTCTAACTTTCTGCCTCCCAATCCACAAGTACTCTAGTGATAATGGGAACTGCAGATGCTGGAGAATCCAAGATAACAAAGTGTGAAGCTGGATAAACACAGGCCATGCAGCATCTCAGGCGCACAAAAGCTGACGTTTCGGGCCTAGACCCTTCATCAGAGAGGGGGATGGGGAGAGGGTTCTGGAAATAAATAGGGAGAGAGGGGGAGGTGGACTGAAGATGGTGAGAAAAGAAGATAGGTGGGGAGGGGATAGGTCAGTCCAGGGAAGACGACAGGTCAAGGAGGCGGGATGAGGTAGTAAGTAGGAAATGGAGGTGCGGCTTGAGGTGGGAGGAAGGGATGGGTGAGAGGAAGAACAGGTTAGGGAGGCAGAGACAGGCTGGGCTGGTTTTGGGATGTAGTGGGGGGAGGGGACGAGCTGGGCTGGTTGTGTGATGCAGTGGTGGGAGGGGAAGAACTGGGCTGGTGTTGGGATGCAGTGGGGGAAGGGGAGATTTTGAAGCTTGTGAAGTCTACATTGATACCATTAGGCTGCAGGGTTCCCAAGCAGAATAGGTTGCAGGAACAGCAACTCTCAGGTGGCATCATTGTGGCATTGCAGGAGGCCCAGGATAGCCTAATGGTATCAATGTGGACTTCACAAGCCTAGTGACACATTTAGCTGTAGTTATTGTCAGTGCAGACATGATGGGCCAAAGGGCCTTTTCTACACAAGTCTGTAGCAGCAACAAAGAGTTAACTGACATGACATAAATCAATGAAATGTCTTTATCATTTAAATAGTAAGTTATATAGGAAAAGAAGAGAGAGGCTACCTCCCCACCTATACTCTCCTCTCTTCTTTTCTCTCCATCTTCAGTCCGCCTCCCCCTCTCTCCCTATTTATTCCCGAACCCTCTCCCCATCTCCCTCTCTGATGAAGGGTCTCTGCCCGAAACGTCAGCTTTTGTCCTCCTGAGATGCTGCTTGGCCTGCTGTGTTCATCCAGCTGCACATTTTGTTATCTTGGATTCTCCAGCATCTGCAGTTCCCATTTTCACGCATCTAAGACTGCTATTTTGAATTTAAGCAAGGGCAGCTATGAAGGCATGAAAGCATAACTCTTGTGAACTGGCAATTTAAGTTAAGGGATAGATATTGGCAAACATTTAAGGGCATACTCCAGGAAGCACAGAATAGATGCATTTCACCAAATAGTCATTGAGTCATATAGCATGGAAACAGACCCTTTGGTGTAAACAGTTCATGCTGACAATACCCAACAAACTAAGCTCACCTGCTTGCGCTTGGCCCATATTCCTCCAATTATTTCTTATTCATGTATTTACCTAAATGCCTTTTATACATTGTACCTGTACCCATATTCCAGCCTTTCCTCTGGAAGTTCATTCCACACACAAACCATTCCCTGTGTAAAATAATTGCCCCTCACGTCTTTTTAAAATCTTTCTCCTCTCACTTTAAAAAATGCCTTTGGTCTTGATCTCCCACCCTAGGGAAAAGACACCTGTCATTCACCTGATCTATGCCCCTCATGACTTTATAAACCTCTATAAGGTCAGCCCTCAACCTCCAATGCTCCTGTGAAAAAAGTCCCAGCATATCCAGGCGCTCCTTAAAACTCAAACCTTCCATTTTCAGCAACATCTTAGTAAATCTCTTCTAAACCCTATCCAGCTTTATAATATCCTTCCTGTAACAGGGCAACCAGAATTGGACACACAAGAGGCTTCACCAAATTCCTGAATAATCTCAAAATAATATCTCAATTCCTACACTCAAAGGTCTAAACGATGAAAACAAGCTTGCTTAACACCACCTTAGCCACCCAATCTGACATAAACTACTAAGAATTATGTACCTGAACTCCTAAGGGTCTTTGTTCATCAGCACTTACCCTAGCCTCTAATTTTACTGGTATAAGTCCTGCCATTGTTTGTTTTACCAAAATGCAATACCTCGCATTTCTCCAAATTATACTGCATCTGCCACTCTTCAGCCCATTGACCCAACTGTTCAAGGTTTCTTTGTAATCTTAGATAATCTTCTTCACTGTCCACTATACCACCAATTTTGGTGTTGTCTGCACGCTTATTAAATATGCCTTCTACAGATTCATAGATTTGTACAGTGCAGAAAAGGTCCTTTGGCCCATCAAGTCTGCACCAACGTAACTTTTTTTCTTTATTCAACGGATGAGGATGTCAGTGATCAAGCAGCATTTATTGCCCAGAGGGCAGTTCAGAGTCAACCACATTGCTGTGGGTCTGGTGTCACACGTAGACCAGACCAAGTAAGGATGGCAGTTTCATTCCCGAAAGGACATTAGTGAACAAGATGGGTTTTTCCGACAATGGACAATGGACTCATGGTCCACATTAGATTGTTAATTCCAGATATTTATTGGATTCAAATTCCACCATCTACCATTGCAGGATTCAAACCTGGGTCCCCAGAACATTATCAGGGTTTCTGGATTAACAGTCCAGAGATAATACCACTAGGCCGTCACTTCCCCATCAAACAACCACCAAAAGTGCACTAATCCTAATTTCCTGCACTTGTTCCATATTCTTGAATATTATGATATTTGAACTACTCATCCAAACAAAGAAAAATGTAAGGGACAGTCATGCCACCTGCGGTTGACTAAAAAAATTAAAGATAGTGTCAAACTAAAAGAAAAGGTATATAAGTTGTGCAAAGATAGGTGGCAGGTCAGAAGAGTGACAAAATATTTAAAACAGCAAAAAATTACTAAAAGATTAAAAGGGGAAAAATTAGATGCAAAAGTTAGCCAATAATATAAACACAGATAACAAAATGTGAGGCTGGATGAACACAGCAGGCCAAGCAGCATCTCAGGAGCACAAAAGCTGACGTTTCGGGCCTAGACCCTTCATCAGAGAGGGGGATGGGGGGAGGGAACTGGAATAAATAGGGAGAGAGGGGGAGGCGGACCGAAGATGGAGAGTAAAGAAGATAGGTGGAGAGGGTGTAGGTGGGGAGATAGGGAGGGGATAGGTCAGTCCAGGGAAGACGGACAGGTCAAGGAGGTGGGATGAGGTTAGTAGGTAGCTGGGGGTGCGGCTTGGGGTGGGAGGAAGGGATGGGTGAGAGGAAGAACCGGTTAGGGAGGCAGAGACAGGTTGGACTGGTTTTGGGATGCAGTGGGTGGGGGGGAAGAGCTGGGCTGGTTGTGTGGTGCAGTGGGGGGAGGGGATGAACTGGGCTGGTTTTGGGATGCAGTGGGGGAAGGGGAGATTTTGAAACTGGTGAAGTCCACATTGATACCATATGGCTGCAGGGTTCCCAGGCGGAATGAGTTGCTGTTCCTGCAACCTTCGGGTGGCATCATTGTGGC
Source organism: Stegostoma tigrinum (assembly GCF_030684315.1). Lineage (NCBI taxonomy): Eukaryota > Metazoa > Chordata > Chondrichthyes > Orectolobiformes > Stegostomatidae > Stegostoma > Stegostoma tigrinum. The sequence goes on along the minus strand of NC_081362.1, from coordinate 33,807,837 downwards.
AGTGCAGGAGGCCCATGATGGACATGTCGTCAAGAGAATGGGAGGGGAGTGGAAATGGTATCAATGTGGACTTCACCAGTTTCAAAATCTCCCCTTCCCCCACTGCATCCCTAAACCAGCCCAGTTCATCCCCTCCCCCCACTGCACCACACAACCAGCCCAGCTCTTTCCCCCCCCACCCACTGCATCCCAAAACCAGTCCAACCTGTCTCTGCCTCCCTAACCGGTTCTTCCTCTCACCCATCCCTTCCTCCCACCCCAAGCCGCACCCCCAGCTACCTACTAACCTCATCCCACCTCCTTGACCTGTCCGTCTTCCCTGGACTGACCTATCCCCTCCCTATCTCCCCACCTACACCCTCTCCACCTATCTTCTTTACTCTCCATCTTCAGTCCGCCTCCCCCTCTCTCCCTATTTATTCCAGTTCCCTCCCCCCATCCCCCTCTCTGATGAAGGGTCTAGGCCCGAAACGTCAGCTTTTGTGCTCCTGAGATGCTGCTTGGCCTGCTGTGTTCATCCAGCCTCACATTTTGTTATCTTGGAATCTCCAGCATCTGCAGTTCCCATTATCTCTGATACTATTTTAACCTCACTGCGAAGCCTCTTCCAGGGATGCCTAACCTGAAGAAGTTACCCTCCTCCCTCCGGACCAACCTCGGGAATCTCTCTCCCATTGCAACTCTCTTGTAATCTCTTCGGCCTTGAAACTGCTCGACCATGTCCTGAAGCAAACCAGGTACCACAGCCACATCACCTTTCTCAGCACCTGCCTACGGAACCAGATCATCCCCAAGGGACTACAGTCCACATTTCAGCCTTCCCAATTTGGCCCCAACCGTGACCACCTCTACACCCAGAACATTCAGACCCTTCAGAAGCGGTTCTCCCTGCGAGTCCTGAAACAGACACTCGCAGCCATGCGCCGGCACCTCCAGGCACTGCAATCCAGCCTGCCCCAGCTCAGAGCCTCCCTCTCCCAGACCTGCAAAGGACCCCTGCTGTTTTTTATCCTCCGCAGGATCCACAGACTGAACACCCAGTTCCACTCAGCTTTACTGGACACCAAAAATCGTAAGTACAACCAACTCACTGGCCCCTGCCACCCACCAGAGGATTCCTGCGCCTCCCAAATCCCGACTCTGTCCCTGCCCCTCCCCCACCATGCACCCGCCGCCATTGACCATGAGGACACGGCCGGAGACCCCACCGATGACGTCACATCCGCCTCCGCCGGCCACAGAACTTCCGGAACCGCTGCTGCAGTCACCACCTCCACGTCCAGGTACTACAGCCCACAAACCACCCTCACCTCAGCTGCTGCCGCCCACCCCGATCCTCCCGACGCCGACGGAACCCCGCCCACGGTCGACGCCGACGGAACCCCGCCCACGGTCGACGCCGACGGAACCCCGCCCACGGTCGACGCCGACGGAACCCCGCCCACGGTCGACGCCGACGGAACCCCGCCCACGGTCGACGCCGACGGAACCCCGCCCACGGTCGACGCCGACGGAACCCCGCCCACGGTCGACGCCGACGGAACCCCGCCCACGGTCGACGCCGACGGAACCCCGCCCACGGTCGACGCCGACGGAACCCCGCCCACGGTCGACGCCGACGGAACCCCGCCCACGGTCGACGCCGACGGAACCCCGCCCACGGTCGACGCCGACGGAACCCCGCCCACGGTCGACGCCGACGGAACCCCGCCCACGGTCGACGCCGACGGAACCCCGCCCACGGTCGACGCCGACGGAACCCCGCCCACGGTCGACGCCGACGGAACCCCGCCCACGGTCGACGCCGACGGAACCCCGCCCACGGTCGACGCCGACGGAACCCCGCCCACGGTCGACGCCGACGGAACCCCGCCCACGGTCGACGCCGACGGAACCCCGCCCACGGTCGACGCCGACGGAACCCCGCCCACGGTCGACGCCGACGGAACCCCGCCCACGGTCGACGCCGACGGAACCCCGCCCACGGTCGACGCCGACGGAACCCCGCCCACGGTCGACGCCGACGGAACCCCGCCCACGGTCGACGCCGACGGAACCCCGCCCACGGTCGACGCCGACGGAACCCCGCCCACGGTCGACGCCGACGGAACCCCGCCCACGGTCGACGCCGACGGAACCCCAGAGAAGACAGCCACACTGAGCCCTGCCGAATCTTCACCATCCCCCCCAGACCTCCCACTGACTGAGGACGAACGGTCAGTCCTGAGCAAGGGGCTCACCTTTGTCCCCCTACAACCACACATCAACGAATACCAGTCACGGTCGGACATAGAGCAGTTTTTCCGCCGTCTTCGCCTGCATGCCTACTTCTTCAACCGGGAACCCAACCCTCCTTCCACTGACCCCTTCACCCGCTTTCAACACAAGTCCTCCTCCTGGACACCACCCCCAGGCCTCCTACCCTCCCTCGACCTCTTCATCTCCAACTGCCGTCGAGACATCAACCGCCTCAACCTCTCCACCCCTCTCACCCACTCCAACCTCTCCCCCGCAGAACGGGCAGCCCTCCGCTCCAACCCCAACCTCACCATCAAACCCGCAGACAAGGGTGGCGCAGTGGTAGTATGGCGTACTGACCTCTACATCGCCGAGGCCAGACGCCAACTCTCCGACACCACCTCCTACCGCCTCCTCGATCATGACCCCACACCCGAGCACCAAACCATCATCTCCAACACCATTCATGACCTCATCACCTCAGGGGACCTCCCACCCACAGCCTCCAACCTCGTTGTTCCCCAACCCCGCACGGCCCGTTTCTATCTCCTTCCCAAAATCCACAAACCCGCCTGCCCCGGTCGACCCATCGTCTCAGCCTGCTCCTGCCCCACCGAACTCATCTCCACCTATCTGGACTCCATTTTCTCCCCTTTGGTCCAGGAACTCCCCACCTATGTCCGTGACACCACCCACGCCCTCCACCTCCTCCAGGACTTCCAATTCCCTGGCCCCCAACACCTCATATTCACCATGGACGTCCAGTCCCTGTACACCTGCATTCCGCATGGAGATGGCCTCAAGGCCCTCCGCTGCTTCCTGTCCCGCAGGCCCGACCAGGCCCCCTCCACCGACACTCTCATCCGCCTAGCGGAACTCGTCCTCACACTCAACAACTTCTCTTTTGACTCCTCCCACTTCCTACAGACCAAGGGGGTGGCCATGGGCACCCGCATGGGCCCCAGCTAATCCTGCCTCTTTGTAGGTTACGTGGAACAGTCCATCTTCCGCACCTACACAGGCCCCAAACCCCACCTCTTCCTCCGGTACATTGATGACTGTATCGGCGCCGCCTCTTGCTCCCCAGAGGAGCTCGAACAGTTCACCAACACCTTCCACCCCAACCTTCAGTTCACCTGGGCCATCTCCAGCACATCCCTCACTTTCCTGGACCTCTCAGTCTCCATCTCAGGCAACCAGCTTGTAACTGATGTCCATTTCAAGCCCACCGACTCACACAGCTACCTAGAATACACCTCCTCCCACCCACCCTCCTGCAAAAATTCCATCCCCTATTCCCAATTCCTCCGCCTCCGCCGCATCTGCTCCCACGATAAGACATTCCACTCCCGCACATCCCAGATGTCCAAGTTCTTTAAGGACCGCAACTTTCCCCCCACGGTGATTGAGAACGCCCTTGACCGCGTCTCCCGCGACACATCCCTCACACCCCGCCCCCGCCACAACCGCCCCAAGAGGATCCCCCTCGTTCTCACACACCACCCTACCAACCTCCGGATACAACGCATTATCCTCCGACACTTCCGCCATTTACAATCCGACCCCACCACCCAAGACATTTTTCCATCCCCTCCCCTGTCTGCTTTCCGGAGAGACCACTCTCTCCGTGACTCCCTTGTTCGCTCCACACTGCCCTCCAACCCCACCACACCCGGCACCTTCCCCTGCAACCGCAGGAAATGCTACACTTGTCCCCACACCTCCTCCCTCACCCCCATCCCAGGCCCCAAGATGACATTCCACATTAAGCAGAGGTTCACCTGCACATCTGCCAATGTGGTATACTGCATCCACTGTACCCGGTGCGGCTTCCTCTACATTGGGGAAACCAAGCGGAGGCTTGGGGACCGCTTTGCAGAACACCTCCGCTCAGTTCGCAACAAACAACTGCACCTCCCAGTCGCAAACCATTTCCACTCCCCCTCCCATTCTCTTGACGACATGTCCATCATGGGCCTCCTGCACTGCCACAATGATGCCACCCGAAGGTTGCAGGAACAGCAACTCATATTCCGCCTGGGAACCCTGCAGCCATATGGTATCAATGTGGACTTCACCAGTTTCAAAATCTCCCCTTCCCCCACTGCATCCCTAAACCAGCCCAGTTCATCCCCTCCCCCCACTGCACCACACAACCAGCCCAGCTCTTCCCCCCCACCCACTGCATCCCAAAACCAGTCCAACCTGTCTCTGCCTCCCTAACCGGTTCTTCCTCTCACCCATCCCTTCCTCCCACCCCAAGCCGCACCCCCAGCTACCTACTAACCTCATCCCACCTCCTTGACCTGTCCGTCTTCCCTGGACTGACCTATCCCCTCCCTACCTCCCCACCTACACCCTCTCCACCTATCTTCTTTACTCTCCATCTTCGGTCCGCCTCCCCCTCTCTCCCTATTTATTCCAGTTCCCTCCCCCCATCCCCCTCTCTGATGAAGGGTCTAGGCCCGAAACGTCAGCTTTTGTGCTCCTGAGATGCTGCTTGGCCTGCTGTGTTCATCCAGCCTCACATTTTGTTATCTTGGAATCTCCAGCATCCGCAGTTCCCATTATCTCTAATATAAACACAGAGTTTCTTCAGTTATTTAAAAAAAGTTTTTAAAAAAAAGTAATTGTTGGTCCTACAGAAAGTGAGTCTGAGGAATTAGTAATGGAGAATAAAGGGATGGCAGGCAAATTGAAGAGATATAATGTTCTTCCTTAAGCAGCTACAAGTAACATCCTGTTGAAAGGACGGGAGGAGCTCAAGAAAATTACAACTACTATTACAAGGAAGTAGTACTTTTTAAATTGCTTAAACTGCAAGTTGATAAGACCTTGTGTCCTGTTAAATTGATTCTTGGGTCTTTAAAGGAGTAGTTATTGAATTAGTTAATGTGTTTGTTTGAATTTACCAAAATGCATGAGGCATGAAGGTTCCTGCAGATCAAAAAATAGCAATTTAACTCCTTTATTCAAAAAATTATGGAGGCAGAAAGAAGGAACTAATTAGACTGTAAGTTGAGGAGAAGAATGAGGCCATTCAGCCCACTGGGGCTGATAGTTTCTCAACTCCATTCTCCTGTCTTTTCCCCATAATCTTAGGTTCTTGATTAGTAAGGGAATCAATCCATTTCAGCTTTAAAGACCTTCAGTGACTTTCCTCCACAGCCTTTGCTGCAGTACATTTCACAGGTTCATGGACCTCTGGCTGAAGAACTTCCTCCTCATCTCAGTTCTGAAGGATTGTTCAATAACTGAGACTGTGTGCCGTTCTGGTCCTAGTCTATTCTACTAGTGAAAGCATCATCTCCACATCTACTCTATCGAGGCCTCCCACTTTTTTTTAAGTTTCAAAAAGATTCTCCTCATTTTTCTAGCCTGTCATCCCTGAAATCATTCTTGTAAATATCTTTCCTTTAGATATGGGGTCCAAAAGTGGTCTCAGTATTCCAAATGTCGTCAAAAGCTATAGGACAGTTAGCTTAACTTCTGTCACAGTGAAAATTTTAGAAGCTTTTATTGGAGACTATTCAAAAATTACCACAGAGAACTTTGATCAGTTCAAAGCAGACATGTGGAGCCAACATAGTTTTGTCAAAGGTAAATCATGTTTAACTTCAAAAGTAACTCATGATGAAGATAATGGGGAACGAGTGGTTCTGTTGTACACAAACATAGATAGGAAAGTGAGTTGTTAAGGAGGACATAAGGAACCTACAATGGGAAATAGGTTCAGTGAGTGGGCAAAGATCTGTCAAATGGAGTGTAATATGGGAAAATGTGAAACCATCTGTTTTGGCAGAAAGGATAAAAGGAAGCATATCATCTAAATGGGGAGGCAACAGCCTAGTGGTATTATTGCTGGACTGTTTATCCAGAGACCCAGGTAATGTCCTGTGGAACTGGGTTTGAATCCCACTGTGGCAGAATTCAATTAAAATCTGGAATTAAGAGTCTAATGATGACCATGAATCCATTGTTGATTATCAGGAAAACCCATCTGGTTCATGAATGTCCTTTACAGAAGGAGACTGCCATCCTCAGCTGGTCTGGCCTGCATGTGACTCCAGACCCATAGCAATGTGGTTGACTCTTAGGTGCACTCTGGGCAATTAAAGAATGGGCAATAAATGCTGCCTGGCCAGCAACACCCCCATCCCGTGATGGAATAAAAGAAAGGTGAAATGTTACAGAGCCCTGAAATATTGGAGATCTGGGTGCCCTTGTGCGGGTACAGCAGATAATCGGGGAAGGTATGTTTTATTGTATAGGGAATAGAATATAAGAATTGGAAGGTTGTGCTTCAATTATATAGTGTGTTGACAAGATCACATCTGAAATTCTGTGTGCAGTACTGGTCATGGAAGGAAGTATCAGTTCAGTGAAGGTGACGCAAAACATTGACTATGCTTTGTCTCCACAGATGGTGCCAGACCTGCTGAGTTTCACCAGCTATTTCTGTTATTGTTTACTAGTGTAATACTTGGAATGAGTGGATTGCCTTATTAAGAAAGACTAGACCTATATCCTCTGGAGTTTAGAAGAATCAAAGGTGACTTAATTGAAATGTGTAAGATCCTGGAGGGACTTGACTGGCGGGATGTTGAAAGCATGTTTCCTCTTGTGGGAGGATCAAGAGCTATTTTGAAAACAAGGCTGTTGCCTATTTAAGACAGAGATGAGGGGTAATTTTTTTTCTGAGGGTTGACTCAAAACTTTTAACTATTTTTAAGGCAGAGTAGACAAATTCTTGACTATGAAGGAGATGTAAGATTATTGGGGGTCTGCAGGAAAGCGGAGATAAGATTAAATCAGATCAGCTGTGATCTTATTGAATGGTGGAGCAGAATTGAAGGATCGATGTCCCATGCTTGTTCCTTGTTGTTAATATTGTGACTCCTTGTTCCTATGTTGTGTAAGCAAGCAGAGGGCACAGTTGACTTTGATAACTTTGCATCTGTTGTTACCAAAAAAAATGCTGCCAGTCATATTGAAGATAGTCAGCAGGTCTGAGGAAGCATCATTGGACTCAAAACGTTAACTGTTTTCTCCTCCACAGATGTTGCCGGACCTGCTGTGCTTGTCCAGCAACGTTGTTTTTATTCCTGATTTACAGCATCTGCGGTTTTTATTGAAGATATTGGTGGGGTAAAGAAAAATAATTAAAAATCAAACAAATAAATTTAAAATTAAGGCCAGCTTTGCTTAAGATTTGCCGTAACTGGTTCAGATGTATCCAAGGATCTGAGAGAAATAAAGGTGGAAATTCTTTTGTTACTGGTCATAGTATTCCAGTCCTCTTTAGATACAGGAATTCTGCCAATGTATTGCAGAATTGCAATTTGATCAAAAAAAGAAGGGGTGTAAGATTAACCCCGACAGCTACATGTTGCTTAACCTTGACTATGTGAAAGCTTTCGGAAACAATAAGCTGGAACAAAATTAACAGTCACTCGGACAAAGAATTTGGGAATGCCAAAACAGATTTATTGAGCGCAAACCACATTTAACTGATTTCACTTGAGGTTTTTGAAGGGATGGTGAATGTTGAGAGTAAAAGTTGAGGCCTACCTTTGCTTTGCATTTTATGGTTTTAAGATCTAATGAGGTTTGATGTGGTCTGCATGAACATCCAAAAGACGTTTGATAAACTACCATATAACAAGTTTGCCAGCAAAGTTGAAGCCTATGAAATAAGAGACACACCAGCATGGATGAAAAGCTGGTAAGAAACAGAGTCGTAGGCTGATAGAGAACTACGGCACAAGAAAAGGGTCTTTGGCCATTCACATTCGCACTGGACTAAAACGGCCACTTAATGACTCTGGCTCCAGTATTTGACTGAAGGCTTCATATGCACTGGCTTAGTGTCCCAGTGCATAAGATTTTTTTTTGGATTGGAAGGTGTTGACTGCTTGAGGAAAATCAGCTCAGTTGTTGATATGTATTTGTCTAGTGGGACTGTGTAGCAGGACACTGTCGTATGAAGCAGACTTGGTGGTGGGGATTGTGCAGCAGGTTGCTGCTGGTCAAGTGGTTTAAATCAGGAGATGTTCTTACGGCTGTAGAGTACAGTTAGGAAAGTCACTTTTTAAAATATTTAACATTTTAATTAATTGACTAAAATGGAGAGGGCTGGGCAGGTGATGTAGCTTGCGGGAGCTGGGTGGTTGCCAAGGCAATTCAGACTGACTACATCTGCAGGAACATTTGGCCGTTTGAGGAACTATTGCTCAGTGGTTGACATGGAGCCTGACCCGCGAAAACTCTGACATATCATCTGATGGGAGAATTACCCGAACTGTATTTCAGGAGGTAGTTACAATCTTGCAAGGGGCAGCATGATGGCTTGTTGGTTAGTACTGCTGCCTCACAGTGCCAGGGACCTGGTTTCAATACCACCCTCAAGACTGTCTGTGTGGAGTTTGCACATTCTCCTCGTGTCTGTATGGATTTCCTCCGAGTGCTCTGGTTTCCTCCCACAGTCTAAAGACTGTAGAGTAGGTGGATTGGCTCAGATGTTTGGATTAGGTGAGTTCAACATGTGAAATACAGGGATAGAGGAATGGGTCTGGGTGGGATGCTTTTTGGAGGGGTGGTGTGGACTTGTTGGGCCAAATGGTCTGTTTCCATACTGTAGGGATTCTATGAATCTTAGATTTAATTGAATCAAATTTGGCCTATGAACAGGAGGTATTTTTATATAGGCATCAGGACAGATCTGGCCATAGCAGGTTGTGCAGGAAAACTCAAAGCTGGACAGTTGGTAAGCACTGGCTGATCATAGAATCCCTACAGTGTGGAAACAGGCCTTTGGCCCCACAAGTCCATACTGACCCACAGAACATATCACCCCCCCCCCTGCCCCACCGACCCATCCCCCTATAACCCACCTAATCAACACATCCCTGAACACCATTGGCAATTTAGCATGGCCAATCCACCTAGCCTGCACATCTTTGGACTGTGGGAGGAAACCCACACAGACACAGGGAGAATGTGAAAACTCAACACAGACAGTCACCTGAAGGTGGAATCAAACCCAGCTCCCTGGCGCTGTGAGGCAACAGTGCTAACCATTGAACCACCATGTCTAGATGCCTAAGAAGATATTCGATTTCTTTTCCAGAAAGAAGGAAGGATTGTAGGAGGAGCAAAATATATCTATCGTTAAGCAAGGAAGTTAAAGATAATATGAAGATAATGACAAAGGCATAGAATATTTGAAAAGTCGAGTAGCAGGCTGAAAGATTGGGAAAATTTTAAAAGATCACCAAAGGGTTACTAAGAAAGCCATTAAAAGAATAAAGGTAAATTATGAAGGAAAACGTATCAAAGCTTCTACAAATATGTAAAAGAGACAAGAATAAGATTGGGGAGTTAACACAAATGGTGGAGTCGCTCAATCAATATTTTGCTTCAGTTTTCATGATGGAAAAATCCCAATCGTGACAGGTAATGCATAGGTGAGAGAAAGGGAGGAACTTAGAAATCACCATCACTCGGGGGGAAAAAGTATTTTACAAATTATGGGGATTGAAGGCAGACAGGTTCCCAGGGTCTTAAAGATAGTGGCAGCAAAGAAAGCAGTTCCATTGCTTTTAAAATTCTAAAATTCCCTGGATGCAGGAGAGGTTTGAATCAATTGGAAAAATGCAAATATAATATGTTAATCAAAAAGGGAGGGAGGCATAAAGTAGGAAACTGTGTAGACTAGTTTGTTTAACATGTGTTGTTGGGAATTTGTAGGAACCCATTATTAAGGAATGTTAGGGGGTGTGAGCTCCTGACGAGGTTCAGGAACCTAGGGTCACTTATTCATTTGGGATTTTTTGTTTCAAAGGAGATGAGTCAGTAGAATTATTCTGTATTGAATCCCTCACATTTGCATCTACAAGCAGAGATATGGATAGTTTCTAGCCGACCTGTTCAAAGATATCATTATATACCTAAAAAAATAGTTGGGACTTGAACTGAGGCTTCCTGCATGAGAGAAATGGATAGTACCACTGTGTTGTAAGAGCCATCTCAGTGAAAACCATTTATCTTTATTTATATTTTATATACCCAGAAGTGGAGTCATGCACAACTGAGCAACTTTTCAATCATCAAAATCACTGACATTTTCTTTTGTTCTTCTTTCCACTTCTACCCAGATGTATTGTCACACACAACTGAGTGACCTTTCCATCATCAAATACGTTTTTTGTTTTTTTTATGAACTACTAACCACTACCAATAAAAACTGGAATGACAGATAATGGGAACTGCAGATGCTGGAGAATCCGAGATAACAAAGTGTGGAGCTGGATGAACACAGCAGGCCAAGCAGCATCTTTAGGAGCTTAGAAGCTGACGTTTCAGTCCTAGACCCTTCCCCGCACCACCTGCTTCTATCTCCTTCGCAAAATCCACAAACCCGCCTGCCCTGGTCGACCTATTGTCTCCGCCAGCTCCTGCTCCACTGAACTCATCTCCACCTATCTGGACTCCATTTTCTCCCCCTTGGTCCAGGAACTCCCTACTTAAGTCCATGACACCACCCATGCCATCCACCTCCTCCAGAACTTCCCATTTCCCGGTCCCGAGCACCTCATTTTCACCATGGACGTCCAGTCCCTATACACCTCCGTTCCCCGTGCAGATGGTCTAAAGGCCCTCCACTTCTTCCTGTCACCCAGACCCGACCAGTCCCCCTCCACCGACATCCTCATCCGCCTAGTCGAACCCGTCCTCACCCTCAACAACTTCTCTTTCGATTCCTCCCACTTCTTACAGACAAAGGGGGTGGCCATGGGTACCCGCATGAGCCCACGCTATGCCTGCCTCTTTGTAGGTTATGTGGAACAGTCCCTCTTTCGCACCTACACTGGCCCTAAACCCCACCTCTTTCTCCATTACATTGACTGTATCGGCACTGCCTTGTGTTCCCAAGAGGAGCTCAAACAGTTCATCCACCTCACCAACACCTTCCACCCCAACCTTAAGTTCACCTGGACCATCGCCAACACATCCCTCACCTTCCTGGACCTCTGTGTCTCCATCTCAGGCAACCACCTAGAAACCAAGCCCACAGACTCCCACAGCTACCTGGAATACACCTCCTCCCACCCACCTACCTGCAAAAATTCCATCCCCTATTCCCAATTCCTTCGCCTCTGCCCCATCTCCCAGGATGAGGCATTGGATTCCCGTATATCCCCGATGTCCGCGTTCTTCAAGGACCGCAGCGCCCCCCCCGCAGTGGTCAAGATAGCCCTCAACCGTGTCTCCCACATTTTCCGCAACTCATTCCTCACACTCTGCCCCCCGCAATAAACACAAAAGTGAATCCCCCTAGTCCTCACATACCACCCCACCAACTTGCGCATACAGCGCATCATCCTCCAACACTTCCACCATCTATAATCTGACCCCACCACTAAAGACATTTTTCCAACCCCACCCTTGTCTGCCTTCCGGAGAGACCACTCTCTCCGTGACTCCCTTCCAACCCCACCACACCTGGCACTTTCCCCTGCAACCACAGGAAGTGCTACACTTGCCCCCACACCTCCTCCCTCACCCCATCCCAGGCCCCAAGGTTGCTTTCCACATCAAGCAGATATTTACCTGCACGTCCGCCAGTGTGGTATACTGCATCCGCTGTACCCGTTGTGGCTTCCTGTACATTGGGGAAACCAAGCGGAGGCTTGGGAACCGCATTGCAGAACACCTATGCTTGGCTCGCAATAAACAACTACAACTTCCCCTCCCATTCCTTAGATGACATGTTCATCCTGGGCTCCTGCAGTGCCATAATGATGCCACCCTTAGGTTGCAAGAAGAGCAACTCATATTCCACTTGAGAACCCTGTAGCCCAATGGTATCAATGTGGACTTCACCAGCTTCAAAATCTCCCCTCCCTCCACTGCACCCCAAAACCAGGCCAGCTCGTCCCCGTCTCCCTAACCTGTTCTTCCTCTCACCTATCCCCTCCTCCCACCTCAAGCCGCACCTCTATTTCCTACCTACTAACCTCATCCCGCTCCCATGACCTGTCCACCCTCCCTGGGTCTAGGCCTGTAACATCAGCTTTTGTGCTCCTAAGATGCTGCTTGGCTTGCTATGTTCATCCAGCTCCACACATTGTTAAAAACTGAAATGAGATCCTTTAGGAGCTTGTCTTTTTAGGTTCCACATTGGCAGTTATCCGCAAGGTGTTATTAATTGATTGTAAAAGAGTAAAAGGAATAAAAGGTTTCCACTTCATTGATTGAGGCAAACAAATATAAATGATTTCTCCAGGGGTCATCTTGTAATATCGCTACCCCGGACCAGGGGCTCAGGTTCAAGTCTGACCTACTCCAAAGGTGTGTAATAACATCCCTGAGTAGGTGGAGTTGAAAAATATGATAAATTAGAAAAAATAAAAGGGGTTGACTGGGGCATTCCTGCCTGTGAACTAGGGAGACCCAGGTTCAAGTCTCATCTACTCCAGAGGTGTATAATATTCATATCACTGCTTATGGATGCAAATGTGAAGGGTTAGATACATAATAACTCTGCTTTCATCTTCTTGAGAACCAGAAAACCCCATATGAACAGGTAACACTGGGGATAGATTCCTGAACATCCCTCAGGAGCCTGCATCATACAACTTGAAATGCCTCTCAGAAATTCCCCATGTTTCATTTCACTTGGTGTGGTGGTGCTTTGTGTAAGGGCTGCTGCTGCATATCACCTTCTTTGACTCCTTCATCCGCTGCCTGGACATTCCTTGGCATGCTTATTACCACAAGGTGGCAAGGATTCTCAGTGGAAGCTGAGGTTGATTATAACTGCAGATTACAACAGTTCACCGACTCCCAGCCCAAGTGTTTATTTTGTGGCACTAAGGAGTCTGTGGACCATGTAAATACAGATTTCGGGCAATTGCAACCCTTTTTTATTTTTAGTGTTTTGGTTGCCTTCCTTTAGCAGCCCACATCTCATAATCTGAAAAACGTTTTGAGAATGCAATATGGTGCAGAGCTGGATGAACACAGCAGGCCAAGCAGCATCAGAGGAGCAGGAAAGCTGATATTTCGGGCCTAGACCCTTCTTCTGTCCCTAGGCCCAGCTTTCCTGCTCTTCTGATGCTGCTTGGTCTGCTGTGTTCATCCAGCTCTGCACCTTGTTATCTCAGATTCTCCAGGATCTGCAGTTCCTACTATCTCTGAGAATGCAATATGTTTTCTTCTGCCTGACGCTGAGGTACTTTTTGTATGGGCTGTTACTATACATTATCCTCTTTGACTCCTCGATCCACCATCCAGACACACAATCCCTACAGTGTCCGCCGAATCCCAGAGAGGGGGTCTAGTGATAGGCCCCCACTTCTGCCTTTCTTTAGTTCAGCACAGGGACCCCAAGTGGAGGCTGGAGACTACATTGGCAGTCTTCCACGGACTTGTCACTATTTACTGAAAATCACAGAGAGAGGCACAAGGAACCAAAAAAAAATGATGGTGACATGAGACAGGAGGCTGTCGTTATGATCAGGAAGAGGGAGACCTTCATCTTCATGACCTCTGCCCACCCAGTCACAAAACTGGTGTTGCAATGTGTCAAATCACGCGCATCGGGGGATGTGGGTGAGTCCTCCAACTGCTTTATGTATCCCTGGGGATATATTTGTAACCCTTACTGGGTCTATGGGAGGTAGTGGGGATGGCGAGATTTCTTATTTCTTCCCAGACATTGCTGCTGTGCATCTAGGTCTTGGGGGGTGGACATTCACCTTGAGGTATCAGGTGATCTGATGTTGATAGGGGACCAGGACCCTGAGTCATGGCTCAGGGGCAATTCATGACTCCTCCTGGTGACACTGGTGGAATGAAACCAGCTGGTGACTCTGAACCACATCTGCCCCCTCCCTAATGGTGGAGGAAGGGCCTGTGTACCTGATCAGCCACCTAGAAGAGGATGAGGGCTTGATTGTGGCACTGGGGCTGCTGCACAATCCATCTTCAGTGAGGATTTCCATTTGCCATCCTCCAATCTTCCTGTATCCCACATGAGGAATTCCAGAAGTTTCTGGAAAAATATCTTGGTTGTCACAATAGTGTCTGGCTGGTTTTGAACTGCTGGAATAATCTTGAGCTGGTCTTTTTTGTCCTAGGGAGGTGAGGACCCTGTGCAATCCTTCCTCCTTCTACTTACTGAGGGTGATTGTGAAGTTTGTACAGTGCTGCTGACAGGAAGACAATTATAGCCAGCCTCAACATCAAATGGCAACAGGGAACCACAACTTCTCAGTCCTTCATGAAGTATGTGTTGTCTTTTGGAGTGCCCAGGTTGAGTCTACATGAGTTAGTTTGCCTTCAGTTCTAGCACGGTGGCCTTCGTTTAACTATCTTGGTGAGGGCGGTGGTATTTTCAACTGCACCTTTCAGGAGCAGAATCATGGCAGTACCCAGGCTGGTGTGGCATCGAGGAGCAGGTTGAGGGACTTGGCCACTTCCTTCGGTCTGATGGCTATCTGCTGAAATATGCACACTTCAGTACTTTTGTGAGGCCTAGGATCTGAGCGTCGAGAATCATAGCATTACATAGATGAATGTCACATGCATTCCAACAGCCTCTGTGCAACAGACTCCATGCACAGATCACCACCTAGTGTGGACTGAGCTGACCCCATTCCACTCTCAGCTGGGATCTGCATTCTGGCACTTTAGACTGTGGCTGGAGGATGAGCAGTTCTGGGGTTCATTCCAGTTCTGGGCCAGCTAGAGAGAATCTTGGTGGGGGTTGGGGTAGCTTTGTCTCCTTGAGGCTATGGTGGAATATGGGCAAGACTTACGTCCTTATCTCCTACCAGGAGTACGCAAGAGGTTAAGGAGGCATAAGTCCAAGGTTGAGGAGCTGGAGAAGGAGGTATTCAAGCTGTAGTTACATCTTGGTCAGCTCAACATGTACCTGTTCTTGCAGGAGGGGTGGGGGGGAAACAGTGGTGCATATGAAGAGAAGAAAGGCATGCTGAGGGAACTACAATTCTTCTGGTCCTGTGGTGCATCTGAGAGTCCATGAATCTGGTTCCTCGAGGACATGGTCTGCAGCTCTATCTTTCTGTACTCACCGGAAAGAAAATGGGGAGCCCATCTGCAGTTCTTTGTGCTGCCAGTTGATGACAGGTCCCATGTCTCAGATCCAGCAGTCAGCAGAGCCCAAATTTTGGTCTGTTACTGGCTGTGTTCTCTCTGGATCCCGTCAGCAAGGATGTGGCACTGGGGCTGCTGCAGAATCCATCTTCAGTGAGGATTTCCATTTGCCATCCTCCAATCTTCCTGTATCCCACATGAGGAATTCCAGCAGTTTCTGGAAAAATATCTTGGTTGTCACAATAGTGTCTAGCTGGTTTTGAACTGCTGGAATAATTTTGAGCTGGTCTTTTTTGTCCTAGGGAGGCGAGGACCCTGTGCAATCCTTCCTCCTTCTACTTACTGAGGGTGATTGTGAAGTTTGTACAGTGCTGCTGACAGGAAGACAATTATAGCCAGCCTCAACATCAATGGCAACAGGGACAGTGTTCTGCTGTCATGGGAATGACTCCATTGTACAACAACCCCTTTCTTGTTGCAGGTCAGTCATCGTCCTGCTGCTTGCTGCCCCTTGATCAGGAGAAGGCATTCAGTAAGATGGATCACAAGTATCTACTCAGGACTCTGCGTACATTTGGGTTCAGGGTGATCGCCCAAATCTGACTTCTGAACACCAGTGTGTAGTGTCTGGTTCCCTGATAGCACCCCTTTCACTTTGCAGGGGTATCAGTACTTGTCAGGGTTGCCCCTTGTCTGGCCAGCTGTGTTGACTTTGCGTGGAGTCTTGCCTGTGCCTCTTATGAAAGAGGTTGTCAGGATTACTGCTGCATGGGCTGACAGCAGGGTTAATTCTTTCGTCTGAAGCCGAAGATATGTTCCTCCTGTTCATCAACCTGGTTGACCTAGGGACAATGCATGAGTGACAGGAAGTGTACTTAGCTGCATCCTCTGCCATGACCGACTAAACCAAATGTTCTGGGTTCCTGGTTGTTTGTGGTGGTGGATTCCTTGCCAGAGAAGTTGAGGTTAATTGAAGCACTGCTCATCTCCTCGATCAGGGCTCTGTATTAGCTTGACTGGAGAATCCTGGCCAGTGAATTGGCAGGAGCTGGAGGCCAAAGTCTCCACTTACTTAAGCACAGGACAGGCCTACTCCAAGTGCTATCTTACAGAGGCTCAGTGCTGGTCATAAACCAGCTTCTGTGCTGTGGTACTGTCTGGACCCTTTGCCTCCCTGGCACAAAAATCCAGAAGATACTGGTTGCTTTCTTCTGCAGCAAGAGTTGTTGTAAAAGTTCTGAGTCTCCCTGTTAGGAGGGCGGTCAGTTGCTTGTACGACTCTACACCCAGGTGGTGACTTCTTGTCTTCAGACCCTGCATTGATACCTTTTTGTTGAGCCTCCTCCCAGATGGTGTACCCTGGTGATGTTTCATCTGCCAGATGCTGAATTATGACAGACGGCTCCTGTTCCGAGACCATGAGGTTCTTCAGGTCTGCCTTAGGTCCCTGTCTGTCTTTTACCAGGATCTGATCATTGTCTAATACTTAGTCAACCTGTGTTAGTTTTTCCACCTTCAGGGATAGGGTTATCATCAAAGAGCTCATGCCTGAGAATCTGCACCTCCATCATCACGGGTTTGAGTGACTGGTGGAAGGGAGTGGCTGCTGGAGTGACCAGAATCGGGGACGTGCCAAGTGGCCTAATGTTGCTGCAGGAATTAGTAAATAGGGCAGTGGGAGATGTCCAGCTTTGGCCATCGCCATCTGTTGCCTTAAAATGGTGGTGCTTAGACCCAACATTGTGCTGCAGTTGAAGGATGCTTGGGTGCAGTGGGATCCTAACTGCGCCTACCCTTGCTCAGACAGAATTTCGCATTAGTCACGTTGGCTGTGGGTACCTAAACCTCCCTCAGGTGCCCGTGCCCCCAATCTGAAATGTCTCTTGGCATAGAAGAGCTTTTTGTATGGGCTGCTGCTGCACACCATCCACTTTTACTCCTTCACCCATTACCCAGACAACCCATAGTGTACCTCCTTACCACTAGGCAGAAAGCTCCATAAGTGAGTCCTTTCACTTTCCATCAGTGTCTTGGGGTGGAGGGTGTGGCATGCAGATTGCGGTGGTTGACGAACTCCCAGCCCACCTGCTTATTTTGTAGTGTAGTGGAATTCATGGGTCATGGATATATTGACTGTGAGCAAATGCACTCACTTTTCAAATATGTGAAAAAATATTTTGCTGTGTTTTCCATTGCACTTTAGCCCCACACTCCTGACCTTTGGGCTTCTGGTTTGGAAGAGTTTCAGCAAGTCAAAGACCACTTAGTGGGTCTGCTCCTGGGTCTGATCAGGTTGGCTATTAACAGATTGAGGCAGCCAACTGTCTGCCCCTCCTCCACATTTTAGCATGTGTTTCCTTGTAGATGAAACTTGCCGTGTCCACTGCCTTTAGAGAGGTGATTACTGCTGGGGATGGAATACATTATCGCCTGTTCCAATTCTAATTTGATTGAGCTTCATTTTCTCCCTCCCTCTCCTTCAGCTTTGGTGGTCTGCATTGGGCTTCGTATGTAAATTAATCAATTAGAAAACACAGTTGATTTATTGATGGTGGTTAATAGTACTTTTGTTCATCTATGAATGATTTGGTGATGGAAAAAAAATCACTGTTGTGTGCAAGAGCACTTCAGGATATGGAAAAAGAATAAATGGTTTCCCTTTGCATTTGGTGTATGTCTATTTGCTCTGACCCAGGGGGCCTAAGTTCATGCCCTACCTACTTTTGAGGTGTCTAGTAACATCTCTGAACGGGTTGATTAGAAACCTGAATGGTTTCCCCTGACTGCTGGTTGCACCAATTAAACTGAAATAGAAGTTGAAAGCTTTACATGCTACTCTGTCAACAGTTTCTTCAATTCCTTGATGGCAAGAATGGCATCGGCACTGCCACCTGGTCTTTGTCTGGCTTTTTAAATAAGTACTGGAGCAGAGTGCTATCTGCCAAACCATTTCGCCTGTTTACTCAATATACAGCCTGATCATGCTTTGTTTTCTGGAGGGACTGAAAAATGGGAGGTCTTTCCCATCATTCATGTATTGTTATTTGATCTATGGTGACTAAAATGCCTCTTTATCCTCCTTGTTCTTTGTAGAGCTGTGCTGGTTTCCTCTCTTGGCACTTATCCTTCTCTGTGTAAAGACTTAAGGTTTGCAAGAATTTAATTTTTCTAGTTGCATGTCTTATTCCCTGCTGTGAGATCTTTGCATGCATATTTATCTTTGTGCATGCTTTCCCTCTCCACAATCTGGTATCTCAGTGAATATTGAGGTCTGTCACTGCAGGGTTTTGTTGTCAAGTCTTTCTCCACTACTTTGTGCTGATTACTGGGCTAACCTCATCGTCACCCATAGCACTGTGCTGTCTCGGGGCTTCACATCATAAGTTCTTTGCTAGTTGTCTCCGGTTTAGAGGTTTTAATGAACTCTGCTTCCAAGGAGTAAGATCAGGTCCACACTTGGGTGAGTGAACATTGACAGGCTTTATTAGAAATAACCATATATAAGAGAATGGTAGGAGGGGACATCTTCTGGAACCCTGAAAATTCAGCTCCAGTTCCAAGTAAATTGGTGTCGTGATGACTTCTCATCTTATGCACATACCTCTTCGGTATTCTTTTTAAGAACTGAATAGAATCCCTACGGTGTGGAAACAGGCCCTTCGACTTAACAAGTCCACACCAACCCTCAGAGCATCCCACCCAAACCAATCCCCCTATAACCCACCTAATCTACACATCCCTGAACACCAGGCAATTTAGCATGGCCAATCCACGTAGTCCGCACATCTTTGCATTGTGGAGGAAACTGGACAACCTAGAGGAAACCCACCACACAGACACAGGGAGAACGTGCAAACTCCATACAGTCAGCTGCCTGAGATCCAAGAATATGGCTGTTGCTGGTGTTTTTTTAAAAAGCCAGTGTTTGGCCTCCAGTGCTGCTGCTGCATTTCTGAAGCAACTGGAAAATGAGATTAAGGCCAGAAGTGAAGAGCTCTGTGCAGTTTAAGTAAAAGAAAAAATACACTGAGGCAAATCGACAGTGCCATTTCTTGGGAGGATTTCAGCCTGCTGTTCATCCTACCCATTCTGGCGCTACCTCTTAAACTGATAGATAATCTAATCCACTGTTCTTTAACAATTTTTATTTTATTGCTTGAAATTTTGTTCTTTTGTTATGTTTTTATCGTACCTATTTGGAAAGATGTTAGAATTATGCTAATGCAATTGTGCAGTAATTGGTAAATATTGTGGAGTGCTAGTTGGTTTCCAAATGTGCCCAGTGTTATTAACATTTTGTGTGTTAACCCTCTTCATTTGTATTTTCCTTTAGTGACCTCTGTAATAATGCAAAAGAATGGTGCTGGTTTACACACAGCTAGCTCCTGTTACTGGGATAATAATGCTGATGGTGAGTAATATCTGGAATACTAGAATCTCCTGTATACATTTTTGGAACATTTGTTGTGGTACTTTGAAGTGTTTTGACATAATATGCTGTGTCAATGAAACTACTGAGTGTATCCACCTTTCTTCTGTTCCTTTTCTCATCCAACATTGAGTTGTCAGAAAGTTAACTGGTTGAACTGTATTTGAAATTCAGCATCCAGTACATAGAAATAGGAGAAAACCATTTGGCCCTCAAGCCTGCTCCACCGTTCAAGAAAATCTTAGCCCCACCTGTAAAACGTTTGGTTCCCATTTAGATCAAAAATGTCCAAATCAGTCTTGAACTGACAGGCCAGTGCCTATTTTGAATAGGAAACCCCTTATTATAAAACTATGTCAATAGTTGTAGATTCTCCCATGAAGGGCAGCTTCCTGTTAGGACCTACCTTGTCTCAAGTTGCCTCAGAATCTTGTATGTTTGAATCATATCACAAACTATTCTTTTAAACTCCAGTTATTATCAGCCCAACCTCAACGTTTCCACATAAGCCCTTTGTCCCACAAACAGCATTCTCATTCAGCTGTGCACCTCAGTGGTTCTTTGGATGCTGATCAGCATGCCAGAATCCCTACAGTGTGGAAGCAGGCCATTAGGCTGATTGAATCCTCACTAACCCTCCAAAGAGCATCCCAGCTAGAGCCCATTACCCTTTTCCTATCCCTGTAACCTTGTATTACCATGTAACCTAGATATCCCTGGACACTATGGGCAATTTAGCATGGCCCTATCCACCTAACCTCTCTCATCTTTGGAACTGTGGGAGGAAATCCACACAGACACGGACAGAACGTGCAAACTCCACACTGTTTACCACTGAGCCACCGTTCCGCTGATAAATTAACTTCACATGCAGGAGCTGCTGCTGCACACAGACCCTTGGACATTTGCAAAGCAGAATAAAAAATTGGGGGGAGCGTGGCCCAGGAATTAGCTTAATGAACCTTCTCTAAACTGCCTCCAATGCATGGAACATAGAACATTACAGCGCAGTGCATGCCCATCCAACCTGCCTATTCCATTATCATCCACATGTCTATTCAATGACCATTTAAATGCCCTTAAAGTTGGCACATCTACTATTGTTGCAGACAGGGCATTCCACGCCCTTACAACTCTGAGTAAAGAGCCTGCCTCTGACTTCTGTCATATCTATCACCCCTCAATTTAAAGCTATTTGCCCTCGTGTAAGGCTGTCACTGTCCACCCTATCTAATCCTCTGATCATCTTGTATGTCTCTATTAAGTCGCTTCTTAACCTTCTTCTCTCTAACGAAAACAGCTTCAAGTTCCTCAGCCTTTCCTCATAAGACCTACCCTCCATACCAGGCAACATCCTGGTGAATCTCCTCTGCACCCTTTCCAATGCTTCCACATCTTTCCTATAATGCGGCGACCAGAACTGTACGCAGTACTCCAAGTGTGGCTGCACCAGAGTTTTGTACAGCTGCAACATGACCTCTTGGCTCCGAAACTCAATCCCTCTACCAATAAAACCTAACACACTGTATGCCTTCTTAACAACCCTATCAACTTGGGTGGCAACTTTCAGGGGTCTATGCACTTGGACACCAAGATCCCTCTGCTCGTCCACATTACCAAGAATCTTACCATTAGCCCAGTACTC
Organism: Stegostoma tigrinum; assembly: GCF_030684315.1. Classification (NCBI taxonomy): domain Eukaryota; kingdom Metazoa; phylum Chordata; class Chondrichthyes; order Orectolobiformes; family Stegostomatidae; genus Stegostoma; species Stegostoma tigrinum. Next base: position 33,786,403 of record NC_081362.1, on the reverse strand, counting down.
TGTATTGCTGTTACTCCTTCCAAAGTGAATCACCTCACACTTTTCCACATTAAACTCTATTTGCTGCCTCTCAGCCCAGCTCTGCAGCTTATCTATGTCTCTCTGTAACCTGCAACATCCTTTCACACTATCTAGAACTCCACTGACTTTAGTGTCATCCTCAAATTTACTAACCCATCCTTCTACACCCTCATCCAGGTCATTATAAAAATGACAAACAGCAGTGGCCCCAAAACAGATTCTTGCACTACACCAGTAGTAACTGAACCTCCAGGATGAACATTTCCCATCAACCACCACCCTCTGCCTTCTTAGAACTAGCCAATTTCTGATCCAAACCATTAAATCACCCTCAATCCCATGCCTCTGTATTTTCTGCAATGGCCTATCATAGGGAACCTTATCAAACACTTTACTGAAATCCATATACACCACATCAACCGCTTTACCCTCATCCACCTGTTTGGTCACCTTCTCAAAGAACTCAATAAGGTTTGTGAGGCATGACCTACCCTTCACAAAACCGTGTTGACTATCCCTAATCAAATTATTCCTATCTCTTTATAATCCTCTCCAACACTATACCTACAACCGAAGTAAGGCTCGCTGGTCTATAATTACCAGGGTTGTCTCTACTTCCCTTCTTGAACATTTGCTATCCTCCAGTCTTCTGGCACTATTCCTGTAGACAATGACGACCAAGATCAAAGCCAAAGGCTCTCCAATCTCCTCCCTACCTTCCCAGAGAATTCTAGGATAAATCCCATCCGGCCCAGGGGATTTATCTGTTTTCACACTTACTAGAATTGCTAACACCTCCTCCTTATGAACTTCAATCCGTCTAGTCTAATAGCCTGTGTCTCAGTATTCTCGACAACATTGTCTTTTTTTCCTGTGTGAATACTGACGAAAAATATTCATTTAGCGCCTCTCCTATCTCTTCAGATTCCACACACTACTTCCCACTACTGTCCTTGACTGGCCCTAATCTTACTCGAGTCGTTCTTTTGTTCTTGACATACCTACAGAAAGCCTTAGGGTTTTAGAACATAGAACAGTACAGCACAGAACAGGCCCTTCAGCCCACAATGTTGTGCCGACCATTGATCCTCATGTATGTACCCTCAAATTTCTGTGACCATATGCATGTCCAGCAGTCTCTTAAATGACCCCAATGACCTTGCTTCCACAACTGCTGCTGGCAACACATTCCATGCTCTCACAACTCTGTGTAAAGAACCCGCCTCTGACATCCCCTCTGTACTTTCCACCAACCAGCTTAAAACTATGACCCCTCGTGCTAGCCATTTCTGCCCTGGGAAATAGTCTCTGGCTATCAACTCTATCTATGCCTCTCATTATCTTGTATACCTTAATTAGGTCCCCTCTCCTCCTCCTTCTTTTCTCCAATGAAAAGAGACCGAGCTCGGTCAACCTCTCTTCATAAGATAAGCCCTCCAGTCCAGGCAGCATCCTGGTAAACCTCCTCTGAACCCTCTCCAAAACATCCACATCTTTCCTATAATACGGCGACCAGAACTGGATGCAGTATTCCAAGTGCGGTCTAACCAAAGTTTTATAGAGCTGCAACAAGATCTCACAACTCTTAAACTCAATCCCCCTGTTAATGAAAGCCAAAACACCATATGCTTTCTTAACAACCCTGTCCACTTGGGTGGCCATTTTAAGGGATCTATGTATCTGCACACCAAGATCCCTCTGTTCTTCCACACTGCCAAGAATCCTATCCTTAATCCTGTACTCAGCTTTCAAATTCGACCTTCCAAAATGCATCACCTCGCATTTATCCAGGTTGAACTCCATCTGCCACCTCTCAGCCCATCTCTGCATCCTGTCAATGTCCCGCTGCAGCCTACAACAGCCCTCTACACTGTCAACGACACCTCCGACCTTTGTGTCGTTTGCAAACTTGCTGACCCATCCTTCAATCCCCTCATCCAAGTCATTAATAAAAATTACAAACAGTAGAGGCCCAAGGACAGAGGAAGGACCTGTGGAACCCCACTCACCACTGACTTCCAGGCAGAATATTTTCCTTCTACAACCACTCGCTGTCTTCTGTTGGCCAGTCAATTCTGTATCCAAGCAGCTAAGTTCCCCTGTTTTCCTTGACCCTACCTGCCAAAGACTTCTCATGTCCCCTCCTGGCTCTTCTTAGCTCTCTCTTTAGGTCCTTCCTGGCTAGCTTGTAACTCTCAAGCGCCCAAACTGAGCCTTCACGTCTCATCTTTACGTAAGCCTCCTTCTTCCTCTTGACAAGAGATTCAACTTCTTTGGTAAACCACGGTTCCCTCACTTGACCACTTGCTCCCTGCCTGACAGGCACATACTTATCAAGGACACGCAGCTGTTCCTTGAACAAGCTCCGCATTTTAATTGTGCCCAGCCCCTGCAGTTTCCTTCCCTATCCTATGCATCCTAAATCTTGCCTAATCACCTCATAATTGCCTTTCCCCCAGCTATAACTCTCGCCCTACAGTATATCCCTATTCCTTTCCATTTCTAAAGTAAAAGTAACTGACCTGTTTTGAGAAGATTTGTAGCTCAGGTTGAGGTTCTGGATGTGGGTTTTACCCAGTACCAAATCTAGTGCAAGTTTATTCTTCCTTAAATAAGGAGAACAAAACTGTACTGCATGCTTTCAATGTGGTCTCACCAATAGCTCTGGCAAGACTTCTTTACTTTTATATCCTCTCCCTTCATATAAGTGGCAAAATTTTATTTGCCAAACTTATTATTCACTATCACAGCATTTTTGTTTATTTAAATGTGAACATCCTTTCTACTGCAGCATTAAGTAGTCTTTCTCCACCTTAATTAATATTTTGTTTTTCTGTTCTTTCGAAAGTGGGCAATCTCATTTTGAGGTATTCCATCTGCCAAATATTTACCTATTCACTTAACCTAACTATATTCCTTTACAGATTCTGTGCCCTCCACATAACCTGTTTCTTCAGCTTTCTTTGTATAAGAACTAGGAGCAGGAAGGCCATGTGGTCCCTCGAGCCTGCCCAACCATTCAATCTTTTTGAGACTCAGCTGCACTTAACCGCCTGCACGACATATCCCCTAATCCCTTTACTTTTTGAAAATTAATCTAGCCTTGCCTTAAACACATTCGGCGAGGTAGCTTCAACCGCTTCACTGGGCAGGGAATTCCACAGATTCTCAACCCCATGGGTGAAGAAATTCCTCCTGACCTAAGTCCTACATCTTTATGGGAAGGGGCTATGACCCTTAGTCCGAGTTTCACCTGCTAATGGAAACAACCTCCCTTTCTCCACCTTACCTGTTCCCTTCATAACCTTTCTATAATGTCTCCCCTCATTCTTCTGAATTCCAATGAGAATAATCCCAGCCTATTCAGTTTCTCTTCATAATCCAACCCTCTCAACTCTGGAATCAACCAAGTGAATCTCCTCTGCACCCCCTTCAGTGCTAGTATATCCCTTCTCAAGTAAGGAAACCAAAACTGCACACAGTACTCCAGGTGTGGCCTCACCAGGACTCTATACAGCCGCAGCATAGCCTCCCTATTTTTAAACTCCATCTCTCTAGCAATGACTGACAAAATTCTATTTGCCTTTTTAATTACCTGCTGCACCTGCAATCATGCATTTGGACACCCAAGTCCCTCTGCACAGCAGTGTGCTGCAATTTTTCACTATTTTAATACATAGTCCATTTTATTGTTATTTCTACCAAAATGGATGACCTCACTCTTATCAACATTGTACTCCATCTGCCAGACCTTTGCCCACTCACTTACACTATCTATATCCCTCTGTAGACTTTTCAGTGTCTTCTGCACACTTTGCTCTACCACTCACCATAGTGTCATCTGCAAATTTTGACACGCCACACTTAGTTCCCAACTCCAAATCATCTATGTAAATTGGAAACAATTGCGGTCCCAACACTGATCCTTGAGGCACACCACTAGCCACTGACTGCCAACCAGAAAAACACCCATTTACTCCTACTGTTTGTTTTCTACTAGTCAAGCAATCCTCTATCCATGCCAATACATTACCTGTAATATCGTGCAACTTTATCTTACGTCGCAGCCTTTGGTGTGGCATCTTGTCAAATGCCTTCTGGAAATCCACATACACTACATCCACAGGTTCCTCATTGTCCACCATGCACTTGATGTCCTCAAAGAATTCCACCAAATTAGTTAAACATGACCGACCGTTGAGGAACCCATGCTGGGTGTTCCCAATGAGAGAATTTATATCCAGAATTCTTGCTATTTCTTCCTTTTAATGATACCGAAGTTAAGCTAACTGGCCTATAGTCAGAGCTAATGGGAACTGCAGATGCTGGAGAATCTGAGATAACAAAGTGTGGAGCTGGATGAACTCAGCAGGGCAAGCAGCATCTTAAGAGCACAAAAGCTGACCTTTCGGGCCTAGACCCTACATCAGACCTATAGTCACCTGCTTTTTGTCTACTTCCTTTTTTAAACAGTGGTGTCACATTGGCTGTTTACCAATCTGCGGAAACCACCCCAGACTTGTGAATTTTGGTACATAATTACTAGCGTATTTGCTGTTTCCCCCATTACCTCTTTTAGTACCCTTGGGTGTATTTAATCAGGGCCAGGAGACTTGTCTACCTTTAGCCCTATTAGCATGCCCAGCACAACATCCTTAGTGACAATGATAGTTTCTGGGTCCTCACCTGCTATAACCTTCTTGCCAGGATAATAAAATGTGAGGCTGGATGAACACAGCAGGCCCAGCAGCATCTCAGGAGCACAAAAGCTGACGTTTCGGGCCTAGACCCTTCATCAGAGGCCGCCTTGCCATAGCCGCCTTGCCATCAGTTTTCAGCACTTATTTGTGTCTTCCACTCTGAAGACTGACACAAAATAACTGTTCTGACATTTCTGCAGAAGGGTCTAGGCCCGAAACGTCAGCCTTCCTGCTCCTCTGATGCTGCTTGGCCTGCTGTATTCATCCAGCTCTACACCTTATCTCAGATTCTCCAACATTTGCAGTTCCTACTATCTCTGTTTAATGCCTCGGCTAGTTCCTCATTCCCAGTTATTAAACTGGCCTTTTCATCCTCTAAACGATCAATGTTTATCTTCACCACTCTTTTACGATTTGCATATTTATAGAAACTCTTGCTGCCTGCTTTTATATTCTAGCTAATTTACTCTCATAATCTATCTTTCTTTTCTTTATAACGTTTTTGTGGTTTTCTGTTGGCCTAAAGATTTTTCAGTCTACTAGTTTCCCACTAATTTTTGCTTTTTTATGTTTTTTTTTTAAAGCTTGTTTTACACTCCTTTATTTCCTTAGACATCCATGTCTGACTATTTTCCTACAGTTCTTCCTTATCACTGGAATATACTTCTGCTGAGCACAGTGAAAAATTGTTTTAAAAGTCCTCCACTGTTCCTCAATTGACCCACCATAAAGGTTTTGTATGGAAACTACAAGATAGATTTGGTATATCCAACATATGATCACATTTTATGCTGTTTATTGATCTCTACTTAGTCAATATTGACTATGTGAAATGCAGTTGCAGTAATTTGGAAGAGTTCACTGTTCAAAGTGCTTATAGGATGCAAGTCTGAGAATTGAGATGAATATGGAGTAAGAGCCAACAAAGGATTAACTTGTGATTAGATGATTGCACACTCGAGTGCTAAGTCTAGACAAGATCCTTCTTGCCATGGCTGCATGGTGTACTTAAACAGAAAAATAAAAATTGTCAAATTGTAGTGTATTGACTAGTTCTAATTTAAATTGCTTAAAATTGTATGTTCCTTTGTTTCCAGGAAGCTGCACAGTGAGATGGGAGAATAAGACTATGTTTTGTATAGTCAGTGTCTTTGGGCTAGGTATCTGAAACCTAGAAGCTGCCAGAAATCTTTGTCAAATTTGTAACTATGAAACACTACTCTTACACAGTATTCTCAGTAAACATGAACTACAGTTCCTTTACTGTCCAGTACAGTATCTCAGTTCAGTATTGTGTTTTGGTGCAAAGTTCTATAGATTTGATGTAGCATTGATTTTAATCTATACTGCTAAGAAAAGTAAACAAATATAACATACAAAGTTGTTTTATTGTTGAAGTTTTTAAATAAATGTGAAATGTTCAATTTACACTTGTTTTGCATTATTCAAGGTTTGATATACTTGAACTAGAATCACTTGAAGAAAGTGAAAACGACTGTAAATCTGCATCATTCCCACTTTCCAGCGTTTGGCCTGTAAGTCATGACAGTTTAGGTGCTGATCCAAGTACTTTTTTAAAGGTTGAGAGAAGTCCCACCTCAACCATCCTCCCAGGCAGCTCATTCCAGATTTTCACTACTCTCTGGATAAAAACAATTTTCCTCAAATATCCTCTAAACATCCTTTCACCTTTAAAATTGACCCTTCATCTAGGAGAACAGCTTCCTATTCATCCTGTCCATGCCTCTCATAATCTTACAGATCTCATCAGGCCCCCCCTCTTGGCCTTCTCTGCTTGGAAGAAAACAACCTGAGATTATCCACCCTCTCTTCATAGCTTAAAAAGTGCTCCATCCCTGATTACTGATCAGTAAATTTGCAGATGACATAAAAATTGGTGGATTTGTGGACAGTGAGGAAGGTTGTCAGGGGATACAGCAGGATAAAGTCTAGCTAGAAAGTTGGGCAGAGATATGCAAATGGCGTTTGATCTGGAACAGTGTGATGTGCTGTGTTTTGGGTGATCAAATGCAAGAAGAAAGCACATTGTAAATGCATGACCATTAGGAGCTGTGCTACAGAGGGATCTTGGAGTACATGTACATAGCTCCTTGAAAGTGGCAGCACAGTGGATAAGATGGTAAAGAAGGCATATGGCATCTGTCAGGACATTGATTATAAAAGTTCGCAAGTCACATTCCAATTGCGTAAAACTTTGGTTAGGCCACATTTGGAATATACTGCACAGTTCTATCCTCACACTATAGGGAGGATGTTGGAGACTTTGGAAAGGGCGCAAAAATAGGTTTACTAGGATTTTGCCTGGATTGGAATATATTAGCTATATAATGAACAAACTTGGATTGTTTTTGCTAGAGTGTAAGAGGCTAAGAGGTGACCTCATAGAAATATATAAAATTGAGAGGCATGGATAGGATGGATAGTCTTTTTCCCATGGTGGATATGTCAAATACTAGGGGGCATAGTTTTAAGGTGAGAGGGGAGAAGTTGAAAGCAAATGTGCATGGAAAGTTTTTTTAAGAGGGTGGTAAGTACCTGGAATGCACTGACCTCTGAAGGTCCTGTATTTCAATTTTCTAATTTCCTAAATTCCCATTGCAGGACCTCATCTGACTTCCTGTTATTAGAATTAACATTGACCATAAATATCTGGCTGCTCACTCTCCCCTTTTCAGCGTGTTCTGTGCCCACTCAGACATCCTTGACCCAGGCATCAAGGAGGCAACACATCATCCTGGAGTGCGCTCTCGGCCACAGAAATGTCGATCTGTGTCCGAGACTACAGAATCCCCTATCATAAGACCATAAGACGTAGGAGTGGAAGTAAGGCCATTCGGCCCATCAAGTCCACTCTGGCATTTAAATCATGGCTGATGGGCATTTCAACTCCACTTCCCTACACTCTCCCTGTAGCCCTTGATTCCTTGTGAGATCAAGAATTTGTCAATCTCTGCCTTGAAGGCATCTAATGTCCCGGCCTCCACCGCTCCATGGCAGTGAATTCCACAAGCCCACCACTCTCTGGCTGAAAAAAATCGCTACCACTCACTTACACTTTCGCTTTGTTTACAGCAAAGAGGGTCAATAATGGTGCCACTGACCTGGCTACTGATGTTGCTTACCCCTGAGTAGCCATTCTCCCAAACAGTATCCAAAACTGTATAGCTGTTTAAGAGGGGAATGGTCAACGAGGACTCCTGTAATGTCTGCATGCCCAGTGCTCTTGACAGTCAGTCACCCATCTATCTGGCTGAACCTTTGGGGTGACCACCTTCCTGAAAAACCTCTCTCTAAAACTTTCTGCTTCCTCTGTGTTCCTCAGTGAGTCCAACTGCCATTCATTTGGGCTGAAGAGCTGCAGGTGGACACACTCCCAGCTGACGTAGTTGTCAGGGACATTTGACTTCTCTCTGATCTCCCACATTTCACAGGAGAAGCATGCCACTCCACTAACTACCTTACTACACCTCCTATATAGAATATATATTAATGCTGCTTACCTTTAACGAAGAACAATGCTCGCCAAAGGCTGCACTTTGACCTCAACCGCAGTCTTTTAAAGTTCTGAAGGCATAGTCCCCTCCCTGATTCATGTGCAGCCTTTCCAGAACCCTGCTTTGGAATCCCTTCAACCAGGTTTCTGCCCTTGGTAGAGTACTAAAGTGGCTTTTGAAGTCACGAATAACATCCAATGTGACAGTGACAAGGATACAATACCCTTCCTCATCCTCCTGACCTGTTTGCTGTCTTGCACATATTTCATTATACTATCTTCCTCCATTATCGAACAGCCTATTCTTACCTACCATTATCAGAGATTAGACATCAGTAGTTCTTCAAAACTCCAAGATATCTTACTCAAATTCAGGCATCTTGAACATCCCTGACTTCAACTGTTCCACAATTGATGGCTAGGCCTTCAGCTGCAATGGCTGCAAGCTTTGAAATTCTCATTCTAAACATCTGACGTTGTCCAGCTCTTCATTAAAATTGGCCTCCTTGATCAAGCTTTTGGTTGAATGTCTCTTCGAAATGTGTCAGTTGTTGTATAGAGCATCTATGAAATATTTTGGTATCTTAATACATTAAAAGCACTATATAAATGTAAGTAGCTGTTCAGTGATCATTGGGATACACAGAAGAGAATATCCAGACAAGTCAGTCAATGACACACACTTGTGTGCCTCCCAGGAATAGGACTGGGAATATTTTTGATGTTGACTGCAGTTCACAAGCAACCTCATTGGTAATGGGAATGGAGTTACGAACATAAGAAATAAGAGCTGCAGGCAGCAGTTTGCCCTTTGAATCTGCTATGTGGTTCAACAGATCACAGGCCTTATCAGAAGATCTCACTTCTACCTTCTCACAGTATCCCCATTTTCTTTAATGCCCCTAAGCATCTAAAAATCTACCAAACTCTGTCTTGAATCTGAGATAACAAGGTGTAGAGCTGGATGAACACAGCAGACCAAGCAGCATCAGAGGAGCAGGAAGGCTGACGTTTCGGGCCTAGACCCTTCTGCAGAACAGTTATTTTGTGTCAGTCTTCACAGTGGAAGACACAAATAATGTGCTGAATACTGATGGCAAGAGGGTTATAGCAGGTGAGGACCCAGAAACTATCATTATCACTAAGGATGCCGTGCTGGGCATGCTAATGGTGCTAAAGGTAGACAAGGTGTAGAGCTGGATGAACACAGCAGACCAAGCAGCATCAGAGGAGCAAGACAGCTGATGTTTTGGGCCTCAACTCTTCTTCAGAAATGCTTGGCCTGCTGTGTTCATTCAGCTCTACACCTTGTTATCTCAGATTCTCCAGCATCTGCAGTTCCTACTATTTCTGAAACAATTTTAACCCCACTGCAAAGCCTCTTATGAGGATGTCTACCCTGAAGAAGTTAACCTCCTCCCTCCCGAAAAACCCCAGTGGATTTCTCTCCCACTGCAACTCTCTCGTAATCTCTTCAGCCATTTCTGAAGAAGGGTCTAGGTCCGAAATGTCAGTCTTCCTGCTCCTCTGATGCTGCTTTGCCTGTTGTGTTCATCCAGCTCTACACCTTGTTATCTCAGATTCTCCAGCATCTGCAGTTCCTACTAACTCTATCTTGAATTTACTCAATGATTGAGCATTCAATTCCTTTGGGTGGCGAATTTTAAACATTCACAGTAATTTTGAGTGCATAAATTTCTCATCTGTCCTAAATGCTCAACTACTCATTCTGAGTTTGTGAACCTCATCTAACAGATTCCCCAGCCTGGGGTCAGTAAGGGACAGAAACAGTAAAAAGGTAACACAGCATTGGTGTCGTAGTTGATGTCAGAAAGATGCAAGCTAACGGTATAGTATCAAAACATGCAAAGCAGTCACATGAATAAATTAGGTAAATTATTTCCATGACTAGAAATGAAGATACATCACAGGGACTTCAATGTTGTAGCTATTTCGGAGACAAGGATGGAGCAGGGTCAGGAATGGATGTTGCAAGTTCCAGGGTTTAGATCTTTCATCAGGATCAGGGAAGGTGGTAAAAGAGGGAGAGGTGTGGCTTTGTTAGTCAAGGCTGTAAGAACTTTTGACAAGAACTCATCTACTGAGGTGGTATGGGCCGAAGTCAGAAACAGGACAGGAGAGGTCACACTACTGCAAGTTTTTTTATAGGCCTCCGCAAAGTTCCAAGGATGTGGAGGAGACGATTGGCAAAACTATTCTGGGCAGGAGTGAAAGGAACAGGGTGGTCATTATGGGAGACTTTAACTTCCCCAACATTGACCGGAAATGCTATAACTGTAGTACGTCGAATGGATCAGTTTTTGTCCAACGTGTGCAGGATGGTTTCCTGACACAGTATGTCAAAGAGCCGACAAGAGGGGAGGCCACACTGGATCTGGTACTTGGTAATGAACCAGGCCAGGTGTTTGATTTAGTGGTAGGTGAGCACCTTGGACAGCATGACCATAATTTAGTTTAGCAATGGAAAGGGATAGGAACATGCCACAGGGTAAGACTTATAGATGGGGGAAGGGGAATTATAATGCAATTAGGCAAGACTTAGGAGGCATAGAATGGGGCAGCAAAATGCAGGGGATGGGGATAATCGAAATGTGGAGCTGGTTTAAGCAACAGATATTGCGTGTCCTTGATAGGTATGTCCCTGTCAGGCAGGGTGGAAGTGACAAGGTAAGGGAACTGTGGTAACTAAAGAAATTGTATCTCTTGTTAAGCGGAAGAGGGAGGCTTATGTGTTGTTGAGACGCGATGGTTCCAATGAGATGATGGAGAGTTACAGATTAGCTAGGAAGGATTTAAAGAGAGAGTTAAGAAGAGCAAGGAGGGGACATGAGCAGACATTCGTAGGTAGAATAAAGGAGAACCCTAAAAGCTTTCTATAGGTATGTGAGGAATAAGAGGATGACTAAGGTAGGAATAGGGCCAGTCAAAGGCAGAAGTGGCAAGTTGTGTGTGGACTGTGTGGAGATTGGAGGTACTAAATGATTATTTCTCATGCGTTTTCAGAGGAACAGGAGAATATTGTAGAGAAGACTGAGTTACAGGCTACTAGAATTGAAAGGATTAAGGTTAATAAGGAGCAGGTGTTATCAATTGTAGAAGGTGTGACGGTAGATAAATCCCCTAGGCCGGATGGGATTTTTCTGGGGATTCTCTGGGAAGGAGATGGCGGAGCCTTTGGCCTTGATCTTTGAGTCCTCATTGTCTACAGGTTTAGTACCAGAGGACTGGAGGATTGCAAATATTGTGCCCTTGTTCAAGAAGGGCAGTAGAGGTGAGCCTTACAGCTGTTGTAGGAAAGATTTTGGAAAGGATTATAAGAGATAGGATTTATGATCATCCAGTAAGCAACAATTTGAGTGGAGATAGTCAACATGGATTTGTCAAAGGCAGGTCGTGTCTCACAAACCTCATTGAGTTTTTTGACAAGGTGACCAAGCATGTGGATGAAGGTAGGACAGTTGATGTGAGGTACATGGACTTCAGTAAAGCTTTTGATAAGGTTCCAATGGTAGGCTATTGGAGAAAATACGGAGGCATGGGATTGAGGGAGATTTAGCAGTTTGGATTAGAAACTGGCTTTCTGTAAGAAGGCAACGAGTGGTGGTTGATGGAAAATATTCAGCCTGCAGTCCAGTTACTAGTGGTAAGGATCTGTTTTAGGACCACTGCTGCTTGTCACTTTTGTAAATGACTTGGACGCAGGCATAGATGGATGGATTAGTAAGTTTGCAGATGACACTAAAGTCGGTGGAGTGGTGGACAGTGTGGAAGAATGTTGCAGGTTGCAGGGAGACTTGGATAAACTGCAGAATTGGGTTGAAAGGTGGCAAATGGAGTTCAATGCGGATAAATATGACGTGATTCACTTTGGGAAGAATAATAGGAAGGCAGAATACCAGGTCAATGGAAAGATTCTTAGTAGTGTGGATGTGCAGAGGGATCTTGGTGTCCATGTACATAGATCCCTGAAAGTTACCACCCAGGTGGATAGAGCTGTTAAGAAGTCTTACAGTGTGTTAGGTTTTATTGGTAGAGGGATTGAGTTCTGGAGCCGTGATGTTACGCTGCATCTGTACAAAACGCTAGTGTGGCATCACTTGGAATATTGCGTACAGTTCTGGTCGCCCCATTACAAGGATGTGGAAGCATTGGAAAAGGTGCAGAGGAGATTTACCAGGATGTTACCTGGTCTGGAGCAAAGGATTTATGAAGAAAGGCTGAGGGACTTGGGTCTGTTCTCATTGGAGAGAAGGCAGCTAAGAGGGGATTTAATAGAGACATTCAAGATGATCAAAGGATTAGATAGGGTGGAGATGACGTTAGCTTATCCGAGGGGGCATAGCTACAAATTGAGGGGTGATAGATTTAAGACAGATGTCAGAGGCAGGTTCTTTACTCAGAGTGGTAAGGGTGTGGAATGCCCTGCCTGCCAATGTAGTGAACTCAGCCACATTAGGGGCATTTAAACAGTCCTTGGATAAGCATATGGATGATGATGGGATAGTGTAGGGGGATGGGCTTCGATTAGTTCACAGACCGGCACAACATCGAGGGCCGAAGGGCCTGTTCTGCGCTGTATTGTTCTATGTTCTATGCTTGCACATGGTCCATATCCCTCTATTCCTTGCATGTTCATGATTCTGTCTAAATGCCTCTTGAACACTGCTATCATATTTCTTGGCATTTGTTAATATAGTTAGGATGGGTGGGTGATTGAAGATTTGACACCCTGACAATAATTAAAAATGGGCCAATGTCTCCGTAAAACTGGAGGCAGGCATTTCTGCTTGCAATGTGTACCATCTGCTTGCCTCAGCTGCAGCTTTGAGTCGGTCCCTTCATTTCATTTCACATCATTGTGAAAATATGTTGGGTGGGGGCCTCTTTCAAGATTCAGAGCTGCTGCATTCCCAAATCAGCATTTCTGCTTCCTCCACAAAAATCCAACTCAATCTTTTAAGATCAGTTCATGATGAAAGGATATTATCTGGAAAAGTTATTGTTGTTTCTGTTCAGATACTGTCAGATCTGTTATTTCCAGCATTTTCTGTCTCCTTTTCAAATTTCCCACATTTGCGATATTTTAGTTTTGTATTTCTGCTCATTTATCACTTTGCTGTTTTCAATAACTTGTCACATTTGCATCAAATCTGTATCTCTGCTTCCAAAGTATTTTATTGGTTATGAAGTGTTTCTGAATGCCTTCGAGGGAGAAAAGGTACAACGTATACAGTTTCATTTTCCTTAGATATAGCCAAGATACAATGTAAATAATATAAATTTAATGTATTTTCCTTCATTGTTGTATGCTATAAACCAAGACCAAACTCTGGGTTGCTCAATTCAACACAATGGAATGCTATGACAATACTATCTTTAAATTATTTCTGCTTGTTAACGGTTAGAAAAGATGTCAGCAAATGTTTTAATTTCCATCAAAAACAAATAGTTAGTAAATATAGAAAAGATTTAATTAGTGAGGGTAAAACAACAATTACTTAAAACAGAGAATGGGGGAAGAGAATATAAGCATTCACAATTTCAATTTTCGATATTTACATTAGTAATATGGAGTTAATATTGTAGTGAAACACTTCTTAAAGTTTGATTACGATCAAGTAGTAAATTAAATGAAAGAATCAGCCAGCCCAGAAATCCCACAACAGATTCATAGTCAGAGTTACTAAAATGGGGCAAGGGAGGTTGATTTTTACTTCTGTCACAATATTTGCTCCAAAATAATAACACACCACAAATACTTGATAAGAGCAAATTAACTCCTACAAATACTTGTAGATATCAGCTCTCAAACAGTGGCACTGTAATTCTTATTTAACAGAAGTACAATATACAACCACATATTAAAAGCAGCATTAACTAAAACAGGGGCTGAAATTCTAAACTTAATTAGTATTTTTGAAAAGTAAATCATAAGATATTTTAGATTTATGTTGATGTTGGCAGAGACTGGAACTACAGCCTCGTTCCACTGCACAATTTATTTTCTTAATAAATTCTTGGATTTTAAAAATGAAAAAGTAACCTTGTTTACAAAGCAGCACTCTAATCTTTTTGTTTCAGAAGCATCACACTGAAACCCTACTTTAGAGCTGTGAATGCTTTGTAGTTTTCTCCCTAAATTAGAAACAAGTTAACACCACAAACATTCATGACACAATACTTGTTCACAAGGTACAAATGTTTAGAAGCTTAAAAGATTTCTAAGTTTAAAAAAAACTAATATAATCTTTTTTGCTTGGGAAGAAGAAAACCCTTATCATCTGCATATATGTCTGTTCCTTTGCTCACATGGTATCGGATAAGGATAGAGCAAGATGGAGAATGAAACCTGTTAAATCTTTACTTATTAAGTCACAATGACATGACTGTAGTTACAAAATTGAGCTAAGTGGATAGCAGCATGAAAAATTGAAGAAAAATCAATTCCACCCATTTTCAGGTATGTGTTCTTGCTAACAATCAGTCCTTTGAAGGTGCACTTCAGTCACTGTCAGACTCATCCTTGTACTTCGATTTACTAACACGGCCATTTTGTAGAGGCATTTCTTCATAATCACTCCTAACATGAAAAAGTTTAAAATTACTGAAGAAAATCTTTAATTTTCAAAAAAAATTAGATCAAACTATCAAGAATAGATTAAAAGGGTTTTCCTTGCATCATTTAAATTCACTTTTATTCATTTGGTGTGCATTAATGGGAAGATCAGTATTTTTGCTCATCCTGAACAGCCTTTGAGAAAATTATGATGAGCTGCCTCTTGAAGTTAAGTTTGCTAGCCCATTTAATATGCTGTAGCTCTGGACTCACACATTGGCCAGACCCGGTAAATATGGCACAGATCCTTCCTCAAAAGGAATTTAATAAACCAGACGGGTTTTTATTTAAACACAGAAATTTGACTTCTTATGGACATTAGTAGAGATGATCTTATTTTATTTGACAAATTTAACATTCAATTTAAATTGCACACACCTACCATGGTAGGATTTAAATTTGTGTCTCCAGCCCATTACTGAAATCCTGAAAAGCCCTATGAAATATCTATAAAGTATTTTGTTACTTTATGGCTCAAACATACTGGTTAAGTATCTTTTAGCTGTATATCGAACATCATAAATTAATAAGACTTAAACATCTTCAAACTAAACTGAAACAAGCAAGAGCTTCAAATGTGCAACTTAAAACAGGTAAGATCATGCAATCTTCCAGCAGAGAGCTGATCGCCCAGCTAGGACAACTGGTAATTGATGAGACTAATCGGTGTTCCAGCCCATGTTTTGATTTGATGATTTGATAAACTGATCTGTACAGCATGGTCTTCATTGCCTTGCTTTACTGTCTAGCCTTCCATATGAAAGTGACAAAGTGCTAGTTTGTGAATCAGTTTTAAGTTTTGTTTCATTTATAGGTTTAAAGTGGATGTAGCTTACAAGCAGCAATTTATCCAAAAGAACACAACTGGTCTCATGCAGGTTTATATATCAGCAAGCCAGATTTTTCCCTGTTGTCATGAAATTCCAGCGTTCTCCTAAACTTGATTAGTTTGACTAAGCCTCCTGCTTTGCTGAAGAGACATTCTATGGTTACATCTGCAGATCTACCCCCAGAATTGCTTTTCTGGTCATCAATTTTCTTACTCTATCCAGTTTAATTCTTGATTTAATATTGGATAAACTCACAAAATGCTCAAGCCAGCATAGTTGCCTTACACTTCAGTTTTCTGTTCTGTTCTCTGTGGAATTTGAGAATTTTCTATTTTACAATTCTACAACTGTACGTTTATTTGCAAAGACATCTGGAGTTTCATGTGAAGAATATCAATCAGTAATGACAAGTCTAGCACTTGTGATCCTTAGTAAATCTGAAATGAATATCAATTTATCAGAGGAAGCCTATAATACTGTGGGCCTATCTGGCTAACCTAGGTCCTTAATATAGAACATTAATCTTTTGAAGGGAGCAAACAATACTCTCTTCTGCTGTAAGTTCTAAATGTGGATTTATCCCACTTTCCTGAAAGCTGCACAACTATTATTGAATAGAACAAAGTGATTAATGTTGCTTTCACCTCAATATGAATCCAAAATCTGTGTCTACTTATGCACCAGAGATAGTAGTGATAAATATTAAAAATTGGGGCATTTGTCCTTTTTAATCTTCTAATCAATATCTTTCATATTTTTGAGTGATGCAGAGGTACAAAACTAGGATCAAAAGCATCCTCTATTGAGCAGGCTGGCCCAGTTTTATGGTGTAGAGACAAGCTGATCAATGTCAAATTTGTGCCTAAAAAACACTTTCTGAAAATCAGTCCCTCAGAAGCACTGCATAACTTTCATTCTATTGCTTGGAAAGGTCAAACAAGAATAAATAATATTCCAATCCTGCACACCGCAAGCCTCCAGAATTGAAATTTTAAATTCCCAAAAGAAACAATTTATTTTGGAAAGTAAACATAAATGAATGGTGTGTCAAAAATGGCCAAGTTGCAAATAAAGAAAGCTAAGACCTTAAACTACAATCTTAACTCACCCATAAAGCACATCATCATCAGAATCATTCAGCATGGAAAAGGCTGGGTTATCCTTTTGCTGGGATTCTAAGGAAAGAGAACATTATTAAAATAAATTCCTTTACAAAGACATATCAGAAAAGTATTTCAATGTAGAGATGCTACCATTTCCAATGCATACATATCTCAGAGATAGTAGGAGCTGCAGAATCTGAGATAACGAGGCAGAGCTGGATGAACACAGCAGGCCAAGAAGTATCAGAGGAACAGGAAAGCTGACGTTTCGGGCCTAGACCGTTCTTCAGAAAATGAAGGAGGGTCTAGGTCCGAACCGTCGGCTTTCCTGCTCCTCTGATGCTGCTTGGCCTGCTGTGTTCATCCAGCTCTACACCTATACTTGGTACATATTCCTGCCAATTAAGGATATGCAATTTCTTTGCGATCTTCTGCCATGTCATGCCCACCAGGTTTGAACAGATCTTAATTTCTTTAAACTATATTTTTGTTTCAAGTCGACTCTTGCTGGATTTAAAATGGATGCTATCAAATACAGAATGGACAAGGTGGCTGCTTCTAGAAATTTCTAGGAATTAGCAAGTCAATACTTAACTCATCTCTCTGGAATGTCAGATCTCTCATTTGCAAGAATACTGCAATAAAACACACACAAAAGAGCAACAAATAATGTGTCTACCCTCAATCAGTTCTGAGCTAAGGACACCATTAAAACTCTGTATGGTACAAGTAGTGTTAATGACCCCATAGTTATCTCCAACAACACACAATAGTTTTGATGACAGACATCAAAATCATCTTGTCAAGTATAATTGTTTCATTTAGGAACCCTGCCATATGACTGAAACATCTTCCTTTGAATAGCTTCAACTATACCAGTTTGAACTCTTTTTTTTGTTTTGAAAATCAGAGCAGAAAACAAAGTAGCTCCAGACTCAGCAAAAGCTTACCTCTAGTCTCATCCTTTCCTGAAACCCAATTTCCAGCAAAAATGGTGCCATTTCACTTGAAAAGTGGAAAGTGAACTAACTCCCAGCCTACAAGAATCATGTTACTACACTTTCAACTGCATCCATCTGCATCAAAGCTCCTATATGAAGGGAATTCTGCCAAAGCTTTTAAAGAGTTTTGACTTCCTAGACTCTGATTCACATATCTTACTCCCACTTCCACCAACTGTAGCTATAGCTTTACATGCTTTTTCCTCCTTTCTTCTTTGTGCTAGTGTTTGTATGTGATATAAACATTCATTCACTGGGTTTGAATGCTTAAACTAACCATTTGTTTCTACCCTTAAAGAGAGTTTGTTGTGGGTCATTTAACAATTGGATTACGCCAACAGAAGATTTGGGGAACATAGCACGACTTGTGCTGAAATGGAGAATTCTTTTTTTGAAAAACTAGAAATCAAAATTAGGAGGTATTGTTGATAGTGAAGGTGGTTATCAAAAATTACAGAGGGATCTTGATCAGATGGGGAAATGGGCTGAGGACTGGCAAATGCAATTCAATACAGGTAAGTGTGAGGTGTTGCCTTTTGGAAAGTCAAATCAAATACAGTAAATGGTAAGGTCCTGAGGAGTGTTGTGGAATAAAGGGACCTAGGAATGCAAGTACACAGATCTGTTGAAAGTCACAGGTAGACAGGGTGATGAAAAAAGCATTAAGCATGCTGGCCTTCTTCAGTCAAGGCATTGAGTTTTGGAGTTTGGATGTTATGTTATAGCTGTACAGGTCATTTGTGAGGCCACATATGGAATATTGTGTACAGTTTTGGTCATACTGTCAAAGGAAAGACACAGTTAAACTGGAAAGTGAGCAAAGATGATTTACGAGGTCTAGTAGGCCTGAGTTATAGAGAGAGGTTGGCCAGGATAGGACTTTATTCCTTGGAGCATAAGAGAATGAGGGGTAACCTTACAGCAGAATATAGATAGACTGGAGAGTTGGGCAGATAAATGGCAGATGGAGTTCAATCCGGGCAAATGCGAGGTGATGCATTTTGGAAGATCAAATTCAAGGGCGAATTATACAGTAAATGGAAAAGTCCTAGGAAAAATTGATGAACAGAGAGATCTGGGTGTTCAGGTCCATTGTTCCCTGAAGGCGAGAACGCAGGTCAATAGGGTGGTCAAGAAGGCATATGACATGTGTTTCTTCATTGTACAGGGTATTGAGTACAAGAGTTGGCAAGTCATGTTGCAGTTGTATAGGACTTTGGTTCGGCCACATTTGGAGTACTGTGTACAGTTCTGGTCACTACATTACAGCGAGCGTGAGATAGAGGTACAAATAGGTAAACAGATAATGGAAAGGTGTAGGAGAAACAGATTGGTGGTGATGGGAGATTTTAATTTTCCCAACATTGACTGGGATTCACTCAGTGTTAGGGGTCAAGATGGAGCAGAATTTGTAAGGTGTGTCCAGGAGGGTTTTTTAGAGCAGTATGCATGTAGTCCAACTCGGGAAGGGGCCATACTGGACCTGGTGTTGGGGAATGAACCCGGCCAGGTGGTTGATATTACGGTAGGGGACTACTTTGGAAATAACGACCACAATTCCGTAAGTTTTATAATACTCATGGACAAGGATGGGAGTGATCCTAAAGGAAGAATACTAAACTGGGGGAAGGCCAACTATACCAAGATTCGGCAGGATCTGAGGAATGTAGATTGGGAGAAACTGTTTGAAGGTAAATCCACATTTGATATGTGGGAAGCTTTTAAGGAGAGGTTGATTAGCATGCAGGAGAGACATGTTCCTGTGAAAATGAGGAATAGAAATGGCAAGATTAAGGAACCATGGATGACAGGTGAAATTGTGAGACTAGCCAAGAGGAAAAAGGAAGCACACGAGGTCTAGGCGACTGAAGACAGACGAAGTTTTGCAAGAATATCAGGAATGTAGAGCGAATCTGAAACGAGGGATTTAAGAGGGCTAAGAGAAGACATGAGATATTGCTGGCAAACATGGTTAAGGAAAATCCCAAAGCCTTTTATTCATATATAAAGAGCAAGAGGGTAACTAGAGAAAGGATCGGCCCACTTAAGGACAAAGAAGGAAAGTTATGTGCTGAGTCAGAGAAAATGGGTGACATTCTTAACGAGTACTTTCCATCGGTATTTACCAAGGAGAGGGACATGACAGATGTTGAGGTTAGGGATAGATGTTTGCTTACTCTAGATCAACTTGACATAAGGAAGGAGGAAATGTTGGGTATCCTAAAAGACATTAAGGTGGACAAGTCCCCAGGTCCAGGTGGGATCTATCCCAAGGTACCGAGGGACGCAAGAGAGGAAATAACCGGGGCCTTAACAGATATCTTTGCAGCATCCTTAGACACAGGTGAGGTCCC
Source organism: Stegostoma tigrinum (assembly GCF_030684315.1). NCBI lineage: Eukaryota > Metazoa > Chordata > Chondrichthyes > Orectolobiformes > Stegostomatidae > Stegostoma > Stegostoma tigrinum. The sequence goes on along the minus strand of NC_081362.1, from coordinate 33,766,243 downwards.
GGAGGACTAGAGACTTGCTAATGTTGTTCCCTTGTTTAAGAAGGGCAGCAAGGATAATCCAGGTAATTATTGACTGGTGAGCCTGACGTCAGTGGTAGGGAAGCTATTGGAGAAGATACTGAGGGATAGGATCTATTCCCATTTGGAAGAAAAATGGGCTTATCACTGATAGGCAACATGGTTTTGTGCAGGGAAGGTCATGTCTCACCAACTTGATAGAATTCTTTGAGGATGTGACAAAGTTGATTGATGAGGGAAAGGCTGTAGATGTCATATTCATGGACTTCAGTAAGGCGTTTGATAAGGTTCCCCATGGCAGGCTGATGGAGAAAGTGAAGTCACATGGGGTCCAAGGTGTGCTAGCTAGATGGATAAAAAAACTGGCTAGGCAACAGGACACAGAGAGTAGTAGTAGAAGGGAGTTTCTCAAATTGGAGACCTGTGAGCAATGGTGTTCCACAGGGATCTGTGCTGGGACCACTGTTGTTTGTGATATATGTAAATGATTTGGAAGAAGGTGTAGGTGGTCTGATCAGCAAGTTTGCAGATGACACTAAGATTGGTGGAGTAGCAGATAGTGAAGGGGACTGTCAGAGATTACAGCAGAATATAGATAGACTGGAGAGTTGGGCAGATAAATGGCAGATGGAGTTTCAATCCGGGCAAATGCAAGGTGATGCATTTTGGAAGATCAAATTCAAAGGGCGAGCTATACAGTAAATGGAAAAGCCCTAGGGAAAATTGATGAACAGCGAGATCTGGGTGTTCAGGTGCATTGTTCCCTGAAGGTGACAACGCAAGTCAATAGGGTGGTCAAGAAGGCATATAGCATGCTTTCCTTCATTGTACGGGGTATTGAGCACAAGAGTTGGCAGGTCATATTGCAATTGTATAGGACTTTGGTTCGGCCACATTTGGAGTACTGTGTACAGTTCTGGTCGCCACATTACCAGAGGGATGTGAATGCTTTGGAGAGGGTGCAGAGGAGGTTCACCAGGATGTTGCCTAGTTTGGAGGGTGCTAGCTATGAAGAGAGGTTGAGTAGATTAGGATTATTTTCATTAGCAAAATGGAGATTGAGGGGGAACCTGATCGAGGTCTACAAAATCATGAGGGGTATAGACACCCTGGACAGCAAGGAGCTTTTTCCCCCAGAGTGGGGGACTCAATTACTAGGGGTCACAATTTCAAGATGAGAGAGGAAAAGTTTACGGGAGATATGCGTGGTAAGTTCTTTACGCAGAGAAAGGTGAGTGCCTGGAACGCGTTGCCAACGGAGGTGATAGAGGCGGGCATGATAACATGATACATGAATGGGCAGGGAGCAGAGGGATACAGATCCTTGGAATATAGGGAACAGGTTTAGATAGAGGGTCTGGATCAGCTCAGGCTTGGTGAGCTGAAATCCTGTTCCTGTGCTGTAATTTTCTTTGTTCTTTATCTCAACCTGTGCTTCTTCAAGGGACATAATATCAAATTCTCCAATTTATTTCCATAATTAAAATTTCTCATCCTTGGAATCATTTTGTGAATCTTTTATGCACCATAAGACCTTTTATTGAATCACAGAATCCTTACAGAATGGAAACAGGCGCTTCGGCCCAACAAGTTCACACCGATCTTTGGAGCATCCCACCCAGACCCAACCCCCTGTAACCCACCTAAGCTACGCATCCCTGAACACTATGGGCAATTAAGCATAGGTCAGTCCACCTAGCCTGCACATCTTTGGACTGTGAGAGGAAACAGGAGTACGCGGAGGAAACCCACACAGACACGGGGAGAATGTGCAAACTCCACACAGACAATCGCCCAAGAGTGGATTTGAACCCAGGTCCCTGGCACTGTGAGGCAGCAGTGCTAGCTTCTGAGCCACCATGCCGCCCCATCAAACAACATACAATTCTTCCAGCAGTAGGGGGTGGGTATAACGTAATTTTTTCAATAGGTCACTGAGATGGTTCAGGGTCACTGAAGAGGCATTCAAGGGCAGAAGCATGAGTCAAACATTGTAGGAGAAGGAGGCTCTTTGCTAGGCAGAGTTGCCGCTAACTGTGTTGCTAACCAAAAGGATATTATGCATTAAGGTTTCAGGTAGGTCGTACAGTAATTGAATAGCTGTGAATAGAGAACTCAAGAAAGTCTTGGAAGCTGTTGATGTATCAGAAAAAAAGCTACGTGCATTTATGGCTGAGAGTGTAAGTTGAAAAATCCACAACCAATACTTTCTGATGCATGTTTCGAACAAAATTAGAGGTCAAGGAAAAATCCAAATGCAGTTTTAGCTTGACACTGCTACTGTCAGTAAAGAACTATGTTTATGAATGAATCCTGGACTGCAATTTCAGATGCCAGGGGAGCTTACAGCAAGGAAAAGATCCACCAGAACAGGAGCAGTTGTTCAGGCAGTTCAATGACACAGTGGCTTCAGTGGATTTTCTAAGCATAAATTAGCAAAGTGAAGAACATAAACCCTTGTGAAGGTTAATGGGATTTGATTACTCACAGTTTCATTTAACCAGTGCAGGGGAATTGCTGAGAAATTTGTGGGATCTGTCTCAATTTTACATTTGCAGTTTATTTTTGGGGTGTTCAATCATAATCTATTCCCCATTCTACTACATTAATTCTGGGTGCTAAAATACAAGTTGTGCATTCTAATATTGTTCAATAATTGTTTAATAAAGTTTATTGTTTTCTGTTAAAAACAGTGGAATGTTGTGTCTTTATTCACCCCAGATCTGATACTTTGTCTACTTTGGGAAAAGAAAGTTACTGGGCTGATAACAATACATAGCTGTCAGATTCAGGATTGCAACACACAAAACTTCCTTGCTTCTGTATTTATGCTCCTTTTGATAAATTGCAGGATGTCACATGCTTTTATTAATCCTCTTATCAACCAGTCATACAACCTTCATTGACTTATATACAAATATTCTAGGTCTCCCTGCTCTGGCACTGCCTAAAAACTGCATTCTTTATTTTAAATCATTTCTCTGTGTTCATCCTACCAAAATGAATTTATTTACACTTCTCTGCACTAAATTTCATTTGCATTCGTCTGTTGTTTCATCTACCTTTTGAACATCAACACTGTCTGCCTCACAGTTTACAATACTTGAGATACTATTTCTGTTCTTCTTTAAGCCAAATTTCTGTAATAGCTGCATATTATCCTTAGAAGTGTCTACCTGTGTCTTCAATTCATCTGCTGCATGCACTTCAACATAAGAAGTTTTTACTTCCATTCCCTACGGTGTGGAAACAGGCCCTTCGGCCCAACAAGTCCACGCCGCCCCTTTGTAGAATCCCATCCAGACCCATCCCCCTATGACCCGCACACCCCTGAACACAATGGGCAATTTGGCATGGCCAATCCACCTAGCCTGCACATCTTTGGACTATGGGAGGAAACCGGAGCACCCGGAGGAAACCCATGCAGACATGGGGAGAATGTGCAAACGAACCCGGGTCCCTGGCGCTGTGAGCCTGCAGTGCTAACCACTGAGCCACCGTGCTGCCCCAAAGTTCAGTGAACGTATTTAAGCATTGCCAAATGTCTTTGCTATCTACATCTTTCGCCTTCAATATTTACTTATTTTCACTTATTACTTGCCATTTTTGGTTTTGCCCATCTCTGACTCAATCTATGTTTATTCTCATACCTTCGACAAGCTTGTTCAAAATCTCCCCAACAACAATAGCAAAGCTCCAAGCAATAATATCAGTTCTGACCCTAATGACTTTCAATCCCTCTGGCCTCTACAGTTTCCACTTCTCCTAATGCCTATCCTAAAGCCCAAAAGTGTTAAGATTCCATCATGAAAAAAATCTTTCCAGCATCGCAATCATGCATTGCAGCATCCTAAATCTTTAAGTACTAGTATGTGATACCAAGAGACCACCAGAAGTATTTTGAGGCCTGAAAATTAATTGCTTTCCAATCACACTGAAGCTGCTGAAAGGGCATTATCTCTCTTTCCACTGATGTAATTCATAGGACTGGTATGGCAATGACCTCAAGCTCCTACGTCCTCAATCGCTCAGTCATCCTGGCATCAAAGAGACAGCATTCAATTTTGGAATAATGTATACAGAAACGTCTGACTGTTCCCCTAATTGCTGCACCAGTTCTCACTATTTACTTTCCGAGTTTCCTCCTTCCTTATGTTTCTGAATCACCTATGGAGCTGTGGAACTGGCTCTGGTTGTACTCCACAGTGAGGCCATTGCCCTTCCCAGAACTGAATACATGTCTGATGGTCATCCTCTCTGACTCTATATTCTTACACTAAAGGGACAGGAGTTGGGTGACCACCTCATGAAACAATGGATAACTCTTAAATGTAATGCACAGACACCAGCTGCAGTTCAAGCTACTCCAGCTGACAATACGTCTGATGCACAGGTTTGTCTAGGATACTGTAGTAAGCTGGAGCTCCCACATGGCTTGTGAGGCACATTTAACAAAATTAAATTGTTCTGTCATGATCCTTTTTGGTAGGCTACTATCTAATTGTTTTTAGAAATGAACTGCAGATTTGTTTCTAGAACCTAGAACATTACAGCACAGTACAGGCCCTTCGGCCCTCGATGTTGTGCCGACCTGTCATACCGATCTCAAGCCCATCTAACCTACACTATTCCATGTGCGTCCATATGCTTGTCCAATGATGACTTAAATGTACCTAAAGTTGGCAAATCTACTACCGTTGCAGGCAAAGCGTTCCATACCCTTACTACTCTCTGAGTAAAGAAACTATCTCTGACATCTGTCCTATATCTTTTACCCCTCAATTTAAAGCTATGCCCCCTCGTGCTTGCCATCACCATCCTAGGAAAAAGGCTTTCCCTATCCACCCTATCTAACCCTCTGATTATTTTATATGTTTCAATTAAGTCACCTCTCAACCTTCTTCTCTCTAATGGAAACAGCCTCAAGTCCCTCAACCTTTCCTCGTAAGACCTTCCCTCCATACCAGGCAACATCCTAGTAAATCTCCTCTGCACCCTTTCCAAAGCTTCCACATCCTTCTTATAATTCAGTGACCAGAACTGTACGCAATACTCCAAGTGCAGCCACACCAGAGTTTTGTACAGCTGCAGCATAACCTCTTGGTTTCGGAACTCGATCCCTCTATTAATAAAAGCTAAAACACTGTATGCCTTCTTAACAACCCTGTCAACCTGGGTGGCAACTTTCAAGGATCTGTGTACATGGACACCGAGATCACTCTGCTCATTTACACTACCAAGAATCTTACCATTAGCCCAGTACTTTGCATTCCGGTTACTCCTACCAAAGTGCATCACCTCACTCTTGTCCGCATTAAACTCCATTTGCCACCTCTCAGCCCAGCTGTGCAGCTTATTTATGTCTCTCTGCAACCTACAGCATCCTTCGTCACTATCCACAACTCCACCGACCTCAGTGTCGTCTGCAAATTTACTAACCCATCCTTCCATGCCCTTATCCAAGTCATTTATAAAAATGACAAACAGCAGTGGACCCAACACTGACCCTTGCGATACGCCACTAGTAATTGGTCTCCAGGATGAACATTTCCCATCAACTATCACCCTGTGTCTTCTTTCAGCAAGCCAATTTCCGATCCAAAATGCTATATCTCCCACAATCCCATTCCTCCCCATTTTGTATATTAGCCTACTGTGGGGAACCTTATGAAAAGCCTTGCTGAAATCCATATACACCACATCAACCTGTTTGGTCACCTTCTCAAAGAACTCAATAAGGTTTGTGAGGCACGACCTACCCTTCACAAAACCGTGCTGACTATCCCTAATCAATTTATTATTTTCTAGATGATTATAAATCCTATCTCTTATAACCTTTTCCAACACTTTACCAACAACTGAAGTAAGGCTCAGTAACAAATCTGATCAGGAACAAATAAAATCTCCCCAGCTATTCACGAATCTGTTACTTTGTTTTCTAAAGTAAACATAGAACAGTATAGCATAGTACAGGCCCTTTGGCCCACATTGTTGTGTAAAATAAGGTGCTTTAAATCCCTCTTCCTGATATTCAGATTGCATTAACTTCAGGGTCACTGATTGAGGCCTACACTCAAAACTCACTGCTTTTAATTCACTGCCACACTGCCGCTCCAATGCCAATTTTTCTCAGGAGCATACTCCTTTACCTCTGGGCTCTTTGATTCAGATCACAGTCTGTCTGAATCTCCCCTTCTTTAAACTTTTTGTATTTACAACCATTCACTATTTTTAAAAGGATGGTAAGAATAAAACAGGGAATTACAGCTGATTACCCAACATTGGTTGTGGGGAAAATGCTACAGGCCATTCTGAAATATTAGCACATCATCTAGAAAACAGTGACAGGATTGGACAGCATAGATTTACAAAATGGAAAATCACACTTGAAAATTGTATGGAATTTTGAGAGGATATAATCAGTACAGTTGTTAAGGAGCTAGAGGATTCAGTTTACTTGAATTTTCAGAAGGCTTTCAATAAGGTCTTTCAATAACAATCATAAGAGATCAGCATGCATAATTAAAACAAATGGGACTGTACTCACATTAACAGAGAACGGATTGGCAGGGAAGAAAAAAAAGAGTAGGAATAAATGGGTCTTTTTCTGAGTGGTAGCCAGTGCCTAGTAGGATACTGCTACGACCACAGTTAGTCATGATATATATAATCATTTAGATGAGGTAACTAAACGCATTATCTCCAAGTTTGCAGATGACTCAAAGCTGGGTAGGTCAATGAACTATGAGGAGAATGCAGAGATGTTTCAGTGTGATTCGACAAGTTGAGTGAGATGGCAGATGAAGTATAATAGGGATAAGTACGAGGCTATCCACTTTGGTACAAAAACAGAAAGGCAGATTATAATCTGAATGGAAATAGATTGGGAAAGGGGGAGATGCAATGAGACCTGGGTGTTCATGTACATCTGTTGCTGAAAGTAAGCATGCAGTTGCAGCACCTAGTAAATGTGGCAAATGGCATATTGGCCTTCATAGTGAGAGGATTCAAATACAACAGCAGGGATTTCTTGTTGCAATAATGCAGAGTGAGACCATACCTGGAGTTCTGTATGCAAAGGAAGGATATTCTTGCTAACCAGACGAGCCGACTGTATCAGGCTGATAGCTGGGGTAGCAGGATTGACATAACGAAGACTGAATTGGTTAGGAATATATTCACTGGAGTTTAGAAGAATGAGCGGAGATCTTAAAGAAACCTATAAAATTCTAATAGGCTTAGACAGGATAAACACAGGAAGAATTTTCCCAATGACTGGGATGTCCAGAGGTTGGGATCACAGTTTAAGAATACAAGGTAGGGCATTCTGGCCTGAGGTGAGGAGAAATGTCTTCACCCAGAGTGGTGAGCTGTGGAATTCCCTGCCACAGAAAATGGTTAAGGCCAAAACACTGAATTTTGTCAAGAAGGAGACAGATATAGTTGTTACGGCTAGAGTTCAAAGGGTACGGAGAAAAAGCAGGGGCAAGCTATTAAGTCGCATCATTAGCCAGGCGCATAGTCATTCATGAAGCAGGCTTAAAGGACCAAAATGGTTTACACTCCTGCTCCTATTTTCTACGTTTCTATTCCTAAAAGAAATCTATTTCAAGACTTGAACATTTTAACTTTACTAGCACTAACAAATCTGTTTTACAGGAATTGTTCTAGGTTTACAATATTCTCCGTATGACAAAGTGCTTCAAGATTTAAGTCCTGAATACCTAGGTCTAATATGAAGAGCATACTCCCGTTTCAGTGCTCACCACCAGAAGACATAGTTTCTCCTTATCTCTCCTATTAAATTATTTTCAAGTGTTTCAATTAGTTCACTAAATTTAAACAAAACATAAGCCAAATATTTTCATCTCAATGTTTCTCAGGGGGCTTTGCAGCATACAAATTGGCTGTCTCTAATTTATAATAATTGTAAAGTCCTTTTCATCACCTGGAGCACATGATAAATTGAGAAAATTGTATAAATTGCAAGCCGTCTCCCTTCTTTGAAGAGAACTAAGTTAACCAAATTCCAAAGTAGCCTTAAAAAGGTTTCACGATCATTCTATTCATTTTGAAAGGCAACTATTTAATTTTGTTTTATTTGGACATACTTTTCAAATTGAAATATAAACGTTATCACATCTATAGAAATGCCTATTGAAAGGCTAGCCAAAAAGCAAGATAACACAAATGCATAAAATTTCACATACCATACATGGCACTCTTCGAGGGGGAATAGACGTATGCTAATGTGTACAGGTAGTAGTTCAGCAGCCCATAGAAAGATAAAAATTCAGCTGGTAGGCTTAGTAAAGGAAGTGGACCACAAACATTGAAGAGTTTTTTTTTAATATTGCAGATCTAGGTATCAGACACTCCATGACAGTAAACTATTGGCTCAATGCCAGAAATTTGACATAAGGCAATTTTAAGCAGAATGAAAATTCATACACGCATCAGGAAATGTAACAGTGGTGAACTTGATTGGCCTTTCTCCATTTGTCCCAAACATGGAGAGAGGGTGGTTGGGTTTATGTGCAAATACACCCCAAATTATTATTCTTCAGCATTCTATAAGGGTCTGCTCACTGAGGTTACCTTATAGATAATTAATGATTGTCTGAATCTATCAGAAAGACCACCACCACAATACCTGCCACCTTCTCCTCAGGTGACCCATTTTCCAGATTACACTGCAAGGACATTCAATAGGATTTTTTTTGTCCAATTAACATCAAATAAATGGATTGTTATCTAATCTGGGACTTCCAAAATTGGGGGTCAGGATCCCAAGTGGGCCAGTGAGTTTAAACTTTGGCACTGCAATCTTAATGCAGAATTGTGTGGACTTGTTGGGCCAAATGGCCCGTTTCCACAATGCAGGGATTTTATGATTCAATGATCATTGCATGCTGTGGAGTTCTACACGCTCAGTGCCAACCTTTCTCACCCAACATCTCTCACAAGTCTTTGCTCCCATATATTTTCTCCATCCCATTTTCATTGAGGGGGTCAAAATTATTTTTAAGCCTCAAAACGGGTCACAGCATTATAAAATTTGGAAAGCGATGATCTAATCTCATTCTACATACTCCCTTCAAATGGAATTCTTCATAAATATCCATGTTAGACTAATATGGGTTTGGCATCTTTATACAGCAAGTGACGGCTTGTAGACATCACAAACTAAATTTTGAGTGCAGCCATCATTAGAAACACACTAAAGGATATAGTTCTGGTAATGAGTTGAAAGTTCAGCTACAAAATTGTCTTGCAGGACCTTTGCTCCAAATCTCAGGTATAGTATTATAACGCTGAATAAAGATTTTAAAAAAAGACACAAAGGTAATTATCAAGGGGAAAAGATGTTACAATTGCATTTTTTTAAAAAAGTGGTATTCAGAAAATGAAATATAGCTGTAAAAATCTTAAGCAATTAATAAAACTTAAGACTTTTGCAGTTATATCACATATTCTCAGCACCCCTGAAAGCAAACTGCAATTATTGCAACAGTTTTGTTCTTTTCTTGGCATAAAGCCAAAGCAGCAAAGAACTGAAGGAATGCAAGCATGCTGGCAGGTTCTACCCTACTGAGGAGACATTAGCCAGAATTGGAAGAAGCATGAGCAAAGCTTAGCCAGTGGTGGGACTGAAATGATTAATAAGGAGAACATCAGTATAGATATCTAACCATTAGCTTCAACTCAGCAAAACAATATATTGACTTGTAGAATCAAGGACAGAGCATTTCAGCTTCAACACACCAGCAAGTTTGCTGGCAGACAGCAAACTGGGTTGAAGTGTGTCTACTTTAATGCCAGGAGTAGCCGAAACAAGGTAGGTGAGCTTGCAGCTCGGATAGGTACCTGGGACTTCGATGTTGTCGCCATTTCAGAGACATGGATAGACAAGGGTCAGGAATGGATTTTGCAGGTTCCAGGGTTTAGATCTTTCATTAAGGTCAGGGAAGGTGGTAAAAGAGGGGGAGGTGTGGCTTTGTTAGTCATGGAAAGTGTAACGGTGGTTGAAAGAACTTTTGATGAAGACTCGTCGACTGAGGTGGTATGGGCTGAGGTTGCCGAGGAAGGTTTGTCGACTGAGTCAGTATGGGTGGAAGTTAGGAACAGCAAGGGAGCAGTCACCTCATTGGGGGTTTTCTACAGACCCCCAAATAGCAGTAGGGAGATCGAAGAACTCATAGGCTGACAGATTGTTGAAAAGTGCAAACATAGCAGGGTTGTTGTTATGGGTGACTTCAACTTTCCCAATATTGATTGGAAACTCCTTAGTGCAGATGGTTTGGATGGAGCCGTTTTCGTCAGGTGTGTTCAGGAGGGTTTCCTTACTCAGTATGTGGACAGGCCGACGAGGGGGGAGGCCATTTTGGATTTGGTGCTAGGCAATGAGCCAGGACAGGTGTCAGATCTCATGGTGGGAGAACACTTTGGCGACAGTGACCACAACAGCCTCACATTTACCATAGCCATGGAAAGGGAAAGGGGCAGTTACCAGGGGAAGATATTTAACTGAGGAAAAGGAAACTATGATGCTATCAGGCAGGAGTTCGGAAGTACAGATTGGGAGCAATTGTTCCACAGAAAGGGCACAACTGACATGTGGAGACCGTTTAAAGAGCAGTTGTTGCGAGTGATGTATAAATTTGTTCCTCTGAGACTGGTAAGAAGGGGTAAGATTAAGGAGCCTTGGATGACGGGAACAGAGGTGCTTCTTGTCAAAAAGAAAAAGGCAGCTCAGGTAAAGTGGAGGAAGCAAGGGTCTAGCACAGCTTTAGACGATTACAGGCTTGCTCGGAAGGAGCTCAAAAGTGGACTGAGGAGGGCCAGGAGGGGGCATGAAAAAGGCTTGGCAGGAAGGATTAGGGACAAACCGAAGGCATTTTACTCATACATGAGGAATAAGAGAATGATCAGGCAGAAGGTAGGGCCGATCAGGGATAGCGTAGGGAACTTGTGCGTGGAGTCTGAGCAGATAGGGGAAGCCCTAAATGAGTTTTTTGCTTCAATTTTCACTAAGGAAAGGGACCTTGTTGTGAATGAGAACTTTGAGGAGCAGGGAAACAGGCTTGAACAGGTCGAGATTGAGGAAGTTGATGTGCTAGAAATTTTGGCAAACATTAAGATTGATAAGTCCCCAGGGCCAGACCAGATTTATCCTAGGTTGCTAAGCCACTGGTGAAGATCTTTGCTTCCTCACTCTCCACGAAAGTCGTACCAGAAGATTGGAGGGAGGCAAATGTTGTTCCTCTTTTCAAGAAAGGGAATAGGGAAATCCCTGGAAATTACAAACCAGTCAGTCTTACGTCTGTGGTCAGCAAGGTTTTAGAAAGAATTCTGAGGGATAGGATTTATGACTATTTGGAAAAGCATAACGTGATTAAAGGGAGTCAGCACGGCTTGAGAGGGGCAGGTCATGCCTCACAAATCATATTGAGTTCTTTGAGGAGGTCATGAGACAGGCTGACGAGGGTCGAGCAGTGGATGTGGTGTACATGGACTTCAGCAAGGCATTTGATAAGGTCCCCCACGGCAGGCTCGTTCATAAAGTCAGGAGGTATGGGATACAAGGTGATTTGGCTGTCTGGATTCAGAATTGGTTGGCTGACAGGAGGCAGAGAGTGGTTGTAGATGGTAAGTATTCTGCCTGGAGGTCAGTGCTGAGTGGTGTCCTGCAGGGCTCTGTTCTTCGGCTCCTGCTCTTTGTAGTTTTTATAAATGACTTGGATGAGGAGGTTGAGGGGTGGGTTAGTACGTTTGCTGATGATACATTGGGGAAACCAAGCGGAGGCTTGGGGATCGCTTTGCAGAACACCTCCGCTCAGTTCGCAATAAACAACTGCACCTCCCAGTCGCGAACCATTTCCACTCCCCCTCCCATTCTTTAGATGACATGTCCATCATGGGCCTCCTGCAGTGCCACAATGATGCCACCCAAAGGTTGCAGAAACAGCAACTCATATTCCGCTTGGGAACCCTGCAGCCCAATGGTATCAATGTGGACTTCACCAGCTTCAAAATCTCCCCTTCCCCCACCGTATCCCAAAACCAGCACAGCTCTTCCCCTCCCCTCACTGCATCCCAAAACCAACCCAGCCTGTCTCTGCCTCCCTAACCTATTCTTCCTCTCACCCATCCCTTCCTCCCACCCCAAGCCGCACCTCCATTTCCTACACTAACCTCATCCCACCTCCTTGACCTGTCCGTCTTGCCTGGAATGACCTATCCCCTTCCTACCTCCCCACCTAAACTCTCCTCTCCACCTATCTTCTTTTCTCTCCATCTTCCGTCCACCTCCCCCTCTCTCCCTATTTATTCCAGAACCCTCACCCCATCCCCCTCTCTGAAGAAGGGTCGAGGCCCGAAACGTCAGCTTTTGTGCTCCTGAGATGCTGCTTGGCCTGCTGTGTTCATCCAGCTTCACACAAAGGTTGGAGGTGCTGTTGATAGTATCGAGGGCTATTGCAGGCTTCAGTGAGACATTGACAGTATGCAGAGCTGGGCTGAGAAATGGCAGATGGAGTTCAACCTAGATAAATGTGAAGTGATGCATTTTGGAAGGTCGAGCTTAAATGCTGAATATAGGATTCTCGGCAGTGTGGAGGAACAACGGGTTCTTGGTGTTCAAGTGCATAGCTCCCTCAAAGTTGCCACCCAAGTGGATAAGGTTGTTAAGAAAGTATATGGTGTTAGACAGAGGATCTTGATCGGCGCAGGCTTGGAGGGCCGAAGGGCCTGTTCCTGTGCTGTAGGTTTCTTTGTTTCTGCTTTCATTAACGGGGGATTGAGTTTTAAGAGCCGCGAGGTTATACTGCAACTCTACAAAACCCTGGTGAGACCACACTTGGAATATTGTGTCCAGTTCTGGTTGCCCTCTGATAGGAAAGATGTGGAGGCTTTGGAGAGGATGCAAAGGAGGTTTACCAGGATGCTGCCTGGACTGGAGGGCTTGTTTTAAGAGGAGAGATTGACTGAGCTCGGACTTTTCTCTCTGGAGAGAAGGAGGAAGAGAGGTGACCTGATCGAGGTGTACAAGGTAATGAGAGGCATGGATAGAATCGATAGCCAGAGACTTTTCCCCAGGGCAGGATTGACTGCCACGAGGGGTCATAGTTTTAAGGTGTTAGGAGGAAGGTATAGAGGAGACGTGAGAGGGAGGTTCTTCACCCAGAGAGTTGTGAGCGCATGGAATAGTTTGCCAGTGATAGTTGTGGAAGCAGAGTTATTAGTAACATTTAAGCGACTGATGGACATGCACATGGACAGCAGTGAATTGAGGGGAATGTAGGTTAGGTTATTTTATTTTTGGATTAGGATTATTCCACGGCACAACATCGTGGGCCGAAGGGCCTGTACAGTGCTGTACTTTTCTATGTTCTAAGATAGGAGGAACAGTTAAAAGTGATGCCTTCAGGAGAATGGTGACTGGGAAAACAAAATCAGTGATATCAGTCAGTTGATTGATTTGTGACTAAAAAGGTCTATTTTTTGGGAGAAGGGATTAACCGAGAAGCAACAGGAATAAGTGAAAGTTAGGGCCAATATAATAAAATAATAGGAGTAAACACTGCAGGGTTAAGGGAAGTAGAGTTAAGTTGACAGAAGGGAAGTTAGTTTATGCCATGGAAGCACAGGCAGTCAAGTGGAAAGTGTGGCCTGTACTATGTGGATGTCAGGGGCACCAAAGGACCAGATGAGCATATGTGCAGGAAGTGCATCCAGTTGCAGAAACTTGAGTTCTAGGTTTCAGGGCTTGAACTGTAGAGACTGCGCCACATCTGCGAGACTGAGTATTCCAAGGATAGCACATTCAGAGAGGTAGTCACACTGCAGCTTAAAAGCCTAGGTTGAGTGAGTGACTGTCAAGCAGTCCAACAAAAACAGCCCCCAGCATCCTGCTGTCAAATCGGTTTTCCATTTTGAAAGCTGATAAGGGCACAGTTTCCTCAGGGAAGAGCAGTCACAGCCACATTTGTGGCACTGCAAGCAGCCTGATTTACAGGAGGAGAGGCAAAAGGAGGAGCAGTCATGACAGGGGATTCATTAAGATTAGGCAACAGACATAAATTTCTATTGCCGTTACTGTGACTCCAGGATGGTATGTTGTCTCCCTGGCACCTGGATCAGGGATATAACAGAACTGTTGCATGGCATTGTTCTGGGGAGGGTGGCAACCAGAGATCATGGTCCATATTGGTATCAATGATTTTGGGAAGATAGGGGATCTAGTCCTGCGATCAGAAATTAGCAAGCTAAGTAGAAATGTAGCAAGCAGTATCTCAAATGTAATAAATTATAGATTATTCCCAAGTGAATACACATATGAAGCATGTGTGTGTATTTCTGGAAGGATTGTGCAGGAGGGAGGACTTACGATTTCTGGGTCACTGGGACTGGCTTGGGGATGATCTGGCACCTGCAGAAGCCAGATAGGACATGCCACCACAGAACTGGGGTTGAATTCCTTGGCAGGAGGTGAGAACCAAGGGAGAATAGTATGGGAGAAGACCAGCATTCACAAAATACTTAAGAGGTACTCACACAAACAACAGCAAGTTAGTAGGTAAAATCATACTGAGGAATTATGTCTAAATCAGGGTTACTGTGCATGCATATGAATGCACAAAGTATAGTAAAATAAGACTGGGGAGTTAAAAGTGGAAACATGATGTTGTGGTGATAATAGAGACCTGGTTCGAAGGAAAAGGCCAGGCTTGGGTGGTTAAATATTCCTGGGTACAACGTATTCTGAAAAGGAAGGAAAAGAGGAGGGGTAACATTATTGGTTAAGGAGCACATTGCAGTGCTGGAGAAAAACAGGATGTCTCGGTGGGTCCTAGCACAGACTGAACTTGGCTAAAACTAAGGAACAGAAAAGGTACAATTGCATTGCTAAAGTTAATCTATAAACCACAAAATAGTAGAAAGGATGTAAAAGACCAGATCTGAAGTGAAGTTACAGAGAGATGCCAACATTGTGGAATAGTTATAACAGGAGACCTCAATTATCCAAACATAGACTGGGATACGTGTAGTGTATGGTGCAGCAAGGGGAAACTTATCCAAGACTGCACGCAAGAGAGTTTCCCACAGTAGTATGTTTCCATTCCAAAAAGAAAGGATGCACTGTTGGACCTGCTTCACGGAAACGAGATAGGCAAAACGAATCAAGGGTCAGATGGGGGACAGGATCAATGATCAGTAAGGTTCAGGATGATGGTGAAGCATTATATACAACAATCCAGAATAAGAAAAATCAATTGGTGGAAAGTGGACTTTCGATGGGGCAGAACAGAGCTGGACAGGGATCGACAAGACGTTGGCAAGAAAAACAGTATTTGAATAATGGTTCTGAAGAAGGGTCACTGGACTTGCAACATTAACTCTGATTTCTCTCCACAGATGCTGGTCAACCCAAGTTTCTACAATAATTTCTGTTTCTGCTTGCTTCAGATCCTCAGCAACCGCGTTCTTTGTTGTGCGCAACTGAACAATGGCCTACCTTCGAAGAGGAAATAGTTTAAGTAGTCAAGGCTTATTCCTTCAAAAAGGAAATGCAGAACAAACAAATCCAGAGCTCCCGGGATGACAAAGTTGAAAGAAATTAAGATAAAAAGAAAAACATGTCTCTTCGTCAAGTTTTAGGTAGAAAATAAAGTTGAAAACCAAGAGTAATATTGAAGATTCAGATGGGAGGCAAAAAAACAAGAGAAGCAAAAAGAAATTGAGAGAAAATGCTGACAGCCCACATACAGCTTTGTCCCAAAATTTCCTATGACCATATAAATAGCAAAGAATGGTGAAAGAAAGGTTAGGACCAAAAGAGACCATAAAGGCCAATTTACAACTGGAGGAAAGCTGTGTTGTTCAGGTATTAAATTAATTTTTTATATCTGTCTTTACCAAAGAGAGAGATGCTGCCTAGGTCATGGTGACAGAGGAGAGAATGTAGTCACAAGAAGGGCTCAAGTTGATATCACAGAAGTGTTGGATAGTCTGTTGGCACTTAAAATTGACATGACCCTGAGGTCAGATGAGATGCAACATGGAAATTATAGGGAACTGGCCACAATCGTCCAGTGACTTGGTGTGCCTAAAAATTGGAATATTGCAAACATTACAGCCTTGTTCAAGAAAAGCAGTATGGATAAGCCCAGCAATTACAGACAAGTCAGTTTAACTTGAGTGATAGGGAAACATGTGGAGGCAATTTGCTCAGATAGACTTAATAGTTAGATGGAAAAGCCGGATTGATTAGCCAGAATCAGCACGGGTTTCCAAAGGGGAAATCACATTTAACTAACTTGGAGTCTTATATTTTTGAAAAGAGGCTCAATGAGGGTAACCCTAATGACATAATGTACATAGGCTTTCAGAAGATGTTTAATATAGCCACTGCACACTAAACCTGAGGAAAGGTATAATTCAGGGAATATAAGGATCAGTAGAAACGTGGACATAAAATTAGTTGAGTAATAGAAAATGGAAAGCAACAGTCAATGGATATTTTCAGGCTGGATGACTGTAGTGGAGATCCCCCAGGGGTCGATATTGGTACCCTTGCTTTTGCTGATATACATTAATGATCCTCATCCTGATGCACAGGGGAGAATTTCAAAGTACAGAGAGAACACAAAACTTGAAAGAAATACATTGACAAGTTGGAACAGTGAGTGGCTAAGTGACAGGTAAGATTCAATGCAGAGAAATGTGAGGTAAGAAGAACGTTCAAAGATAATTTTAAATAAGAGACACAATTCTAAAGATTTGCAGGAACACAGTGGTCTGGGTGTATTTGTGCACAGATCACTGAAGGTGGCAGGACAGATGGAGACAGCAGTAAATAAAGCATTCAACATCGTTGGCTTAATTAATAGGGATACAGAATACAAGAGCAAGATGGTGAGATGACCTCATCTGAATGACAGTGTATCATTCTGGGTATCACATTGGGGGAAGCATTGGAAGAGTGCAGAGATAGTTAAAAATAATGGTTCCAAGATGAAGTACTTCAATTATAAGGATAGACTGAAGAAGTTGGGATTGTTCTTCTGGAGAGAAAAAGGACTAAGGAATTTTGAACCCCAAAACTTCAACTTTCCTGCTCCTCTGATGCTGCCTGGTCTGCGTTGCCCCAGCTCCACACTGTGTTATCTCTAACTCCAGCATCTGCAGTTCTTACAATCTCTTTGTGATTGGGAAATTGTGCCTTACTAACCTGACTGAGTTTTGAAGAAGATCTGAAGAAGACTGATAAAGGCAGAGCATTCAAAGGTCAGTAAGACATTCGACAACCTTCCGCATGATAGACTGGTTAGCCAGGTTAACTCACATGAAATAGAGAGAGAACTAGCCTTTAGTAAACATAACTGGCTCAAGAGGTAGGAGACAGAGGTTGGTAGCGGAGAGCTGCTTTTGGTGCTGGAGGCCTCTGATCAACGGTGTGCCGCAAAGATCAGTGTCGGGTCCGCTGCTTTTTGTCATTTATATAATTGACACAGATACCAATTATAGGAAGGTATGGCTACTAAATTGGCAGATAACACTTTGTCTATTCAACCCATCCAAGCTCTTCATGGTTTTATTAACTTCTATAAGGTCAACCCTCAGCCTCCAACACCACTTCAGGGAAAACAGCCCCAGCCTCTTCAGCCTCTACTTGTAGCTCAAGCCGTCCAACCCCAGCATCAATCTTGTAAATCTTTTCTGAACCCTTTCACATTTCACAACATTCTTCCTATAGCAGGGAGACCAGAATTGCACACAGTATTCCAAAAGTGGCCTAACCAATGCCCTGTACAGCCGCTACATGACCTCCCAAGTCCTATACTCAATGTACTGACCAAAGAAGGTTACCTCAGAATACAATGGAACCTTGATCAGATGGACCAACTGGTTGAGGAGTGGGAAGTGGAGTTTAATTTAGATAAACATGAGGTGCTGCATTTTGTAGGGCAAATCAGGACAGGACTTGTACGCATAATGGTAAGGTCCTGGGGAGTGTTGCCAAACAAAGAGGCCTTGAGTGCAGGTTCATAGTTCCTTGGAAATGGAGTCACAGGTGGACAGGATAGTGAAGGTGGTGTTTGGTATGCTTGCCTCTATTGGTCAGTGCATGGAGTATAGGAGTTGGGAGGTCATGATGAGACTATACAGGAAAAGTTAGGCCATTTTTGGAAAACTGCATTCAATTCTTGTCTCCCTACTATAGGAAAGATGTTGTGAAACTTGAAAGGGTTCAGAAGAGATTAACAAGAATGTTGCCAGGTTTGGAGGATTTGAGCTATAAGGAGAGGCTGGGACTGCTTTCCCTGGAGCATTGGAAGCTGAGGGGTGACCTTATAGAAGTTGATAAAATCATGAAGATCATGGATAGGGTGAATAGTCAAAGTTCTTTTCCCCAAGATAGGGGACACAGGTTTAAGATGAGAGGGGAAAGATTTAAAAATGGACCTAAGGGGCAACTTTTTTTCAAGCAGACGGTGGTCCTTGTATGAAAGGATGTATGCCTGAGGAAGTGGTGGAGGCCGGTATAATTACAATATTTAAAAGACACCTGGATGGGTATAGGAATAGGAAGGATTTAGGAGGGATATAGGCAAAATGCTGGCAAATTGAACTGGACTTATACAGGACATCTGGTCAGCATGCGTGAGTTGGACCAAAGGGCCTGTTATTGTACAATTCATCTCTATGACCAAATTTTCATTTAAGCTGTTTTTGCAGCATCATTGACAAGCCTTTAAAAGAAAGAATTTACCACACTGTCATTGAGAATGAAATGTCTTTTAAATATGCATTTAATAGAACTATTATTGTTATTGCAGGACTCCTGAGAATTGCACATAACAGATGCGTGGGAGCATTTAAATGTTTTGGGAGGATTTATGAACAAGAAGGATCTGAGTGGGCATGGGTTAGGTGGGGGCTGGGGGGGTGGGTGAGGTGTGAGGTGCCACGAGTTTTAAAAAGATTAGATGAGATTAGGTTACCTACAGTGTGGAAACAGGCCCTTTGGCCCAACAAGTCCACATCACCCTTGAAGCATCCCACCCAGACCCATCCCCCTATAACCTACACACCCCTGAACACTACGGGCAATTTAGCATGGCTGATCCACCTAGCTTGCACATCTTTGGACTGTGGGAGGAAACTGGAGCAACTGGAGGAAACCCATGCAGACACAGGGAGAATGTGCAAACTCCACACAGGCAGTCGCCCGAGGCTGGAATTGAACCCGGGTCCCTGGTGCTGAGAGGCTGCAGTGCTAACCACTGAGCTACCGTGCTGCCTCTGTACTGAGCTGGGCTGCTGTGCCATCCACCTGGCCTGTCCCTTACTCTTCACTCACATCACACTGCTGCTTACATATTGCACTGTGACTTCATTGTGGTAAACAAAAATCCCAGCATTTCATGCATTGGTCAGGTGTGCAATTTTAAAGGTCACACATGTGCAATTATATTTTCTTGAACATGTGAAAACGTGTGTCCTTTAGTCTGAGAGTTTTGTGACAGGAAGACAAACAATTTGTTAGCACAGAGATGTGTGCTACTTTTCTGCGAAGTGCCAGGCAGAATGTAGTGGGTGTAATGGACTCTGGTCACATCAACACATTCCTCGACACTAAAGTACTCAAAGATTTGCCCTTTAAATCATTCAAATTGGCTGACAATTGAGGAGTTCTTTGAAACTGAGGGAAGTACCTTTCAACATTACATCTTGTTGAAACAGAGTGACAACGAATCCATTGGAAGCTGGGAATGATTATTGTTAAACTCTATCTATTCTTTCTATAGCTAACTTCTAACATTACTTTTCCTAAAAAAGAAATCATCAGCTAAGAGTGGGATTCTGTATAAGGTTCACGATTCAGTCAGCACCCCTCATCCCACTGAGAAATCAACCTCTCCACAAATAAGTGAAATTTGGGCAGCTACAGGAAAGCCTCAAATGCACATATATTCGCAGAAGAAACTAACACCTATTTAGTCTGTGATTCCTTTAAATAGTGGTGTTGTAGGTTCTTCACGCATTTAACGTATTCAGCAGTGGAAGGTTAATTCAGGGTGTAGGTTGGTGCATAGACTTTTAAAATGGCATTGTTGGCACTAATTGTTATACATCAGTGTCATAATCTCAGAGATAGCAAGAGCTGCAGATGCTGGAGTCAGAGATAAACAAAGTGTGAAACTGGAGGAAAATAACAGGCCTGGCAGCATCAGAGGCTCAGGAAAGTTGATGTCTCAGGTCAGGGCCCTTCTTCTGAAGAAAGGTCCCAATCTGAAACATCAACTTTCCTGCTCCTCTGATGCTGTATGGCCTGCTGTGTTCCTCCAACTCCACACAGCGTTATAATCGGTTTGCTCCATATGGTGCTGGCAGTTATCAACTGTGCACACGCAAGCCCTTTAAAGATAGCTTCCAGTGCATTTGTACCACATCTCAAGCTGTATCTTCAGGTGTTTGCAGAATATCTGTAAACTGGCCACTCAATAATACATTTAGCCTCTATAATTTATTATTTAACTGAAATTCTGGCTTATTTTCCAGCAACCCAGATCTGTTTACCTGATTACCAACACAATAAATGTTAGCCCAGTCAAAAATTTCAGCCGGAGATCTGAAACAAAAAGCATACACACAGAGGTCAGTCATTCATTCTCAAATATAGCAGATTGGGAGTTTGAATCCCTACAGTGTGGAAATTGGCCCTTCGGCCCAACAAGTCCATACAAACTCTTCAAGTGTCCCACCCAGATTCATCCCCTATAACCCACCTAAGCTTACACATCCCTGAACACTACGGGCAATTTAGCATAGGCCAATCCACCTAGCCTGCAGATCTTTGGACTATGGGAGGAAACTGGAGCACCTGGAGTAACCCACGCAGACATGGGGAGAATGTGCAAACTCCACACTGACAGTCGCCCCAGAGTGGAATTGAACCCGGGTCCCAGGTGCTGTGAGGCAGCAGTGCTAACCACTGAACCATCGTGCTGCCCCATATTTGTGCTTTATTAAATCAAAGAAATGAAACTGTGAAATAGAACTTTATAAAAGAAGATCTATTGAAACAAACAGTACAAGCACAACAATCATAAAACTTCATAAAAGTATTAATTTTTTTGATTGCAGTGGATTTAAAATGTATTAAAGCTATGTTTGAAATGATCTCTATATGCTTACGCTAAAACAGCATGCTTGAAGCCAAGTTTTCATGATGGTCTTCGAGCTCACAAATCTTGTGTCTTTAAAGTTTTGCATTTCTCTCAAATACACCTGCCAGTCAACAAGACTGAACTCCATCTGCTTTGGTTCCATTTACGAAAGTATGCTGTATTCTTACTGTATGAAAACTTTTTGTCCCTTTGCTAGTAACAAAGCTGTAGATCAGCTTGCAACATGACAGACTACCTCCTGCTAGTAGACAATTTCAACACTCATCTCTCATTCTAGTGTAATTTGTGGAAAAGATGGAGAAGGTACAAGAGGAGGATTTCCTGTAGAATTTGGAGCAACAGCATTCAGCAACAAAATGTACCAATTATAGTAGCCAGTAGTGGACTGAGTAAAACAGAGGATCTGTCCGTATATAAATGGTGCAAAATTGCTACCATTAAAATGTCAAAGAACATGGATTCATACAATGAATGGAAGGAAAACACAAACTCATTTCTGCCTCAGTGTTGTCCAAATAACATTTACTGATTGTGCCCCATGAAAAACAAGGATATTAAATAAGGACCACAATGTAAATTCAGTTTGAAAATAAGTCTATAGATATATGCAGCTTATTAGAAAAATGGATTAGCCTTTATAGAGGTGCATCTTTAACAAAGATGTAATAAAACACCCTATACCATTTTAGATGAGCATATATTATACCTAAAGTTTCATGCAGCAAGTAATTCCACTTACCAAAGTATGGCATGTTTTTCAGTTCAGAGCAGGCCCTCACAACCAGGAAGACAAGGTATAACATATACAAGGAACCCACTATCAGGAAGAAAACTTGCATTCCCTAAAAAACAACAGCAAAAATAAATTGGAAAAGAAAGACATTCAGAAACAAGGCAAGTTGATGGAATCCCTGAATCCCAAAAGACCGATCCAAACAGCAAATAACTTGCATTACAACGTCCAAAAGCACTTCATAACCAATTAACTTTTGTTTTATTGTTAATTAGTTAACATGCCAGTTATTTTATACATAAGGACTATAAACACAAAAAGTGAAGAACGAGTTAACCTCTCATTGACGTAACAGGAAAGGGAACACACTGGCCGAACACTACCTAATTCTCCAAACAGTACTACAAGATCTTCAACATTATGCCCCCACCCCTCCTTTCCCCCAAAATAGTGGGCAGAACCTCAGTCTTATTTTAATTGCAGTGCTGCTGACAATGTAGTTCTCTAGATTCTGTACTGAAGTATCAGTCAAGATCAAGGAGGGAAGTTAGGTGGAATTTAGCACCAATTCAGTCAAGCTGGCAGTGTGTTCAAAGCTGTAGATCAGCTTGCAACGTGACATAAGTTGGTACAGAAGACAGGGATTTAGATTCCTAACAGCTGGGACCATTTATGGGAGCTGGTATCTGTACGAGCAGGGCAGTCTGCACCTGAGCTAGACTGAGTCCAACATTCTTGACGGTGGGTTTGCTAGTACTGTTGGGAGGAATTTAGATCATCATAGATCCTGGAATCCTACAGTGTGGAAACAAGCCCTTTGGCCCACAAGTCCACACGAACCCTTAGAGCATCCCAACTAGACCCACTCGCCTATAATCCACCTAATCCACACATCCCTGAACTCTACAGACAATTTAGCATGGCCAATCCACCCAGCCTGCACATCTTTGGACCATGGGATGAAACTGGAGCAGCCAGAGGAAACTCACGCAGACATGGGATGAATGTGCAAACTCCACACAGACAGTCACCCAAGAATGGATTCGAAACCAGGTCCCTGGCGCTGTGAGGTAGCAGTGCTAACCACTGAGCCACCATGTTTGTCAGTGGGAGGAGGACACAGTGTTTGTACAATACGGACTCAGCATAATTTAGCAAAGGAACGAAGGCAGATGGCATTTAGGCCTGTTCAATTTCAGGAGAATAAGTCAAAGCTGGATAGCCTCTATTTTAATGCTAGGAACGTTATGGGTAAGATAGATGAGTGAAGAGCATGGATTGAATGCTGAATTGCAATGTTGTTGCCATCGCAGAGATGTGCTTGAGGAATGGCAGCTCAGCACTGAGGTACCGAATCTTGAAGCAGCATAGAGGAGTGTATAAAGGGTGGCGGTGGTGTTACATTTTTCATTAAGGATTCGGTTACTGCTGTAAGGAGGGACAACATCTTTGAGAGGTCTTTAAATGAGGCACTACGGGTAGAGTTTAGGAAAATAAAGTGGCCGGTCTCACTGCTAGGAATGTATTATAGATCCCCGAGTAGTCAATGGGCAATCGCAAGGCACATACATAGACAAAACATAGGAGGCAACTAATTAAAATAAACATGATGCTAGGACAGTGCGCTGGCTTAGATAGAGGATTGACTCATTGGGACAAGGCAGAGTGGGAATAAAATAGCCTTTTTTAGGATGGCAGCTGGAGACGGGTGAAGCTCTGCAGAGATCAGTGTTGGCTCACCTATTCACATTATACTTTAATTATCTTGATGAAGGAACAGAGGGAATTGTTGCAGATTAGTTTGCAGATTACAGAAAGTTAGATGGAGGAACAGGTGGTGTTGAGGAAGCAGGGAGGCTGCAGGAGGGCTTGGACTGGCTAGGAGAGTGGGTAAGTAGCAGGTGGAATACAATGTAGAAAAGTGAGAGGTTATGCACTTTGATTAAAAAAAGATGTAGGCTATTTTCTAAAAGGAGAAAGGCTTCGAAAATCTGAAGCTCAAAGAGACTAAGGATTTCTTATGCAGGACTCTCTTAAAGTTAACGTGGAGGGTCAGTTAGCAGTTAGAAAGGTAAATGCAATGCTCTAATTCATTTTGAGAGGCTAGAATACCAGAAAAGGGATGCACTGCCGAGGCTGTATAAAGCTCTTGATTTGCCACATGAGAAGCATTTGATGAATCTGGGTCTGTTTAGAAGGATGAAGAGGAATTTCATTGAAACTTACAGAAAACTAAGAGACCTGGATAGAGTGGACTTTATGAAGATGATTCCACCAGTAGGAGAGATGAGGACCTGAGGGCCTCAAAGTGAAGGGATGACTCTTTAGAACGGAGATGAGAAGGAATTTCTCCAGCCAGAGCTTGGTGAATCTGTGGAACTCATTACCAGACAAGGCTGTGGATGCCAAGTCCCTGAGCACATTTAAGACAGAGATAGATAGGTTCTTGATTGGTAAAGTGTTCAAAGGTTCTGGGGGAAAGGCAGGAGAATGGGGTTGAGAAACATATCAGTCATGAACAACTTGTGGAGCAGAGTCAATGAGCCGAAAGTTCTAATTCTGCTCCTGTACTTTATGATCTAATTCACTGGAGGTGTGTAAAAACAATAACAGGATAACTACATTAGCGATTTCAACTTCCCCAGCATTCATTGGGATTGCATCAGTGTAATCATTGTAGAGTAGTAGTTCAGAGGGGACAGATTTATTGAAATATATTCAGGAGGGCTTCTTATGTCCAAATGTAAAAAGTCTAACAAGGGATGCTGCAGTGATGGAATAAAGCAATTAGGAAAGCAAACAGAGGTCAGAGAAAACACTGATGAGTAAGATTAGGGAGAATCCCAAGATCTTCAGTAAGTACATCAACAGGAAGACTATAACAAGAGAAACAGTACGGCCCATCAGGGATCAAATGGGCAATCTTCGCGTGGTGCCGGAGGACACTGGAAGACTGTTAAACAAGTGCTTCATATCGGTCTTAACTTTGGAGGAAAGAACAGGTACAGAACTCAGGAAGAGGCACTGAGAGGTTCTAGAGAAGTTTGACACAGGAAGTGTGTCAGAGGAGATATTGGAGATTTTGGTGGGCTTAGAAGTGGAAAATTCTCTGGGTCTGGATGAGTTATATCCGAGGCTGCTGTGGGAGAGCAGGGAGGAAGTTACAGGGGCTCTTACCCAAAATTTTCATTCCTCTCTGGCCATAGGGGAGGTGTCAGAGGACTAGATGACAGCTAACATGGTTCCACTTTTCAAGAAGGGTGGTAGAGATAAACCAGGGAATTACAGAGTCTCACATCAGTGGTAGAGAAACTACTGCAGAAAATTCTGAAAAAGTAACTTCCACTTGGATAGGTAAGGCTTGGTCAAAGATAGTTGGTATGGCTTTGTCAGAGTGAGTCATGCCTAACAAATTTGATTGAATCCTTTGGGGAGGTGACCAAGTGTGCAGATGAGAGTACTGCAGTAGATGTAGTTTTTGTGGACTACAGCAAAGCCTTTGACAAGGTCCCAGTGGGAGATCGATAAAGAAGGTAAAACCACACGGGATCCAGAGTAACACAGCAAGTTAGATCCAAAATCTCGTAGGAGGCAGAGAGTGGCAGTGAAAGTCAGTTGCCAGTGGTGTATCACAGAGATCAGTGTTGGGTCCCTTATTGTTTGTGACATACGTAAATGATATAGAAGTAGATGTTGGGGAAATGTAAGTAAGTTCACAAGTAATGTGAAGATTGACCATTAACGGTCATTAACGGTGAGGAAGGAGGTCTTGCGTTCCAGGAAGATATGAACAGATTGGTCAGGCAGACAGATCTGTAGCAGTTGGAATTTAACTCTGATAAGTCTGAGATAATGCACTTTGCAAGTAGTAACAAGACAAGGGGATACTCGATTAATGGTAGGACACTAAGAAGCTCAGAACAAAAGAGGGATCTTGGCTTGCTTGTCCACAGATCCCTGATGGCAGCAGGATAGGTTACTAGGGTAGTTAAGGCGGCACATGGGGCTTTCACCTTTAGCAGTCATGGCAGAGATTATAAGAGCAGGTAAGGTATATTGGAGTTGTACTGCAGTTTGGTTAGGCCTCAGTTGGAGTAGTGTATGCAGTTCTGGTCACTGCACTGTATGAAGGATGTGAATGCACTGAAAAGACTGCAGAGGAGATTTCCAGGGATTGATCACTTTAGCTGTGGGAAGAGGCTGATAAGCTTGGGCTGTTTTCTTTGGTGCAGAGAAGGCTAAGAGTGGACCTGATTGAGGAATATATAGGGTGGATAGAAAGTAGCAGTTCCCCTTGTTTGAAGGGCAAAATTTTAAGGTGAAAGGCAGGAGGTTTAGATGAGATTTGAGGAATTTTTTTTCACCTGGAGGGTGGTGTGAATCCTGAGTGAACTTCCCTGGAGGGTCGTTGTTGTGGGAAACTTCATGACCTTTGAAAAGTATTTAGATGAGCACTCGAAACATCATAAAGCTATGGGCCAGGTGCTGGGAAGTGGAACTATTGTAGATTTAAGAGTAATTTTTTTGTCAGTGTAGATTTGATGGGCTCCTATTGTACGGTATGATTCTGTGATATAAAACAGGTCTTCTATTAACAGTTGACAAAAGCAGCTCACTGGCACTGAAATCTTAGCTCAAACATCTATGGAGCCAGCTTTGTGACATCAATGCCATTCTGCAAAGACTAAAACAGATGTTATAAAGCATTTTATCTACAGAATACCATCGCTCTACCATTGATATGAGAGTTTCATCATATGAAATATATACTGCAAATGAAAATTTGACCAAATTTCAGCTTTAGCAATTCGAAGCAAACATTTTCTTTCCAATAAGTGCTCAGACAATTTCTTGTCAACATTCAGAGACTGAAAGCATGGAGGCAATGATCAGCATAAATTGATAGCTCATTGCCATACACTTGAAAAATATGGCTGCAGGGCCCAAGTTCATCTCCCTATACATCAGTTTGTATACCTATATGCCTTCAATTCTGCATCAGCAGACTCAACCTAAAATTTCAAAAGCAATTTTAATATGCCTCGTGCATGCACAGGTTTTAATTTGTATTGCTCAATGAAAAACCTACTTGCACTTATTGTTATAAAACGTACTCTGTGACAGTCACAATGCTCTACAAATATACTACCATAAGGTGATCGAGTTGCATTTGTGAGCTTTTAAGGATCCAGAATTTGTCACCTGGAAGTTGCTTGTGTCCACTCTGTACTGGTATGACGGGTCATGTAATTCGTTAACTCTGAAAACGGGATAATTTAAAATAAGAGAAAAAAGCTGAAAGTATTGGAAATCAAGATGAACCAAAAAAATTTTAAAAAGGCCAGCAACTGCAAAGAGAAAAGACGAGTGTAATAACTTGGGTATATAAACTCCATCAAAATGCTGACATTTTGAGTATTTCAAAATAAATGAAGTTGATTACAATTACCCACATCCTGCATTTGGAGGTTTGATTGTACACTGAGGCACATCTGAAGTGAAATTACTTGAATTTTTGTCATCCATCAAGCTTCCATTAACTAATAAGTCACATTTTCCAATATAGAGAGTAGGTAGTATCCTTTATAATGTAACAAATGATCTGTACCTCAAATGCTAGCAGTCCTTTTTTTATGCGAATCCATTCTGTAACAATCTCACAAAACTATTTTACATCTGTAGGAATAGGATAAAGTGTTCTCACATCTGTTGATTTTGCACACATCTAAGAGGAATAGGATGAATACAAAGACAGGTTGAAAGTGTAAAGTTGTAAACACAAAGTCTGGTGCTTTAGACGTATGATATAAGATTTAAAAATGACAGCAAAAAGCCATGTGGAAACATGATGGAGAAGCAATAATGGAAAGACCACTTAAAAATTATGGGAACTGAACATTTCCTATTCATGGATAAAAAGCCTTCAGAATTGGTAGGGAAGGAAACAGGGAAGAAAAGAGACTATATTGGTTAGAGAAGACAATGCAATGTTAGAAGGAGAGAATGTCCTTCAAGGGCAAGGACAGAAGCCATTTGTTTCGGTCAAGAAATAAAAATGATTTGATCATTCTACCGAGGGTGTACTCTACAAGCCTCTAAATAGGTGTGAGTAAGCAAAAGAGAAGCAAATTTGCTAATAAATTGAGGAAATAGAGGTTCAGTGTGATACCAGGGGATTTTAATTACCAAATATCAATTGAATGTTAAGAGTAAAGGAGAAGGATAAGAAGGGAATTTCTGAAATATGAAGCAGAAAACCTCCTTAACCAGTATTGTCACAAATCATCCAGGTAGGACAAACTGCTGAAGATGGATGCTGGGAAATATGGTGGATAAAATGTCTGTTGGGGCAAGAGTTGGCTAAGACCGATCATTATAGTATAAGGTTCAGGTTAATAACCAAGAATGAGGAAAAATTAAATATAAAGCAATAAATTAGTAAAAGGCTAACTTCCATAGCATTAGAAGGGATCTAGCCAGAAATTAAATCAAAGAGTAAAAAGAAAACTTATAGCAGAACAAAGGATGATTTTTGAGGTGGTGGTGGTTTTGGTACAAACTAAGTACATTCCAACAAGAGAGAAAGGCAGAAGAATGGAAGCCTGGACTCATTTGTATGACAGAGACAGGCAATATGATGAATGAAAGAAAACAGAAGAGGAGGATATGCGCTGCACGTTTGATGAATTTTTCAGGTGAAAACCAGTCCTAAGTTGGGTGGGAAAATAAAGAGAAAAATAAAACTGACAAAGAGACAATAAGAGAAAACAATGGCTATTAGCATTTAAACAAATCTTCTTGTGGCCTGCAAATGGTAAGCAGGTAATATGAGGTGGCATGCAGCCTATTTGGAGATAAAGAGGAAAATACATGTGGAGAGGTGCTGGGAATGACTAGAATATTTAATGATTACATTGTTTCAATGTTTCATAAGGAACAAAATGCTGATCAAATATTGCTCAAAGTGGAAATGGAGTTGGAGATATAATATTGAACAAGTGAAAATGTCAGGAAGGCAGTCTGGTAATAATGGGGTAGCACAGAGGTCAGTGCTTGGTCTAAAACAGTTATAATCTGTATAAATGTTTTGAATGTGGCAAGCAGTTGTAACATTTGCAACTTTGCTGATGACATCATTCGGAATGCAAGTTGGGAAAAGAATATAAAGAGGATAAGCTAACTGAATGGGCTAGAACTTGGCAGATGGACTATAATGTTACTGAGTCTGAAGTTATTCACTTTGGTAGACGAAAGCAAGAAAGTAGAATATTACTTAAGGGTGAGTGGTTGGAAAGTGAAGATGGCCAAAAGGAGGTGAAGCTGTCCTCATCCTTGAGTCACAAAATGCTAGTATTCAGGTGCTGCACACAACTAGGAAGGGAGCTAGTGCGTTGGCAATCATTTCAAGGGGATCAGAATACAGATGTAAATATGTCTTGCTGCAGTTATGTAGCAGCTTGGTGAGAACTCACCTGGAGTACTGTGTCTGTCTAAGGAAGAATATAGTTGCCATAGAGGGATTGCACGGATATTCACTAGATTAATTCATGTGTCTGGAGGGATTGTTTTACAAGGAGAGCCTGAGGAATCTGAGTTTGCAGTCTCTAGAGCTTTGAATAATGAAAGCAATCTCATTGAAACTTACAAAATTCTTTAAGTGTGACAGGGTGGAAATAGGTAGTTTTCCTTTGTTGATGACTCTAGAACCAGGGACAAAATTTCAAAGATCGAGGTGAGGAGCAATGTGTTCATTCAGAGAGTGGTAAAGTTTTGAAAGTCTTTAGCCCATAGGCTGTGAGAAGCTCAGTCATTGGGATAGGTTCAAATCAGGCTTTCATAGGTTTCTAAAGGTTAATGTTATTCAGGGATATGGAGATAGTAAGCGAAAATGGCACTGAGGAAATGATCAGCCATAATCTAGAATGATCAGGCAGACTCAACAGGCTGAATGGCATTCTGCTGTTGTGAAAATTCTATTATAAGGCAGGACGCTCTAGAAAGGTGGTTATGCTTAGGACGGATAAATTGCCAAGTATAGTGGCTTGCATTCCAGATGGTAAAGATACCAGAAGGGCTTAATAAAATGTTCCAATAATCCCTAGGTCAGGGAGAGGTGTCAGAGGGCTTGAAAATAGTAAATATGACATCCTTGATCAAGAAAGGGTGTAAGCAAATTTTTATTAACTACAAGCTGGTTAAAGAATCATACTGGATAGAAAGCCCACCATATTTACTACAATCAACAAACACCATCCCATTTACATGCACTTGGTCCATAGTCCACTATGCCATGGCATTTGAAATGCTCATTCAAATGTTTCTTAAATGTTACAAGAGTATCTGCCTCCATCACCTTTCTTGCAGCAATTTAACAATAGCCTATAAGATTTAAAAATAATAATCTGTGACAAAATAGCATGCATTTATGAGAAGCTTCAGTTAATTAAGGATAGCAAGCATGGATTTGTAAAAGGCAGATTTTTAAAATCTTTATTTTTTGATGGAGTAACAACAAAGGTTGATGAAGGGACACAGTGGAAGCTATCCACAGAGATTTGAAGATAACTATTTTTAAAAATTACTAGCTAAAGGACTTGTTGAAAAAACTGACTCACTGAATGGGAAGGTCAGTGTCAGTTTGGACAAAACAAAATTAAACATTTTTAAACCGGCTTAAGAACAGCAGCCTGTGGTAAATGGTTGGTTTTCAAATTCAGGGTGGTAGAGCAATCTTTCCCAAATGCTTGCAATACAGCATTTAAAAAATATTATTCATATGTGTAAATGGCTTAGATGTTAGACTTCGGTAACAGAACTCATCTCAAATACCACATATGAATAAGATGTTTTATTATTTTTGGTACCAAATTTAGAGGTGTAGCAAGCATTGAGAATGATGCTAATCATCTGCAGTTGGGCACAAATAAGCGACAAGAAAGGGCATACACATGCCAGATGTAATTTAATACTGAGAAGGGTGAGGTGATGTATTTTGGGAAAAGGAAAGGAAGAGGTGTATGTTTAACGGCATGGTTCTAAGGAGTGTATAGTCATAGTGGGACCTGGGAGATCATGCTTACAGACATTTCAGGGTGGCAAGACATATTGAGAAATAAACACATGGATCTTGGGTACAAAAGAAGGGATGTTACACTGGACTTTTATAAAGCTTTGGCCAGGTTACAATTACAGTGTTGCATCTATTTCTGTTGTGATGGTACTGTATCTTTATTTGTTTTGTGCTGCTCCTCCTGCGGAGAGGTGTTACCATAGCAGCAGCAGAATGTCTGCTTCAGAAACAGTCAGTGAACAACTTTGAGCTCCCTGAGTGTTTTTCTTTAAAATTAGACAAAAGAAACATGAGTGGGAGAGGCACACACAGACCCAGGGTTTTAGGAATAAAAACAAAGTTGCTGGAAAACCTCAGCAGGTCTGGAATCATCTGTGAAGGAAAAAACAAGAGTTAACGTTTTGGGACTGGTGAACCTTCCTCAGAACCGCAAGGCTTTGCTTTCAGTTGAGATGTGGAGTTGGTTGTTGAAGCTGCTAGATATAGATCTCTCTCTGCTACCGCAAAATGCTCGGGTTTTTTCTCTGCTGCCAGACTGTTTCTTTGTGTTCTTTTCTCCTGGACTAGAAGAGAGTTGGAACATAATGAGTATCTATTTTGCTGGACTGGTTCGTGCAAAAGGTGTGTCTATGGGATGCTGCTATATTAGAATAGTTGATGATTAGTAATTAAGTAATTTTATTAAGCATTTCAGTAGAGTTAGTTATGTGGATTCTTTTTTTGTTTGCCAACTGGCAAACTAATCAAATTACAAATGGAACACAGCACCTTCAAATAAAATAAAAGTTAGTGTCTAAGCTAATAGTGATAGTTTGAGGGTTTTGATCTAGTCTAAAACACTGTTAACAATACTTTAGCAAGGAGGCATTGGTCCTCAAGTGGATTTTGGGAGAATTAGTGGGATGATGGTGCAGCATTGAGAGAACTGAGGGAACCAGGGTTTGTCCCCTGGGAGCAAAGAAGGTTGATTTGAGATTTGATAGACATTTACAAGATTATGACAGGTTTAGGTAGTGAAGATCAGGAAAAAAAGGGTCCAAGAAAAGTTGACAAATTGGATCCAGAATTGGCTGAGTGCCAGAAACCAAGGGTAAACGTTGAGAGGTGTTTTTGTGACTTGAAGTCTGTGTCAAATGAGGTCCCACAAGGGTCAGTGTTGAGCCCTTGCTGTCTGTGATTTAAGTAATTGACTTAGACTTGAATGTAGGAGGGTTATCAACAAGATGTCAGAGGTAGTTTCTTTATTCAGAGAGTAATAAGGGAATGGAACGCTTTGCCTGCAACAGTAGTAGATTCGCCAACTTTAGGTACGTTTAAGTCGTCATTGGATAAGCATATGGACGTACATGGAATAGTGTAGGTTAGATGGGCTTCAGATCGGTATGACAGGTCAGCACATCGAGGGCTGAAGGGCCTGTACTGTGCTGTAATGTTCTAAACTGATAGACAATACTAAAATTGTCGTAAATAGTGAGGGGGGTAACCTTAGACTACAGGAGCCAGGTGGGCTGGCCAGATGGGCTCATCAGTGGCAATGAAATTCAATCCAGCTAAGTTAGAGATGGTACACTTGGTCAGGACAAACAAGGCAAACGGACCACATAATGAACGGCAAAACCAAGGAAGCACTGAGGATCAGATAGACATGTACACTGGTTGCTTAAGTTATCAGGACAAGTGGATAAAGTGGCTACAAAGGCATATAGGATATTTGACTTTATTAGCCTATGTATGCAGTTTAAGAGCAGGGAGATCATACTGGAACTGTATAAAACACTGCTTAGGCCATAGCTAGAGAATTGTGTGCAATTCTGTAATCAACATTATAGGAGGGATGTGATAGCACTTGAGAGAGTTCAGAGGAGATTTACCAGCATGCTACCTTGGCTGGAGAGTTTTAGTTATGAAGAGAAATTGGACAGAAGGGTTGTTTTCCTCAGAGTAGGGAAAATTTATAGGGAGCATGATTGACATGTTTAATGTTGAGGGGCATACATAGGGTAGACAGGAAGAAATTTTTCTTCTTGATGGGTCAATTACGAGGACCATAGATTTAAGATAGCAAAGATAAGTGGCAGATAGTTTGCAGTAAATATGAGGAGGGTCCTGACCCGAAACATCAGCTTTCCTGCTCCTCTGATGCTGCCTGGCCTGCTGTGTTCCTCCAGCTCCACACTGTGTCATCTCTGACTCCAACATCAGCAGTTCTTACTATCTCTCACTCAGAGGGTGTTGAGAATCTGCAACTTGCTGCCTGCATGGGTTTTACAGGCAGAAACCCTCATAATATTTAAGTATTTAGATATGAATTTGCTATGCCAAAACAAACAAGGCTGTGGGCCACGTGCTAGAAAATGGGATTAGAATAGTTAGGTGGTTATTTTTGACTGGTGCTGCTGCGTTGGGCAGACAGGCTTTTTTCTGCGCTGTAGATCTCTATGACCCCAAACTGTGCCTGTTTACTCATTTTGCAAAACTAGGGGACATAGATCTAAGACATCTGTGTTTGGAGATGGTTTGTTTGAAAAATATATGTAAACAGGTCCAGTGTGGGGAAGGGGCCATACCAGACTGATACTGGAGAATGATCAATAACAGAGGAAACTGCTATATATTGTCTTCAAACGATTTCACTCAAGCCATTCAACCAATGGAACACAAGCAGTCTGTTTAAGTTGCTGAAAACAAAACACAATTCCTTCTAAATTGTTGATCTCCTCTTTCTTTAATATGATGGGTTATGGTCAGCGATGATGTTGCAACATCTGAACCCTTTGAGATCCACAGTGGTGCCATGAGGTTGTATTGTGGCTTCAACATGCTGATATATTCTTCTCTTTATTGGTGTCATACACCTTTAATTTATCTGCACCGAATGTGTTTTTATATACCAGAAAGGACAGAAATTTGTTCAGCTTTTGGCACCTGAGGTTCAAGACAAACTTGTGTCAAGTATCCATCAATGTTGCTCTAAGCTGATGATGCCACAGTAGCATTGCATACCAAGAAATACCTTTAATGACAAATGGAAAGACTTTCATGCTTATAAAGAGAGTGTGCTTGCTTGACACCAGAATCAGAAAGGCAAGTGGCATGGTCTAGGATATTGTCATACCACATCTATCAGATTGACAATCTGATGCCGGTAGTCATTTTATGGCTTCACATTTCTATGCTCTATAATTACCAGCAATCATTTACCTAATGCTGAAATCATCACAAGTACTGCAGAAGTTCAAGCCAGGTAAACTGTGTAAAACTATTATCACACAACACTCTTAATCTGTCAATTAACTTAAGTTGTTTATTTAAGGGCCCTACAGGAAAATTTGTAAAGTAGCTGCTACTTACGTCTGCCAAATCCCAAGTGTCACTGCAGCCAACCAAAGGAGACCAACAATAAACAGCTTAGGCAAATAGAAAGTCATGAACTTTCTCTCTCCCTGAATAGGAAATAAAGTACAAAGTCGATTAGACTTCTATTAACACATTAATATTAAAAGTGCCAATCAGAACATCACTCTGTTAGGTTGCTTCTGGATATTATGGTACCTTCCAACTTTGCCACATCTTCTTGTTCTGCAACTGTCTCAACTTCTCCTAGACCTTCACATCGATGAAAATATTTCCACTGGTGCTTCCTGAAATACAACCTTCAAACAGTTTCTGGTATGAATCCTGACTCCACATGTTTCTGAGCTGAGATCACTACCAACTGAACTTTGGGTTCCTTTCAATACTCTCACTTTTCCCCATTACTTGTTGTCATGTTTTACATAGTCTAGTTTTTAATGTAACGAGACCTTGAGTCCATTTGTGCACATATTTGGCTGCTACTTCAGGCCAAAGTTCATCAATCTATTTCCAGATATTCCAATCTATTTTATCTTTTGTTCTTGCATTTTAAACTTATTTTCTCTTTCTCTAGAATCTTTTCCATTGTCATCCTTCCTTCCAACTTTCTACTCTCCAGTATTCAGCCCTCCCAATTCCCCACCCTGAATACTTCTATATTTCTGAGCCTGCCTGTGCTTTTGCCATTGTCTTAAGTGTTATGCCTACTAAACACCAGATTAAACATAGTATCCAAAGTGGCCTAACCAATGTCTTACACAGCCGCAATATGAACTCCCAACTCCTATGCTCAAGGCACTGACCAATAAAGGCATTGGCTGAGTCGGATTTGTCCTGCTTTTTGTGGAGAGGATATAGCTAGGTAATCTTCCACATTTTATTCCATTAAAAGTATGTTGTATAAATACGTTGCTGTTGTTGTTTAGAATAATTGAGGCCCATCTTTGGGATGGAGGTGGTTGGTGAAGAATAGATGCATTGGGACAACTGGAGCATCAAAGAGGTGGCAGAATAGCAGGGAGGGAAAATCAAGACACCAGGAAAGGGATTTTCTTGCTAACAGGGAATAATGTTTACTGCAATGTTTTTACCTGCACACGAAATCCATGGTAAGCACAGAGCCAAAACAGTAGCAATGCACACAGAAAGATTGCCTGGAATAGGTCATCAAGCATTCCTGGGAACCAGCTGTTGACAAGAAATGAAAGAGGGAAGAACGGATCTAAGAAGGAAAGGAAAGTAGTTAAAATGGATTAAACACTTTATACAATCAATGCACCTGTACTTTCTGAGCACCATAATGACACTTGCTTCTGAATAAATTAGCTACCTTGTTTATATTTTGAGATTTGGTGATTCTTCAGGCTTCAAATACATCAAACAAATCAAGAAGCATTACTCGCAAGCCCCACACTGACTTGGAAAGAAAATAAATTTATCTTGAGCTGCACACATAAAGACATCACTGAAACAAAAAGAAATTAGGTGCAACTTCAGAATGACACATCAAATTGCACTCTGTGGCCACTGAAAATTACAAGCCATTTTTTTTCACAAGTCCATAAAAGAAATGAGGTTCACGTGCCTCTCCCAGGCTTTAAAATGATTACTTTATTCATCCTATTATTAAAGGTTCTCTTTCCCAAGAGTTTGAGCATAGCTGATAGCAATTCCTGGTGGGGACTGGTTGCAAACCATAGGCCAGATATCTTGACGTTTGAACTCGACAGGCACAAGCTTTTGATCTCACGCTCACTGTTGTATTGCTTTTCTACAGTATGTGCAGACATGACTGCTTTAATCAACACCAAAATGGCATAATGGTCTTTATGCATTTTCAAAATAAGGTAATGAATAACATTTGATGAATGCCAGTCCAACTGAAAGAAAGAAGAATTTTTCAGTGAACTTTGAAAGCAGGAAGAGGTAAATTAATAGATAATAAAATGTGAGGCTGGATGAACACAGCAGGCCAAGCAGCATCTCAGGAGCACAAAAGCTGACGTTTCGGGCCTAGACCCTTAATGTTCTGAAACAACCTGTCTCTGTTGCCTGTCTTGATCAGCTTGAGTTGAATAGGGCAACTGATCATTAACAGTGCTCAAAACATGAACTGGAAAGGACAGCTTACATTCAAAGAATGAAATAAAACAATTTGCCAAAGACAAAATGGTCAAAATCAATGAAGTGTAAAAGCCTCAGAACAGCTTAAGAATTGATGCGAACGTCGATAAAAGGCAGATGAAGATGAGGAAATAATACATCGCAGCACCAGTGATTCAAAAGGAATTTGGCAAAATGAACAAATGATAGTCTTAACATAGAACATAACAGCACAGTACAGGCCCTTCGACCCTCGATGCTGTGCTGACCTGTCATACCGATCTCAAGCCCATCAAACCTACACTATTCCATGTACGTCCATATGCTTATCCAATGATGACTTAAATGTACCTAAAGTTGGCGCATCTACTACCATTGCAGGCAAAGTGTTCCATTCCCTTACTACTCTCGGAGTAAAGAAACTACCTCTGACAACTGTCCTATATCTTTCACCCCTCAATTTAAAGCTATGAACCCTCGTGCTCGCCATCACTATCCGAGGAAAAAGTTTCTCCCTACCCACCCTATCTAACCCTCTGATTATTTTATATGTCTCAATTAAGTCACCTCTCGACCTTCTTCTCTCTCATGAAAACAGCCTCAAGTCCCTCAGCCTTTCCTCGTAAGACCTTCCCTCCACACCAGGCAACATCCTAGTAAATCTCCTCTGCACCCCTTCCAAAGCTTCCACATCCTTCTTATAATGTGGTGACCAGAACTGTACACAATACTCCAAGTGCGGCCGCACCAGAGTTTTGTACAGCTTCACCATAACCTCTTGGTTCCAGAACTCGATCCCTCTATTAATAAAAGCTAAAACACTGTTTGCCTTCTTAACCTGGGTGGCAACTTTCAAGGATCTGTGTACATGGACACCAAGATCTCTCTGCTCATCTACACTACTAAGAATCTCACCATTAGTCCTGTACTTTGCCTTCTGGCTACTCCTACAAAGTGCATCACCTCACACTTGTCTGCATTAAACTCCATTTGCCACCTCTCAGCCCAGCTCTGCAGCTTATCTATGTCTCTCTGCAACCTACAGCATCCTTCGTCACTATCCACAACTCCACCGACCTTAGTGTCGTCTGCAAATTTACTAACCCATCCTTCTACGCTCTCATCCAGGTCATTTATAAAAATGACAAACAGCTTTGGACCCAACACTGACCCTTGCGGTACACCCTAGCAAGTGGTCTCCTGGGTGTAAACATAAAAGACTTAAAGTTAGCAAAACAAGACTTTTAGTCCCATGCCAAGATGTAAAACTATGTTAGCGCATACCATTATAAAGCAGCAACAAAGGCAGTAAGATGGACATCCATTTCTGCTCAATTGACCAGTCTTTCAATGAAACCTTCCTCAAAGAGTGAGCAAACAAACACTATGGAAACAAAACAAGAATCTTTAGGCATAGAACATTTCAAACAATGATATCAGAAGCTCAGAAGTAAGCATCCATCGAGCAGAAAACAAAACTTTTCAAAATTTTAATTGGGCACCAATTCATACATTTCGCCATCTATCATTTATCAACAAAACGGCTGAGGTTTTGTTCAAGCAGTGAGCAAAAACATGCATGGATACAAACACACACACACAGACACTCTTCCTCTCACTCAACACACAAGCACACACAAATACACACACACACTCCATCACACAGACACACGCACGCCGGCACAGACGCACTCCCTCACACATGCATAAACACACAACCTCGGTAAAACAAAAATACACACACAGTCTCCCTCACGTGAACACAAATACAGACACTTTCAGTCCACCAGACACAGGCTCTCTGTCTCTCTCCCACACATAAACACAAACACACACACACACTGACACACTCACTCCCTCTTCCATACACACACTCCCTCTCCAACACACAGACTCCCTCTTCCGCTCACACACACACACATAAACACACACACACACACACCCGCTCCCACACACACACACTCCCTCGTGCACGTGCACACACACACACACACACACACACACATACACACACACACAGGCCGTCTCCCAAACAAACAATCACACACTTCCACACACACACGCATCCACGCACTCACATACCTACACACGCTTCCACACACACACACTCTTCCACAAAATCACACACACACACATGCACACACTCATCCACACACACTCACACAATCTACCAGACACACACACACATTCACACTCTTGTACACACACACACACTCTTCCAGCCACACACACACACACACACACACACAATTCCAGCCACACACACACACACTCTTCCACACACAGACACACACACACATGGACAGTCTTGTACACACACACACACACACTCTTCCAGCCACACACACACACACACACAGAGTCTTCCACACACACACTCTTCCAGCCACTCACACACACACACTCTTCCACACACACACACACACTCTTCCACACACACACACACACACTCTTCCACACACACACACACACACACACACACACACACTTCCCCACACACAAACACACACACTCTTCCACACACAAACACACACACTCTTCCACACACAAACACACACACTCTTCCACACACACACACACACACACACACACACACACTCATCCACACACACACACAC